>NC_142026.1:44935882-46135882 GCF_982192425.1 Myodes glareolus | reverse complement strand
TAAGGTTAGAGCCCTAATCCAATCCCACTGAGGTCCTTCCTTGTAAGAGAGAAGCATACTATAACATACATGATGCACACCATGACCATCTGATGACAGAGTGAAAAGGTGGCCATCTCTAAGCCATGAAAGACAACCCAGTCCTGCTGAAACTTTGGTTTTTGGGCTCTGGTCTGGAGACTCTGGGAAAATGAACTTCTGTTATTTGTGGCTCTCTCTCTTATTGTGACAGCCTAAGTGTGCATACACTGGTACAGAAAACAGCCACCCACCTGGCACAGATATTTTTTAAAAAAAAAAAAACATACAATAGGAAAATAAAACAATTGTGAAACATTTTTTTCCATAGAAGACATATCAACGGCCCACAGCTATATAAAAAGCTTTCAGCATTGATCACCAGATACTTACATATTAAAATCACAACAGATATAACTGTTATGATGGTTTTGGAAACAAGTAAAATAATGATATTGAGGGCATGCTATAACGTGGGCCTTTGTAAACTGTCAGAGGGATGGTAAACAGTTATGTCAATAGAAACAATTTGGGGTATAATTTCAAATAGCACTGTACAAATTGGCACAGGTTATGGAAAACAGTATGAAAGTTCCCTGCAAACTGAAAACAGAACTTCGCTACAGCCCAGCAATACCACTACTAGGTGTGTGTGTGTGTGTGTGTGTGTGTGTGTGTGTGTGTGTGTGTGTACACAACCTACAGTCTACAAGAAGCTTGTCTTTTCTAGAAAATTAATTTTCATCATATCAATTGTGATTTACTCCACTAAGACCTTTCACTGTAGTATCTTGGCCATTGGGAATAAGGCTTCAGGAACATAGGAGAGCAAATGGCATCTGCTAAGATACGTCTCTGCTCAGGCTGAAGACATGTTCAGCAGTAAATCGTTTGCTGCGCAAACATGAAGACCAGAGATTTAAATCCCCAGGACCCAAATAAAGCTGGACAATGTAGATTGCATCTGTAATTCCAGACCTCCTTTAGCAAGATGGGAGGTGGAAACGGGAGACTCCCTGGTCTCATTGGTCAACTAGCTCAGCATGCACAGCACAGTGGTGAACAAGAGACCCTGTCTCAAACAAGGTTCGAGTGTCAACCCATAATCAAGGTTGTCCACCACCATAAAAGGTTAAGTTTTTTAGATACTGTGTCACATCTGTTCAAGTTGTGGCTTAGTAATGAAGAAAATAATATTTTAATATGTGAGTTGCTGTCTCCTAGCATTGGTAATAACTATTCCACTGAGGGAAGTAATACTTTAGTAGAGACATTCTCTCTTATGCTCACTGAACTTTTAAAAATTTTATAGCTATGATTGTAGAACACTAAAAGGCATAGAAGGGCTGGCTCTCCTGGATGTTGGGACACTCTGTCTTCCAAATAGCCTAAGCATTCTTAGGTATTCTTCCTGGATATGCTGAGAATGCAAACCCAAGTAGAGCCATTGCTCAGGGCTGCCTTTGTCAAAAACAACCAGATAACCAAATTATATCTCCTCCCAAAGAGCCAATTTGCTTACCATATACCACAGAAATAGGAAATACCCTAATTCAGTATTCCTCAACTATGACACAAACCTGCTATCTATGTGGCTTCCATCTGAACCTCTCGCCTTAGACATAGCAGGGCTCCAAGGACATGAGGAACCGGCACCACCTAAGACATACAACTCGGGCAAGTCTCTATCTCACGCTTTCTACCAGGATCTATAAAGCAGTAACTGACCACAGATCCCGAAATCACCCACCCACCTAAGACAGTGTTGGGCTATGCCATATTCTCTTTCTGCCTGTGCTTTCTCCCCATGGCAGAAACGTGGGGAAGGTGTGAGTCAGGAAGTATAACAAGCCACTGGAGGGGCACCAGAAGGATAAAGAAGCTGGAGGATGGCCACCCTGTCTTCAGAATTCTTCCCATTACTGTCTGACTTGGTTTGCATCTGTCTTTCCCAGTAGGCTACAAGCTCCTGGAATATGGTTTGCCATTGTATCTCAATGGGCAGAACAGTGTCTATCAATAGCGAGGCTTAATAAGCACCTTCTGAATTAATTGACTGGTTCTGAGGCACCAGTGAGGGTGAACTTACTAGTGCTAGGAAAGGGTTAGTTGCCCTGGCTTATATAAAGGTCTGTTGACTAGTCTACATTCAAAACTGTTCTTTGGGTTGGAGAGAGGCGGCGTGTTGGTTAAGATCACTGACTGTTCTTCCAGGGACCCCCGACAAGGCAGCTAGCCACAGGCTATAGCTTCAGTTCTAGGGGATCCAGCATTCTCTTCTGGCCAGTGTGGGCTCCAGGCATAAATGCACATGGTACACAGACATGCATGCAGGAAAAACTCCCCCACACATAATATAGAAATAAATTTTAAAAAGATATTCTTCGCTTTCCGAATTAGCACGTTCCCCCCCCCCAAAGTACTTTCTTCAAAGCCCACTAAAGAGGATTCCTAAAAAGAAAATTTGCTAATCTTAATCGTTACAGGAAGCCAATATTTTGATATAAAAAAATTTTGATTTAAAGAAATAAAGCAAATAAGTCTATGCTGGGTGTTTAACATGTTTCCTTGATTAGTTTTCATAATACTGACGCTTTAGTGTGCTGATACCTATTCCATCCATAATGGAACTTAGATGCAGAAAGATTAACATGGTTTAAAGTACATAACTACTAAATGCTCACTTCGTTCTTCTGTCTCCTCTAGCATGCTATAGAATTGAAGATACTACCCCAACATTTGGGAGGCAGAGGCAGGTGGCTCTCTGAGTCCAAGGCTAGCCTGGTCTAAAGAGTGAGTTCCCGGGTAGACCAGGCTATCCAATGATACACAGGAAAAACCTTGTCTCAAAAAAAATAGATAAATAAAATAGAATTACATGCAATCATCTTGGGTAGAGTGGGTGGATTTTGCATGGCTACTCTTGGGACTCTGCTATCCTAATTCAGTGTAAAGTGCTATAAACATGTCTAGGTGCTTTAAGCTATTTAACAGGGGACACTTACAAAATCTGGGTTCACGCCACCGAGGAAGGATTCAGACAAGCCTGGAATGATCACCAGAGCTATACGGAGCTGGCCTGTCCGTGCAGCGAATAGCTCTAGCCCAAGGCCAGAGCTCTGGGGCTAGGTGTGTCCAAACACTACTGCTCTCCTCCACCTCTGCTTATTGTTCCTCGGGGTCTGAGTAATGAATTAGGAACGCCAGTGCAGAAAGAGGAGTCACTGACAGGTCAGAAGGGTACTCATACCCCTTCTTTCTAAATCTATCGGGAGTATAGCCAATGGACAAACACAATCCAGGTCTACAGCTCGAGATACACAGAGGTCTAGTAAATGAAGGTTACTGGTCTCTGCAGAGTTAAGCAATAGGATAGGGAGGGGGAGGCACACGGAAGGAGCCAGCCTGCAGCACTTGTCAGAGGCAGCATTAGTAGGAAAAGCTGCTTCGACAGAAAGGATGGAGTAAGTATTCCAACACCATCTCTGCCCAGGAAGACCTGTAATAAATATACAATGTGTGATAAGTTATTCAAACTCCAAACTCCTGGCATCCAAATCTTTATGACTATGATTTACTCTGAGGAAGATGTCTTCTATTCACATGATAATTAAGGCCAACAGTGTATCTAAATATGTACACATCAGAGACAAAGCGATGTGTGGTGTAGGCTCATCACTTGCATTTCCAAGAGCCCTCTGCTTGCTGTCACTGGTGTCGGCATGATGTGAAGATCAGGCTTACTTCCAGCCGCCCTAAGCTGTTTTCTCTGGATTCTCTCTGGCTCTGATTTCTCCGCTGCCACACTCAACAAGGAAAGGCTTAGTAACTGAGTATCCGAAAGCTTCAAAGACAGCACATCCAACCTCAAGGGGAAAAAACTTTGCCCTAGGTTTCAGAAAGAGTGGGTAGGAAGCCAAGCTTAGGTTTCCTGTCGAAGCCTTTCTTCATCACAACAGAAGCAAGCTTGAGATTGTGATCTGTCTAGATACCAAATGGTGGTGGTGAGTGTGCGTGTGCATGCATGTGTGCGTGCATGCGTGCGTGCATACGTGTGTGTGTGTGTGTGTGTGTGTGTGTGTGTGTTTCAATTTATATCAAGTTTAATAGCAGGCAAAAACTCAGCTATCTCTTTAAGGAAGTGTTCTGGTATGTAAATTATGAAGCAAAGCAATAGCACTCAGCAAGAAAATACTGGTAGAGAGAAAGGGGATGTGGGGGTTTCAAAGTGAGGACAAGTTCCCAGGAAATCCCACTGTATAAAATGTTTTCACATAATTTTTGAAATCAAATGCAACTGGCTTTTTCCCTTTGATAATTTTGGGGCCAGGGCAAGAACTTCCCATGGATTCTTTCCTTGACTCTACCAGGAACATTCATAGAGGGGAAGTATTGTTAGCTCTCTTAGTAGAGGGAAACTGAGGCACACCTTCCTCTAATCTTTCTGCATCCATGCTGTTTCATGGCAGAAGTGGTGTGTTATGTCTAATGACAACATTGTTCTGCTTCGCTAGCCAGAAATGAATTATGAATAAAGTATGTAACCCTATTTTTTATTACTATTTTATAATCAGAAAGGTTAAGAAAACAGGATGAAAAAGTATACACAGACACATCATACCTAACTCAGATTATATCTGTTACTAATATGCATATGTCAAGATAAGAGACCAGAACATAGGATACTGATGAGGTAAGGTGATGGAAATATTTGTGCTGTCCCCCTTTCTCTGTTTCTAAGATTTCTCACAAAGCAATCACATCAAATTACAAAGGAAAAACAAATGGCCTAAGATTTACTCCCCACTTAGCTGGAATATAAAAGTTCATTTCTGCTCTCTCCTTTCCTACAGCTTTGGAAACCTCTCCTGCTCGGTGAGGGACTTCATTACCAAATTGATGGCACCAGATCATTCTAGCCATGCAAATCACACGGCCACAGCCAGCTGAGGAGAAGGCGGATAAAAAGATTACATTAAAAATTAAAGCGATGCGTAGCGACATCGAGATAACGTGCTTACGATTATTTCTACATATTTAATATTCATGCAATTGCAGAGCCAGTCACGACAAATATTAACTTTTGAATCAGGTCCCTTTGGCCCTCTGATACTGCGACCTTGAACTGCAACCACCAGATAATACAGAAGCCACGGCTTCCGAAGAAGCATCTCTTCATACTGTAAATGATATACGCCTTTTTCTTAGAACATCATCATGGTGCTTCCTGGCTTTTGTTTCTTTCCAGTGTCCCGTAGCTTCTCGCTCTAGTATATGTTGTTCACACTGAAAGGCCCAGCTTTCAGTCTTTTACGATGTGTGTGCCTGTGCGGTTTGTTGCCACTCCTGTGATGTGATGTGTTTTCTGTCAGAAGAAATTAACAGACACATTAGCCTACTTGACAGGCACAGTGAGCCACCAGGCTTTCCTAAAGAGAAGCTTCCTCAGGCTGAAGGCTGCTCTGTCCCAGTAGTTCATCCCCGCTCTCCAGCCCTGCTATACCACAATAGCCCAAGTACAGATCCCAGCCTCTTTGCCTATGTGTATTGTCTTGGATCCTGGTTTCAATTCTCCTGTGCCCACTGCTCAGCATTGAGGCGGTTCTGCAGTAATTAATTCATATTTCCACGGCAATCTGATGGCTGCAGTCTGCAGATAAAAGCTAATGTCTTTCCTTACAAGCCATACAGACACCACAGAAGAGATAGGCAGAAAAAGTGAGTCCTGGACACCAGGGGAGTAAAGGTAGCATTCAAGAGTCATACAAAAAGCAATATAATTAACTTTTATAGTGTTTAGAGAGAACATTCTAGAAAAAATTGCTTTCCTCGGTATGTCTAGAAAAAAAAGTCAACAAGAAAAGAAATTTATTGAAAACTCGTAAACAAAGTGAGACAGCTAAAATTATTTTCTTAGAAAATTTTGACTAAATGAAAATATTTTCCTCAACGTTGTGGGAAATCAAAAGCCTATCCATTTTCAGTTTCTTGAATATTATTTCTGCGCATTTTGTTTGTTAAGATCAAGCAATTCTGATTCGGGTCCATTCATATCGTGGCTGAAGCTAAGGCATGTGTGCTGTGTAAGAACCTTTAGGCCTTCTAAATCATTTCCTATTTTGAGAGTATGATCTTTGTCTTCCTTAGGTTTGAATCCTCAGCATGTAACCATGTAACCCACAGAAGTTATTTCCCATAGTCCAAAATCACATGTGTCTCCAGTGATTCTCATAGTTGCCAAGGCCATCTCTGCTCTTGGTCTGAGCCATTGGCAGAACGGGAAAGTCAGAGAAGGAGCCTAGCACAGTTTGAAAACCCAGAATGGGTGGTTTTCTTGGGACTCACTCTTTAGATGTTACCTGGGAGATTCTCCTTTGTTCCCTTTGTCTTTCTGTCTTGGCCCACGGTCCTCAGATGTTTCAGACGAGGCAACTCCAGCTGTGTTCTTGCCCATGGCCACTGTCCCTTCCATCTTCAGAGTTCAAACGAGAAGTCTCCCTTGTTCCTAGTAGCCTGCTCGTCCTCAGAGAGACCAGCTCCTTCTGGATTTTGATCTGTAGCCTTGTTCTTGACTAGTCTGCTTTTCCACAATGACAGAAAATCTCTTGGCCTTTTGCAGCCTGGAAGGAACAAGGATCCAGACTAGGGTTGCAGTTTCCAAACTGTCTTGACTTCTGGCCCACTTCTCACTCCACGGCAGTAGCATCCCCAGTCCAGCTAACCATTAGGGAGACATGCAAATCTGAAGACAGAGAATCATTTTCCCCGAACCTTGGAAACCAGAGTACCAGCCACTAGGTTTTGGTATATGACCACTCTACACTGAAAGGTGTAACATGAGGGCTGGCTTGTTGGGGTTTCTGCCCCACCCGGCACCCACAGCTGGCAAGTCCCAAAGAAAATCACACAAAGATCTCCATAAGTTATAAAACTGATTGGCCCATTAGCTTAGGCTACTTATTAGCTCTTGTAGCTTATATTAACCCATTATTCTTATCTATGTTAGCCACATGGCTCAGTACCTTTCTCAGTCAGGCAAATTACACCTTGCTTCTTCCGTGGTCTGGACAGGACTATGGAAGGAGCTTCCTGCTTCCCAGAATACTCCTGTTCTCATCACCCCATCTCTACTTCCTGTCTGGTTGACCCACCTATACTTCCTGCCTGGCCAATCAGCATTTATTTAAAACATGATTGACAGAATACAGACAATTCTCCTGCACCAGAAAGGTATTTAGAAAATGAATTCATTTATCTAGGGAAGTTTGAGTAGCAAGCAGTCTTACTGAAACAGAAGGTCAGTTTAGATGACAACTCAAGGTGTTATAAGTTCATTTGTGTGTTGTTTTGTTTAACTCACAGGATTTTAAAACAATAACATTCATTTCATAAACAATGTACATTCATACTTATATCTAAACCACCGGGAAAGGTTTTCTAATTTTCACATTGACTTATTTGAACAAATAATTGTCAAATGCTGACCATGTGCCAGGGAGACCCTGTTGTAGGCTCTTGAAATACATTATATTATGAAATACATACTAAGCCTTAAGTACACAAGTTAAACCAGAAGCCAAGAATTCCTGGGACCTTCTGACGCATCATCTACCATTCCTATAGCAGCTAATTCTCTAAACCATGAGTTTCAGTTTCTCCCAACATCTTCTAGCACTAAAACTCAGACACCCCAGCATGGTGGACCCATTCTCCCTAAGATGAGAACCTCCAGGACTTGAATTTATCATTTTTATCCAAATCTTCAGAGTCTGTTGCCTTTGTCACAGAGAGTTCTATTGAAACTGTGCCTAGATAGACAAACTGACAAAATGGACCATAGAACATTTCCTTCAGCAGTCTGGGTGGCTACACTCACACTCATCTGGGGAACACTATTGGTGAGATGGATACAGAGGGAGAATTACTCACCTGGAAACCTGAATGTCAAGAGAAAAATTCAAACCCAGGAGATTTTCTCCTAAGAGCCCCTATGACATTTTATTCTTTAAATAAATCTTTTCTTCCTCTCTTTAGGTAAGAGATTGACATTTTAAGATCAATCACCCTCTGCTTTGCAGGTTTGGTAGACTGAGAACAAGATAAATGGAAATTAGGCACAATTTCCATCTTTTGAATAAAAGTGCCCAAAATAACTGCATCTTAACTCAGTACAAAAGAAGAGATCTTGTTTCCCCCAACAGCCATGCTCTTTCTGGTGGTTCTCGATATATTTGAATATCAAAATCCTGCCCTGCTTTCTCCCGAAGATTTATTCTGAGCAGTTAGCTGCTGCTTGTACATCAGTGGAAAGCAAAGCAATGCATCTCGTGCCAGGCTTCTCTCCATTGCAGTCAAGGATGCTTTAGGCCTCCACACATGCTCGCTCTTGCTCGCATTGTCAACCCCTCTCCTTCTGCAGAGAATCTGAGCTTTGATATAAAGCATGCCTTTTGCACAGTGACTCATTAGAGAAATTTTTATAAAACTCTAGATATCTAGGTGTAAATAGTAGATCTATAAATCAAGTATCTATAATAAATCATAAATAAATGTATTTCAACCCAATTCTTTGCTACACTTACTAGACAAAAGCAAGTTTTTATATTAATTAGATAAATTGCTTATTTTTTGACATAATGTAAACTTGGCTGAATATTTAATACTGCAGGACATAGAGCACCTTCAATATGTTTCAACATTATTTGAACATGATTTTGATCTTCTTTCTCCCAGCATCCTGTTCTGTCTACTCCGCCTATCTAAGCTGCTGTCCTATCAAAAGCCAAGGCAGTTTCTTTATTAGCCAATGAAAGTAACACATAGACAGATGACCCTCCTACATCACTATGAGGCGCGGCGGCATGCCTGCAGAAAGTACATGCGGTATGTTTGGATCAAAGCTGCAGTGGAGTGGTACCATGCAACACAGCTGAACAGTGCCATGAGACTTCAGGTCCATGTGATCACACACGTGATATTGAATTGGTTTTCGGTTGTGGCATGTTCAGAAACCTTTTACCATTGTCAAAACTTTCACAGTCCCCACATCCGATTACGCAACCCACAGTTTAAGAAGATGGAGTGATTATAACCTAATGTAGAATTTTTTTGCCTTAGTTCATAATAGTCAATACCTTGTGTTTAGGACTCTTCCTATTACTGTGGAAAAGTATCTTTGGTAAGGAAGGAGGGGTTCATGTGGGATCATCATGGCAGAGAAGGCAGGACACACGCAGCAGTCACTCAAAGTAGCTGGCCACATAATATATACAGGCAGGAAGCAGAAGAAAATGAATGTGGTGCTCAGTTTGCATTCTATTTTTCCTTTTGTATTCAGTCCTGGACCCTAGCCCAAGAAGACAGTGGCCACCACACACACACACACACACACACACACACACACACACAGACACACGCACACATGCAGAGAGAGACAGAGACAGAAAGAGATCAGGACATCAGTTAATCCTCTGTGAAAATACCCTCACAGATACATCCAAAGGTAAGCCTCACTAATGCCATAGGGGTTCCTTAACCTAATCAAAGTAACAATAAAAGCCAACTATGACTTGACTCTTGTTATATGCAATGGATCTATTAGTAGTTGGCTGGCCTCTCTAAAAAACAGATTTCTTTTGTGTTTTAGCTCATTTTAAATCATCTTAAAAGTATAATGGTTCTCATTTCACTGAGCCGGTCACCAGGTATTTCCTACAGTATACTGTTTAGTTGACATCAGGTAAGTGCTGGGTGCCAAAGACTCTTCAGATGCGTGCTGTGGTGAGAGGCACTGGCTGAGGCCAGGCAGGACCTTACTGTGATGTCTTCTCTCTGACTAGTATGTGACCTGAGCTAGGGCGCCAGTCTCCGAGTCTCCAGTTCTTTCACTGCAGGAAGGATTGCTTCTCGTCAGTCACTCACATGTTCCAGCTGCTGCTGTTTTGATGAACACACTGCAGTGGAAACCCAGAGGCCTTACAAAGGCAAATGCTCTTTCAAGGCTCCCAAGAATTCCTAACTCTAATGCACAGGACTGTTCTGATGTTAGGAGTTATAAAAGACCCAAAAATATATTTTAAGGGAGCACATATGTAGAACAGTTACTCTAGTGTAGATTTAAATATATTCCCCTGCCCCAGGTTTGTCCTTCTCCTAGGACGCTATACAATATAGGGGGTAATCGTGGTGAGTCTTTGAGAATTCCAAGCACCATGATCTAATTTCAAAAGGACAATAATGCACCAGGTTACAAAAGTAATCAATAAGTCCAAATAATACTAGCCCTACCCTGTGACAGTTAATTGGCACAACTTCTTAATTCTGTGGCATTTCGGTATTTTGAAGGGTTTTTTAAGGATCTGCATCTCACTATCGTTGCTGTTGATTTGCTTGTATTAGTAAATGAATCCCTTCTGTTTGCACAACATTGCATTTTTTTTTCTTATTTGCAAACCAACCAATAGTCTTTTCAACATCGTGAGAGAACTGTCCTTTTCCTTTCTGTCTTCTCACTGACCGAAAGGTGTTTTGTAAAAATGCTTTCTAAAGTTCAACCAGATTTGTGAAATGTGCAACAGTTTGGTACTGTGAATTTCTTATATCAAAAAGCAACTCACCACATGCCGGAGAGAGGACAGGTTCTAAACTCTCTTTCTCAAAGTGAGCCCCACTGATGCACCATGCATGTGCAAAGTCAAGTAGTCCAGTGTGAGTTATAGTGAGGCGCTCTCTCCACTGCTCTGACTCCCTAATAACATTTCATGGCTTTCTCTTCTTTCTTTCCACAGTCTCGCTATAAATATCAGAGCTGATGACTGACTTTTATTGCCGCCTTTCATGCCGGCTCCTCAGGCTTGCAAATCAGCCACAGATTCTGGGAGCCATCTCCCGGTCCCCTGCCCTCGCTCACACACTTTCCTGGTGGAGCCTGGGGCAGGAAAGAATGCAGAAACACTGTACAGAGCATGAATATGAATGAACTCAGGTTGAATTTTTTGACTGCTGTTCCAGCTATTTAGGCCTCCTCAGCGCGTGGACCAGAGAAGCTGCACCCTGAGACAGTTCCCCTGTCGAGAGGGTGGTAGAAGGCCAGCTTAGATAGGCAGCACCCTGGGGAATGGAGAACAGAAACAGGGAGAAAACAGAAATGGGAACAAGCAGAACTATAGTAGCAAGGGCTCCCCACAAGCAGGAATTCTACTCCTACTGCATGTACCGCTGCTCTTTAAACACAGCAACATTCCAAGGTGACTCACCTTTGAAGTGAACTACCATTTCCTCGCAATGGTCCAGATTAACACTTTAACTGCTGCCTTCCAGCCTGCCCACAGCACCACACACCCACCTCTCATCCCGCTTCCCTGAAACTTACAAAGCAAGTCTAGCGGCTCTGTCGCTATTTAGATAAACACTTGTGTGTGTGTGCACAGACACCATGCTGAAACAGGAAAGAATGGGATAATGAATCAGAATGATTAATACTTTTGAGGACTTAATAAGCACTTTATTGCCCACACGCCTACTCTCATTTAACAGGACTGTTTGACATACAAACCAATCTACGCTCAGTTTTATAAAAGAGAAAACCGAGGCACAAAGGTATGAAGTGACTCATGGAGGTCAAACGTAGGATGAGTCTGTGCAGACGTGGCCCCTCAGCACTGCATGCCGCTCTCCAGAACAGATGTCGGCATCACCCGACAAGTGCCACTTGAGGATGCTGTTTGGGTACTGGGTCAAATGTCAGCTGACCCTGAGAGTTACTACAAAACGTCTACATTATGTGGGCGAACCCAACTCCCTTGAATCTCAGACAGTGCTGGGCCATATAATGGCTACTAATCCTGAGTCAATATTACAACTAAATTAAATTAATACCGTCACTGAAATTTCCACGGGAAAGGGCTACATGTAACATTAAAGATTCCATAAGGCTGATTAACTGATTGTAAACTTGAGTGATTGATTTTAGAGTTAAAAAGACATAGGTGCAGACCCAATTACCTTGGCTTACGTTAGCCCCTTAAATCGACATTTATTGCCCACCTCTGTGTTTGACCTAACACTTCACACGATTCGCTGGATCCTTTTGGAATATACAAACAGAGCCCTCATTTCCACCCACCCAAAAGTTAAGAATGTTATCAGACAGTGTCTGAGGCCCAAAGCAGAACCTCCCTCCTCAGCTATAACTGTCTACCTGATATTTCCAACACGTTTTTTAAATGTCATGACTTGTAACTTTCTCTGTTTTGTTACCACAGAAGACTTCATGAAACTGTTACCACAATTGCAGCACCGTATTTGGACAAACCCAAGCCTGTATTTCTGGAGCATGGTCACTCTGTTTTGGTTCCAGAATAAACCACCTTTTATTTCTTTAGAGAGGACAGCTGTTATGGGCATCAAAAGTATAACCCCCCAAGTTGGGTTAGTCATATTCCAGTTGCTCATTATATACTACAAGCAAACAATCTATAAGCCTCATCAGGATAAGAACTGATGGGTACTTCCAAGGAAGGGCTTTTACTGAGAATGCGCTCTGACCTTGGTGTGGCCAGCAGTTATCAACACGGAGCAATAAGGCAGACGCAATCTCCAGTCACCCTGTAGCTCCCAGCGGCTGCCAGAGCCAGTCTCAGGGAGCAAGGGACTCTGTAGGCCTATAAGATAAACATCAAAGTTGGCTTTGGGGCCAGATCCAAGCAAAGCTTTCTGAGGAGGAAGAAACCTAAACAAATACAAAGAAGATATAAACAAATACGAGAGGGAAAAATGTTCTTGACAAAGGAATAGACTGTGTGAAGACTCTGGAGGAGCAGGGAGCGCATCAAGCTTGAGGAAATTAATAAAAGGACAGTAAAATTGCTTACTCAGCCCCTTCTGTCTCTTAAGATTTGGGGTAAAATTTCTTTTCCTTTCTTCTTCTGTTTTTAGCATTTTATCTGAGATGCTGAGCACTAGAGAAGAAAAAGGCAAGGAGTCATTTGAGCAGAGATTCAGAAGCCAGAAGTAACTAATAACTTCCACCCCCCATGTCCCACACGTTCCCGTACAGAGACTTCGCGGACAGTATCCTTAATCTGACAGCAACCAAGCAGCTGCCCCATGTGAAAGGCAGGCGGAGGCCCCAAGCTGGGTAGTATACCAGCACCATGTTACTCAATCCAGCACAAGCCTCAACTTTCCCTCGCTGTCAGAGTTACACAACTGGAATTTGCTAGATCTGCCTGTCTGCTTGAATGCCAGGTTTTAAAGCGCCCCAATAGTGTTCATGCAACACAACAAAGTATAAAAGCTCTTTTTAGAGAGAAAATAAAAGTTCTCCAGTGACTGCTACCCTTGCCCCTGGCTAGCATTACCTAACGTGGTCAGCCAGAGGAGAATTCAGATGAATGAAGTCTTGGTTACAGAAGCCAAACAAAAGAAATAAGAAGAAACTAGTGCGTCAGAGAAATGTGGTACACCAGTCACATGTCACCCCCACACAGAGCAAGTAACGTGGGCAGTGCCCTCCCTCTCCTTGAGAAGCTGAAATAAGTCAAAGATTTATCAATATTCACTAAGCATGGGAGCACTTCTATGGGGCTTCAGAATTTTCCAGAAAAGAATTCAAGTGGGATCATTTGTGCTTGCTGTCTTCTACAATGGTGGTCAAGTCGATCGAAAACATCTAAGACTCCCAGCAACATCTAATACTCCAAGCAGACTTCCTTCACAAAGGTGACATTCCCCTTGAAGATCGCCTTATTAATATGTTGACAGAGATTTCGTGACTGAACATAGGTAAGATTCCTGTCCTATCTTTGGATAAAACGCTTCATTCACATCAAGCAGTGATTAAATATGCAGGGCATGAAATAAGCAGCAAGTTTGGCTTCAAAGCCATCTTGCAAATTGTACGCCATCCAAGCCAGACCATATGCCTTTAAATCTAGATGGCTGCCTACGTATCCAAGTAGTATCCAAGTGCTACTTCTGTACGGCAAGAATCTTCAGAGGAGAAACAGAGGCGAATCAGGGTAGCTGGTGGATAAATACGTGATGATAAATGGTTGAATCCACCGAGACTCAGCTAACCACCCTTCACCATCTCTCTGGGGATGATTATTCTGTTCTGTCAGAGAAAAAGCATCCAAACTGGCAGCTCAAACCCACGTTACTCCTGAGCAGCTCGCTGTGACATCTGTGGTAGTCCTTGTCTAGGAAGTATTGCCACCATCTTTTTTTGGCTCCTTCAACAAACTCCACGCCTACTTCACACCCGACCAGCCTACCGCTGTGCCTCACACCCGAACCCCTGAGCAGAAGATGCAGGTTAGTTATGGGCATGTGACACAGTCTGGCCAATCTGAATCTTCCTTGAGATTGGTACCTGGTCATGAGAGGAAGAGTCTTCAGCCCATAGAGTTGATTAAGGTAGGAGGATGGAGGCCAGGGGGATGCTGGTGGTCTCCTTGCCCTCAATGGGGAGAATCAGCGGAATACAAAATCACTCATGGAAAAGAGAAATGGGGAAAAGCAAAACAGCCCCAAGGGCACTCTCGATGGCCCCCGTGCTGTTCATTATTTCAAGGGACCTCATGAGCATGAGTTAAACAGTATCTGACAGCACGGGAGGGGCTCAAGACATATTACCAACCAACCGCTTTTCCTCCTTCTTCCATGTCAGCAACCTCTAGAGCAGCCTTAAAGCCATCCTCAGCAGCATGCCTACTTGTCTCAGGAAAGCCAGTGAGATGCAAAGGACACAGGTGGACCTGCCCCCCTACGGCAAAGCAGGGCTCCCAGTAGACTCAGAGATGCCCTTGTGGCCAGAAATACCTTTTCCCGCTCCACTCTCTCTTACACAGCCGTCCCACCATAACCAAGGGAGTATTTTTAAAGAATGACACGTCGCTTCCTGGAAGAGGAAGGAAAAGCATTAGTTAAGCCCTAAAGTGGAACCCACGGCAGGAAGTAGGTTACATAAGCGCTTGACAGGCATGTGGTTTTCTAAGGGTCTGAAGCGCCAATCTGTGCTTATTTGGCTGTTAGCCAGTGGTACCATCCTAGGAAGCCGGCAAGCTAGAGTGTTAAAAATACAAAATTTATCAACTTGACAGTGTTTAACCTCATGAAAACAAGAGAGCATGGTGGTAATTAGTGCTAAATATTAATTGTGATTTAAAATTCAATTACTATAGGGCAAGCAAAACCACCATTAATGAATGGTGTCTGTAAAACATACATCTTGTCACCTCTGCACTTTGGGGCAGATAAACCATTTGCTTGCTCAATAAGTGCTCTTGGTTGGTGATCAAATTGGGTTGTTTTTGTCGTACAATCTGCGTGGTGCAAAAAAAAAATCTTAAAGGTAATTCCTAAGACCTTATGTTTGTGATATTTTCAGACTCAATAAGCAGTGCCATAAAACTGTACAATTTAGAACTGAAATGGCTCTTGCAGACTAAGGAAACTAAGGCTCAGACAGGATTAATGATCTGGTAAATGGCAAGGCTGGGACCTCGCGTCATGTGTCCTTGATTTCTGCTGGACGTCTCTCCTCTCTACCCTATCCCATAAGCAATAACACAGAACATTAGTGGTCTAGAAGAGAAGGTTCTTGAAGTCATCTCGCCTTAACTTGTTCATTTACAGGTAGGAAATGAGGCTCAGAAAATGAGGTGCTTGCCAAAGGAGGGAAAGAAAAGCTAAACATATCGATCTCTCTTATCTTCTTGCCACAGATAAGCATCTGCATCAACAGGCACCAAGTATCTCACCATTTAATTTTTCCCAGCTTACAAATACCCCCATCATTCACAGGAAAACCCTGGCGATGTGTCTGGTTAAGTGAGTAAGTTTTGAGAGGGTCTCGGGGTCTCTTAGTCAAGCAAGTGCACGGTCAAATATAAACAGCTGAGCCGAAAACTAGAACCTCCCACGGATGTTTTTGGTGTCTTGCTTCTCCCCCATTCCCACTAGATATAGAGGCTGCAGCTATTTCTGAAAGTAAAACTTGCCTGGCTTCGGCAAGAACGTTCTTAAATAGCCCAAAGTATCAAGTTCCATTTCTGGTGGAGGCCCTTAATAACTCTGCTGTGAAACTGTGGGGTTAAACATCGCGTGCTCCATCTCTCCGCGCTGCAGCTGCGGTGCCATTGCTCCCTGCTTCCCACTTTCCCGTAGGATGTGTGGGACTGCGTGGAGATTCCTGAAGACTGCTCAGCGCCCCACCCCCACCTCCACTCTTTACCCGCCCCCACCTCTCCACCCTCACCCCCGCTTCTGAAAAATTAGAGGAGCGAAGTCACTCTATCTAAGGCAGAACGGGGAGGTGAGAAGCCACCCTGAGAGTTGCCTGTCCGCCTACGGGAGAGCATTAACATTGTTAATCTGCTGGAGGCTTGGCTTGGCTTCCCGGGGAAATGGCTGATAGAGGGAAAAAATGTTTCAGTCGTTTCCTAGCCAGGGGAGGAGGGCACGCTGGTTACTGTTGTTTTATCTTGTTTTCACTTGGACTGTTTCGCAACCTCGTGGTTTGGTATCAGTAACGCGAAACAAACAAATGTCAAATCAGATTACAGGGGAATTACCCACCACTTGCTCTCTTCCAAGTAGTCATCTAAACCCCTACCAGATGTTCAGAAAATAATAGCATCCTTGCCCTAGAAGGGTTCATGGACCTCCTAGAAGAGGATATTCAATAGCAAAAACAATAAAATGCCCCATAGATACTTTGAATTTGGGTAGGATTCACCCTCATCCTGTAGGCTGGGAATGAAAGGAAGGTAGTTCTGAGTAACAAGGCAGTCCCTGGATGAAGAGTCTGCTGTAAACCCTCTGGGATTTAAAAGACTTTGGTTTGTTTCCTTGCTTGCTTTCCCTTCCAAGGACCAAAACTCTTCCAGTGACATTTGCCCTACATCCACATATTCTACCCCCTCCCCTTGTCTTTTGTATTGGAACAGCAAGATGCCCACAGTCACAGAGATGGTGTGAAGGGGTCCTTTCCTTCAGTCCTGGCTTGCCACATAGGTGGCCTCAGACCCAGGGAACACGGAGACCCTGATCAAAGTTTCATTTGATCCTGACCTAGAGTGATTAGGTTGAGATCAAGCCCGCAGTCGTCACTCGCCCGGATGTGGTTCTGTGGCTGTTTTCCTCCTTTTTCTATTTCCCCAGCCTGTGTACCTTGGTCCTTTAGACAAATAGTTCCCCTGTGGAGCCGCTTTATTTGTTCTTCAGTTATGTTCTGATTTGCCTGAGTCTCGAGTAAACAAAGGAGGCTGCGGCTACCACCCTTAAACAAAGAATACTAGTCAGTCAGCCCATTAATCCCTGCTGGGGCAGTCGTTGTGTCTGCCAGCTCCGGTCCATCTTTGTTACAGTTACACAGGCAAGGGCCTTTCAGGCAGGTTCAACATCCTATGCATTTCTAAACAAGATTTTTAACCTTTTAGGGTCTGGCTCTCCTCACCTGTCAGGAGGATAAAATGGAGTGATAAATATTGCATTGTGTCAGACAAAGAGGAAGGTGTACTTGCCATGGATGGGTGTGTGAGTGTGTGTGTGTGTGTGTGTGTGATGTTGGCATTGATTTTTGTCATTATCCCTAACGTTCATTTGGGTTCTCATTCTAGTTCAGTTTGACTGGGTGGAATAATGCTGGAGCTCAGACGAAGTGTACACTTGATCAGCCACTAGTGAAAGGACAACAGTGGATTTGGCTGACAGCATACACAGATGTCAGAACTTCCAGTTGCTCGGTTAGTAGCACACCACCAAAAGGCAAAAAACGTTAGCAACATGCCCGATACGCCCTCGCCCAACCTCTCAGCTATGATTCCCCATGTTCTTGGCTGATACTGCCCGTTCAACTCCGCAGTTGTCTTTCATGATAGTTTAGATCCATCTGAAACACAAATAGTCCCTTGAACTATTTACTGACTACTGACTGCTCACTAAGAGGAAGTAGAGACACAAAGAAGAGCCTTTCAAAAAGTTGCAATCTAAATTAAGTATCAGGAATGTTACGATTTCAGTCACAATAAGGCTGACACTTACAGGTTCTAGGGCCATCCATGTGCAGACCAGCCCTCAGACAGAAGTGCCGAATGGCCCCAGAGATGTTAAAGGGTTCCATGTGACCCACCTGAGGTGTAGTTGCATCACCCACGTATGACTCAGCTAAGCCCTTACACGCATTTGTGAGCCTTGTCATCTGCATATGATACAGTCACATCAACCTCCTGTGCACATACGCTAGGTAACTTTTAAAAGCTGGATGTGCCCCCCCCCCTCTTTGCACACGGACTTCCCCAGGCCTGTACAAGCCCCCTCTAGTAAACTCCTAAGCGGGTTTGTTGCGTGTTCTGTGTTTCCTTCTCACCCACACCAGGAAATTTCATTGGTGCCATGAGACTTGGGATGCTCTCCCCCGCCCCGAGCTCGTCTGCCAGGGTCAGGTTCCGGAATGAGGTATTTTTTTCCACAACAACCACGTGTTCCATCTGCCTGAGTGTGACATCTATGCACACCACCGGCTTCAGTTGGTGAGTTTCCCCCATTCTGGTCAGCTTAACCCTTTCTCCTAACCCAAGGAATTGACTGTTGAGCTCCCAGCAATCCTCTGATGTTCCTAGAAATGGGGGGGGGGCAGCCCCCAACCATGGTCTTTAAGGCTACGGTTGAGCCCTTTACTGACATTCATCTCTGGATTGCTTCCCTTAGCTAAAGTCATGTTTGAATGAGCCTGGGACAGCTGGGGGCCCTGGGTCCCTCAGATTTTTCTTTGTTTTCTTTTAGACCACTTGTTAGTGGTCACCGCTGTGGCCTGTCTGGCTTCTGAGTCACTCCGACAGGAGCCATTCAGGTTTTAATACTCTGCCTGTGGGTAGAGGGCACTCTCCTATAAGCCCTATGGTGTTCGCTGCTGCTTCACACTCTGCCTATAGAGGGGAGACATCCCCCTATAAGTCTTGTGGTGTTGCCGTTTTCGCTGGTTATCATGGCTTCAGCTATGGTTAGCAAGCCATCTAAGACTATCAATCCAGCCCCCTCCTCGCCATGCCTTTTAGAGGCCCTAAAACCCCAGGCCTTAATGCCCTACTTATAGATTCCCACACTTGTCCATTACAATTTAAATGACAATTGAAAGTGGCCATCTAATGGCATCTTTGATCCCTAATTTCTATGGGAGCTTTCTAACTACTGTCAGCACACAGGCAAATGGAAGGAGTTTCCTTATTATCCAAACCTTTTACTGTCTAAATTCTAGGTCCCAATCTTGTAGTCTCACCTTTCATGATATCTATATGATCCTACCTAATAACCTACTTCCTGAAGAGCAAAGGCGAGTTTGGGAGCCGGCCAGACTACATGCAGACAAGGTTCACCGAACATATGCAACACCCCCTCCAGGGACAGAGGCAGTCCCCAAGCAGAACCACAAGACCCTAAGTGGAATTTTAGCTAGGGACTGATTTTTGACTTGCCTTCTAGCAGGTCTCCCTAAGGCTGCCCTCAAGCCAGTAACCCATAATAAGCTCTCAGAGGTCATTCAAGATATGAAGGAAAATCCTTCTGCAGTTTTGGAACGCCTCACTAAAGCCCTGTTCCAGTACACTAACTTAGATCCAGAAACCACTCATGACTCATTTTTTTAATCAGTGCTACCCTGACATCAAGGCTAAACTTAGACATTTGGAGAAAGGCCCCTTGACCCCACAGGCGGAAGTCTTAGAGTTGGCTTTTAAGGTGTACCATGCAAGGAAAGACAAAGCCTGAAATCACTGTCACGGGCTAGCCACGGCCCTCCGACTGGCTGAGGCAACAGACCGCCCAATCTGTGCTGTCCATGTTGCCCCCTTGCCCCCTGGGGCTCAAGAGCCACCAGGCCTGTGTTTCAAATGTGGGAGAGCTAGTCACTGGGCCCAAACATGCACTAATCCTCATCTTGGTCCCGTAAGACCTTGTCTAAGATGCTATGGGGAAGAACATTGGGCAGTCGATTGTCCTCGAGTACATTGTGGCATGGAGACATCGAACCCAGAAAATTCCCAAGTTGACCTTCAAGGTCTGGCCATGAATGAGTGAGGCTGCCCAGGCTCCTTTGACCCGACCACAACCGTCATCTGTAACAGGGAGCCATGGGTAAACATCATGGTATCAGGATGGCCCATCTCCTTTCTCTTGGACACCGGAGCCACATACTTGATACTGAGGGAATGCTAGGGGCCTACCTCTCCTTCTAGTTTCCCTATTGTTGGGGAAGGAGGACAGCCTTATCTACCTCAGCAGACACCACCACTTAACTGTGCTTTTAGGGGTATTTATCTCACTCATTCACTTTTAGTCATGCCAACCTGCCCAGTACCTCTTATGTTTTTTTTTGTTGTTGTTGTCGTTTTTAGCAAAAGTAGGAGCTTCCATTTTATTTTTTCCTTCCATTCCCCTTACCTCAGACTCTCCAACAGCTCCTCTCCTACTCCTTCTAGCCCCCCAACCTCCTAGCTCCAATGTGTCTTTTCCTCTAGCAGCCTCTCAGGTAGACCCCCAAGTCTGGGGCACCCAAAACCCCTCTGTTGCTAAAGACCATTTCCCCATCATTATCCAATTACGAGACCCTACTAAGTACATTACCCAAGCTCAATACCCCCTCTCTCTCCAGAGCCTCAGGGAACTTAAGCCTATCATCTCTGACCTTCTAAGAAAAAAGCTACTTCACCCATTTCTTCTCTCTGTAACACCCCTATACTTGTTATTAAAAAACCTGATGGAGCCTATCACCTGGTTCAAGACCTCTGGCTCATTAACTCTGCAGTGGTCCCTCTTCACCCTGTAGTACCTAATCCTTACACACTTCTTTCCACTATCCCCCAGGGACCTCCCACTTCTCAGTTCTACATCTCAAGGATGCCTTTTTCTCTATTCCTCCCAGCTCTCAATCTCAAAATATCTTTGCCTTCCCTGGGCTGACCAAGCAGCTAGAACAGCAGCATTCCAGAACCCAAACCTACATCAATCATCTCAGGGGTTCATACAGTACAACTCACATCCTCGCAGATACCCCCTAAGACCTGGCAAATTCTGTCCTACCTGCATCAGCTCTTTCATCCTAATTGCAAAGCTGTATTTCATTTTGTCAAGGCTTACCTCCAACCCACCCCTGAGGACTAAGAGTTCTTAAAAGCTATCACTGCCTGTTGTAAAATCTGTCAAAAGTCAGATCCCAAGACCAAGTATTATAGCTTCCCTTTTTCTACCCACCAGGCCAAGGGTTCCCTTCCAGGAACTGACTGGCAGCTTGATTTTACTCATATGCCCACAGTTAGACGAGTTAAATATCTCCTGGTTTTGGTGGATACCATGTCTGGGTGTATTGAAGTGTTTCCCACTACTAGCAAGGGGGCCCAGACAGTTTCTGATGTTCTTCTCCGAGAAAATATTGCCTGGTTGAAATCCCAACCTCTCTTCAGTCAGATAATGGCCCAGAGTTTGCCTCCCAGATCTCTCAAACTTTATCTAAGGCTCTTAGCATTCTCTGGCATTTTCATATCCCATACCACCCTCAGTCTTCAGGGAAGGTAGCATAAACTAGCCATTCCTTAAAAAATGTTCTTGTTAAGATGTTACAGGACCTTCACCTCGATTGGGTAAAATTTTTGCCTCTGGCCCTTTTGGGGAGAGCTCTCCCCCAAACCTCCCCTTTCATCTCACCCTTTGAACTCATGTATGAGCAGCTGGTTTTAACCCCCAGCCTCTCACCCAAAACCTCTCCCCTTACTGATCACCTGCTTACTCCGCTGTTATCCCATCTTTGCTCCCTATTATGGGATTTTAATGACTACTCGTTAGCTCAACCATGTGCCAATTCAAGCCCACTGCCTATTAAAATAGGAAATCGGGTACTATTCTCTCCCCCAGACCAATGCCCCTCACCCCTTCCCCCTAAATGGCAGGGCCCCTTTAAAGTAATTTTTGTAACTCTCACAACTCCCAAGCTCAAGGGAGTCTCTCTACCTGTCTCACCTTAAACCTTTTACTTTTCCAACTCAAAATACTCCCTCATGTACAGTAACTCAAACAGGGCCCTGCTCCCTTAAGCTCCAGAGGACACCAAGATCAGCCACTTTTTTTTCCAGTTCCAGAAAAATTAAAAGCTGTATCACTGTACTCAATCCTCGCCCAAAACTCTATATACTCTCCCTCTTCCTCTTTCTCCTGTCTGCTTTACCAACTTCTCTATATCTCCAATGTCATATTTAAATTTCCAGTTAGCCACTCAGCTGTTATTACAGGGACCATCATTAAACACAGATCTGGGGATACAAGGACTGCCAAGAGCCTAGGTGGTAAGAAGTAATAAAGAGCTTAGTGACATTCTCAGCCCCAGACTCTAAAAGCTCACAAACCAGACTTTAACATCACAGGTTCATCACTGACTGCAGCAGTGTCTCCTGGATGTTAAGGTAATACTACGATGCTAAAGAGAACAAGTGCCTTAAGATTTGCTTCAGGTAAAATATTGAGGGGTAATAATTCCCCTTTCTAATAATTTCCCCTTCTTTTCCTCCTTCCTCCCCACCGTCTTCCATTCTAACACTATACCATCATAATCATAAGCTTTTAGTGTGTCTAAAATTTATTTCTTTTCAAACATTTTTTTTCATGAGCGCTAGGGAGCCAATTGGACCTATCTAAATGGACCAGACTAGCCCTGAATAAGTATCATTTAATTCTTTCTTTATCATTCCTGGTCTCAGGAACTCCTGAGAAATTCCCTCCTCCACACTCCCCCAAAACCCTCTATCTTCCATCTTGGGACTCTCCTCCCTTAATCACCTGGGTTCAAATTTTTTTTTCCAGACATAATTCTCTGTCTTTCCAGCATCTTGAGAGGTTCAAGCTGCCAGCCAGCCAGTTCCACTGAGCCTGGAAAAAACACAAAAGTAATCAGCTACCCCAGGATGAGGTCAAGCATCTTAGCTCTCCGATGTTCACATCAGCAGGAAGCAGGAAGCAGTCACGAGAGACCTGACGACGCCCCATTCCCACTCATTAAAGACCCCAAACTCCCCAATTTTTTATTAGATTTTTTTAAAAAGTACCAGTCCAAGTTCCCACTCTCTCTAAAATCAGGAACAAGACAAGGTTGTCCACTCTCTCCATATCTCTTCAACATAGTTCTTGATGTTTTAGCAATAGCAATAAGACAACAAAAGGAGATTAAGGGGATTCAAATTGAAAAGGAAGAAGTCAAACTTTCATTATTTGCAGATGATATGATAGTGTATATAAGTGACCCCAAAAACTCTACCAGAGAACTCCTACAGCTGATAAATACCTTCAGTGATGTGGCAAGAAACAAGATCAACTCAAAAAATCAGTAGCCCTCCTATACACAAAAGATAAAGAAGCTGAGAGGGAAATCAAAGAAACCTCACCTTTCACAATAGCCCCAAATTTTTATAATGAACAAAAGGGTGGAATGTTATGATTTCAACCACAATAAGGCTGACAATTCCAGGTTCTAGGGCCATGCATGTGCAAATAGGCCTTCAGGCATAGCCCGAGGGATGTTAAAGGGCCCCACATGACCAATGTGTGGTGTGGATTATATCCTCTACATTTGACTCAGCTAATCCCTTGCACACATTCGTGAGCCCTGTCATCTGTGTATGACATAGTCACATCAACCCACTGTGCGCATGTGCTAGACAGCTTTTAAAAGCTGGATGTGTCCCCCCCCCCCGTCTCTCTCTCTCTCTCTCTCTCTCTCTCTCTCTCTGTGTGTGTGTGTGTGTGTGTGTGTGTCTGCACACTGACTTCCCCAGGTCTGTACATGCCCCCTCTAATAAACTCCTAAGTGGATTTGTTGCGTGTTCTGTGCTTCTTTCTCACTCATGCCTGGTAATTTCAAAGAGTTCTTGTTTTCTTAAACAAATACACACATTTGAATGAACACGCACATATACATATATGTAGATGCACATATACATACATGTATACATATGTATATGTACATATATGGTTTCAGAGGACATTTTTACACGCTGATATTGAATTAGAGAAATAATTAGGAAACAGGAAAGTACTGTTGACTTTAGTGCTGACAGCAAAATAGAGGAGAGAATGAAGCGCCTGCCTAGTCAAGCCACTACAGATAGACCTTCTCAAGAGATGTGTGTTCAGGAGGAGATCCATCTCACCCCCTTTCCCCATCTCCCTCTCTAAACCCTGCCCCCGCTGAGAAGGCACACCAAGCAGCAGCTACTCCCCCTTAGATGCTCAAGATATTACCTACAGGGTATTTAAGACATGATCCCTAGACTTGCCACATGATTTTATTTCCTACTTTCTTCCCCTGAGAATCACCAGGGGGTTACTTTTCTTAGATTAAACCTGGTTTTATTAATTTGGCTGGATTTGGTATATTGTATTGGTGGAAAAACTCACTAACCGGGTATTCAAAAATAATTATCAGTGTGCATATGTCCATCTATAGTACAGAAATGGTGAAAATAAGAATTACAAGAATAAAGATGTATAGTGTTATAAACCAAAGTCCCTGACAAGAAGGTATGCCTTAGTCAAGGTTCTGTTGCTGGGAAGACACCGTGACCACAGCAACTCTTACAAAGGTAAACATTTAATTGGGGCTGGCTTACAGTTTCAGAGGTTTACTCCGTTGTCAGCATGGTGGGAAGCATGGCAGCATGGTAGCATGCAGAAAGACATAGTCTGGAGAAGGAGCTAGTTCTACATCTTGATCTGCAGACAGGAGAAGGAGACTATGTGTCACACTGGTGTAGCTTGAGCATGTAAGACCTCAGAGTCCACTCTCACAGTAACACACTTCCTCCAACAAAGGCCACATTCCCTAATAGCGTCACTCCTTATGGGCCAAACATTCAAACACATGACTCTCAGAGAGCCATACCTATTCAAATCACCACAATGTGTCCACAGAGACTGATTGATTGATTAGGAATCCAGTACCATGGGGAGGCTGGAATGCAGGTCAAAAGGCTAGATATTGGGGCTAGTTCTAATCCTCAGAACAGCCGTTCCTTGCCCAACTCTGTGTCAGAGCCAACATCCTGTAAGCAATTGATAGAAACGTTTCAGAATGTATGAGCATAGCGACCACCAATGGTGAGCTCCGCATCTTTCCTCTTGCTGGGTGTATATACTGACTAACAAGAGAATCATTTTAGTTGCTATCAATCACTTTTATTAAAAAGAAATCCTCAAAATATCTTAAATGTCCTTAAACAAAACACTAAAAATTATAATTCAGGGCAATGGAACCATTGCTAAATCAGCTGCTAAAATAATATACATAAGCAAGTGTTTATGGGAATCGTGTCCATAAGTAGGATATGGATTGCATACATACACTCATGTATGTATACATATGAATATAAGACCACAGCTATGCAGGGGGTATTTCAGATAGCCACTATATGCAGAAATATACTTATGTAGTGTCACCATATACATTGTTGGATACATATCAAGGTAGAAAAATGCACATATTGCCTCTGCAAGAGGCTCTGAGCAGCAAAGGCCCTAGGAATGTCACTGTGACTAGGCATATTTGCGCATTCCTGTTTACACACTTTCATATCTTTTGAGTTTTTAAAAGTGAATATGCATCACTGTAATATAAACCAGTTTAAAATGGAAGGATGTTTAATAAAAGCAGCTAATGGCAAAAATCAAATGTATCAAGGAAAAAAAAATGAAAGCTTAATCATGGTAACTCATTCCTCAGTCCAAAACAGTAAGACAAATAGTTTTCAATCAAAATAAATTATATCTCATGACTCAAAAATAATACAACCAGAAAGCAGAATGCCAAACAACACATTAAGCCCATTAGCAGCCACGCGCTGACAGTTTAAACCGCAAGGAAAACCGAGAAGTCAATGGTTCCTTTTCGCTCGATTTGCGGTGACTATCAAGAATCAAATATCTAAATGAAACTTTCCTCCAAAGAACTTTCGGAGTTCCACATGAATATGCATCAAAAAAGACAGAAGGGCCTCTCTGCCTGCTTCCTCTCCACACTCGCACACATGCGGCTCTGCCATGCACTTTCAACATATGCTCGCTCCTGAGGAGAATTTCATTTCATGACCCACCTAAAATATCAGCATCTAAATGTAGACATTCTGCTTGTTGGACTAGCTGCGGCAGTCATACCCTTACAAGGTAAAGGAAAAACTCAAGGCAAATTTTGTGATAAATCGGATGAAGAGGTGTGCGGTGGCCCACACGCCAAGGACAGGCTCTGGGGTGAGAGGCACTTTTCTACAGCCACAGCACAGGGCCAGCCGATGTCTACTCTCCCCAGGTGGGCTTTCCTCTCTTCCTGAATTAATATTCAAGGAGAGTTTCTGTACTAACAATGGGAAGGGGTAAAGTCCACCATGGAGAATGAATACACAAGCTATTAGCAGACAGATAAAGCCTGGAAGATAAACACGGCTGGGTGTTAGAGACTCCGAACAGCATACAGTCACTCCCCGCTTGGTTTCCTCATCCTGGGCAGAGGACTCAGCCTCTGTTTCAAATGATGTGCGTTTAGGATTCAAGTCCAAGGTCTTTAGCACACAGGTTCCTACTGTATTGACTACTTCTTTAGCCACTTTGTAACTGTGTGGATGCAAGCGGCTTTAGGCAGGCCTGGGGGATTAGGGCTAAAGCATGTTTTCCATATCTCTTTGCTTCTCATTCTTCTGCCCAGGAAGAGAAAGATTTTTCAGATCTCTGGAGAGAAAATATCAATTTACATTTTAAACAAGATCATTTTGTGTGAAAAAGTAGCCATACAGCTCTTGCTTAAAGTCACTCCTGAAACAACAATGATGCAACTTCAGCCTGCTGCTCAGTTAGGACTTGAGGTTTACGCTATGCTGTACTGAGAGATTGTGTTTTCAAGACACTTGGCCCAGCCTCCAATGACACCTCACTGTCTAGTCCAAACAGACTTTCGATGAGATTAAGACTGATGTACTCATTCTAAATGTAAATGTTAGATTCTCAGATCTTAGAAAAATGCAACAGATGTTACAAAATATATGTGAAAATCCAAAACCATGTTTAACTAAATGCCTCTGGAAAAAAATAAGAGCCAGAAAAGTGCAAATAGGTGTAAATACTATGGTCTTTTGTGAAAGAAATAGGAAATAAGAATACACACATACCTGTGCCTATCTTCACACACTCAAACACACGAGAGAGAGAGAGAGAGAGAGAGAGAGAGAGAGAGAGAGAGAGAGAAAGGGAAAGAGAGAGAGAGATTAAATCCTCTACAAAATCCACATATCGAAGCATCAACTTCTAGTGTTCCAAAATGTGACCATATTTGGAGACGGGGCTCAAACATAACAAACGGGATCTTTGGACCTTTATGACAGTCTAACTGTACTGGAGTCCCCCTGAGAGGTTAGGGCATAGAAAAAACACCAGGGCAATGTATGTATGCAAAAACATGTACCTCTATGACGAGACAGTGACAGGCAAACCACCTGCAAGCCAAGACGCCTCCAAGCAAAACAGGCTACTGTGTATTGATCTGAAATCCTAGGCCCAAGAACTTGGAGGAAATAAATCTCTGTCACGTCACCCACACAGTCTGCAGTGTTATCCTGGCTATCCTGGTGGACTAAATTTAAAGAATAAAATAGAAAACACTGACCTCAGATACCTCAATGGAATTAGGGAGCAAGGCACGAAGGGGTGTAGGGAGGGACTTCATTTCTCTCTTTGTACCGATTTGCAGTTCAGAGGTTCAGAAGCATGCTAATGTTCTACAAATTTAAAATAAGGCTAAGTCAACCTGGGTGAGAAAAGGGAGGGGAGACTGATCAGAAAACAAACTACAGCAAATAAGCCGTGTTCTATTCTTTTTTTTTTAAGCTTTATTTATTTATTTATTTATTTATTTATTTATTTATTTATTTATTTATACAGCATCTTGCCTATAGGTCAGAAGAGGGCACCAGATCTCATTACAGATGGTTGTAAGCCACCATGTGGTTGCTGGGAATTGAACTCATGACCTCTGGAAGAGCAGTCAGTGCTCTTAACCCATAAGCCATCCCTCCAGCCCCGCCATGTTCTATTCTAAAGATATATCATGACAGCAGGAGAGAGGGAGCACTGATCCCAGTAACTTACAGACAGGATGCATTTGTCCATATGTCCTCAATCTTAGTTGCACGACAGAACAGGCAATCACTGAAGAAATAAACATTATCCTAAACTTTATTAGCTTTACTTGTGCTATAGTGATATGGGTAAAGCAATGTGGAGGCTATATGAAGCATTATAGAATTAAGCAAATGAATATATGTGTTGGTATTGTTGAGAGCAAAGAACGTCACCGTGGAAGAAGGGACCTACAGATGCAGAACCAATAAAGGGACCTACAAATACAGAACTAAGACAAGAATTTATGGGGATGATTTAGAATAGGAGGCACCATTGTGAATTCATACATTCTAAGATACGTGTTTGTATATATAAGTATATATAAATAAACATATAGACATACAAATACATGCATACATGTAAATGTGCATGTTTATGTATCTGTGAATACTCATGTTTTCTAATATTGGCCACTGAAAGCATCTAAAAGCACGGCATGTGGTGAGCTGAATAATGCGAATGACCCCATAGGCTCATGTGTTTGAATACGTGGTCCCTAGTTGGTGGAACTGCTCAGGAAGGATTAGGAGGTTCAGTCTTGTTGGAGGAGGTATGCCACTAAGGGTGAACTTAGAAGTTTCAAAAGTCCATACATTCCTAGTAGAGCATTCTCGATTCTTATTCTCCGTCTGTCTGTCTGTCTGTCTATCTATCTTCTGGTTGTTGTCTCAATTGTAAGCTCTCAACTACTACTCTGGCACCATGTCTGTCTGTCTGTCGCCATGCTCCCAACCATCATGGTCATGGACTACCTTCTGGAACCATGCACCCCAAATTAAATGCTGTTTTATAAGTTGCCTTAGTCATAGTGTGTTATCACAGCAATTAAAAGATCACAAAGACACCACAGTAGTGATGAGCACACTTATCCTACACTTTTTAGTGTCTATTCTTCCTGACTATAGGAACAAAAGCTTCCTAGAGAAACAGTTGATCATAAGACTAGCGGAGAATAAACACAAGATGAGCATATCATGTGTCAATGTGCCAGAAATAAAATGTGCTAAAAAAAATTCAGAAGGACTTGGAGGAGCTAACATGGACCAAATCTAGAGCAACTTCAGGGCCAAAATAACTGAGTATGGCAGTGAATGATAGAAAAGAGGCACAGAGCGAAGAGATATTATATTCCACATCACCTGCGAAAGGCAAATAAGTATCATCTGCTTACTGACACATACGTTGAGAAGGGTACATTGTATGCATCTGTCCAATAGTATATAGCATGAATTAAATCAGGAGGAAATGAGTCTGGAGAGATAACTTTGTTCACTAAGTGCCTATGGGGCAAGCCAGTGGACCTAAGGTAGGATGGCCAGAACCCACATAAAAAGTGGTTGATGAGAGGGGAAATGGGGGGTTCCTTAAGGAGTGGGGAGAGGTTAGTACAGAAGAAGGTGGGAGGAAGGTAAAAGGGAAGAGCACGACACAATTGATGCGATGGGGAAAAGGGAAAGAGGCTTCTTAGAGAAGAGGGAGGGAACAAATACAGTAAGAGGAGGTAAATAGGTCCAATAACAATATGGATGGCTGAAAAAGCCACAAGAAACTATACTATTCACTATTTGCCAAAACCTGTATAACCCACACAATTCTGTGTATAAATAGATATACAACTACAGTTCTAATAAACTTTTTCCATCTGAGCTGACAGTGTTTCTTACAAAAGCCAAATACCCCCCAACAAAAACTCCAATACTAAACTTGAGAAACCCTATATTTTGTCATTAACCAGAGATATCTAAGAGACTCCCAAAGCTTACAGCCTACTGTTGCTGCCCTTGGTTACCCCCCAGAGGTAGAAAATAAATTCCTATTGTTGAACAGATTATGCACTTCAGGGGCCCCTGAGTTGGAGCTGACCTGAATGACCCCTCCCTGAGGATTAGCTTTTGTGATGGCAGAAGGCACCATGCAAGCTTCCAAAGGAGAAAGGCAACAAACAGTCATACCCAGCTTTACACCTATAAACCATATCAAAGACCAGAATGGTATAATAACCCTACAGGTGTGGTAGTGGCAAACTTATCTTGGTGGTCAACAAAATTCACTGACCAAAAGGGAGATCCTGTTTATACTGGAAATCTAGCTAACTAGTTGGTGCTAGTAAAATCATGATTATTAAAGGAGAATCTAAAACAACTATTTCACTAAACCAACATAATCCCTAACATCAATCTATAAATAATTGTCCTTATACCCACAGGTAAGTGTAGTCTTCACCCCTCATCAAGGAAACCTCTCTTTGCAACAGATGGTGACTCCCACAGAAAACCACAGCCAATAAAAATGCAGAGTTGTGGAGCCCAGTCCCAGTGGATACATCTACAACACATTCCCACACCTAAAGCTCAGGGAACATTGTAGAAGAAGGGATAGAAACATTGTAGTAGCAAGAAGATCAGGGAGTTTGCTGTGAGATTGTGTCTCCTAGTGCCTTAGTCACTGTTCTATCCCTGTGAAGAGACACCATGAACAATTCAAGTGTTATAAGGGAAAGCATTCAATTGGGGGCTAGTTTACAGTTGCTGAGGTTTTGCCCATTATCATCACGGCAGGTAGCATGGCAGCATTCAGGTAGACATGATGCTGGAACAGTAGTTAAAGAGTTCCAAATCCCGGTCCATAAGCAGAGAGTGAGAGGGTGGGGGTGGAGAGAGAAAGACTGGGTCTGGCATAGGCTTCTGAAACTTCAAAGCCTACACCTAGTGACATTTCCTCCAATAAGATCACATGTTATAATCCTTCTAATCCTTTCAAAGAGTTCAGCTCTCTGAGACTAAACATTCAAATATATGAGCCTATAGGGACCCTTCTTCTTCAAACTACCTAGTATCATTAGAAGCTATACTTGTGAAGTCTCACTAACATGACTCTCCAAACATAAGCTGAGCAAGGAGGGCAACAATGAACACGCCAAACTGGACAAGAGAAAGCCCACAAGACCTCAAGTCTACACAAGAATTCTAGGCAACTGAACAAAGCTAGGAGTGAGAGGGGGAGCCGCCGCCCCCCCCCCCCGCCCCCGGAAAGCACACCAATTGGTGGTCCAGTACCAAGCAGTTGACCCTGAAAACACACATGCAAGTAACATTATATAGATTCAGAGGTGATATTTGGGAATGCATAGGGATATACAAATGCATGTGTGCATCAATAACAACTCATGAAAAGGAGGTCATGGATTTGTAGAAGAGAGGAGAGGAGCATACGGGAGGTTTTAGAGGGAGGAAAAAGGGAGAAACTTTGTAGTTAAATTACACTAAAAAAAAGCCTAAAAAATAATAAAGTGGTCTTTATTATTTACAAATACAGCCTGCTCCTGTAACCCTATCTCTGGTGTATAAGAAAAAGAGATCCTCTGACGCTCACTGGACAGCCTGTCTAACAGATTCAATGGGCTTCAAGATCAGTGAGAGAGCCCGCATCAAAAGTTAACACGGACAACAATTGAGAAAGATGCCCTTGGGTGACCTTGGGCCTCCACTTGAGTTTGTACACGCACATATGCGCGTGCACACACACAAATGAAGAGGAAACCATTATTTTAAAAGATGAAGAGAGCCAGAAAGCCAATGGAAATAGTTCAAGGTTGTTAGCCAAATCCAGTATTTAATTCTAAGCTAGACATCAAGCTATAATTAAAAAAAAATCTATGAAGACATTATACATCCAACCCTGACCTCACTTTGCCCTGCCTTGTCTTGAAAACCAAATCAAAACAAAACAGAACAAAAAATCCAAAACACAAAAACACACAAAAAAACAAGGATATTGGCCCTTGTTGCTACCTGTTTTACTTCCCAGAACTGCATCATGGAAGTCATGAAGTACACGACCAGAGTGCATACTTTCAGCTGAAGAATGTCCACACTCGGCCTTTCTGTGTCTTCACTGTCCTGAGACAACCAGGTCTGGTAGAATACTGTTCATCATCACAGTCTGGCCACCAGGTCTGTGGTGGTCGGCTTTATGCTGAGACGCCCAGGAGAACCCATCACACTAGTGTCCATCCCTAACATACTTCCTGTACCCAGAATCAGTTTTCTTGAGAAACGTTTATTTTGGTGTGTATGTGTGTGTGTGTGAGAGTGTGTGTTTGTATGGATGGGTGTGTGCATGTGTGCTTATGTGCGTGTATATGTGTGTGCATGTGTGCATGTGTGTGTATGTGTGCACGTGTGTGTGTGTGTGTGTGTGTGTGTGTGTGTGTGTGTGTGTGATGTGTCTGTAGGACTCTTGCAGACTGGGATGTTGATGAAAGAGACAAGACGAACCAGGTCTTATGCACTCCACTGCTGCTCAGTGAGTGGAGTCTGGGCCATCTGCTTCACAGTCAAGATCTTCCATTCAGTGTTAAATGCAAAAATTTTGACTCTGACACCTTACACTTATACAACACACCTATTCGTAAGCCTTGGCATAAACAGAAGATCACTTCTCAGAGAGGGCATGGGTCCCTGGGTGAGAACCCTATTTCTCAGTGTGCTCTAGTCAAAGCCATCTCCAGTGGAAATCTTGCTTGTCTGACAGATCTAGTCCTTAGCTGCCTCCTGGGGGCCTCTAGCTTTTCACATATCCCTGTGTTCTGGTTCATGTTTGCTCCTAGTCTAGTGTCACCTTTTAGGCCATTCTCCCGGCCTAAGACCATTTGCTGGGCAGCAACAGCACAAGGAAATACCCTTGGACTGTTGGTGGGTCATCGACACCCCACCCTGTCCCAGGAAACATTTCAAGAGCCCTATTGTGGTGAGCATTCTGAGATTCACATAATATGATGCAGGAAATTTTGATTAGTGATGTTTTCTTTCACCTTCTCCAATGCTTAGAATAACTAGGTCTGTCTTAAATGCCTGCGCGTATAACCATATTTGTATGTATCTGTGTGTATGTGTGTGTGCATGTGTGTGAGCTTGTGTGTGAGCGTGTGTGTGTGTGTGTGCATGCATGTGGAGGTCAGATGAGGTTCAATCTCAGTGTCTGTCCTCGACTTCTAGATTCTTTGAGACAGGGTTTCTCTTGTTCACTGCTTTGTAAAGCCAGGCTACTTGGCCCAAAAGTTTCCAGAAGTCTCCCATCTCCACTTCCCATCACCAGGTTTGCAGGGAGCATTTGGGCTTCTATAATAATTTGTTTACCTACTGAGCCACATCCCCAGTCCCTCAACATATCTCAACACATTTTCTAGTGGGAGTGTTTCTAATTCAGGATTGTTCAAATGCTTCTATCTATGATCGGGGAGGAGAGCTAGCGAAGAGAAATGGGTGGGCCATAGATTTTTGGTTCTCATTTTTAAACTGTTGTAGGTTTTAGATGGTTGGGACATGGGGACCCACCTGTTGGGAGCCTGCTTACATCCTGGTTCAGAAGCATGAGAAAAGGCCATTAGGAGGGTTAATGAGATTTCCACTGCTCTGATGGCCGCAAGTCCTTTTATCTTCTATTACTTTGCAACAGATTAAAACGAGCATTGTTTTCCTATAACATACTTCCTCGTGACACTGGGTCTGTGTTTTAAAACTGCACCTTGTCATGCAGAGAGGTTGTCGGAATCCTAGGGCCACACACACCCACACCCTTGTCTTTTCTGACAAGATACAGTATCAGGAAGGCACAACCCACCCTTTGGGAACAGTTAAGGAAAGCCGTCTATTGGAAACTGTCTTCAGTAACAGCTCAAGAAGTTGGAGGTCAGCACACTTTACTAACTTTAATAGACAGGGCTGGGAGCTGCCAGAACAAACCACAGGAACGGGTCTTGCGACTGAGCACAGGCACATGGGTTTTGCTCACTCTTCTCACGTCACACATCCTTGCTCTGGTCAGTGACTGCAGTTGTGTATGAATGCTGGCTGTGCCTGTGTGCTCTTGCTGGGACCTCTCTCTACCTGTCAGGGAACAGCGAGCTCGGATGCCAACAGAGCAGGAAGGGCAGAGCCCCCGTAGTGCCCAGCAGTTTCTCTTCTATATGTTGCTGCTGGGAAGGGCTGAGCTCGTAAGGTCCTCTTTGTCACTGTAATTTCTGGAAGAAACTTTACTCAAACTTCACTAAATTGAGGTAACCTTAATAGAAGTTAGGAGAGAAGTTTGAGCAACCCACAAACGGCATCTCCATCCCATGGGTGGAGTGGAGAAACATTTTCATGTGTATCTGATAAAATGACTTCCTAGGAAGTGATGCTTATTAGCTTCCGGCTTTTAAGCAGTGAAATATGAATACACAATTATCATAACATAATTTATCCAAAATAAAGGGACTAGATAGGTAAATGGCATGAGTATTTATGTAAAAATAAATCTAATTGGAAGTATGCATTAAAGCAGTGGTTCTCAACCTTCCTAATGCTGCAACCCTCTAATATAGTTTCTCATCGTAAAATGACCCTCAACTGTAAAATTATTTTCATTGCAACTTCATAACTGCCATCTTACTACTGTTATGAATTATAATGTAAATATCTGTTCTTTCCAATGGTCTTTGGGGGTCGCGACCAACAGGTTGAGAATTGCTGCCATTAAAGGGTTAAAGAACATGATATGTACATCTGACTTATAAATTGTTCTGGAACAGTGGTATACAAGTAACAAATATAAATCATATGCACAAGAAATAAAACAGATAGGATAAATTAATAATCAGTGAGTCTGGCTAAAACGAATATACTCTGTAATCATCATAATCTTGCACCTTTGCAACTTTGGAATTTTCACGAACACGAAAGCTTGGGTGGGGGGGCTTTTCTGGAACCCTTGGATGTGTCTCAGATGCCTGCAAAGATTCTCTAGGAAAAGCGTCCTCCTCTGACCAGGTTCCTACTTGGGAAGGGGTTCTAAAGGCGTGAAATCCTTTCCTCCAGAGGACACTTCTCAGCGGGAAGGGCTGTCGTTAGGGGAGCAGCTCAAGAAGTCGGTCTGGAAAAAGGTGTCTGTTTGGAGGATTGTGCGAGGAGAACACGTGAAGGTAAGTTTCAGCACACTTATATGTGACTGGCACTAAACAAGCGACAGCATGTGTGAGTCAGCTAACGACTTCATTTCCTGTGACCCGGGTGCCCGTAGCAACAGTCACTGTCCTCTTGCACTCATTTCCTCTGGGTTACCTAGGTGCTTACGTCTGCTCGCTATTCCGTTTGGGGTGTGTGTGTGTGTGTGTGTGTGTGTGTGTGTGTGTGTTTCTCTGTGGCTGTCTATGTGTAGCTCTCTGTGTGTGTGTGTGTTAATGCAGGTGTATGTTATGTAGATGTAGCTGCCCGTGGAGGTATCTTCCTCAATCGCTCTCAAAATGTTGCTGGATTGTAGTCACTGAGCCCCTGGTATCTGCCTGGCCTCACCCAAGCACTGGTATTACAGGTCGGCTCTGCTGTGCCTGGTGTTGGACGTGAGGCTAGTTATCTGAATTTGGTCCTCACGCCATGCAGCAACTGACTTATGGGCTTAGCCATCTCCGTAGGGCCCTGGCTTTGGATCTCACTATATCATCCTTTCTAGTCTCAAACTTGTGGACATCCTCCTGCCCCTGTCTTGTTTCCCAGTTGTTAGGACTGTAGGTCTGCTACCACACTGAATATATTTTGGTTTCAATTGTAGGAATATTTGGCTACAGATATTCTGTGTCTCCCCCTCCCCAAGCCTCCCCTTCCTCCCCCACCCCCCAGACAAGGTTTCTCTGTAGCTTTGGAGCCTGTCCTGGAACTAGCTCTTGTAGACCAGGCTGGCCTCAAACTCACAGAGATCCGCCTGCCTCTGCCTCCCGAGTGCTTGGATTAAAGGCTTGCACCACCACTGCCTGGCGGCTATTCTAAAGTAATTTATTTGTAATTTAACCACTCCCCAAGGCAATGCTAATTTCTAAGATAATCGTCTTAGATTTTTTTTTAAAGACAAATATCCAAAGTCAGGGATATAAAAATAGCGGAGATGCTACAAACCCCACATAGACTGTAGTCTCCTCAGACAGTTTAATGCACGCCATCACTGAATACTGTAGAATTGCTTCACTTTCCAGTTTTGTTTTTTTTTTTTTTTTGAAAATGTTCAAATGTCTGTGAAAGGACTGAGTACCGTGTAAAGTTCACTTTCTGAGACCCCATCAACAAGTTGGGTTCCGTCTTGTTCTAGAACTCCAAGCTTGCCCACCCCGTCCCCAGGGGATTCCTCTGGGAGAAACTCAGCCGCTCTTTTGCCTCATTTATAAACACAGAGTGTTACCTCCTCAGGAAAAATACCACAGTGTTTCACAAAGTAATTTAATGGTAATTTTAATTAAAGGCAATTAAAATCTCAGCTTCAAATAATTGTGGGGTTCCCCTTTTGTTTACGATATTTCTTCATGATACGTTGGTATGTAAACTGTGTTCAATGCAACACTTTCACACACACACACACACATCATTTTACTTTGTTCTTATTCCCTCTGCCTCTATCCCTGCCCGTCCCCGCTTTTGTCTTTCCCTTTGATCTCTAACCCTCTCTAAACAGTCATGAGATGCACAAAGGCAGCAGCATAGCTTGAGGTCCAGAAGCCTCCAGCTTGTAAGCCCACATTTATTATGCTCATAAATTGAAGTTAGATGGCTTTAATAGCCTAAAGAATACTCTACAAACAACAAAACACAGATACAGGAAGTTAAGTGTATATATCCTAATCAATTTTTACAAGATGACTACTCTTTTCGCTACCCCTAAGGTCAGCTCAAATCTCCCCATGTTCATCGACCCAGATTCCCTCCACCCAGAATGTCACTGATGGGATCTCTGTGGTTGCCTTGCTTTAAAGTTATGTTCCTTCACAGCGCAATCCTGGATCTTGTCATCCAGCTCTGGGAGCTTCCTTTACTTAGTATATGTTTTTGAAGTAGGGTGGGTTATCTTGTAAGATGGCAACCGTGCTCCCCGCATGGAGTGCTCACCACCTCTGGCATCCATGAACAGTAACTGGATTTGATGACTGCAAACAGTCTTTCCTTCCATGCATCATCAGGATAGCAGAATGCAGGCAACCCAACCCACACAGAGATTAAAAGCAAACGCCTTTTCCCCAGTGTACACAGACAGATGTGTCCAAAATGCTTTGATGTAGAATGAGGTGGGAGGCCCAGAGCCCATTTTCATAATCTCGGACAATCCTGAAAAGTCCACAGTAAGCATTGCACTGTATGTATCCTGATTAACTTCAGTGGCGGTGGTGGGAAGGCTTCCTCTTCAGTTGTCATGACAATATTCTCATCCTTCACAATGTGTGGGCAATTAGAGAGTACCTGGGGGGTTAAAAGGTAATTTCTAGACAAAGGTGTTACTATAGGATGATTAGTGTGGAAGAGACTATCTGTCTTATAATATTTTTTTTAAAAAAATGCTTTCTACACTTTTATTGATTAGGGGGACAGTATGGCTCAAAATGACAGATATATGATTGAAAGAAAATTCGCAAAAGAGCAAACATCACAACATGAACTCCCGCTCATACGGTCAGCCTTTCGGCCACATTGGTTACTCTCACACACTATGAAGCGAAGGTTCAGAAGTAGCTCACACTGTAGAACGTACACACTTCAGAAATAGTGTCAGCACAAGCTTTCTGCCCAGGAGATGGAAGATAATGATGAGATATTTGTCTTCGTTTGTTTCATAGTCAGACTTAGGTAAGAAGGGAACTGGAAAATATGTCTGCATTAATATTCGTATTTGAAGAGGAGGATTACAAGAACATTACTGCTTATCACTTGCTTCTTGCTAAATGGTTTGCATCATGATAAGAATGGGGACTGGAATTAATTAATTACATTCTTGCCTTCAAATTTCTTTCTTGCTATGAATCCAATCCATTAGAAAGAAATCATATGATATCGATTATCCATTGCTTGTAATAGAATATTATTACAGAAAATGATTGTCTTTCTTCTGAAATTGCTTTATGAAACCTCAAGAAATAATATAGATTTAGGAAATCCTAAGGGTGCTAATAAAATGCAGGATTGTTCAGTTTAGATTATTCTTATCACTTGACAGCATATTAGCAGGAGAAATAATTATGATACTACTATGCATTCACACTGTTTCTTGCTGATTTATATTTTCTATCATATTATATATGATAATAAAAGTTCATCTGAAAATGCCCATTATTCTATGAAACCTAGAGGCTTTTATTAAATCAGACTTTAAATTTAGTTCTATGTCATACATTTATTTAAGATTTTTTAAATTGCTTACTTTCGCTGTGCGTGTGCAAACGGAGAGGAGGGGAGGTGTGTATGGCACAGTCGGTGTGGTGGTCACTCAGCTTTATGTGATCAGTGTCTACTTCCTTCCATCTTTACATGGGTAATAGGGGTCAAACTCACCTTCAAACTTAAATGATTGGCAATTGTTTTCTATGAAATCGTGGTACCACATTAAGCTCTTGAAGATCCAAATGAAGACCTCTGTGCTAGAATTTATATTACAAAATCCCCTAAGAGGAAAGACACATGACTTCAAGATCTGGTCACTATTTCATAAGTGCCAAAACGTCCTTCTGGAGGATGAGGACATTCATACGTCATGGTGTGCCTTCACGGTCATCTGCGGACAGTCTCAATTTACCTGCTGATGCTGAGAAATCCTAAACACCGCCGTGACTCATTCCTCCCTTTCTACACTGGGACCGCTCCTGGATCATATAAGAAAAATAATCCTCTTAAAAACAGCCTTGGCAGTAAATATTCAAAAGCATAACATCTAGTTCTTTCTTCCTTCTCCCCAAGAGAAGCAACAGATAGCTCCTCCTGAGGAATAGATATTCTCTGCCTGGATCTCTTTGTCAAACGGTCCTCCTCATAATGAGGCAATAACCCTTCTATGTACAGAATTTTGAAAGAATTTTTCTGTCCCCCGTTGTGAAAGAGGCACCATCTCTGCCTGGATGTCCATCAATCACTGCTTTTGTGTGCCCCCCCCCATTTTCGTGGGATTTAAGGCACCCCTTTACTCTGATGTGCCCACAGCCGTCTGGATTAGACGGCGGTGGGCAGTTTATTAAAGGGAAGATTTACAAAAGGGAACCGCGAGAGTCTATTGTGTGCTTCACACTAGGAGTGCAAGGACCTCGGATGTCAGCGAATTCATTTCCGTGTGACCCCGAGTCCCTCTTTGCTGTTGTAGGAAACGTAAGCCCGGTGATCCTTCTCAAAGTATGAATCCTCATGTTCGTACTCAGGGAGCTCAAATGGGCTAGGAGATGACCGCGTACATTGCTGAAGGTGTCTTTCTGCATCAACAGTGCTAGATGCATCAACAGTGTTAGAAGTGACAGCGCCTTGCTAAGACATTCTACTGTGCAGCATGGCTCTGCTCGCCCTTATGCCCCCTCCATGCCATTGTCTGCAATGTCAGAAGAAGATGGGAAGATTACTTATTCACCCATCAAAAACACTGCTTTTGCCAGCCACCCCTCTTAGCATTGGAGAATATTCAAGCAAGCTTAAGAAAAGCCCTTGCTCTCAAGGACCCTGGGCTTTCATAGTGTTGGGAAGATGTGGTCTAGAAGCCCACAAAGGAAGCAGTGCTGTTTGAGTGGCAAGGGGAAGGGAAATACATATTGATCATCTAAGTGCATCCACATGTGAGCTCACACAGCTCTTACAGCCGGCAGCCCCCCGAGCATTGTTCTCGTCCATTTTCATTCTTAGATAACAAATGAAGGCACAGACTGAAGGTCACGGGACTCTAAGTGGCTCTGCCTGAGTCTGAAGCCCACGCTCAGGCATATTAAGCTTCGAGGGGGAAACATGCAAACCTCTTGCTGAAATGGTCAGGGGTGGCGAGACTAGAAAGACAGAAGAGATTTGCAGCATTCTCGGGCAAGGCCCAGGCGTAGAAAAGGCAGAGCTCACTTGGTGAACAGCAAGGAGAAGTATGGGTTTTGGCAGTGAAGCTAGAGCTGGCCACTGTGGCCCCAAGGAAGAGGACCACGGGTGGGACACGGAGGTTCTGCTTTATTCCGCAACCAACTGGACAAAGGAGAACTTCTGATTGGGGTCGGGGTGATCAGGGTTTCAGTGCCGTAGAGTGCAGGCAGAAAACAAAAGGCATGGTGGGGGTGGGGATACAGACCTCACCTTCCCTGATATCCACGTTCTTGCTTTCCGCCTCGGCCTGGGAAGCTGCCAGTTCTGCTTTTTGTGGTCTGTGGTAGACATGTTCATTCCTGCCTGTGGGAAACTCGCATCTCCTTCTTAATTGTAATTAAATCCTGGAGAAGCGTTTCTATGTCCAACCAGGAACAACAGAAAAAGCAAGGCAAAAGTGAAGGAGATTTGAGCTCCTTATACTGTAATTAAAATAATAGCAGGAGAGCTCAGTGATTTATTTCTGAAAAAAATCTTAGGATAAAGCAAACGCGTGTTTGGATGCGGAAAGAAGGGTTACGGGGGAAGAGCTTCTGCAGCCCCAACACATCACACAAATGCCCACTGTACACTCTTGTTTCAAACTCTTGATTTTTTTAGTTCTGAATTCTAGAATCTAGAAGGTCTGGGTAGCAGAGAATGGACTCCTTGCCACTTGTGTGCAGAGGGTGCAGTTGTTCGCCAGTGTGCAGCTGGTAGAGGGTGAGGTGCAGGCCAGAGCTGGCAGACACAACACTCTCAGATACTGCAGAAGTCCCCAGACCTTGCGTCTCAACGACCTTCCGTTTTCCTGTCTCTCTCGGCTGGCTTCTTATTAGAATCAGTGATCACTGGGAGAGGGGATGAGAGGGGAGAGAGGAAGGAAGGCTGTGAGGGAGGGAGGAAAGGACAGACAGAAGGAGGGAGGGAGGGAGGGTGAGGCATAGTTTCCATGCTTCTTCACAGGCAAAGAAATTCCAAATCATTCACCTGAGGGCATAGTCCCTCTTTTTAAAATAGGATCTTGTCTACAGAGGCTAATAGGCGTAAGATTTTCAAGTTTTGAGTGTGTATGCGTAGAAATAGATTTATTTATTTGTTTGTTTGTTTATTTGTTTGTTTTAAAAGCTAAGATGCCCACAAATTCAGAGATACTCATTCTTGGATCTTCACGCAGTAAGTTGAGCACTTGTGGCACCAGAGCGAGATCAGAGAGACCTGAAAGAACAGGAACGGTCCCTAAAACGCGTTTACGGTAGTGCACTCTGGACAGTGTGCACTCAGAAGGGAGATTTGGCAAGGGCACTCTTTGTCTTCCAGGCTATGTAGGTTGAAATGCCTATTCACAAAATTAACAAAAGCACACATAAACTCTGGAAAGAACGATGCATCGCAAGTCGCATCCTTGGAGAAGCAGCCTGCCTATATGAGGTGCAGGGTTAGTGCTGAGGAGCCTGCGCTCTTAGAGCTGCTCCTGGCACCATGGTTACTCGTGGAAGAGGAAGGGCGCACACAGAACTCTGCTGGCACCAGCAGGTCCAAAGGCGAAAGCCTAGCCTTGGGGCATGCTTCCAAACGAATGATCCCCCATGATCAAAAACTCCAGAACATACCAGCAAAAACCAAAAAGGTCATGAATGAGGGAGAACTCGAACCGAGGACCTAAGACCCAGTTTATTTCTGGTCACAGTGCAAGCTGCTTCAGACACACTGACAAGAGAGATCGGAAATTGTATCGGTGTGAGAAGTGACAGGTAATTGTGCAAGCAATTACACATGCAAGGTATAACTTTATTGTTGATGTTCATTTCTTGTGTTCTTTCTGGGAGAACTGATGACACACTAAAGCTTAACTTCTGGAACCAGGGTTTGGAAGCTCACAGTTTCAACTCTTATTGGTTAATGATAATGAGCAAACAAACTCAGCCACACAGGGAAATCATACATGATCTCATTTTAACTAACATTAGGCCTACAAAAACGCTGACGTAATTTTAACATCCTAATTTCAGAGGAATGTTAAAAATGAAGGAATAGATTCTGCATGTAAATTTACTTGGCTGAGAAGAAGATTCAGCATTTGGAAATGTAGACGTACCCAGGAAAATTTCACACAGGCACCGTCTCCCCCTCGGTGCGTTTATGTGCAGATACTCAGGAAACCGGTTGCTCCTGAAAGTTGATCTTGTTCCATGCCAAGACCTAAAAAAGTTCATTCCAAGGGTCATCTCACATCCTACAAGCCTCTCCTGAGCTTGCTCTGCCCCTACTGCACACATTTCGTAGATAAAAGACCACAGAAGGTTGCTGGAGAATGTGGCCACCACCTAGTGTGTGTGTGGGGGGGGGATGCAAGACCAGCCCCGAGGCAGTGTGACATCAGAGGCAAAGAGAAGCAGAGCTGCTACTTCAAGGCCTCAGAACGCTGTTTAGCGAGCAGTGAGCGCGTGAGACCTGCACACTGCAATTCTTCTGGGCCTGTCCAGATAGAAAACAGGGAAAGCAAGTGGCTGGCATCCAACCAGGCTTGCTCGGTCCTGACGAGACATATCAAAGCCTGTTGGTTGCTTTATTTGCTTTCTCAGCCTCTCTCTTACCTTCAGGCATCAGCTTCAAAGGGATGAGGAAGAAGGCCATGATTACAGACAGGGCCATGGGCAGAGGCAGCTCCTCTCTGTTTATGATCCCGGGAAGCCCAAGAGGTTACAGCATTCTGTCAGCCATAGGAGTACTGTAGAGGGGTGGGCCTAAGCCTGCCTGTGCACACAGAGAAGGCTTCTGCCTTCACCTCTCTGTGGTAGTTTTTACCCATGCCCTTGAATCCCACTCTCGAATCTAATGCTACAGAAAGGTTTCTGGAGGAACAGTGGTAATTAAGACCCCTAGAAAACCAGCCAAGCGCAGGTGTTCTGGCAACTAGTTACCACAAGGTTCCTTGCAACCTAATTCCTAGCCTTCTTCAGACAGGCGCAGTTACAGAGAAAAGTTAATGGCAGCCTAGAGATGGGGGACCTGCTTAAGATCAAGGTTAGCAAGTGAAGAGTCAATGTGTGAGGACAGATGATCTGACCTCTGACCCCCAGAGCCTTTTCTCTGGCATAGCAGGAACAGAATGCTTTTCTCCTGAGACTACGGGCACCTTAAGGATGGACCGAGAATAACAAGGATACATCTCAAACATCTGAGTCAGGAAACTGGGAACAGGAAGAGATTGTGACCTGTATTCACACAATTCCTCTGAGCTCCTAAAAGCCCTGAGTGGTAGGTGTTGTTATCACCTGTCAATGAATGAAGAAATAGAAGCCTGGGAAAAGTCAACATCCTGCTTCAGGCCATCAAGCTGGATTTCCATGCTGACTCCTTCTGTCTCGAAGGTGAATTGAGGCACTTTTTAGGTCCCAAGGCCCCGGCGCATGCATCTGCTCCTTCGATCCCCACAAGCCCTCTGAGATGCCTACAGCAGCGAGAAACTCTCATTCATGAAGACACCGAGCTCCACGAGGCTGTGAGTTTCTGAGATCACACAGGAACCACGTGACTGAACTAGAAGCTGGGGTTCTAGAAACTTCACGTTGTTTTCTTCCCATCTACTGCAATGCGTAGGAGATCCATGATGGTAGATGGAAAGAGAGGAGCCGAGAGCAGGGCTAAGGCAAGCAATGCTGCCAGGAGTAAACCCAGGACGAGTGGACGAGGAGGCAGTCTCTCGGGAACTCATCAACAGGCACAGCGGAGTACCAAGTCTGCCTCAGACATTTCAGCAAAGACCAGAATAAACAGCGAATCCTGTCTCAAATTCATTCAGTCATTCAACAAACAAATCCCGAACTCGTGCCAAGCAAGGGGGACACAAGAAGGTATAACACAGACACACAGCTACTCACACTGAGATGGTAGTGTGGTGGGGAGCCACCTCCTCTGAGTCGGCCCTGGCTCTTGCTCTCTAGGGAACACGGATAGCTGGTTTGTGTGGCCTTTGTCAATTTTTTTGGCTATATTCTCACTTGGGGCTAATTGCAAGTCACCCAGGCCATGCCAATGGTCTCATAAAATTCCTGACTAGTTGCCAAACACTACACCTCGGACACCATTGAAGCCATCCGCTCCTTACCTGCCCTACTCATATGCAGTTCTCAGCAAGAAATGATCTTTCAGAATCCTCAAGGGGCTTGAGAACTGTTCCCAAATGAGTGGCGTCAAAGTTGGCAAACTGTCGTGATTTCAGTTTTAGTCCAGAGCAACCAAAGTGGGAGGTCAGGAGAATCCAAGGCCTTACCGAGAGAGACCTAGAAGCAGAGCTAATTGAAAAAATATCCCAGGTTACTTATACTTAAGAGCGTCTGAACAAAGAAACAAAAATAATCCAACAGCCAGGCATCTCCCAGCACCAGAGAGAACGTGTAAACACTCCCGTCCCCAGGAATATCAGAGCTCGTTTCTAGAAAAATGGAGGCAAGCCAGAGAGTTCATCAACCAATTACAGTTTATCCTATCAATCAGTTGATGTTACAACTCAACTAGTTAATTGCTTACAGCTAGATAATTGTTCACAGGGCTTCCTACCACCATTCAAAGCTGTTGCTGAGATTCTCCTGTATTGATTGGTCCAGGGCCTTCCGGGTTGTTATTTAACAGGAGAAAGGCTACAGCATCACTCAGAGCCTGCTAAGAACCTTGACCCTTGCTTCCCGACTCAGGAGACAGACAACTTCGGTAAGTCTGACTTCCCCACCAGCTCCAGGCCTGTTTCATCCCCCAAGGACACATGACTCTAGAGCCGATCGCCCTAGTCTGAAGTTCACCGAGAATGTATCCATAAGTGTTAGTAAGTAGACTGGACAGGCAGTAGGAGCTGAGTTCAGGAGGTGAGAAGCTTGCTGAGACAGAAGGCAGACACCCAGAAGGCAGAGTGGGGAAACACCAAACCTCTTGTATCCCAGGTCTTCATCCCGTCCAGGGCTGGGGAAATCTGCACATTCTGAGCTGTCAACAACTATAAAGTGTTAATGAGAATAGGAGCAGGTCAGAAGAGTAAGGTAAGATAAATTGGAAGGATTTCTTGCCTATCTTTTCTAATAACCGTGCAAAAGGCATCTGACAGCAAACAGGAGTTTAGAGCTGCTACGGCTTCCCGCCAAGATGAAAGGCTAGTCCCGGCATACTCTGCAGTTCTTAGCAGCACGTGGGAAATTACTCAGACTTCTCATTTTGTGCACTTAATTCATTTTTTTTTTTAACCACGGCATGAGCCAGTTCTTTGTAGTTGCGATAAAATGAAGCACCAGACTGATTTTCAATGATAGTACAAACATTCCTGCCTACCTAAGGAAGAAAAAAAAAAGTGTTGCAAGCGGTTTAAGTTTTTGGTCCTACGTGAAAGTTTCTGAAGGTCCCCTAAAGTGAGAATTTTTCAAGGCAGTTTAATAAACAGAAAATGCTCCAAATTCATGAGAAATTGGCCAGATGACTCGGTGATGACGACATTGTTTGTGATTTTGTTAGTACAAGCTGTGTAAACAAAACTCGACGAAGTCTCTGTGATTTGATAAATATGTAACAAAGAAACAAAAACAAAGAATTCTAGAAGCCAACACTGGTTGCTGAGTGTGTGTCTTCTTTGCCACCATTGAAGCCACAAGATGGATGACGGTGTGTTCAATCACGAGCCAAAGTGATGCTGGTGGATCCTGACGTTGTTGTGAGACCCAAGGCCTCAGCACCCCGCCTGGTCAGGTCCACACAGGCTGGAGCAGCCAGTCATCTTCCAGGTGGTGTCTGACTGCCGAATTCTACAGTCTACATTCTCCACGAAACAATTTTTAGCAAATTCCCAGCAACCCATGATGGGTTTTGAAACAAATTTCTGATCAGTTAAGATATATTTTATGTAAACACCTTTCAATGCTTAGTTCTACTTCTAAATCATGCTTTCAGGGCCTACTCCATTTTTCTTTCCTTACCCCATCACTAGAACTACAATTTGACAAGATAGCCGTGCACACTGGGGTTCAGGGGATCTACTTTGAGAAGCCATATATATAGGCTTGTTGACACAAAGCTTTGATCCCAAATGACATCAAATTTCAACTCCCAGGAATCTAAATTCCTAGTTAAAATTAGAATGGAAACCTCCGACATAAAAGAATTAGAAACCCACAAAAAATACATTACCTTTAGAACCTAATTTGACTAATTTCTTTTTTTCCATACATTAAGGACATTTTGAAAAAAATGAAAAAAAATCAAGTGTTCTAAGTAATCATATGATTTTCTTCAGTTTGTCTGTTTTGTAGCCTTCGGACATGTAGATTATATTTTGCATAGATGCAATACTAGCGATACTAGAACTGGCATTGTTCGATCTTATGAATGTATTTTAGACAGGTTCTGTTTTATGCTAACCTGATGCTTCTTGGACTCCAGAAAGAGAACCACAGTTGTCCCTGAGAGACTCTGTGTGGTTTCACTTCATCCTTTCCACTTTCTCCGAGCTGTTTCTGGCCTCTTTTTGGCAGGATGCAGAGGCCTCACGTCTGAGAAGAACTTCAGATTCTATCAGTATTCTGTAGGACATTGTTATGGAAGGCATTGCCCGGTGTTGATTGCTATGGCTCCAAATGACAAGGAGAATACATTCTTCATTTGTAACTAGTGTTTGCTTTCCTTCAATAATGAGATCAAGCGCTCCATTCTGGACAGTTGAAGGAGTAAGAATAGGCAGGAACCACTGAGGCGGATTGTAGGTGGTAGTGAGGACCGAGATAAAGTCACACCGCTTTGATGTGGCAGAGCGTAAGAAAGAGAAGCTGGGCTTTGCCAACACTGTAGTCTGCTAGATGTCCCCAAATGTCTGCATGTAGGGTTGCAGTATTTGGGGGATACTATTGAGTTAAAGACTGTTCATAGGTAATTGAGGGGGTGACCTTGAAAGGGTTTGGGGAGCTCTACTCTTCCCTCTAGCCTTTTTGGCTCATGATGTGACCACTCCCTCTGATGGGTGCTTTGACCTCAGTCACCAACCACCCTCCTCGAGAACTCATTTTGTATTTGAGACTCAAAAGTGTGAGCAAGATAGCACCTTTGCAGCTTCTCTCAGTCAGAGTTTCTGTTGTTGTGAAGAGACACCATGACCATGGCAGCTCTTGTGAAGGAAAACATTGAATTGGGGTTGGCTTACAGTTTCAGAAGTTTAGTTCATTATCCTCTTGGAGGGAAACATGGCAGCATGCAGGCAGACACGGTGCTGGAGAAGGAGCTGAGAGTTCTACATCATCTTGAGTCATAGGCAGCAGATGCAACTGTGTCACACTGAGCATAACTTGAGTATATTGAGGTGTTTCACTTAACGCAACCTGACAAGGCCACATCATCTCTGTGCCAAAGTAAGTCTCTTCTTGGGTGGTCTCCTCCAGAGGATACATAAGTCATCTTCTACTGAGGTGTAAAATGTCTGAAAATACTAGAACCCTGGGTACAAGTACAGCTCTCCCCCTGCCTGATCCTCAATTACAGTCGTGTATAATTAGAGAAATATTTTGATTGTTTTATATAGAACCAAGAAGGACAATAGCCCATCAAATACTATCTTATTGGTCTAACCAAATCAGTGTAATCTTTCTTGGCTATTAAATGGAAAGAGTCTAGGTTTAAGCGTAGTGATATTTCATTTGTATTTTAATAAATGAAGGTTGCCTGAAGATTAGAATGTAAAGTTAAGCCACTAATGACCAGGGATTGGTGGCATACACCTTTAATCCCAGGGGAGACAGCCACAGATGGATCTCTTGTGAGTTCAAGGCTACCCTGAGCTACAACAAGATTGATCCAGAAATAGATCCATGAGGTAGTTGTTCACATCTTTAACCCCAGTGTTTGGAAATCACACACCTTTAATCCCAGCACTAGGGAGGTGGAGACAGGAGCGATATGACTGAATGGAGAGAGGAATAAAAAGGGGAAGAGACAGGAGCTCACTGGAGTGGATTCTGAGGATTTGTGGAGACAGGATCTCGCCCTGTTTTTGTCTGAAGATGTGGTAGAGGTAAAAGGTCTCTCTAGTGGTTGGCTGCTTTGCCTTTCTGACCTTCAGCTTGAACCCCAGTATATATCTCTGGGGTATTTATTATTCATGCTACACTTAAGATTGAGGTAGATTTTGGTTCAAACTCTCACTCTGACTAGTGAGTTGCGTGCTTTACATCAAACGACCTCAGTGGCCCATTTAGAAAACAGGGAGAAGAATTTTAGAGGCTTATGGGTACCAAATAAGACAAGAGACGTGAGAACTTGAAGTAGCATTAATAACACAAATAGATGCTCAATTGGAGACTTCCTCCTGCCCCCGCCCCCTACCCCCTGCCCCAGCCCCTCCAAAGACTAGCTAGGACCCAAGAATAGCACAGATCCCTCCACACAGCCTTTAATCAGAGCAGAGGCAGTGGCCTTAGTTTGAAGATAGTCACAGAAAACAGAAGTCTATGTCTATTTCAGAAGATTTAAAGGTTTTCTCGCAGTCCCTACCACCTGTCACTCTGTAATTACCAGCAGTCAATTGGGAGGCAAGCGTAGCACTGTGTGTACAACAGACCTAGTGGGACACTGAGTTCCACCAGAACACAGGCATGGGCCTTATGCAGAATCTCACACCAGGCAGGCCAACAGGTTTCCACCGACAGAATTCAAGGCTAGGCAGAAATGACTCAATGCTCACAAGACACATACAGCCGGACTCATTACGATGAAATCACCGAGTCAGCTCCTCACAGGCAAAATGGGCTCCATTGAAACGACTTTCTCTGCAGATTTTTATTTCGGATTCTGACATTTCCCTACAGTTTGTTTGAAAGTTCCAAAGAAGCAATTGTATTTTCTGGCAACACAGAATCCCTTGGAGCACAGGGAGATGATAGTTCGCTTGATTATAGATATTCTACCAGAGATTTAAAAGTGTTTTGTACACTGACGAAACACAACTGTCCTATCTTGCTCTCCACAAATGACACCCTTCTTTGTCTTCAACACAGGATGCAGATCATTTGACGGCCTTCCAAAGTTCTTCCCCAGCAAACTCTCCCCACCATGAATACTGCGAAATTTAAGTATAATTTATTTAATATAATAAATGTATTATTTAAGGAAAAATAAATAATAAAGAATGAAACGGGGGATTTAAGGGAATAGATGGAAGGATAAAACTAGGTTGCTATCTTTCAAGTGTTTATCAGACCAGCCCAAGCCTCATGGAGTCAGACAGCCAAGCTTGTTCACTCTGTGCCTCCCCCTGCCTTGCTCACTTGTCAGTTTTGTTTATATTAATTTTTCTGATGAAACTTTTAACCATTTTTAACTGCGGATGCATTTTTAATTACACAGTGATGCACAAATAACGCTTCTTTAAGAAGAAGTAGGACATTCATGTTTTAAAAAGTGATCCACCCCACTCAGATTTGGTGTTTCCTCCCATTGCACTGACCAGATGGTGTGTCTTCTTCCGCACACAGATACTACGACTTTTTTAGAGTCAGGTTTTACATGAATAGAACTATGCAATAGGCATCATTCTCTACTTTGATTTATTTACTCAATAATATTTTATATATACTTGTATCATCACATTGATGTATTACTCTCTAACGTGAATATGGTAATTTAAGTAACCATTCCACTGTATGGAAGTAAATGTTGCTCTCAGTTTGCTTTTTAAACTCAAAATTTTTATTTTCTTTTAAGAATTTTATACGTCAGTACTATATCCCCATTTACTTTTATAAATGATGTTACAATTAGCATCTTTATATTTTTCCTTATATTAGCTGGTATTTCCCATCAGCATGTAAAAACTTAAAACTTGTAGAATGTCCTCTGAAGAGATGGTCATAAGTGACTACGTGGCATCGCAATCACTCCCTTTGTGTGTCTCAGTTTCCATCTCTCTAAACTGGAGATGCAAACAGCACCTACCCCAGTAAGGGCTTCTGCAAAGGATGATTATAAACACTCATACAGTGGTATTTACAGGCTGTGCTTCTCTTAACAGGGCCTGCCAGTGGCTAAGCCGTACGTTTTCCAGCACAACTGCGTATTCTCTCAGCATACAGGTGAAGCTTTTGTCTCCTTGAATCCTGCCGGGTGTAAGCTGAGAACAGGTACCTCGTCCTCCTCTCCAGCACCCCTGGAAACCTCCATGGGAGACAGGCACTAGGTTTGGCAGTTTGCATCCTGGCAGTTCATGCGGGATTCCTTATTGTATCTCCACTGCTCTGCAGGACACTCATTAGCCATATTGCTGGACTTCAGTGGTCCAGATGGCTGCCATACAGCTGGTGGACTCGGGAAGGTTTGCAGAAGGGGCAGTGGAGGCTAGTGTGTGGTAAAGGTCTGTGGTGTGTTGTGTAGGACGTGAAAGAAAGGCTCAGGTGAGGGAATGTGCTTCCTCCAGCCTGTAGGGCAAGCATGCTTATAGAACTTGTTCACCTTCCTTACCTGCTCAAAGAAAAATGAGGAAGACAAACAGGGCCCTTTGCCTTGAGGCAAGTAGCCTTCAGGTTCTGTTTCCCATCAGTCCTTAAGCAAAGCGGAGATGAAATTCATTCACAAAGCACTACTTATTGAGTTTTTATGTGATAAAATATTTTATTTTCTATTCATGTGGAAAACTATGTTCTTGTTTCCTGATATTATGCCAAGCCTTTTAATTTTACTTTTTGCATTTTCCTAAATTTTGCAATTTCTTGAATCCAAGATTGACTGGATACAACCTAACATCTATTTCCTCATCTTGATCATAAGCTATAATTTTTTTCCATGATACAGTGATGTGAGATTCCCCTCTGTATGTTGTGAATAATATTGGCAAAAACTGGCTTAACCTGATAGGGTAGAACAGAGCTAAATGCTGTTGACAGAGGTTTCTGTCCCACCAGGTCCCACAGCTGTTTAGTCCCAAATAAACACACAGAAGCCAACATTAATCATAAACTGATTGGCCTCATAGCTCAGGCTTCTTATTAACTCTTACAACTTATATTAGACCATAATTCTTGTCTGTGTCAGCCACGTGGCTTGGTACCTTTTTCAGCAAGGCAGTCACATCTTGCTTCCTCAGTGTCTGACTTTCGCTGTGTCTGGGTAACAACTGCAGACTGACTCTTTTCCTTCCCAGAATTCTTCTGTTCTCATTTCCCTGCCTCTACTTCCTGCCTGGCTACTGGCCAATCAAAATTTTATTAAAATACAGTTGACAGGGTACAGATCATTGTCCCATAGCAGAATGCTGGGAGAAAGAAGGTAGAGTCATAGAGAAACCACTTAAATGTTATTTCAGGTCTGGGTGGCTGAGAAACGAATAAACAGCCTCCTACAACAAATTGGTGACCAATCAACTGCCCAGATCCCAAATAACCACACCGAAACTGTATTAATTAAATCACTACTTGGCCTATTAGCTCTAACTTCTTATTTGTTAGTTCTTACATATTAATTTAACCCATTTCTAGTAATCTGTGTATTGCCATGTGACTGTGGCTTACCAGGTAAAGTTCCAGCATCTGTCTCCTGTGGGGCTACATGGCTTCTCTCTGACTCTGTCTTCTTTCTCCCAGTATTCAGTTTAGTTTTCTCTGCCTAGCTCTGTTCTATCCTATCAGGCCAAGCCAGTTTTCTTTATTCACCAATGGGATTTATAGCATACAGAGGAGAATCCCACACCACCTCCCCTTTTCTGGAAGGTTTTAACTTTAACATAGTAAAATTACATAGAACAAAACAGTTATCAAGGAAGAATTATAGTTACAATATTTATATCTACTTTATCTCTTATTATAACTAAGGAAAACTATAACTATAAATTCTTCAACTCCATCAAAGACTCCAGAGGATATAATATTACCTAAGAAAACAGGAAGCACATTGTAAGCTAATTCTAGAACTCTAGAATTGACAGAGACATCTTGTTGCCTGGACAGTAACCCAAAGTTCTTCTGTATCATTGGGGTACCCATCTTCAGTCTATTGGCCCATAGTATCTGGCAGACTTTTCCATGAAGCTGGAAATTTCAAACACAGGTCCACCTATATTGGTAGTTTGTCAGTCACTTTTTTCTGTGTCCTGCAGAATGTGTTGCAGATTCTTTCATGAAGTAGGAACCCTGAAGAACCTTCTCACCTTTTGACAAGTTCAACAGTCATTTCTCTGTGAGACCTGCATGTCCAGTTCACACAGCATAACATCAAGCAGTCCAGGTAAGAGCAGTTTCTTGCCCAAATGACTAGCAAACTCTATAAAGAGTCTCTCTGATGCCCAATATCCTTTGAAGCAGATTGGTGCTGCCAGGGTCATCTGTGTCTCATTGTCATGAAAAGTCCTTAAAACATTTTAAATGCTATATTATGTAGGTTTCTGAAAGATTTGAAGAATAGCTATCTAACTGAAATATATCTCTATATATCTAGAAAACCTAACTAATATGACTACAAGCTTGACTATTATAGATGATTATTTATTAGCCTATATTTCTTAATTATACATTATATTTTAAATGAGCTGCACAAATGTAATACCTTAATCAAGAGAAGAAATATACATATAAAAATTGACCTAAAATTTATATCAATAAAACAAGATTCATACCAATGTAAATCTCTACAGTGATACATACGTAAATCTGAGAAATTCATTTAGCATCATTAGTTTTCCAACAAGCATCAAATACCTGCTTTATCCTAGACATCATCCAGGTTCTAAAAGAAATAAGGACAAATGTCTCAGTCCTCAAATTGTTTATAGTCTAGGCTTTTTCCTAAAGCTGCAGAGAAAATATTTTCTTGAAATTTCTATACACACACACACACACACACACACATACACACACACATACATGAACACACATACACAGAAAGACACACACACACAGAGCACATGTGCAAGATATACAGAGGCAGACGGACACACATACATGTGAGTGCCCATGCACAGAAAGACAGACAAACACACATACACAACCGAGCAGACGTGCAAGATACAGGTAGATCGACAGACACACACATAAGTGCACATACACAGAGACAAACAGACACACATACACAGAGACAGACAAACAGACACACACACACAGAACACATGTGCAAGATATACAGAGACAGACAGACACAGACACATACATGTGTGAGTGCCCATGCACAGAGAGACAGACAGACATACACCCACTGAGCAGATATGCAAGATATAGGGAGACAGACAGACACACACGTGAGTGCACATACATAGAGACAGGCAGACACATACACTCAGAGCACATGTGCACGATATACAGAGATAGACACACACACACCACACACACACACACACACACGCACGCACACACATATACACACTCCATGATCTCAGTATTTAGGAGATGTTATGCCTAGTAAACACCAATATACAAGAAGTTCTGATATCTGGAAATAGTGAATCATTTTACCCAAGTAAGTTTAGATATACCTTTTATATAACATGTGGTCTAAGAAACCAGCGTTTTCCAAACAAAAAGCAGAAAATGCTTTCTGGAGGAAGAAATTGAGAAAAGCCCTGGATCCTAGATTTCCCCTGCAGGCTTAGTGAATTTGTGGCGTTTGGAAGGGTGTGCTACGACTCGGAAGATGATGCGTGTCATTTTGAGTTACGCATCATCATTGCTTCTTCTGTAGTTGCATCTAGGATTACACAGCCCGAATGGAGAAGCATACAGGGTCTTTACAACAACCCACCATCCCCCCAACTGTATGCCCTGACCCAGCAGCCTGCACAGGACTTTGTGTAAGCAAGCATCTGAGCTTGGGAGTGTCTGAGTCTTTGTCTTCTTTTCCACAGTTGTAATTAGCAAGATCTCAGAAAGATCATATGCTTAGCTGTTTGGCAGGAGTTAGAAACAGGAGTTCCGATCCTTTTGGGGAGCCCTGCCCTCATTGGGGAATTCCTGGTAGCATATGGCTCTGTCACTTCCCTGCTTGAAATACTCTGGAGCAGCTGCCCCTCACAGCAGGGCGACTGTCAGGGATTGGCTAGGGATCCCTGTTGCAAATGACAGCTGCAGGGTGATTTTGGTCATGGCTGCCAAGAGGCAGAAGTTGAGGGAAAACATTATAGAATTTTCATTATTCACTGTGGCAGCGTACGTGTGCCCAAACAAAGAGGGCACCAGTAGAATGCAGAACAGAAACACACTGGGTCTGTTTCCTTTTCCAAAGCTGCACTTCACAGCCAGAAGAAGGCAGAAGGAACAAAGGGCTCTAAAGACGCATGAATATTTCAACTCAATCCTTGGCCTGAGAAACTGTATTTAGACCTACGTTCTCAGAAGCCCCGATCTACCAGGGACCATTCTTTATTACCGTCATTGGAGTTTCTCCCCTAATGCCCCTGTGAAGTAGCGGCTGTTACACAGATGTACAAATCTGAAGTTCAGGGAAGTGAATGACTTGCCCAGATCCGCTAAATAGCAGTTTGTAAGACATAGACTTGAACTGAGACCAACTCAAGTCTTAATTCAGGACTTCAGGAATTTCTGAAGTTGGTTGACTGTGACTACCATTTGGGATGGCCTTTCCAAGGGCTGTAGTTGACCACAACACCCAAGCAGAGTGACAGGAAATGAGTTCGGCGATTGAATTCCGGTTCTGGCTACTAAATTTCCGCGTCAGCTGGGCCCCGCTTTCCTCATCAGGAAGGACGGCTGAGGATATTAAGTGACTGCTTTTTTGACATGAAAACGACTACCTGCCGTAGCCCAAACTTCCTCATCTCCTCTGAAATTAAGGAGACTTGATGACTGTGTGGTTTTCTACTCTGAATACCAACTTGTTACCAGGTGGTGTGGATTGAAATGAGGGTCACTCGGTGCCTAGTTTCCTACTGAGAGAACTGGGTGAAGAACAGGGTGCATAGATGTGAATGAGGCCTGGAGTTGTGGAATACAGTCACTGCGGAAGGCCAGGTTCAGAAACGTCGCGATTCCTGTGGAACTGGGAAACAAGGGGAGGGAAATGCAATTCCGGTCCACCTGTACGGGGACACAGAATTAATGGCAAGCCAGGAACATCAGTACTTCTTACTGAACACTCCTTGGGGTTTCCTTTATGGCAAGCTCCAAGATCTTGTTTTGTTTCGTCCTGTGTTTTCTTTCTGTTAGAGACTAGAAAGGGATTTCTTTTCTAAGGAACCTGCTAACCGTGTGGAAACGACAGCGTGTGGACCCCTGTTCTCTTCCCAGAGAAGAGGGGAACTGGGGGCCTTTCTGCTTCCTTTCCAGCCACTGTGAATGACTTGACAGAGTTGTCAGGCAGCCCTCAGAAGACTTTCGACTGAGGGCTCAGATATTGGTTCTCTGAAATTGTGAGGTGAAGGAATCTGTCCAGATGGAATTGTGTTTTTCTCATCCTCCTTCATCTCACAATTCATCCTGATTTCTTCATCACCTGGTTTTGATACAGGAGTGTCTTTTCCGATAAAGCCTGAACGCTTGGGGCTGCTGCCCAGCCATCTCCTGTAGCCAGTGCTAAAGGATTGGTCAGTATTTGAGATAAACTTTTATTAGAGTGTTTCCATTAAGATGCCTCAAGGCCATTACGTCAGGGAATGAGACACATCTATCTTGTTCTGGTTTAATTGCCGAGAGCAAGGTTGGTTTTATATGCTATAAAGTCACTTTCGGGGATGAAGAACTCCATATCTCTGGTTACAGGGGTTCATTTTGTTGAAACCTTTAGTTTCTCTTAACAGCACTGAAATTATAATACAGTTTCACTTTATGAGGCTCCAGAAATGGTAGCACCAGTCACTGCCTGGTAGACCATATTGACAATGAGATGCACACTATGAAGTGCTGGGAGCCAGCTCACCTGAAGCTTCAGCAGCAGCCTCAGGATTTACTCTGTGATTATCCGCTTTCACCCTTGAAGATAGAGCCCCAAGGCTCTTACTCCTTTCCCCGCATATTGGTGCTTAGTCCTTGGCTGTCGTGTTCTGGTGAACTCTGCCTACCTCTGCCTTTCTTTCAAGTTCCCTGACCTTCAAGTTAGGATCATCTTTGTGTTATCCACGGGGTAAAAGATCTGTTCAGTTTTCTCCGTGCCACACAGGTTCCCTGGCATGTCTACGCCGAGGCAGCCGAGGCTCCTGCTGCCATGATTACAGCCTTTCTCTGAGCACCGTGTACTTTTGACTACACTGACCGAAACGATGGCAAGCCCACCATGACCTACCGCTTCACTCAAACACAATTACTATTTTTGCTTTTCCCAAATGGAATTTTTCTCTTGAAGCTCAAACTAGAAACAAAGCCTGAACCTGGTCTTGGCCCTTCCTCTATTAGAATCAATGTTTCCTGTTGGACTAGACTCATAGTTTATTTCTTTGTATTAAAAGAAGGAATGATTGACATACCTCAAGCTAACAAGTTCTACTTATTTTCTGAGTTTATCTTAATGGTATTCATAATACGGATACAGAAACCACTTCTCAAATTTTTCATCAATATTATAATGATAAAATTATATATCTTAACAAATGTGTTCAGATATAATTTAAAACTAAAATAAAAAAAAATGGCTTTACTTTACCAAATGAACCTAACATCATCTTTTGTAATAACAGCCTTGAAGGTGTCAGAGAATGTCAGCTATATAATGCCTTCAAATTCTACTACATCCCTTGCTTTGACTCGAACCCCACTCTTTCATATGGTTTTCTTTGGTATCAAGTTTGACTCTGTTTTCCGTGTAGCTTCCTCCAGTGAATATGTCCAAATAAAAGTTTTCTAGTTGAGTGATTAGTTGCAGAACTTGACAAATCCACTGTAAGATGTCCAGTGTATTCCTGTGTAGTTCAAAGAATCTTAAAAACACAACATACATTTTATACTAAATCTTTTCCAAGCAATATGCGGACTACTAAGTATCCAAAGCTGTGAAGATGAGGTCCTTGTCCTTGACAAGGTCAAAGGAGAGAATGAAGACAAAACACAGTCTGGCAGAACAAACTAAAATGAAGCAAAGGTGAAGTTGGGAAATCATCACGAATATTACTTCCTACAATTTCAGGGTGAGCAAAACTAGGGAGAAGGAAAAGATAAACAGAGAGAGACATAGATACAGAGACACAGAGAGACACACAGAGAGACAGACACAATCCCTGTCCCTAATGCCATTTCAAGTTGGTCATTAATAACCTGTTGTCAAACACACAAAAAATAGAAACAATGATGTCATCAGTTTCAAGTTTACTGTTATTTTGTTGGTTCTCAGTCCTCACACAACATTGGAAGTTGGCAAATTTTTTATGTAATGAGAAATTCTGTATACCAGGCTCACCTTAGACTCTGTAGACCAGGCTGGCCTCAAACTCAGAGATCTGCCTGCCTCTGCCTCCCAAGTGCTGGGATTAAAGGCATGTGCCAGAGAAATTCTGATTGAATTGGTTGGTAAATATCTGGATCACCTTCACCAAAAGTGATTTCATCAACAATAACAGTAGCAATAATAAAGGGAATCTAACTAGAGAAGCATGGAGTGGTAGAATCCATACTTCCCATCTCTAAAAGGGAGAAGCAAACAAATACATTAGGAAAGAATTGATAATTGATTGAAAGTTTTGGAGACCTACAGTTATATTCAGAGGACCTGAATTTGACAAATGTCACCTAGAGAGACTTAGGCTGCGATATTGGAGGAGACAACAGAATCATCGCCCTACATTGTTTCCAGCTGGAGAAGTGCCTTCCAACAGCGCTTGACCAGAGCTGAATACAGGTGCATGGAATTTGTCTGCCTTAGAAGGAGAGGGAAGGAAATGACCCTGCACTATGAGTGCATTGGGTTTCTAAGTGATGCAGATGAGTGACAGGAAGGGCATTGAATGATGGGAATAAGACCTTTCCCTCTATGTCGAAGCAGGGTTTTTAAATTAAGCAATGATTTCTCTGCAAGCAGTTCAGAATTGCTTATGCCACTTGATCTAGTGTGTATGTTCTCATTTCCCACTTAGGGAGTAAGCTAAAACAAGTTCAGTCCTCAACGGTATTTAGGCCACTCTTAGCAGAGTCTAAGGAAACTGTTTGCCATATTCCTTTTACACAGAACTTCCTTATACCAATAAAAAAGTCAGATCATGTTAGACACTGAGTCAGTTTCTATATACACAGTTCACAGAAAGGGAAAGCAAAGAACTGTTTTGTTGCAAAAATCTCTTCCAGGATGGAGAAACTAGCTTAGTGTTTAAAACTGCTTACTGCTTTTGTAGGGGACCTGAGAGCAGTTCCCAGTACCCACTTCAGGGGTCTTACAAACTGCTGTGAGTCCATCTCCAGGGAGAACCAACATCTCAAGTCTCCATAGGCATCTGCTCACACATATACACACACACACACACACACACTCACATAGAGAAAGATACACACATACAAACACACCCCACAATCATCAATAAAACCATAAAAAAATAAATCTTAAAAAGAGCTCTGTCAAAGAGGTAGGAGAAACTTTCAGTGATAATAAGAGAAATGCAAATTAAATTAATCTGTTGTATCATTTTTCAACCATCAGGGGAAGGTTCAAACTATAGATCAACTGTGGGAAAATGTAGCCTTAGATATCACTGGTGGAGTACAATCTGACACGACCTCTAGGGAAGGCATATGTCAACAGTATCTACCAAATACTGAGTGTGCCTAGCATTTGATCCAGCAGTTCACCTTGTAGAGGTGCAGTCTATGAGAATATACAAGGCAACAGCTATAGGACTATGTGTAAGATTAAAAGCTGTCTATTTTAATAGTATGATTACGTGTTGCATATTCAACGATGCATTCAATGCATTCAGAGCATAGAGAGCTGTTTAGCATATTGGGTTGCATTTCAGGGAATGTCACTTAAGGAAATAAAGTAAGAAATATTTAATTGGTTTCCCTTAGCATATTTTGCAACTTTCAAGCACATGAATGCACACAATTTATTCCAAAGATAAGTTAAAAAGCAATGTTCCAGACCATCGCTATTCGTGTCAAAAATGGTCATGGAAACAATAGGCAATATTGTCCTTGTATGAAATCTCATCTTAATCCATAATCAGTCCTGGTATGCCTATTTCCATGAGTGCAAAAAAGCAGGTTATTTAACACACTCTGTTGCTCATGTTAATACTCACTGACCATTCCTTCATGGAGAATATAAGCAGAAACACTGAGAGTTTGACTGCTCTCCTTGGCAGACGCCCAAGTCTTTTCCAAGACTAATACCAGAAAGACTGAACATGTTGCCTTCTGTACCTCTCTGCCACACACCCTGACTCTCCATTCTTGTCCTAAGTTCAAATCCCTCTGCTCTTACGCTGCTCTGATATTTCTCTAGAGAGTGTTCCCTGACCCCTTTTCCATGTGTGACTTGTGTACTTGTCCCCCATGTTTCTAAGAACCCCTTCCTTGTTAATAGTGGCCATCACCCTTTTCTAGTGCAGCCGCTGGCTTATTTTCTTGTTCCTCTTGACCTCAGGACTCTAGGTTCTGCAGTAGACAAGGGCAGGGTCTTCCTGCTCTAGCTTAGTATTGGTCAGAGAACCTGCCCAGTAGTTGGCTTTGACTAAACATGGAATAAAAGAATGGGGTTGGAGTTTAGTCAAGGATTAGTCCTGAACTGGGATAAGAAAATCACGATTGCTAATTTAATAAAATTACTAAAAGAAAAAAAAAAAAAAAGAAAATCACGATTGCAATATGCCCTCTTATCTATTTGTGGATAACAAAGAGGTTAGTGAAGAAATTCTGGTTTTTGTGCAACAAAACATTTTCAAGGATGCTGCAATGTAACCTTGCCAAAAGAATGCTTTTGTGTTCACAGAAAGTTTGAGCAGAAATGAAAGAGATTTCCTGTTGCCTTCTCCTCACACACATACAGCCTCCCCATTATCAACACCCTGACAAAAAGAGGCATATGTAAATTTCTGTAGTTATAGCAGCCTGTCATCATCACTCAGATTCCGTAGTTTGTATCATGGTTCACTCTTGGTGATAAGCGTTCTGTGGAGTTAGTCAAAGGGACAGTGACCAGGCCCACTTTTGTAGCATCCCACAGACTAGCTTCACAGTGCTGCAAACTCTCTGTAACCCACCTTTTCATCCTTCATTGCCCTCAATAATTGATATCCACTCAACCCCTGACCTTTGTGTTTTACAAGTGCTATCATTTGTCTTTCTAGGGCACTTGAGTTCCTCTGTTTCTTGGAGAGAGAAACACTGACATAGAATCCTGTTTGTGTCCTCCTCCTTGCTAGGATTATGCAGACATGTGGTCCAGAGCCTTGTCTCTGAAACCGACATTGGAACACGGTGCTCATCTCCGTATCTCTTCTAGTCAAACAAATGGATCATTAATTTGAACCATCGCATTTTCAGAAGTGAAACCAATCTGTAGCAGAGCACTTAAAATTAACGTTCAGAATTATTGTTGGGGAATCTATCTCCTTCCAACCAAAGTTTATGCATCAACAGACCAATTACAGGTCATGGCAGAGCATGGAGCCGGTTTCTCCGGTATTCACGCTTTCGAGCTGATGTTGATATTTGCATCTTATGGTTATGTGCTCATGCACACTGCCCAACTTGGCTAAAAAAGCTAATGAATATACTTGAGGAGTGCTCCTGAGCAGAGCACAGAGAGAAACCTAGCCACTTAGAAGTCACAGTACCCAGAGTAAAAGCTAATGTTCAGAGGTTCTTTCATAAGCTTTCGTAATTAAGCCAAATAGATTAGGGAGGGAAAGGACATTTTGTAGCCTGACCCTGGGCTCTGTAGAAGGCATCTTGCTTTCATAGGGAAACTTCTCAAACTATCTTTTTCTAGTGGCATCATCTTTTTTTTTTTTCAATGAAAATGCAATAGAAAAGAGTAGGGAAGGCTTTATTATCAATAATAAACAAACAAAACTATTTTCTTCCCTCGTATGTACAACTAACCTCTGCCAGAAGCTATCCAGGGGCCAAAGGGAACAACCCCAACACTTTCCTGTCTGCCCTCACTTAGCCTACGGAGAGGTTGGCTCATGCTCTCTGGACCACAGTAGGCAAGACTGTGGTCTTCTCTCCCTGCGACTCCCTATAGGAATTCGTATGTCCCCCGAGAGTTGAATCAGGGTTTTAAAACAAGCGGTGGGATGGCTGAAGCTTGGAGTAGAGCCCATTATGAGCTGAAAAGAATTCCCAGCTGTGTTTTACTCGTCCCCAGCCCAGCCGCAGCAGCGCACAGAGGACTCTGTTTCTGAAGCCCTGTATGTATATGTACATATTCACATCAATGCATATGAGTGCACGACTTTGAAGCAGTTGGGAAGCCCTGAGCCTTAGAGATGAATTAATTTCCTTTGTGAGACAGGCCTGCATATGTATAGATGTGGGGTAAGTGCATCCCACGTCTCTGTTTATTAGATTGCAAAGATCCTCAGCGTGAGTACAGATATCTGGGGAATCAAAAGGAAATCATAGCAAGGGTGTCTGTACCAGAGAAGGCAGAGGCGTGGAGACAAAAAGAAAGGAGGATTTCAGGGAGGTCGGGAACCGTCGACTCACGTTGAGGACTAAAGCGCCCAAGTTGAAAGTAGATTCATGAGGAGTGTGTGGAAGGACTTCTCTCTGGCTTGGGGTAACAGAGCCGCGTCTGAACTCCCCACACTGGGAGAACTGATTCTTAGAAATATATGCTGAGTTTTCCTTTAATATTAGTCTTTAGGGGAGCTGTCTTTTTTTTTTCTGAAATGAGAGGTGAATTTCAAAGTGTGGTCTAGCAAGCAAGCAAGATCCTCCCAAAGAAATGGAAAAATTTCAAACGTTGGGCAGCTATCACATTTCCCTGGGCTAACAGCCAGTAAGACCAGGAGCCGAATCAGAAGAACAAGATGAGAGCCAAGGAAATGTGCTTTGCACCTTCGCTAGACAGAACTTGTTTGAGCGCCATGGTATTAGTCAGGTTCTCTGTGGAACAGAACTGATATACTATCCCAGAGAGGTCCTAGAGAGTGGTCAGTTCTCGGTCCTCACTGGAACTCCAAAGGTAGGCCCTAATGCTAGCCAAGGAGTGCCTCAGGATAGATGAACTTGCCTGTGAGAATGAGGGCAAACAGATAGGAAGTGCAAGCCCCCTTTTTTAATATAGGTGGCCACCTGAAGTTGTGACCCGGATCTAGGTTAGATCTTCTGATCTCAAACGACCCAGAGTTATGGTGGGTCTCCTACCGCAAATGCTCCTTCCAGTAGGTGTGCCCAGCTGCTTAGGGCTTTGTCACTTCCAGATGTAGTCCCGTTGACAACCAAGATCAGCCATCCCAGCCATAAAGCCCACCATTGACCACAACGGGCACCAAATGTAATCACTCCAAAAGAGACAAGCCCTCCAGCCCCATCCAAACTGGGTGCTTTGTGCATGATCACCTACCGTTCTCATCACCCAGCCCTGGCAGTAACGCGAGTATCAAATTGGATGTTTCTCACTTTCTTTGACAGCTTTTGAGTGTCAGTTCCTCCCGGGCCTTAGGCGTAATGTTTTCCTCTTTGTTTGCTATCTTTCCCAGTCATTTCTCTGTGTCAGCTTAAGAGCTTTTAGGATGCTATTTTTTTGGGCGCAGGGGTCACTCACTTCCTCACTGAACCTCTCAATGTGAAAAAGAATTTCAGGACTTAAAAGCAAACAACACGTCCTCCTCCCCCCACGCCAAGAACTAATAAGAGAAAAAGACAGCGAGTCCAAAAATGATCAAACGTCTGCATGTCCTCAAAAAGCCTGGACAGGATAAAGGGGGAAGAATGAGAAAGGCGTGGCTATGCCTAGAAAGATGCGTCGGCCTGATTGTCCACAATTTTCTCCGTCATTACGCTCATTCACAAGTGGAATATTATTTTGATGTCATTATTCTGTAGATGGCCTTGTTTTTATTTTTTTTTAAAATACAAGAAAAGGACCCCAAAAGTGTCATCATAAGCCTGACTGTTCAACTGTCCTCTTCTTCGAGGGAGGGAGCGATTGAGTCTATATTCAGCAGGGCTATTCATTATGTGCAATTTCCCTAGAGCTAGGAAGCTGCAGTCCAGAGAGTGGCTTAAGCCCCCTCGTCCTCGCTTTCACAGAGGGTTCACATCTGCGGTTTGTGCTGGGCCACAGCCCTTGGCAACAGTGTTTCCATGATGAAAGGAAAGAGCTCTCAGCTGACCAGGATTTAGAGATTTGTTCAAGGTCAGAAGTAGCACTGCCTCGCAACGCGCTTCCTGTGAAAAGCCCAGGGCACTGGCAGAGGCACAGCTATTTGTTAAGGTACAGCAGGCAGCCCAAGAGCAACCATTAAGTTCTGTTTGGAGAGAATTTAGGGAATTAGAATGAAATAGGAGAGATAGGCCCTTCCTCTCAGGAGTGTGAAATCTAATGGAGGGCATAAAATACACAGGCAAGGAAATGGGACAGTTACAAATGAAAACAGATAGGAACATTTACAGGAGAGCAGCAGAAACATGCAAAGACATTTGCCGCTAATTGGACATGTACAGAGATATATACGCTTGTGCTGGGCAGTCGGGGACTGTGTGAGGAAGAGCCCGTGAAGCCTTCACCTTCATCGTGTGTGTGTGTGTGTGTGTGTGTGTGTGTGTGTGAAAGATATGGCAGAGAGTAGTTGCCCTGACACAGAAACCAGACAGCCTGACCTCATGATTTTACTTTTTTTTTTTTTAATTTTTGAGACAGAGTTTCTTTGTGTAGCTTTGGAGCCTATCCTGGAACTCACTCTGTAGACCAGGCTGGCCTCAAATCACAAAGATCGGCCTGCCTCTGCCTCTTGAGTGGCTAAGATTAAAGGTATACACCACAACTGCCCAGCATGAATTTGCTTTTTAAAAAATGGTACTGGGATAAGCGTAGAGCCTGCACCTGCTTTTTTATTTTTATTAATCTAAATTCTGTATAAGACAATGTTGTGAAGTATCTCCTGAACCCATTCCAAAAGCTTGTGTGTGAATTCTGCTAAACTTCACTGGTGTCTGCTGGCCTTTCATAATTTGAATTATAGTAGTTAAAAATGCACTATCTGAAAGTATCACCCAGTGAATTTCCAAGTCAATGTTCTTGAAAGACCGCATAGTTCTTCCTTTCCTGATGCTGTATCATGCAAAATCAATTATTTTAAACTGCAAATAGATAAAAATTAATGTTGACTACAACTAGAAAAAGATGCGTAGAAGTATTTGCTTGCAAACTCTTGAAACACGCCACCAATTCACATTCCCCTTTAGGGGTTTTTATCTTAAAAAGTATGGCCGTGTTTTCTTTCATGATGTTTGCATTTCAGAAAATAACTTTCACTCAGTAATCTTTTCTTCCTTGGGGACAACAGGAGGTAAAGAACTTATTCCAGCAATGAGGGAGTGCTTGGCAGCTTGTCTTTTGCAAAAGCGAAAGACTACAACTGTCATTCGAAATAATGACTTACAAAACAGTAGTAGTGGGAATCCTGGAGATGATTCACAAAAGGATTCAGATTTGCACACTCTCCCATTCTTGTCATTTGCAGCCTCCAACCCAAGTCAGAGCCCTTCATCACCACTCAGGGTACTGTCTCTGCAGACTTGGTATCAGAGAGTAGCCCTGAATCCATATCATTTCCTTCACAATTAATTTTTTGAGTGAACAGTTTACAAGTGGATTCTTGAGAGGTTAATGCTGCAGAGAGAGGGGGGAAATAGCTATTAAAAACAGGACAATCACCGTTCACCACAGGAACATTTGCCAACATAACATTGTGGCCCAAGGTAACGATACTGAGCTGTGGATTACAGCGTTTAGTGTGACTATGGCTATCTGCTATTAATTTAAAGGAAACTATTTCTTAATTAGGATTGCCACCCATCTAGAGCCTGAGGTTGAAAAGAAAGAAAAATGCCACGGACTTATTTCACCATTGTTTCTATTTTTAATGTTCAGTGGGCCTAAAGCAGCTGCAGGAAAATGAGATCAGCAAGCGAAGCTTTCAGTGTGACTTTGATTTATTTAAAGTTTGACAATTGGTTTTGTAATCATTCAGGTGTTGATCAGCATCCATCCCTGGCCCGAGACCTTTATGCTGTGTCAGCAATAACAAACTCAGGAAAGACTGGCTTTCAAGTGGCTGACATGGATCCCTGGCCCTTTGTGGTCCTCACTCCCTGTGGCTGCTCCTACTGGGAGAAGGAGAGGATACTGTGGAAGACCTTAGGCCTTGGTGTAGAAGATCAGAATCCATGTAGCCCTGACTAACTGTAGACAGTTTGCCTATCCTGAAGCTTTGACTTCCCATCCTCACACCAAAGAGAACCGCTACCACTGTTGTCCATTTTGAAAGGTGACAGGAAGGATTCAGTGGTGGTGTACAAACAAGATGGTGGACACCGAGTCCTAATGGTATCATCACTTTTCTTAGTCAAAGACCAGACAAGAAACAATTTAAAGGAACAGAGGTTTGTATTGGATTTCATTTTAGGGGGATACAGTCTATCACAACAGGAAAGGCATGGCAACAGGTGCAGAAGGCAGCTGATCTCCCTGTTTTAATAGTCAGGAAGCAGAGGACAGACAAAGTGGGATCAGTCCATAAAGTCTCAAGGCCCACCTCTGTGGCACTCTTCTTAAAAGTGCCGCAACTTTCCAAAGAAGTGCCACAAGCTGGGGACCAGGTGTTCAAAACCTGAACCTAAGGGAAGGATATTTCACATCGGAAGCACGAGTTACTTTGTTGCCAATATCCCTCAACATGAGAAAAGGACTCAAAAAATCATCTGTTCTCTTGACAGCAAGCAACAGCAAGCCAGCTGGGAATCTTATCACTCCAGGGTATAGTGGGGATGAGATATAGCCAAAGGCGCTATTGAGATCCTCCCTTCCGCTCCGACTACCCACCTCAAGTTCGCACCAGAATAAACACCTCTCGTAGTTCTGCAAGGCTAGTGAGAAGGCGGACGCCAGGTACTGCTTAATTCACAGAACTAAATAGCGTCCTGGGGTTTTTTATTCTCTGTTTTTTTTTTTTCAGTGCCTTTATACTCTGCGGTGGCCTCAACAACGGGCTGGCTTCAGCTGCCGCCGACCAAGCATTCGCTTCCGCATGCTACTGTCTATTTTCTATGGAATAAGCATAATGCCAACACGGACGGCTGACGCGTGTTAACCTTTGCCCCAGGTGGCTAAGAGAGGTGCATACGCATGCGTGCGAGCTGCCAGTCACAGTCTCATGGTGCCCGTTTTAAAATGAAGGAATGGACTTCCCAGCACCCTCACAGTGCATCAGCTAGACGCTTAGATGACTGGAGTTGGGTAACTGTCACATTTCACACTCTTAGTTCCTTCGCTGAGTTCTTCCTAGAAGTCTCCGTTGAGAACAGATCTGCTTGGCTTCATTGACCTTCCTCGGCGTTAGTCACCGATGAAAGGACATGCGTGGTGGCTTAAGTCAATGAGAGCACCTCGGGAACTTGGGCTGTGATTAGTCCATTGACAGAACACAGTTAAGAATGGAGGAGGGACATTTACCAAAAGGGGGGGGGGTTAAGAAGAAGGGATACGAGACAGCAGACATTCCTTGAGAAAGAGACTTAAAGTAAGAAAGAAAGCAAAACAGGCACCTCAGGACAGTAATAAGGGCTCAGCAATACTTAACACTATTTTAACAGGATGCCAGTGTCTATTTGCTGGATGTTTGTGTCTGGCCTTGGTCCAGTCTCTTGCTACCTTCTGCCATAAATGGCTCCTTATATATTTTCATATGTCCTCTTTATGATCTGTTTGTCTGTCCATCCATTCGACACCCCTACTTGTGCCAGTCTGTGTTCACATGGAACCTGCAGGACTATGGAAGAAGAGCCACTGGTTTTGTTGTTGTTGTTGTTTCTATTTTTCCTTTGTACTTATTTATTTTTTTAAAGAAAACAAACTATTTTTTCATTATGCATACCAACCCAAGATTCCACTCCTCCCTCCCCTCCTCCTATTCTCTCACATACCCTCCCACCCCGCCCCAAGTCCCTGTTTTAACAACGGTGTAACAAGTAGTGACCTTGGGGAGCTATGATTGAGAAAGTCAGAGTGACATGTGAATCCACAACAGAAAATGAGGAGTTGGAGGTGTTTTGTGGTGGAATATATCTGTTTTGAGACTTGAAGGGAAACAAGGTGTTGGCTCTAAAAAGTGAGCACAAATTGCCCCGAAACTAAAGTGTTTGATCATTTTGCTGTAACATGTTGTGGTCAAGTTCTTGGCTAGTAGTACAAGCATTCTGTGATTCTCTCTCTCTCCCTATCCCCCTCCCCCCCAGTTTCAAGACAGCATTTCTCTGTAGCTTTGGAGCCTGTCCTGGAACTAGCTCTTATAGACCAGGTTGGCCTTGAACTCACAGAGATCCGCCTGCCTCTGTCTCCTGAGTGCTAGGATTAAAGGTGTGTACCACCACTGCCCAGCTGTGAGAAAGTTTAGAGTTGGGACGCATGCATTAAACTACAATGCTTTTTGCAAGAGTGAAGCCCTAAATAGAACGGTCTGGATGTAGTGAGGAAGTAGGAAAGATTCCAGCCTATGCACTTGGAAGAAAGGGTGGACTTGTTTTCCAGGAGTGGACGACTGAGGATGCTGAATGATCAGTCTCCCCTCCGACCTCAGGACATTTGCACTTGCCATCCTCTACTTGGATTCTCTTCCCTGTGATCTCCTTCTAAAAGTCCTGCTTTATAGCAGGGCATTAATCCCCATATTTGGTAGAAAGGCAGGCAGATCTCTGAGTTTGAGGCCAGCCTGGTGTGCAGAGAAAGTCCTACGGCAGTCAAGACTGCACAGAGACCCTGTCTCAAAAACGAACAAAGAAATCTCACCTCTCCTTAGTAGTGTAACCTCTAACTCAGTGTTTTCCAACCTTCCTAATGCTGTGACCCTTGACTACCTCATGTTGTGGTGACCCCCAACAATGAGATTAATTTGTTGCTACTGCATAATTTTAATTTTGCTACTGTTACGAATTGTAATATCAATAGTTGTGTTTTCCGATGGTCTTAGGGTTGGTCCACCCTCCAAGGGGTCATGACTCAGCAGTTGAGAACCACTGACCTAACCCATCACCATGTTTTCATTTACAATACTGCTGCCCAAATGTGAGCCAAGCAAGGATGGCACCAATGAAAATGCCAAATTGGATGGGGAGAGTATGGGGGTCACAGGATAGGGCAGAAAGATAGACGGGGGAAGGGAGAGGAGCAGAGAAAAAATATATAGCTCAATAAAAACAATAAAGAAAACACAAGAGCCAAAAACAATCAACTTTAAAAAAATTGGATGGGGCAAAGCCCATGAGGCCTCCTGAAACCCTACACAGAGAGCTCTGGGCAACTAAGGAAAGCTGGGAGCAGAAGAGGCAGCCTTCCCCAGGGAAGAGCATACCATTGGTCGCCCAGGGCCAAACACAAATACAGCTCGCATTATGTGGTCTGAACAAGTTATATTTAGGATAACTAAATATATATTTATGTGCATGTAACAACAATAAAAAAGAGACCTTGAATTTGAAGGAGAGTGGGGAGGGATATAGAGGAAGGCTTGGAGGGAGGAAAGGGAAAAAAAATATAATCAAACTGTTACCTCAAAAAGTAAATAAACAAAAAGGGGAGGGGAAAAGCCAGTTTTTCCAGATGATCAGAGAATGGCGGGCAAAGCAGGTCCCCCTCCATCCTGCGTGGAGAGTGCACGGCACCTCATGTTTCATCTGCAGGTTGGACATTGGCTCTGCCTGAAATCGGAATCCTGTGTTGCTCTCAGCAAGCACTCTGGTCAAAGGCTCTTGTCAGTTTTTTAAATACTTTCCCCTAATTCTTTCCTATCTAGGAGTTTCCCCCCCTTGAGATACCTTATGATAGGTTACCTTATGTGTGAAACCAGGTTTGACTCTCTTAGCTGACAGACATTACTTAACACACTGTTGTGATTTCTACCAGCCTTACCAACACTGCATAGTGTATACAGACCTTATCTAAAATAGAAGACGGAAAGATAAAGAGCTTTCTTTTAAAAGTCACAGACTGCATTTCTGTTCCTCTCTGGTGTGTATCTCTGTGTCTACTTTTTCCCTCTACTTTTCCCCTTTAAAGTAAAAATAGAGTTTTTATTTACAACTAAATTTGATTTTAAAAAAGCTAAAAATTGCATTGATTTAAAACCAAGGAGTCTTAGTGTGTCCAGCCTCCCTCAGGATTCCCCACATGAAGGTATATGAAGCAGTGGCTGGTTCACAAAACTTTTAAACTTAAGCTGATAAAACTTCTCTTTGCCAAGCATACACGTGTTGGTACATGCTAACTGTTTCAGTCTCCCCTCTGTTGCCGGGATGAAGCACAGAGACTGAAAGCAGTTTCCAAAACAAGGGTTTAGATTGGCTTACCGTTGCAAAGAGAGAATCCATAATGGCGGGGAAAGCATGACGTGACAACAGGAACAGGACGCTAGCTGTAGATACATGAGGAAGATGGACAGAGAGAAGGAGAGACCCGGGTAGGGGAGAAGAGAGAGAAAACAAAAACTGGAAATGGTGAGACGCTACAAACCTTTGAAACCAGACCCCAGTCCTGTAAGGCTCCACTGCCTATCTATGGTCCAGCACCTCGCCAAACAGGGCCACCAGTGGGGAATCAGGCGTTCAAATACTTGAGTCTGTGGGGGAGGGGCACTTCTCATTCAAACCATGACACTGTGTATGCTCAGGGAGTGTGAAAGAAGAGAGAGGGAATGTGGTCACTTGAAAGGAAATCGCCCCCAAAGTGAGTGACATTATTAGGAGATATGTCCTCGGAGTAGGTGTGGCCTTGTGGAAGGAAGTGTGTCACTGTGGAGATGGGCTTTGAGGTAAAGACCTCAAGCTTTATTAGTGTGGCATTCAGTTGACTTCCTGCCGGCTTTTGATCAAGATGGAGCCAGCACCACATCTGCTTGCACGCCCCGTCATGCTCCCCACCATGGTGATAATGGACTGAACCTCTGAAACTGAAACCCACCTCCTCAATTAAATGTTTTCTTTATCAGAATTGCTGTGGTCATGGTGTCTCTTCACAGCAATAAAAATCCTAACTAATACCAGAAGGCTCCAGTCTTGAACCATTCTCACTTCCAGAAGGGCATAGTTAGTACAGCAGCAATTACAGTCTGAGATAAAAGGGAACTGAGCGGAGACGTACAGCCAGCACCCGAGTCCCTCTTGTGTTCTCTAATGTCATCCTGTGAGAAGCAATAAGGAGCAGATAACATATCCACTAGGCTTTGTAGAGTCTAGGAAAAATTCATAGAGGCATGAGGAATCTTGCCATGGTCTGGGATTCTTTAGGTTTGAAACTTCCAGCCCTCGTGGTGGTTGCTCTTGATATTGCTCCACTAAAGACTGCTCAGTATTTAAAAGCCAGGGAGGAGCTAGGTTTTGTGTTTGTTTCATCCTGCCCATTCCCCTCTTCCCCAGATATTCATTCTTTCAGGGGCTTTCCTGCCCTCTGAGGATTGCCGTCTTGTCTAGTATCCTGAAACACACAAGGAGACGCTATTAAAGAGCCACACAATCCATGCACATTTGCCAGCTTGTTGTCTGTGGCTCCCCCTCCTTCCTCCCACAACCATGCATGTAATTTAGCTTCCCATCCAGCCCCAGATCTAGCCTGGGTGTAGTGTTCCATCCCCTCGGCTTTCACAATGAACTCAGTCACACAGAGCACACCACATTTTGTAGTTTTATTGAATATTTATGACAGCAGGGCAAAGGGTGGCCTCACCCATTCATGGAGGACTTCTGTGTTTTAGTTATTATGTCCTATAGACATAACTTTATATATATATATAGATATATAACATCTATGGTTATAGCTCCATCTAAATTTTCCAATCTATTACAAAAGAACGGGTAGATCACCGAGCCACACAGTCACCAATTAGAATGCTTCAGAGGGAATATATAAAAACAAAGTAGACATAAACATTGGGATCAGAGATTTTGGACTTGGATCTCTGCCTCTTACCATATGTAGAACACTGAATGTGTTACTTACTCTTTCCTAAGCCTCAACTCTTCTCATCTCTAAAATGGGACCACCAATAACTTCAGTGTAACTGTAGACAATAAATACAATAACACTTAAACACCCAAGTACAGGCTAGGTGCTCAAACCCAGATCAAATCTCTTGTTTCCAGCAAGATTCTAAGGTATACCAGGAAGACAAATAATCAGGGCTGGAGATAAGAACAGTTATGTGAACCAACATGAAGGGGAAAGAGTAGTGCTTGGTACTCATTAATGGTAACACAATCATAGATGCCTCTTAGGGTTCCCTGAGGAGCAGCAGAGGGACCGTTCCAGATGTGTGCCTTAAGGAAACCTGCTGCATAGACAGGCTTGGGGCTGTAGTCCTTGAGTCTGCTCCAACAAGATTGGCTGAAGGAGATTCTGCCTGTGGGCCCTAGATGGAAACAGAGGCAGGGTAGATGAAAAGACTCTGATCTCTGGGAGAGAAGCAGAAGCGGAAACTGGCAAAAGTCATCTGCGATGTCAGGGATGGGGGACACTAAGGTAGCTAGCCTCGTGGGCCTTGTCATTGATGGTAGTTGGCGATTGGTAAATTCACAGGGGCAGGTGTTCTTAAAAAGCCATTCAGCCATGTTCTCAAGTCCCGACCAAACCCTGTTAAAGAAGGTCCTAGATTTGAGCCACGGCGGAAGTGGTGTGTGTGTGTGTGTGTGTGTGTGTGTTAAAGTCTCCTGTGATTCTTGATATGAGAATTGGAGAGTCTCTTTCCAAGAAACTTCAAGAAGGTGCTGGTGCAGCAAGCCCACGGGACCACACGCTTATCAGTAGGATCTTGAATCAATACTCTAGCAAAAACTTGAATCTTCTTCATTGTATCCACTGTCAAGAGATCTGTAGTTCCTCAGCTGATTACCTCCTGCTAGCTGACGGGATCTCATTACCTGTGACATGTCCCTTTTAACCCCTACCCCTGCCCCTAAATATATGGTTTATGTGTGCCTTTGTATTTCCCAAGTCCCACTGTTAATTTTAAAATTTTATTATCTTGTGTGTATGGGTGTTCTGCCTGTGTGTGTCTATGTGCTTCAGACATGCAGTGCCCATGGAGGCTAAAAGAGGTCATTGGATGGCCTGGAGTTTGATGAAGCTACCCACTTGGGAATTACCACGTGGGTTCCAGCCCAGGTTCTTAGGGAGAGCAACCAGTGCTCTTAATGGTCGAGCCATTGCTCCAGCTTGCTCATTAACTTCTGTTGCTTTTCTCTCATTTAGTAATACTGATAGAAAGAAATTTCACAGTTTTTCTGCAATTCATCTTAAAACAGGAGACAGCAAGAGCTGGTTTGAGGTAGGAGATATAAATTAAGAAAGGGAGGAACCCAAGATATCCCTGTGAGTGCTGTGAGTGTCCAGTGCCCAGCTGTGGTCGAGCACTTGGAATAGGTTGCCAAGAAAATGTTTAAAATGAATGAATGAATGAATGAAAGGGAAGGAAAGTCAGGAAGAGGTGTTCAATATATAAAGCTTACTAATGCTAACTGGGAGACAAACCCAAATTGGAGGGAGGGCAGCACAGGGATCGGTGGGGAGCAACGAGAATATGCAGAAGGCGAGAGGGTCTCTGCAAGCCACAAGACTAGAGACACGTGTCATCTTCAAAATACCACAGAAGATTGTTGCTTAATCTGTCCCCAGCGCTGCTAGTGGCCATGGGGGCACATGAACAGAAGGTTCCCAGAGTCCAGTGGCAGTGGCTGGGCTCGTGTTCTCCACTATGTTCCCCTTTGACTGCACTGGTTACCTCAGAGAGAGGACCTTTGCAGGTTAGAAGGCACCGGCAGCAACACCAGTAGCTTAGCTTGCTTTGTTCTTGCCTGGCCACATTCCAGGGGACAGCTGATTTAGGTGCAGACAGGAGGCAGATTCCCTCTGCAAACAATGCTGGATGCTACAGGACACCCTCACAACAGCTGGATGCTACAGGACACCCTCACAACAGCTGGATGCTAAAGGACACCCTCACAGAGATAACTTTATCTAGACATTGCGTTCTTGACCCACTTAGCCTGGTTCCTTTGCAGCTCTTGGTTTGGTTTGTGCCCTAAAGCATGGAAAAGGGCATTTCAGAGACACGGTAGCTGATGTTAGCACCTATTTTCCTCCAGGATCACACACCATGGAACCATCAACTGGAGAAATTGTGGTATCTGACCATTCCTTCTGTGCATTCCTTGTTTTTCTGAAGCCCAATGGCTTTGACTTTTCCTATAAAAGTGTCAGCAGAGAAGGCTCAACCTGACCTCTTTCTCTCTGACAGTATGACTGCAATTAATTCTCCCCTGGCCATTGTTGCCCTTGCCCATGACACAGGAGGAAAATATGAGCAGATGGTGTGGGAAGTTCTTCTGTATATGTGTTGCTTTTATTGTTTAATGAATAAAGTTGTTTCAGCCAGTGGCTTAGCAGAATAGAGCTAGGCGGGAAAACTAAACTGAATGCTGGGAGAAAGAAGACAGAGTCAGGGAGAAACCATGTAGCCCTACAAGAGACAGACACCAGATGAAACTTTACCTGGTAACCCACAGCCACATGGTGATACACAGAGTAATGGTGATAGGTTAGTTTAGGATGTAAGAGTTAGCCAGAAATACGCCTAAGCTATTGACCAAACAGTATTGCAAATACTATAGTTTCTGTGTGATTATTTCGAGTAAGCAGTCTCCCCCAACAAGCAGAGACTAGAAGGAGGGAGCTCAGGCCTTCTGTAGGAAGATGATGGTAGAACTCTACAGATGTCTTGTAGCATCCAGCTGCTCTAAGGGTGTCATGTAGCATCTAGCTGCTGTTGTAAGGATATCCTGTAGCATTCTGCTGCTGTAAGGGTGTCATGCAGCATCTATCTATTGTAAGAATGTCATGCAGCATCCAGCTGTTGTAAGGATGTTATGTAGCATCCAGCTGTTGTGAGGGTGTCCTGTAGCATCCAGCTGTTGTGAGGGTGTCCTGTAGCATCCAGCTGTTGTGAGGGTGTCCTGTAGCATCCAGCTGTTGTGAGGGTGTCCTGTAGCATCCAGCTGTTGTGAGGGTGTCCTGTAGCATCCAGCTGTTGTGAGGGTGTCCTGTAGCATCCAGCTGTTGTGAGGGTGTCCTGTAGCATCCAGCTGTTGTGAGGGTGTTCTGTAACATCCAGCTGTTGTGAGGGTGTCCTGTAGCATCCAGCTGTTGTGAGGGTGTCCTGTAGCATCCAGCTGTTGTAATGATATCATGTTGCATCCAGTTGCTGTAAGGATGTCATGCTAGCATTTAGGCCACAATATCTACAGCAGCCTTTTCCCTCTCACAAGTATGGAAAAGGCCTTTTTAACGAGATAGTTTCTGTGAGCCTCTAGTTAACAGATTTCCCTATGCTAGGATCTCTTTCCTAGTTTCTATCAAAGTAAGTTTATATCAAAGGCGGTATTGGAGACTACATACCGGCTCCTCATTCCCTTCCCTCATTACTGCCTGGGAGTTTGGCTGCAAACTCGTGAAACCTTTCCCATCCGCAGAAAGATCTAAGAAAAGAAGCCTCCTTCAACCAAATGGGCACTGAGTTACTCTGTTCGGCGCCCCTACCTTGCTGTCTGTCACTCGTGGTGGAGCCCTGAGCTCTCTTCAGGAATCCTGCCACGCAGCTGTTGATCTGTCCGTCTGCCAAAGCATTAATAACATTTCCAATAAATCAGTACTCCCTATTACTCCCTACCAATTCATCCCAGAGTCTCTCTTGAATGCCCCCGGGTCATTTTCAGAGACACAGAAGCATGGGCTGTTCTGCTAGTCATCAGGATGGCTTTACAATGCACCACTCTGTTGCTCTCACTTGACACTGTTTGTCACCAATAAGAAAACATTTTAAGGAGGCTGTGACTAAACAAAAGAGTGTTTTTTTTTACTGCGCAAAGCAACTGGCTTATGGCCAGTCATATCCTCCCTCTCTTTTGTGAATGCCATGAGGAGATAAAACAAAGGGCGTGGGTCTAAAGTAGGGGTGCTTGCAACCGGCTCTGTCATTACTGCTAACTCCGAGAGGTGGGAGGGGTTATTTAACCTCTTCTACGTCTCAGTTCCTCATCTTTAAATGAGGCAGATCACACCTGCCGCACAGGGTCAGGATGTGGATAACATTCATTATTCGGCTTAAGAGTCTCGGAACAGTGCCTGGCTCCTGGAAAGAGCTAAGTTGCCAATACCTAAAATCCACACAAAGACACTCAGAGTCAGGGTAAGCTGGCGATGAAGAGATAAGCTTGGTGCTTGTTGCTGTATTTTAACTTCCAGAAATAACTAGGTAGGAAAAGCCTGTCAGCATGACCAGCACCAGCTATGAAATTGAGTGCATGCTTCCCCTAAAGCCAGAATAGAGAGCTGCATGTCTTCCTATGCCTACGTAGCAGGGCCTGTTCTCTGATACAGGAGAAGCAGCTGGAAACAGCGCAGGGGCAGAGCAAGGCTGAGTGGTGAGGATAGCCTTTGCCTACTCCTCGATCGTAGCTGGCTCAGGGTGCAGAGTGGGAAAACTGGGAACTAGTATCATGTTTGGTAATGACAGATTCTCCAGGGCGTGACATCGAGGACTCCACATCACTCCCTCTGTGTGCTGCTGAGACCCATGGTTAATTTTCACATTCCCTGAGTTTTGAGAGCTGACCTCCATCTTGAAGGGGCCATTGATTTTGCTCCGGGCAATTAATGCATTATTCCAATTAAGGTTGTTTTTCTGGAAAGCCTCTAATCGGCACCATGACTTTAGAATAATGGTCCATCCCTGTACACCTAGCTTCCCCTAAAAAAAAAATGACGTAGTCATAGGGACAATCTTAGTAACACCTAAGTTCCCTTTGGGGCCTTCATCCATAACCAGCTTACCGCATATACTCACATCTTTGGATTTATAACACACTCTCTCCATTTCCTGTTTATGTATCTCTTCTTTTGTTTTAACAGCTTGATTGAGGAGTGACTGACATGCAATAAGCTATGTATGTTTTAAGCATACAATCTGACAAGTTTTGACATCCATCAACATCTATACAGCTACAGTTAAGCTAATGAGTCTGCCATGTCCTTCACTCGTGTGGTTTTTTCACGACTTTTTGCCATCTTTCTGATATCTCATTGTCCTAGGAAGAGTCCTGGTCAACTCTTGGCAGTCGCTGATCTGCCTTCATGCACTGTGGACTAGTCTGCATTTCTCAGAACTTTGTATAAATGGAACCATCAGATATATTATAATTTTCTTCCCTCCCCTTTCTCCCTTTCCTTTTTGTCTTTTATCTTACTGCACTGGTTGTGATCTCCAGAATGGTGTTGGGATGGGAAGAGTAGAAGCACTCTTATTTCTGGCTTGGGGAGAAAGCATTTAGTATTTTACTCATGGATGGGCGTTTTTCATTATTCCTTTTCTAAATAATTGCTTTTTACTCCTTGTTTCTTGAGAAATTCTTGTTTTCCAGGAACGCTACCTAATTTCCCTTTTGATTTTTTTCTTTGTTATATAGACTTAGAAATAACATGTTAAACTTACAAGTGTTTGGAGGAGTCTTAAGAGATTTCTGTTGTTTTCTGATTTCATTACATTATTGTCCAAGAACATATGTAAAATTTGAATTCTCTCTAACTTTGCTGAGAGCTATGTTATGGTGTGGGATCTGGTGGATGTTTTCCTCCCTGAATTTGGAAGGATGTGCATTCTGCTTGTCTAACAATGTGCATCAGGCTTGGCTAGTTTTTACTACTTTTCAACCTGAACTATTTCTAAACCTCTTTCTTACGGCAATTACTGAAAGGTGCTGTGGCAGTTGTGGTTTTGTTGAAGTGGGTATGGTCTTGTTGGAGGAAGTGTGTCACTGTGGGGACAGACTTTGAGATCGTCTATGCTCAAGATACCACCCAGTGTTACAGTTGACTTCCTATTCCCTGCAAGTCAAGATGTAGCCAGTAGGACATCTGCCTGCATGCCACCATCCTCCCTGCCGTGATGACAATGGACCGAACCTCTGAAACTGTAAGCAAGTCACTCTGCCATCCCAATGAAATGTTTCCTTATGAGTGCCTGTGGTCATGGTGTCTCTTCACAGCCATAGAAACCATAACTAAAACAGGGGCTAATATCTTCACTATAAAGGTAAAGTTTGTATTTTACCTTGCGGTATTTCCAGCTTTTTTTTTTCATGTGTCATGTCCCTGTCTTGTTGTTAGGTGAATTAATGTTCACAGTGACACAGTGATTGATGATTGCATCATCTCGACTGGCTGATCCCTTCACTCTTATTTTATCCATGAGAGTACTTTGTTCTTTAGAAATACAGAACTTAACCCGTGTCTCTCTTTCTGTTTAAAGTTTGTGATGTAGAGAATTTATTTATGGCTAACAGACATGTTGCCCTTTAGTGGGAATACTCAGATCACTTGTGGCTAATGTGAATGCTGGGGTGGTCAGACTGGTAGCTCTTATGTTATTACCTTATTTACACTGAAGTAGCTGTCCCTTGGCTTTGTTGTGTTTGGTTTCATAGGACACAACTTTAGCTTATCACAACTGTCTTAATTCATTTAGGTGACAGAGCGAAATACCTTACGCTAGGCGATTTACAACAACAAAACCATGTTCTTCCCAGCTTTGACAGCTGAGAAGTATAACATTAAGGTGTTCCTAGGGTCGCCCATGGCCTCTCCTCAGGCACCCAGTCTTTGGGGTCTCTACTGAAAAAAGTTCAGATGAGACACACAGTTGTGTGTAGAAGATAGGCAAAGTTTATTGTAGAATAAAGGGAGGCACTCTCCAAGACAAGAATTGACAGTGGCCAGAGGGACCACGGAGGAGAAAAACACTCACAGGGTCAGAGTGGACAATGGCCAGAGAAACAGTTGTGCTGATTTACAGGTTTTGGTGGGTTTAAAAGTCTCTTCTGGCACAGACAACTTCCCCAAGGAGTGTTTCCCTGTCCAGGTGAGGACAACAGTGAGTAAAGTCTCTGTTAGGTAGTTATCTTATGAGCCTTTGGGAATTGAAGATGCCACGTTTCCACCTGGGGCCAGATTTATGACTGAGACCATTCTTTGACCACTAATCAAATAAGAGAGAGGATTTAAAAGAATTAAAGAAAAGGGCAAAAATAAACATAAAATCCCACACCCTAGGTCCGCAATAGTGGCCCAGCTGACAAAGGTGCTTGCAGCACAAGCCTGATGGTGATCAGTGCTGGCCCCCGGGTGCCCGTGCAGACACGGGAGAGAAACCACTCTTGTGCTTGTCTTCCGACCTCCCAGTGCACATGCCACAGGGGGTCAACACGACACTTCCCTGCTTCCCTGTGCCTTTATCTGCTGCTGTCAGTCAGGGATACAGGGTGTAGGAGCCAGAAGGTGACTTAAAAGAAAAAGATAATCTTTGCTCTACACATCTGTTGGACAAGAAGTTGAAGAACTGTCTGGGTACAAGAATCTAGTGAATGGGGAAGTGTTTGGCCCATCATTTCATAGAACCCCCCCCTCCGAGGCCTAGCTCTTATGGAAAATGGAATGGTCTTTGAGATGGACAGTCCTTACTCTATTTTCCCAAACCTTGGGAGCTAAATAAAATGGTTTCTTCCTCTATGGTTCAGACTCAGTTTGTTTCTGAAGAGGCTGTGGGTAGTGGGCCTCCAGGGCCTGGTGACAAAGTCCTGCAATCTGAGTTTCTGGCTTCATACACTGTGGCTTATGTGGGGTGGTTCATCCTCAATGCCCTTCAACCCTGCAAGCACCTGACTAGTGTACCCACCCAGCAATGCTGGCAGGAACCCACTTCCTTAGCTCTTAGATGCCGTATTAACAGTCCACCTGGCAAGAGCAATAGATGTGAGAGATGCTAGTCCTCCCCCCCCCACTGTCAGACTATTGAAAGAATAGTCCCCCACCCCCAAGTTAGAAACTCCTTAGAAATGCTGGAAGGAGAAATGACTGAGAGCCTGGGGGAAGCAGGAGGAGGAGCTTGTCTCCTGGAGGAAGTCCTAAGACTTGTCAGTTGACCTCTCAGGGGAGTCTTTTAGCTGAGGTTGGTAGTCAGGGACCACACCTTGTCTGGGCCGCTAGTTATACAGTGTAGGGTCTTCTATGAAAACCCTACCGTTAGCCTGGAGTGGTGGTGCACACCTTTAATTCCAGCACACTCTGGAGCCAGAGGCTGACAGATTTCGGAGGCCAACCTCGCCGGTAGAGTGAATTTCAGAACAGCCAGGGCTACACAGAGAAACCCTGTCTCAAAACACCAAGCAAACAAACAAACAGAAAACAAAAACCCTACCTTCATGTCAGGACTTTCAGATGAATAGGGTCGGGTCGGGTCCCTGGATCACTTAATCCCTCTTCTCAACAAGTCAACACAGAATAGTTCTCCTTCCTATCCTTTTCACTATTGGTGTTACTCATTTAAATTCACTTAATGAGGATGGGTGGCAGAACCAGGCTTGGGGCACAGGCTGTGGCCCCTAAGTCCTTCAAGAGTACCTTCTTGCTGAATCTTTGTAATATGAGACAAACAAATGACAGTAGCGGTCAGTCCACGAGAAAGCTGGCAGGATTCCCTTCAATGAAGTTCACTGGAATGAGATACCTCAAGGCCATGGTTGGCTTTCAAGGTGGGAGGGATATAACTAGACAGTAACAGCACAATACCTGGAGATCCAAGCCTTAAAGGGGAATGAACCCCTTAATGTCTGGAGGAGAACTTTGCAAGTGAAAGAGAGAGAGAGAGAGAGAGAGAGAGAGAGAGAGAGAGAGAGAGAGAGAGAGGGCTCAGCGTTTAAGAACACCATTGGCTTTTATAGAAGACCCCCCACCCTAGGTTGGCTCTGAGCATCACCATGGTAGCTCACAATCAGGGGATCTGCTACCCTCTACTGACCTCTGCAGGCAGCAGGCATGTAGGCTGTGCAAATACATGCATGCAGGCAAAACACACATACACATAAAATAAAATAATTAACTCTCAAAAAGGAATGAAAATGGGGAAGGTAGGGAGAGGGAGAGGGAAGGAGGGAGAGTGACTGACTGAGGAGAGAGCCGCCATGAGAGAGATAGTGAGGGAAGGGCAGAGGAGTCTCCAGACTTCAAAAGACCTTGGACCAATGCCCAGAACAAAAGCCTGACTTTTTATTACATTTTAGGGTTGTGGGAACTTTCATATTGCAGGCAAGGGCACAGTGAAACCACTGAAGTGGGCCAATCCATGGGTAGAAAGAAGATTTATTGGGGATCAAATTGCCAAAGCTGTCTCTGGCAGTGGGGAAGGGGAAGGGTTGACACAGAGAAAAATCGTGAAAAAGCAGGTGAATATTGTATGACTGTTAACAGGGTAGAGTCTTGCTGGTATAGACTAGATTGACCTGGAACTAGATGCCCTTACCCATGGTAGTTGACCTTTGGAACGGGATTAAGGGAAGTTTTTGGAGGTTCAAGAGAGGTTTCTTGTAAACAGAAACTGGCCTTTAGGCCTCTGTTTATCCACTAACAATCCTTCCGTTTACCCAGCCAATGTCCTTCTGCTTAGGAGAGTGTCACCAGTGTTGCCATTTTGGGGGACTGGTTTGGACGTAACACACGCCACATGATTTAGCTTAGCAGAGCATATGTGAAAGGGAGCATGGCCATAAATAAGAGGCCGCTGTCAGGCTAGGCCACAGACGCTTCTCAACTCTGCCATGGGGGGGGGAGGGGAGCAGAGAAAGAGAGAGACAGAGAGAGGGAGAAAGAGAGGGGGAAGAGATAGAGAGAGGGGGAAGGAGGGAGGGAGGGAGAGAGAGAGAGAAAAAGAGAAAGAGAGAGAGAGAGAAAGCTATAGGTCTGGGATCGTGCCTAAAGGCATAGGCCAGTGTTCCCACACTTTTCATATGGTGAAACAAGGAATTTCTCACATAAAAACATGAGTCATCTTCACAAGGCCAACTCTTTATGATCTTTTAATCTCCCTCAAAGCTGCACCTTCTAAGAACATTGACTTAACAATGAGGACTCAACGTATTAATTTGATACACAGAAGTATTCAGATGACCAGAGTGACAGTTTGCATTCATTTGGAATTAGCCTGCTTTATATAGTGTGGGAATATTACTACAGAATGCTTTGTATAGTGTGGGAATATCACTACAGAGTACAGAGTGCTTCCCGTCTTCCTCTACCTAAGCAGTTACAAAAAATAGCACAGACTCAGTGGTTTAAACGATAGACGTGTGTGTGTGTGTGTGTGTGTGTGTGTGTGTGTGTGTGTGTGTGTAAGATCCGTCTTAGGCCTTAGGCATGGATGATAGAACTATTTCTCCAGTCTTTGTTGTTTGGTTGGTGGCTGTTTTGAGAGAGGGACTTGTTACAGGTCAGACTTACTACACGTTGGCCTCAAACTCATGTTCTTCCTGCCTCTACCTCCAGACTGAGTGAGTGTGGGGGTTGTAGGCATATGCTACCATGCCTCAACATTTGCTTCTCACAGTTAAGGTTAAAAAGTCTAAACATCCAAGACAAAGATGCTGGTGGGAGTGTAAACTGGCCTAGCCACTATGGAAGCCAGTATGGAAGGTCCTCAAAACCCAAAATATAGCTATTATTTGACCCAGCGATGTGACTCCTGGGTATACACCTGAGGATTCTGAGGCAACATAACACAGCCCTTGCATGTCCGTGCGTATAGTGCCACTATTCACAATAGTTATGGAATCACCCTAGGCATTTGCCCAAGTGTGAATAGACAAAGGAAATGTGATTACACACACGCACACACAAATGCACATGGGACTTTTACTCAGCCTCAAAGAAAAATGAAATTACGTGATTTTTCTGGAAAATGGATGCAACTGGAGATTGTCTACTAAGTGAATAAGGCAGACTCGTGAAGACGAATATTGCATTTTGTCATAGCTGCATGTATTTTACAGAGCTGCATAAATACTGAATAAAAACGAAGACATGACTGCTGCAAGGTATGGTTGACGAGAAGATTTATGGTAGATATGAGGGAGAAAGCAGACCGAGGCTTCTGGAAGGGTCCAGACTGAACCGGGTCATGAGAGGAGAGAAGGATGCTGAGTGCTAGAGAGGAAGAGAAGTCAAGAGGAGCAGAGAGAGGGAGGGGAAAGAGGGGGAGAGGGAGAGGAGGAGAGGGAGAGAGGAAAAGGGAGAGGGGGAAAAGGGGAAAAGGGGAAAGGGAGAGAGGGAGAGAGAACCAAGAGAATGTATGGCTGAAATGGCAGGATTCTATAGAAATGAGAAACTGTGGGAGGGGACGGAAACTCTTGGGAAAGGGTGAGAGATGCTGGGAGGAGCCATAGGTTCCAGGTGAGCCTTGTCCTGGTTTCTGTGGGATCTGATAGCCATTATATATTACAATATATGTATATATATATATGGTAGTTTGAATGAGATATTACCATATTTTCATGGTTTTTTTATTGAATATAGATTTTTTTCCTCATATAATATATCCTGAGTACAGTTTCCCCTTCCTTTACCCCTCCTAGCCCCTCTCCCTACCTCCCTACCCATCAGGATCCCCCTCTCCCCCACCTCCCTACCCATCAGGATCCACTCGCTTTCTGACTCTCATTAGAGAACAAACAGGCTTCTAAGGAATAATAATGTAGTAAAACAAAACACAGCATAAAATAAGAAAAAAAACTGTTGGCTTACAAAAGGCTCCACAATAGCCTGGAATAGAGTATAACAAAGACTTATTTATCTGGAGATAAACCCACAGAAAGAGTAGTGATCTGCAGTCCTATACACGCACGGGGAACTGGAACCGAATCCAGCAGCCAAGAGACCCATGCATCATGCATGCTTTTTGTCTGCATTTATACTACATGAGGCCACACCCAAAGTAGGCCGGTATCTTAAAGACCCTTAGCTGAAGGAGTTCCCACAGCAAAAATCAACTGAACATACTGGAATTGGATAAAACAAGCAACGAAAAGAAAAAGAGCCCCAGAAAAGGCACAAGAGACAGAAACCCACTTGTTCACACATTCAGGAATCGCACGGAAACACCAAACTGGAAGCCGTGATATAGACACAGAGGACCTGATGCATACATGTGCAGGCTCTGTGCGTGCTTCCTCAATCTCTATGAGTTCACATGTGCTTTCTTCATGTTGATTTAGGGGTCCTTGCTTTCTTGGTGTCCTCCATCCCTTCTGGTTCTACAGTCTTTCTGCCTTCTCTTCCATAGGGTTCCCTGATCCCTAGGGACAAGGATTTGATGACGGCATCACATTCAGGGATGAGCATTCCAAGGCCTCTCACTATCACATAATGTCTGGCTGTGGATCTCCGTATTTATTCCCATCTGCTGCAGGAGGAAGCTTCTCTGGCAATAGCTGAGCAAGGTACTGATCTATGAATAGAGCATAATATCACCGGGAGCCATTTTATTGTTACATTAGTTTTTAAGAACTGTAGTATTTGCCTTTTCCCTAAGTCCCTTGGTTATCTGGTCTCAGGTTCTTAATCACCCAAGCAACACTAGGTATGGGTTCCATCTCCCCAAATGAACTTTCAGTCAAGTCAGATGTTAGTTAGCTACTCCCCACAAACTTTGTGCCAACATTGCCCTAGCAAAATTGCAGGAAGGACACCATTGTAAATCAAAGGTTTTGTGGCTGAGTTGGTCTTTACATTTCTCTTTCTGTATCATACAGAGATTCTAGTTTTTTAAATTCTTTACATATTTTGGTTATTAGCTCTCTATAGGATGTATATTTGGTAAAAAATACTTTCCTATTCTGTAGGCTGCCTCTTTGTCCAAATGATGGAATCCTATGCCTTACAGAAGCTTTTCAGTTTCGTGAAGTCCCATTTATTAATTGTTGATAAATATATTTACTAAACATACATAAATAAAATATAAACACACAAATAAACATCAACAAATATATCTAATAATTATACATAAAATATGACTGTATAATATATAATATGAATATATTATAAATATAACATGAATAAAAGTATAGATCTATATAAATATATAAATATGTACATATACACATATATGTATGTATACACATATGTGATATACAAATAAAATAATTAAACATACTATATATATTATATATATGTAACCATTCTTGCTTATTTCATGTCAAAAGAATATGTGTGGTCCTTGTTTTTCTGTACTGAGTGAGGGCAGAACTCTCACAACCAGATGAACATTCCCATTAGCTTATAGGCGTTTGTCTTACATATCTGTGATTATAGCCCATACAAACTTGATTCGAGCTTGCCTTTAACATTTTGAATGCACGAAGTACCTACAACTCTGTTCGTTCTGACATCGGTTTTGCTTCTGTGTCAGTTTAAGTACCGATTTCCCACTTTGTGCTGCATTGTATTTTTCTGTGTCATTGCACGCCTGGTAAATTTCCACACATGGCAGGCTTTGAGAATCCTACCCTTTTAGGGTGTTTCTACGTGCCTGTCGGTACCATTCTAGCTTTACTCTGGGATGTGGGTACTTAGAAATGCTGTATCTTTTCAGCGCAAGTCTCCCTTTTCAAATTGATTACACGAACCTAGAGCAATATTTAGTCAGTCCTCTCTACTGGGGCGAGATATTTGTGTCTACTTCTTCATGTTCCCACGAGTCTCGAGGCTTCTTGCTCTGGCTTGTGGGAATAGACCCTCTCCAGCTTTAGGTGAACCAGGCTTATTTGCTCCTAATCCTCTCCAATCCCCCTAAGTGAGATAAATTACCCCCACATGTGCCCTGCTCGGAGCTCGGGAGAGGCCATTCCAGGAGGCTGTCCCTAGATTGCTGATCTCTAGAGGTGTCTGCTATGGAATTATTCTGTATGCTGTGAATGTGTGTTGCTCTCATTGGTTGATAATAACACTGACTTGGCTTATAGCAAAGCATAGTAAAGATAGGTAGGAAAGTCCAACTGAAAATACAGAAGACAAAGGGGTGGAGTCAGAAAAAGAGAGGCGAGCCAGTGGCCAGAGGACCAAGATGTGCTAGAGAACAGGTAAAGCCACGAAGCCACGTAGCAAAATGTAGATGAATAGAGATGGGTTAATTTAGGTTGTAAGAACTAATTAGCAATAAGCCTGTGTTATAGGAAAGCATTCTTTATTTAATATAAGCTTTTGTGTGTTTATTAGGGACCTGGCGGTGGGGAGGGGCACTCGAGGCTTTGTCCTCCCTAGGCCCCCATTCCTCTCTAGCCACCTTGGTGTCCTGGGCACCCAGTTTCACATCTTCAACCCAAGGAATCTAACCAGATTAGTTAGGATCTCTCTGGGTTCCCTCAGCTACAGCTTGCCCTGGAGGTGGTAAACTAAAGTGATTGTAGGGCTCCCTTCTGTTCCCCATCTCTAGGATTTCTTCTCTTGCCTTATTCTAGGAGCCTGCTCCTACAAAGTCAACTAGGGATCCTCGCAACCAAAGAAAAATCAGATAAAAGAAACAGAAGACAGGATAGAATCGGGAGGTCTGTTTGGTCATGCTGAAGCAGCCAAACAGCCCAGAGTTTATTCCAGAACTTGCTTCTATACAAAAGCAGAACAAAGCACAGCACAGACGGTCAGTCAGTATCTAACCACAAGACCATTCCTGTCCTTGAGTGAGCGGCCTCCTCTGCAACACGTGCTTGCTGCTCGGAAGCAGCCTTACTTTCTATCTTGATGTTCCTGAGGTTTGTCGTCAGCAGTATACTGTCTACAAGATAGAGTGTTCTTTTCTCATGGGCTAAATCAAAAGTCTCTCATAGCCCTCAAGGTTATAGAAAAAAGCAGAGCAGGCAGGCTTGAACCCAAATGACTTCTTTAAGTCAGAAATGACTCCAGATGGAAACTGAGTCACACGTGGGCTCCCACACCTTACCTTTGTTGTTTCAACATATATGTTGAACGTTCTCTGCTTTTGCTTATTTTATGTAGGAAGAACAAGCCTGGTGCTTGTTTTTCTATAGTGTAAGAGCTCTTTAAGTGACCAATGCATCCATTCATTGGGAAGTTAACCAGTCTCTCATCATCAACTGTAGTCTCTGGCCAATGCCCAGGCTGTGGTTTTCATTGTTTAGCTTTTATATAAACTCCTAGGCGTTACTTTTATAAACTCCTAGGCGTTACTTTGTATAAATTCCTAGGTGTTACTTTCTAATTCTTCTGTGTAATCTGAAGTGTGTTTTGCTTCCCTGGACTCTTGGCTGAGTCCTCAGCTGATGGTCTTCTGGTAGGTTCCTCTCTCACATTTATTAAACGTGTCAACTGGGCTAATTGTTTAGAGCACCAAGCTTTTAAGGTGTTATTGATTTTTCATCATCGAAATAAGAAGTAGATGTAAGAAACCATTTATTTGGCAGAATGTGAAGTAGCTGATATCTTTATTGTATAGACAAGGATAGCTAATGGATTATGACTTTCTGAATCATATATAACAATAAACATAGTAAATAAAACCGGAACCAGTTCAACAATGAGTCACTTAACCATGGCGAGCACTCCTGGTGGATGTCCTGGGCTAATTTCACTGTGATGCAAACACAGAGTACACTTTCAGGAATCTCGGTGGCACAGCCTGCCAGCCTATGTGGTGTATACAAATAGACAGGCTATGAAGTGAGCACAGGTCTTTGGAATGTGAAGCATATCCCAGCAATGTAAGTTTCTATGGGAAGCTGTCAAAGACACGTTTCATTCCTGTGTCTTCCCACTGACATGGATGCTCATCCCCTGGGATTTATGATGCTGTTGTCCATGTCCACTTCTACAATGGCAGGTGGGCAGTGGAGAAGAGGAGAAATGAGACACAGTCAACTGAGAGGCCACTGAGTGTCCCTAGATCATTTTATCTTCATGAATCTGTGCCACGCCCTGTGCAAACACTATTGAGTACTCTCAGTTCTGCCCTGAGTCATTTGAGTTGTCAGTGTGTGGGGGATAAGGTGCAAATAATGGGCAGTGACTAGGCGGTGTAGATAATGTCTACGTTCTCCCATTTAGGGAAGAATTGGTCTTTAGTGAAATGCAGCAAACAGAACTCTTACCAGTGCCCCTCATTTGGAGCCTCCCTTCTCAAGCAACAGAAGTCTACCTGTCACTAAGTTGGTGTGTGACAAAACAGTGTGTTTCAGTAAGCCCAAATTCAAGCTACAAAACAGGCGCTGATTTCTGCCTGCTTGATAAATACTCTTTGTCAAATCAAAACACTCACCAAGGGCCGCACACTGCCTTTCCAGCTGTCAAATCAGCATTAGTCATGCTAGCATGAAAAAGTGGCCGGGCAAGAGCCTGGGAGACTTAGAACCATCTAAAGGATCTAAACTCCACTAAAGGATTTAAGACTACTACTGTTAGCCTGTGACTTGTGACCCGAGTGGCCATTTGGAAGTTTACCATTGCCTTCCAGCTCAGCACAGCAAGGCAATACATACCTTTGTTGTTGCCATCAGCCCAGCTAAAAGTGATGCCAGATAACTTATAAAAGAGAGGCAAGAAGCTAAAACAAAAATTTCTTAGACTCTGCTGGAAAATCTTATTCCATTTACATGTTATTTCACAGAGCCCTGATGCTTAGGTGCTCATTATAGCACCACAAAGAGATCGTCCAAGCATCAGAAATTAAATGGTCATGTTGTGCTTATAACTGATCACTGTTTTAGCCAAAGGCTTAATAGGAGCCAATAAAGTGACAAATAAACGAACACCACACTACAAGGATATAGTCTTCTGTTTAAACACAGCAGAATGTAAACAAACTCTATCATCAACTAGCCATGCCTATTCCTCATGAAAGAGACTGGCTTTGAGATTGCAAATTCAAAAAAAAAAACCCATTGTCTAATTTATTGGTGTGTCTGCCATCAGCAAACTAGAAACCAAGGGAGAGATGACAGCTTGAGACTCTGTGAGACCCAGGTTCCATGGGCTTCCTTGCTGACAGTGGCTACTCTAACCTTGGGAAGTGGCAAGGATCTAGCTGGCAGCTGCTTTGAACTCAGGCAACCCCCTGGTATATAAATGCTTCACTATGTCCCCACACAGGCTTTGCCAAAGGGTACAAAGTGAAAGACTCCAAATGTCAGGGGGTCTCAGTTGAAGCCCTCTGTCCAAGAACCAGTCCACTGGATGCAAAAGCACGAGGTAGTTTATTGGATCCACAGGCGCCTGTGGATGCTACAGCAACCAAGTTACTGAGCATGCCGGGCTGAAGGCACATTATGTATTTATAGGGATTTAAGAGTTACATAAGAGGCTGCATAGCAACAAGCATTTCATTGGTTCTCAAATTGGCGGGCTTAGCTCACCCCTGGAATGGCCCCATGTCTATTCCCGAATTTCCCCGAAAAACCACAAAGCTAGATAGAGAACCCTGCAGCAAGTTGACAGTTTTGATAGAATGCCTTGGGGGTGGGGTACTCCCTCTCCTCAGCCTAGTCAGCGAGTCTGCAACCCATAGATATCCTGTTTTAGCATCGGCTGGGCCGGGAGACTTTCCTTCTATGGCCGAGCTAAATTTTGCAGAGTCATTAGCGGAGCCTGGGGGCTTTTTTCTATGACTCAGTTAAGTTTCAGCAGAGTTTAACATAGTATGTAGACATGGGGGTCTTTCAAGTGTGTGTGTGGGGGGGCTTTCAAAAGTTTATTGTGTGCTCATGTGTTCTGTGGGCCAGAGGCAGGGTTACAGTATGGTCTCTGGGACTGGATGTCCTTGAGTTTAGGAGTAAAGCCAGGAATAAGAGGAGAGTGGAAGCAGGGGTTGGGAAGGTTGGAAGATAAACTAGGCGGTACTCAGGCATTATTGTACACAGCATGTTGTAGAAAGAATATGCACCTTGTGCTGAATTGGGTCCTGTGTAGCTTCTCCACCCTTTGCCTATTTCCAATGAATCAATCCCAGCAAGGTATTTATATTCCTTGTGCATTGCCAAGCCAACTCCTGGTCCTGATGGACTCATCCGGGTACACCCGGTCAGGGACTCTTACACTGGGAGGTCACGCAATGAGAACCTACCTTCTGTGCTTGCATTATGAAGACAACAGTGAGGGGAGAAAAAGGTGTTTTTTAAAAGACCTAAATAAGCTAGCTTTAGTTTTATCCGAGCAAAAAACATTCATGAATCCGACCACATTCAGTCACAGGAGAGACACAAGAGCTCTCTACCCAACAGGCAGGGAAAGAACATGGCATCCAAAACCAGTTTGATTGGTTACAGGGAAGTGCTTGCGTTATACGGCCTGATCAGATAGCAGCCTGTGATTGGCTGAGGTTTGGTTGCTCTGATTGGCTAAGACCCAGCTGCTTCTAACAGGACTATATGCTTCCGTTAGGCTGCAGGTTTCTACTTACCCAGAAAGCCTTAGACCAAGTTTTCCATGATAGAACATTAGTTACCCATCTTTCTTTGGAGAAACTTGAAAATTCGTGTCCTTTTATTCAACTCACCCTGATAGTCCGGGTCTGCGGAAGAACTGTTCCACCTGCTCTTGTCCAGGTGGAGCAATTCATTTCTTCTCTTGCCCCAGCCTGATTTAAGCACCATTCATCTTGCGGTCTTGCCCAAGGAGCACTGCCCAGCCGAGTTCTAGGATACCATCAAAAATTGCTGCTCAAACTGAGAAAGACAGCCATCCTTCCGTCCTAGGAAACCTTCCGGGTGGGGTGGGGGAAGAGTGTCTATTCGCGGCTGGCGCATCGTCAAATGATTTCAATTTGTGCTGGTATTTTAATACAGAGAAATAAACGCAAACGCTAGTGCATCTGACATTTGAAATCATGCGGATTGGCTGGCATATTTTAAAACACATCAAATCAAGACAGGCGTCGACGTTTGACAAATTTTTATACAAAATGTATTGTAAGAAACAAACGAAAGGCAAAGTGTCAACAAATTTTCTTATAAAATTCAAAAGACAAATGCATAGAATTACAGGAGGTGTATTAGCTCCGCGTAGAATTTAAAATGGCTTTTGTGGTTTATAATCCTTTTAAGATTCAATCTGTAAAATTGCCCTGGAACAATGAAAACCTGAAATCAAATCATAAAGCAGACTAACGGGTAAAGACTGTAATACAAATGGACATATTTTATCCTGTCTGTTCAAAGTGAGAGCAATTCCTTTTTCTTTCATAAGCATAAAGAAAGGTCTACATTAATTTGCTTTACAATAGTCATTATTTCCTTCACAAAAATTTCAGTTATTTTTAAACTATAATCTGATTGTAGTTTTTTTCCTCATCCACTTCACAATTTACTGATTCCATTTCTCTACATCCGTCATAAAAAAGAGTCAAAAATCACATAGGCACTGATGGGCATTGAGCCATGGGTGTTACAAAATAGCTGTGGCGAGAACTGGCTGCTCTCCGAGGGCTGGAGGGCATAGATTTTTACTTTGAAAAGATGGTCTTTGGGTTTGAATATCAGTGTCTGGCAGGCAGAAACTAAATAGAGCAAGATCAAAACCCCCATCTTGTTGGTGGGCTTTATCTCTTCTCTGTTTCTGTGCCACTTTCCGGAGCGCATTGAAATTCCCCGCTGTCTGCTCCGTGGGCCTGGGTTTTAAAGTACGGCAGCGTGCCCCAAGGGCAGAGGAAATTATGCTGCCTGGGCCTTTGTCTGTAAGCAGCAATGCAACAGGGCGGTGTAAAACAGAAGACAGATTTATTTAGGCATAAACAATGTAAAAAATGTTATCCGATACAAGAAACATAAAATCCAGTATCCCAATAAATCTGGCTGGCAAGCTTCACCTTATTGCTAAATGATTGTACAAAAGAACAAACTTTCTCCACTGTTTCCAGGCTGGCAAATGCAATTTGTTCTGGCTACGGCTTCCTAACTTTGTCAGGACCTATAAAGCCCTTCCCTCCTGGGTGCCAATGTATCTAAGGAGGTTTGCAGGGTCTCGGGGTCAATCCTATTATAGTGCACCGAGGCTCTGCCCTGCCTCTTGTTCCTCAGTGTTTAACGAGGTGGACAGTTTTGAAGTGTGGAACAATAGAGTTACTTGTATTTTCTTCAAAACCACAAAATGATCTAGGCTAACGTATCTCAAGCATTGACGTGCAGACAAATGACCTGGCATGTCACAGAAAATAGAGGCACGCTTACTTGGGGTGAAGGTTGAGATCTTTGCTTGGAAGAGTCCTCAGGTACAACCCTCATGTTGGGGATCTCACTAGGTTTCAGAAACCAAAAACCAAAAACCAAAAACCAAAAAACCAAAAAACAAAACATGAGTGACCCAGGTGATTGAGACAGCTAAGGCCCTTTCATGGGAACACACATTGAACTCTTTCTTCATGGCCTGGGTTGGACATGGGGATTTTACAATGGAGATGGTTCAGTCCCCTCCTCCTGGAGCTTATAGGAGAGCAGGGAGCCAGAGAACTTACAGAGCTCAGGAGCAAAGCCAGGATTCAGGTTTCCCAGAACTCTAGTCTGTGATCCTGAGAAGCTTGCATCTTTTCTCTACCATTAATGCCGTCTCATCTCCCTCCCACCCAAGCCTTGCATTTCCAGTGTCTCTTTTATACCACATGGTAATTTCCCCTCCATAGTAGGGACACACTCAAAATAATGAATTATTCCTTACTGCAAAGTTTGAGCCTTGCCCTGTAAGTCAGGGGGCATTCTGAGAGGTCACAGCAGGGAAATCACACTTGAAGAAGAAGGGTTTGACCCGTAGGTTGACTGTTAAAGGCAGCAGCGCCTAGGACAGATTTGGCAGTAGGATCCAGCATGTGTTTGTTGGAGGAAGCCTTTTACAGAGGTTGACTCTTAGAAGTGTCAGTGAAAAAGAATAGGTTGGGTGACAACCATTCTTGTTGAGGGTTCGGGAGATGTGTTGGCTCTCTCTGTCAGCACCTCCATCTCAAACCTTGAAACTGACTTTTCATTTGTTCTCATGACATCCTTTGAACCACCGAAGAGGACATTAGTTATGAATGGCTGCTTTCTGTGTTTGAGCCCAGAACTTCTTAACCCCAGAATTTCATTGTTTTAATCTACTACGTCACAGTATGCAAGGTGTGTGACCCTTATCACACCGCTGCTCAAAACAAATGCCTGCCAGATGCAAATGCATCAACAGAGAGTGTGTCACACTGATCCAGTGTGAAGCGTTAGGCATTCGATAAACCCAGTTTCAAGTTTTGTTTCTGCTGTTTAAGAACTTGAACGTGTTAAACGATCTATAAACTGAGTGGTGTTGCACACAGCTCTAATGCCAGCAGTTTGGGAAGTGGAGGAAAGTGGATCTCTGTGTTCACGGCCAGCCTGGTCTACAGAGTGAATTCCAGGACAGCTAGGACTGTTACACAGAGAGCCCTGTTGTGAAAAAACAAAAAGCGAAACCAAACAAAAGATCTCTCTATTCAGACTCCTCTCTTGTAAATAACCATAAATAACATAACAATATATAATATAACATAAAATAACATAACACAACATAACATAATATAATAATATATAACATAATGTAATCTAGCACAGGATAGCTAGAAGAGAAAATGTCCTGGGGGGAAAATGTTTAGAAAACTACCTAACATGTATCCAGTGTTTAATAGTTGAAAATCTTATTATTTATGATTGTTATTTGTTAATGGATGTGATTGGTTGCAGTAGGGATTTGAGACAAGGGCTCACTAGGTAGCCAGTAGTCAAAGACGGCCTCAGTCTCAGGACAGTTCTCGCGCCTCAGCCTCTCAGGTGCTGCAATGTCAAGCATGAGACACTGTGCCCCTAGTAGACTTGCTTAAATTTTAGTTAAAGAGATATAAATGAACAATAAATGATAAAAAAGTAATCCCTTTCAACTAGGAGATTGTGAATGAAGATTGTGAATGAGATTTTATTTTTCAAGATAAACTGAGGGACAATTTGTTTGTGATAACTTACTTGTCATCATCCATGTGCGGAAAGCGCCTTCTGGACCCAGGAGTCCTTCGTTTCCTTGGCTAAATAAGGAGGACAATTATAGTGCCGACCTACTTCATCAGTTCTGTCAGGAATGTCAAAATCATTGGAAAAAATGTAAACTACTCTAATGGATAGCTATGTTTTCTTCAGAGATATAACCAAAGGTACACTGGGAACCACGGTCTGACTGGGCCACCTTCCCTATCAAGCAACTTGTCAATTGGTACAGTGGAAATGCCCCTAAATAGTATAGGAAAGTACATTGTGGGGGAGTTACCATGGAAACCTACAGAGCACTTTAGAATGCCTTAAGTCTGCAAGACTCAGGTCTTTTATAGTCAAGATAATCAATCACAATATTAGAGCAACATGAAGTCTAATTCACAACAGCTTCCATTTTGACAGAGTATATACACTTTGTAAAATACTTCCCCTCCTAGAACGCCGTTTATCTTGTGTAAAGACACACAACCTGCTCTATCTGGCAACTCCTACCCGACCTCTCATGTCTAGCCACGTCTCATACGTAGGTGCTTGCCTCGTAAATGTCTCTTTTCCTTAAAACATCTCCTCAAAGATGTCTTTCAGACAAAGGTATTAGAGTGTTGTTACAGTTTCCCGTTTGAGCATGCGTCACTGCGCAAAACCAGATGAAACTATGGCTAACTGGTGAAGCTTTTATCGCAAACTCTGAATGGGCATTTGGTAAAAGTCAGAAATTCCTTTGAACTCAGGTTTCTGTGAACCCAACTGATAGACTCTATTTAGAGAGTGGCTTGTATGTAGAGAAAACCAGGACAATAAGATATTTAGCGTATACACAGTGAATCTTTCCTAGCCGAGAAGAAGGTACAGTTAAGCTGCTCTGGTTAATCACAAGGCAGAGAGGAAGGCTATTAAGACAGTACAAGGAGTGTTGACTCTGTCCTGCTCCATAAATAAAAAGGAACAATGAGCTTAAAGCCATAATTTAACTCTTAGGAAAATCTTTCCATGGTTATGTGGATAATGCCAATGCTGCCCACCTCGGCCCACCTTGGACAAATATTAGAGCAACATGAAGTCTAATTTACAACAGCTTCAATTATGACTGAGTGTATAATACTTTGTAAAATATTTTCCCTCCAAGAATGCATTTTATCTTATGTAAAGACACACAACCTGCTCTATCTGTGGGCAGAATTCAGTCTATTTGCACATGGTTTTTATTCACTTTAGTCTCCTTCTATTTGTTCCCCCTGGAAAGCCTATTAATGGTAGTTCAAGAATCCCTTCCCCTTTCTCATTTTTATTTTAAAAACTCTAGTATATTTGATTACTATGGGAATTTTCCTATGTTCATATATCAAAAGTATAAAGTGTTTATCTGTTAAATCTTTTGCAGGTTAAAAGAAGTTCTATTTCAAAGCAGTTATTAGAAAGGTAATTGATTTTGACTATCATCGGGGTCAGGTTTCTTTCCTTTTTCTTTTTTTTTTTCTCTCCAGGTTTCTCTGTGTAGCCCTGGAACCTGCTTTGTAGACCAGTCTGGCCTCTGTCTCCCGAGCGCTGGGATTAACGGTACGAGCCAGTGCCATCCAGCACTACACTCAGGGCGCTTTAGAAGCATTCTAGTTGACTTACATAGAAAGTATATGAATGGAAATGGTAGCACTAAACAAATGGGATGGAGAGGCTGACAGACAGAAGGGAGCCAGAGAAATTAGGCATTTTCTTGGTGATGTATCTGTCTGGATGAACATGGAACAACTGATTCAGTATTAAAAGAAGAGCAGGTTGGCCCAGCTTAGGTCACAAGACCTCCTACCAGGGGCTGCAGGGCACCTGAGTTTGCAGTTTGCCCTAAATGCCATGCAATGGAGATGAAGAAGACAGAACACTGCAACAGAGCAAAGCCGAGTGGATGGCAGAAGGCTGAAGCCAGCCAGAACCCTTCCAGAGTTAACCCAGGGGATTCAGGTAAGGACGTGTGTCTGTCAGACGCAGGAGCAGAGCTATGGGGATGTAGCTGATGACAACCACAGGAAGACACCAGGAAGCAGAAGCAAACAGTAAACAAACGAATGAATGAATAAATGAATGACGCCACAGTGCTGTGTGTTACTCAGTGTGCCTTTTCCCTTCTGCCCTGCAGGTCTCCAGAAAAAGCTCCCAAATTGGAATATGTTTCACCGGCTCAGCAAAGTGCGGTTTGTAGGTTGGTTTGGTTCTGTATGCAGAGAGTGGTAACCAAGGAAGACTCTGCAAGCAAACTCAAAATGACTGCCCAGAGGTAGAGGAGGAACCAAGACTGTAAGATAGTAGGTGAAGCATGGCTTCCAAACACCATCGAGTGACAGAGAGGGACACCTTACAGCTGAGAAGAGGGCTTGCAGGTCCCAGATGTGAACCGACTGTTGTTATCACGTGACCTAAACACTGTGTCAGCCTCTGAAGTCGCCTCTCTCTACCCCGGTATTAGTACATATTGCAGGCCTCATCAGAGATGTTTCTCTGTGCGGTGGACAGTGGTTGATGCGGAAACTCACAACTGGTCAAGGCACAAAGAGTAAGTATCTATGATGTGCTCAGATGCAAGTGGGACATCTGTATCACACTGTCTCCCCAGATTTCAGGGACCATCCAAGAGGGGGTGGAAAGATTGTAAGATCAGAGACAGGGAAGGACTTGGGTCAAACAGTATCTTTTGGACATGACAGGGCCGCTGCTCTCCTGGACCCATAGCAGCTGTGACTGCTTACCCAAAACCTACATGGTAACAAGTCAAGGTCAATATTCTAGCATGGAGTGGGAAGGTGTTTGTGAGTCCCCACCCATGAAGAGCTAATGGCTTCTGATGGAGGATTGAGTGGGTTTTCTTTCTTTCTTTTTAATATTTATTTATTATATATACAATATTCAGTCTGCAAGTATGCCTGAAGGCCAGAAGAGGGCACCAGACCTCATTACAGATGGTTGTGTGCCATCATGTGTTTGCTGGGAATTGAACTCAGGACCTTTGGAAGGGCAGACAATGCTCTTAACCTCTGAGCCATCTCTTCAGGCCCCGGTTTTCTTTACTTAAATATGTAGCTCTGAGCATGGTGACTGGCCCCACACCCAGAAGCATCTGTAGAGCATATTGGCGTTCACGGACTGTTGATTGCTTTTCTTTTAAGACACAAAGTTAAAGGCGGTGGAGAGGTGGGTGTGTATCTGTGAGGAGTTGAGAGGAGGAGTTTTGAACATGATCAAGTTCCATGGCATGAAAGTATCAAAGAATTAATTAAAACACTAAAAGATTAGAGATGCTTTGATAACTCTCCCCACCCTCCATCCTTGGTCCCAGGCTGGTGGAAGTCCAAAGTCACTCCAGTAGTTCAAGGTACGGGCCGGACTGTCCCAGGGCCCAGAGTCTGCAGACAGCATCTGTGCTGGAACCCTTGAGAACATAAGACATGCACTAACGCTCCCTCGTGCAGCGCAGGGGGCACTACACAAGCTAGTTATCTATCCTGTGCATTATCTGCTCATCAGTGTGCAGAGGAACATGCTAAAGTGAGCTGTTGGGGCCGGAGTGCTCCATGCCTGGTAACTAAGAAGACATCTTTACACTTTGGAAGGCGTCATATGCTAAGAGACGACCCTTGGAGCCTTAGAAATCTTCACAATGTCCTTTGTTTACCATTAGACTATCCTGTTAAGAATAAATTGCAGCACAATGCTTTAAACGTCCTTCATTTGGATACTTGTGACTTTTCCTCTGATTTCTTAAACTACATGGGTAGTGTCATAAAAATTAAAGAAGATTCCCAGTCTAGAGGCATTCGTTGGACAGGCCATTGTGTGAAATTTGGGCTCCAACATTCAGCTTCTGTTTCATCAGAACTGTAATAACCCTGGAATTTAGAAAACAATCTTTGAACATTTATATTGGTTATGCAGAATGAAGACAAAGACTTTTTCATTGGCTGTCAAGAGAATGACAAGGTCTTTGAAAATCTTACACACTATTTTTAGCAGACTAATGTTCAAGTTCTTTTCTAGGCATGCATCACCTGAAGATGTTTACTTTGAACAACTTTTTCCAAAGCTAAGAACCATTGAATGAGGCCTGATTATAGCAAATTGTTCCCTCTGTTTTTTAAAACCTTTAAAAACATGATAATCATGTCTTTATATGAAACTTATATCAATATACGTAGATGTAGATATAAGTCTAGATATAGTTATAGATAGAAGTATAATATGAGTATAGGTACAGACATAGTTTCATTGCTTCAAAACAGTAAAACTTACAGAAGACTATGTACCATAATTATAAACCATGATCCACAGCAATATTGGAGCCATGGCTCACCCAGAAAGCAATTAATTATTTCTGATAATTATTGTATAAGATATATACCTATTTAGCCTCTGGCAGGTTTCTAAAGACCCAAGTTAAGGAGTTACCGGGTTTGGAAAAGAAGTGCTTCATGCTTTCTTATTCCAAGTCTATTCAATTTAGACTTTCCTAAAATTGGTTTCTTAATCTAGCCAGGAAATAAAAATGTTGGATCAGGGCTGGACCAAATTATGTAATTGATATTTTGGCACTCTTTCCTGCCTGTATTTGCTACATGTTTTCTCGATATTTATTTAAAGATGAGACAGAGAAGGTTGCAAAGAAGAAGCTGAGGGTGGCCTTAGCCCTTCCTGGATTTCCCTGAGCAGCTCTGCCCAGAACAAACCTGCATAGTCTGCTCAGCAAAGACAACACACTTCACTATAGGGGCAGCTTTTGATATAGCTCTTGTGTTTGAAAAGTGGAGCCCAGTAGAATACAAAGAGGGGACAGTGCTATCCTTTTATCTTAGTGTTCTTTAGATGCTCTCTGTCTGTAGTCTCTCTCTCTCTCTCTCTCTCTCTCTCTCTCTCTCTCTCTCTCTTTCTCTGCCAAGGCATGATGAAGTCTGTTATATGTGGACTTACGTTGTCTTTCATATTAGGGCCTTCTCATTGGAAGTATGGAGGAGGGAAGGGGTGATCTGTCTGGTCTTGTTGAGACTGTTGTGGGACAGCATCAACCCTCAGCACTCGGTGTGTGTTCAAGCTGACATCTCCCCCTCATTGGTGTCTTGAAGGCTCTGAACAATCTGTCACTTTGCTCTGTATCTTCTCCCACTCGTCCCTTTGCTTCCTGTGCCAGTCTCTGGTCATTTTCAAGCAGTTACTCCACTGATAGGAATCTCATTGTCTGTTCAGGCAAAGTCCAAAGGACAACTTCCCAGTGTGGTCTCCTGTCTCATCAATACATCCTGGCTGGCTTATAGTGGGCTCAATGTAGTGTATTCAAATTAGTCATTTTAGTCAATGAAAAATCTTCCTGGAAGAAACTGGATTAAAATCCGTATTGGACCAGCTAGATGCCTCAGCAGGGAAAACAGTTGCTTCTAAGTCTGATATCCCAAGTTAAATCCCCAGAGCACACTGAGGAGAGAACCACCTCCCCGAAGTTGTCCACTCACCTCCATACTGTCCTTGCTCTCTCTCTCTCTCTCTCTCTCTCTCTCTCTCTCTCTCTGTCTCTCTGTCTCTCTCTCTCTGTCTCTCTCTGTCTCTCTGTCTCTCTCTCTCTCTCTCTCTCTCTCTCACACACACACACACGTCATATATGCATGCATACAACAGCAAATAAGCCACATTTATGCATTTTGTTATGTGATCCTATTAAGGTTAGTGACCATCCTCATCTTTTAAGGGACAGACATGCCAGTGCCAACCAGGGATGGAGTTCAGTCCTTAGTAGTGGACTTTACCTGATAACAAGAGCAGTGGAATGAAGGAGCCAGGTTATGTTTTTCCTGGGGTCATCAAGCAGGCAGATTTAATTTAGAGGATTTTTAATGCTCGATGGTGTGTTCTTAGATGTCCGTGAAGGCGGGAGTTGACATTCCAAGCACGTTAATCTTAATCACGAAGTTGTTGAGTTGATAACCTCTTGCTCACCTTGATTAAACAACCACAAAACCAGGAAATTGCTCTGAACTTTTTTTAAAATAAAAAAAAAAAACAGAAACCCTGGGAGATTCCGTGTAACTTACTTGTCTCTCTCTGAATGTAGGTACAGGAAAGCATGTGCAGTGTGCCCCACCCTGGGAAACATGGGAAATCGCTGTTTTGATACCAGCTCTCCTGGGCCCTTTTGTTTCTTTCTTGTCCCTCGGAATTGCTAGTGCCCACTTGTGTTCAGCAAGCCTTACCCTTCCAGGGCTGCACCCTGGCTCTGAATGACCCTCCCCTCCTGCTTACTAAAATTCACACATTGTACCTGTCTGGTTATAGGAAGTCCTTGCTCTGGGATTATAATTAGGATTCTGGCTTCTTTGCTTTGTTTCCTCTTGCCTACTTCACCAAGACATTCCCAGGGCTAAAGACATGGCTCAGTGGTTAAGAGTACATCTGCTCTCGTAGAGGACCCAGGTTCCTGTTACATGGCTCACAACTGCTTGTAATCCAACCCCAGGAGATTCGACTCCCTCTTCTGATCTCTAAGAATACTCAGAAACACACATGTATATTCTCGTGTACACAACACACACACACACACATGCACGTGTGTGTGCATACACACATAGAGAGTTCAAGATAAAATAAATCACTTGAAAAGGAAGAGTGGGACAAGAGAGAACAGATTAGTGAATTTATCATAAGATTATAATTGCACATTATAATCATGAATTATTCATTTCTACCATATTTTTAAAAAATTAGACCCTAATGGGAAAATTCTGAGATTTTGAGACAGAATAAAATAAATGAAACAAAAAGATATGTATTTGTGGCAAACTTTCTCCTCTCCATAAAAGACTGACTGTGCTCTTAGATGACCTTCTGCAAATGTTCTCATTCATCTGACAAAGATACCTGTTGATGACGTTCCTCACACAGACAGATGCTAGCCCCTGAGCATCTGTGACTTAGCAGGCCACCATCCTAGACACCGAGCACACGTGGATAGGCATTCTAGTGTGGCAGAAGGGATAACTTGCTTTTCCATGTGTCCCTCTTCTAATACAATGGATGTCTGTCTAAGTGCATGGTTTTCCCCTTTGAGACTATTTCACAACCTACCTTATAGAAAGGTGGTCATATGATTATGTCATTTCTAGAGAGTATGACCAGGGGGACAACCCTCAAATAAAACAATCTCAGCCTAGATTCTCCCTTTCCTTTTCCCACTGGGCAGAATCTAAATTATGGGTACAGACTTCCTCACTCATGTACAATGGGGAGCGGTGTAAGGCCTGGGCTCTGTGAGGGACAAAAATGTTCATTTTGACTTGATAGCTTGGATTTTATTATTGGTGACATGTAGCTCAGGTACTTTTCCTTCAAGTGATTAGCTGCATTTTGTTAATTTAGAGACGCGGGCACCAAACGCCCCAGTCAGAACTGAAACAGCTTGCTGGTAATCGTTCTCTTCAGTGGAAATGGTGTTCTGTGGAAAATACAGGCCAGGCTGGTTCAAAACTTAGTCATGGAGACAGAGTCACGCTTTAGCATGCCAAAGTGACATTTTTGTCACATAGATTGTTCAGATGCTGTGTCCTTGAGAATTAGAATTGAACAGAATATGTTTTTGCTAAGGATGTCTTTCAGCGAAAGCTGTCTTGTTTTCACGGGCGCAGTGAGGAACACCCTGACTTAGCTTGCTGCCGCTGCTCTGGGTTCATCCTCTGGCCAGCAGTGTGACTCGCCGCTGATCTTGGGCACTGGTGAGCATGTAACGATGGTGAAGACGACAGTGCCTTTGAGTTGTTTGAAAATAATCGTGACTTCTCAGAACAGCTGCAAGTCCCTCAGGAGTTCCCAGGAATGTGTGGACTATGCTGGGAGAATCTCCGCTACAAGAAACACATAAACAAATATAGCAACGAAAAAGTGTTTCAAAATGTCTAAAATGCATCGTTGTTCTTAAGAATGTGCTAAGCACATTGCTGACAGCACAGCTAAAAGCCCTGCTCTTTCTCCGTCCAGATGTCTCCTGCTCAAGCACAGGACTCCTGCACCTTTCTTGCCAGTCTCCCAAAGCCTCACTCCCTAGTCCCCGCTCAATGCTTTGGCCCTTCTGTACTTATTGTTTACCTGCCTAGTCTCATATTAAAGCCTCAAGACATGATTGATTCAGGTAGGAGAGAAGAGAAAATTATGAGAATACAACAATCCTTGGCTTATTGGAAAGGCAAGATTTAAAAGAAAGTTGAATGCTTATTCGTAGATTATTTTGGTCACCAGATTTTAAAACACTTTTGAGAATCTGGTTGTTAAATACGGGACCAAATATTGCCTGTCAACATTCAATATGGTCTCCGCCCTTCTAAACTTTCCTTTATACCCGTGTCTGGAGGCCTACAGAATACATTGTTTAAGTCGCCAGGTGGCCTCATTTACATTCTGATAGCACAAGGAATCTTGCATGATATTTGGAAGACAAAAAAAAAAAAAAAAAAAAAAAAAAAAAAAAGGATAAGCCATTATTCTCCCTCAGCTGTGGCGGGTAGTTAGTTGTCTGGTTTTATTGGAAGCATGAAGTTTTACGCTCTTTGTTGGTGAGCTCCTGTGAATTACGTATTTGCTTCTTTAAATCCTTACCAGTATCTTACTGTAGCTTCTGGACTTCCAAATTTACTCAAAGCTGGAAATATTTCTTCCTTGATTCTGGGCTGCCCAGGTCCTCCCAATAGTTTTCCAAGCTTAATCCCCTCTGTATTTAATCTGCCTTTCCTGGCTCCACCTAGAAAGGTCAGCCCTTTCCTGGTAGAACTCTGATTTTGTGTTAAAAATTGGTTGCAACCCCAAGATACACATCCGGGGTTCAGTTAACTGACTTGGTTAGACCGAGCAGCAGTTAAGACCAGTGAAAAATGGGGTACCTGTATACGAGAGTCCCTTAGTTAGATAATTACCTGTAGCTTTTCGGAGTGAAGGGTATATTATAGATAGCCTTTACTAGACGACTAAGTATTACAGTAAGATGTAGAGAGGAAATAAGCAAGACTGAACAGACAATAGGGTGGGCTACCTGCCTGTAAGCAAAAGGTTATGCTTTCAAATTCCCGGCTCAAGTTTCAGTGATGGGGAGACTTCCAGGACTGCCCTAAAAATATCTCTCGTAGCCATATGGCTAATGTATAATTTTTTCCATCCTGTAGGTTGGATAATTATAACCCAAATGGAATTCACAGACTTGCCAGGTCTCTTATGTAAAAGATAGGGCATTGATTGGGAAAGAGCAAAATTTGGAATGAGGACACTTGGGTGGATTCCAATCATTCTGAGAATCACAAACTTCTAAGTCCCAGTGAGCTTTCTCCTTTCCCTCTTTTAAATTAGCCTCCGCTTGCTTAAGACTCTGACACAGTTATAGTCATGTGTTCTTACCATTTCTTATTGCTCTCAGGCCCATAGCTAAAAAAGTTAGAGATCAGTAGACCCTGGGCTATAAGGTTTTATCTAGGAGGTTATAACGGATACACTGAAGAACTACAAGGTTTGCGTTATTATTAGGACCCTGGAAAGCATTTGTGGAAATGCAATGTGATGGTTTCAGGTTCAACAAGAAGCCTAATATGAATATGGCCAACTATGCTAATGCGGATGCAGCTGCCATAGATTAGATTCGACATTCCTTTTGAATATCTGAGATGATTCTCTAGATAGTCTGCTCGACTGGCTAGCTAAACACCAGGACCCAGTAGTAGCCTTCATTAAATGAAATTGATTTACAAACAAAACTGAAGTAATTCAGAAGGCAACGCTGTTGATGTGGATCAGTCAGAAGCAATTTGATGATCCACTTCACCCCTTACTATATACCCCAGAAAGACAAGAGGCACTGAGAAATTTGTTAGTGTCCTTGAAAACATCAATGGTGTCCTTCTGTGGATTAGGGAGGGTTGTGCAATATAACACTCTCTGGACGTGTTACAAGGAGCTTCAGAGGCCAGGTGAGAGCACTGTGCCACCAGAGATAAGGTGGCTCGGGTTACCGTACTGGAGAAGGGGCCAGAGCTGTGATCCCTGTTTTTATTTGCACTGATCTCTTCCAGAGACATTTCTTCAATCACAGCTCTCTTCTGCAATTGTAATAGTTTTATACTAATAGTTGATTCACAATTGTTTTTTTTTTTAAAAAAAAAGCCTAATATGCAGCTGTCTCACCTAAGTAGCCTTAGTGGAGTTGGGATCTCATCCGTTCTCCAATGACTGCAGGTCAGACTGCAGGGGTCTTCTAAAAGTAAGGAGACCACAGCCTCTTGAGGAAGGACCCGTGAGATCACAACTAGAACATACTTCCAAATCTTCTCCTAGCTTTCCCTCAAAGGAAACATACTTATTTATCAAGATTGTTCTGTCGTGGCAAAAGGAAGATACCTGATCATTCTTAGGTCTCTGGACATTGGTTCTAAAACATTTAATCCTTAGGGAATCCCAAACTTTAGAATCTACTAGCTGTACTGGGACACGAATTGTCAGTAATAAATAGAGCACTGGTAAGATTAGCTTCCAGAGCCCCGAGGGTCTTACGATTATTTTCTCGACTTTCAAAAACTTATTTGGCGACTGGCAGGACCCTACTTCTAGCTCTTGAGGAGAGAGATATGGTGAAGGGGGGAGGTGCAGAAGAGGCCCTTAGAACTGTTTCTTTTCTACAAAAGTTGTAAATTTCCTACAATCTTGAGGTGGGTATTAGTGATTATTTTTATGATTTTTGTCTGTGGCGGGTCCCAGGCAGCTGGTGGCAGGGGCAGCGGGAGCGGGCAGTGGGTGGAAGATACGTGGGCAGACACATTGTATGGATCAGAATTGGATTTTTATTACTTAGAGGAGAGAAAGAGTGGGGAGAGAAGGAGAAGAGGGGAGAGAGAGAGAGAGAGAGAGAGAGAGAGAGAGAGAGAGAGAGAGAGAGAGAGAGAAGGGGGCGGAGAAGTGGGGAGAGAGGCAGAAGCAAGCGAAGCTGCCTCTCCAAGACAGAAGAGAGGGAGAGCTCAGGCCAGAGGCTGAAGATCAGCCTGGCTCATCGGATGGGGGAGGAAGTGGGTGTGGCTTGTCTCTTAAAGAGACGAAAACCATAACAATTATTATTATCACCTAAAACTGAGACATACCAAGACGGGAATTCTGATCCCACTGCAGAATGTCCCCAGTTTGTCATGTGCAGAAGAAAGATGAGTTTGAGAAAAGAACAATCGATTTTTAGAAACGTAGTCAGGTTGGAACATCAGTTGCAGGTACGTCTCTGCCTTCACTGTCACGGAAGTACCACATGCTAATTGTGCCACCGAAGCTCCCAGATACATCTCAATGACCGTAAATCAATGCACTCTGGGCTGTCATCTTCAGCCCTCTCGATCTGGCAAATTCTTTCTTGTCTATACAATTTATAAAGACCACTTACTGTTGTTGTAAATGCTGCATTAAAAGCCTCTGGCAGATGTGGGGGAGCGGAGCCGAGAATTATGTGTCGATCTTTGCTTGTTAAGAACAAAACAATGCTTCCATGATAATTCTTTGAAGAGATACACGGAAATACTGTAGGACTCCTGTAGAGGCTGAGTGACTGGATGTGGGTTATCAAGCAGTCACGGGAACTGAGGTGCCATCTGGAGCAAGGGGTAATCTCCTGCCGCAGATGTGGCCAAGTGTAGTCACACTGGAGGAGTAGACACAAGACCATGATCGACTAGGCCTCAGGAACACATACAAACTCAATGAGCAATGGGATCCCCTGGTCCCGTATCTGCTGCCTTAGTGTCATCCCTGATCCTTACCTACAGCCCTGAAATAAACTAACCGAGGAAGGAAAACTTTAGACAGGATTTAGCGACCACTCTGCTGAGGTACTGAGGGTTGCTGCATGTCGGCCTTATCTGTGGTCAAGCCAAAGAGTAAACGAAAGTCCTCGGCGAGTTCCACGGGATGGCGCCATCTAAAGGACGGGAAGCACCGAGTGGCGTGTGTCTGGAAGGATCTCTGGCGTCTAGAAAAGGGGAGAGCAGCCTGAGGAACACCTTTCCAAAGGAAAGAAACGTGAAAGAGATGATACTCTTGTTAGTTTTCCTGCTCCCATACACAGTCTCACGTTTTGCATTCTAGAGCTTAAGATTTCATCACAAATTCACCTTCAAGCATGGTTGTTTGAGCGAGGTTCTTCTCTCTGCGTGACTTTCACCACTACGCACAAATCCCTCATCGGACTGAGCCATCTCCCATTAGCTCTCACCCCCATCCTGTCTAAACTCTATGAATTCGACCTTTGCTCCATTTCTTCCACTTTATTTTTCCTTTCTATCTTGCTCTTTATACCTATTACCCCCTAAACAAGGATCCTGGGATCCAGATGCTTCAAGTGATAAAGCAATCGCCTCATCACCTAATAGCAAACAGTAAACGCCGCCGGTCGTTTTCACTTCGTTCAAGCCCTATGCTCTCACCTACTTTTGCTACAACCTGTGGTCCTTTGGACCTTTCATTTCCTTCTGTTGATCTAGCCATCACACACAAACCTTCTCTGTTGCTTTCCAGACATGTTGGTAAATAACTTCCAAAGCTCTCCTTAGATGTCAGGGATAAAGAAAGACTGACGTGTGGCAAACTTCAAACAGGAAAGCCAGGACCCAGAGCCTTGAGAGTGTGCCAGGAATGAGGGGCTACCAGAGCCAGGTGTGGTTTTTTTTCCTGCAGAAACTGAGAATTTATATTTTTATGTGAACTCTTACGATTCTGAATTTGGCCTCAAATTTGCTAGCACACTGTGCCAATTAGAAATACAGGAAGCTCTTGGTCAGGTAACAGCCTGCAACTTCTGTCTGAGATGTCAGGAGTGGGGCTTAGTGTGTCTGTGAGTGCTATACACGCGCCGTCTCGCGGAACCTTCTCATCAATTAGTGTTACTTTTGGTTAAGAGTTTGCAAATCTAAAAGTGTACAGTGTCTAATTCTACAGCTAGCAATTCCGAAGCAAAGCGGCTTTTTTTGTCTCTTTGTTCTAGAGCCTCGCCTATCATTGGCACACAGCAGAGACTCAAACATGTTTTGAGTTGTTGAAGGGGAACACTGCAAGTGCCCATTAACAGCTTAGTTGGATCTTGCCTGTGAGATCAGAAGCAAGAAAGACCCTAAGGCGAAGGTGAAGGAGTAAGGCAGATGGTTTGGATGAGGAGAGGCAGGTCAAGAGAGGTAGACATGCTGCCCTCAGGAGGCATAACGAGGTATCTCGCCGATTCCCAGTCGTGGTGGTCATCTGAGAACCCTGAGCCTTCAGAAGTCCTGGTAGCCCAGTCCACCCTGGGTAGTTGTTGTCCGTTGTCTAGAGTCGCTGTGAAGCACATGGCTCCACCTCTGCAAACACAGGCAATGCCATGGCTGTCACTGTTGTGTGCAATTTGCCGGAGAGCTGATGATTTCTGATGGTCACTTGACACATAACATTAAGGCTACTCTAAGTGGAACCATAATACACAAAGAACGTTTTGCAGAAAGGGTTCTAGCTAGCTTTCAGTGTCAAAATCAGTAAGCAGTGCCCATTTAATCACGTGATCGGGTTGCTAAATCTGCTCATATATGCCACTGCTTTGTGATAAAGTGAAGATATGAACTATGTTACATAAAATAAAAACTAAAAGCTAATAATTTATTGAGTAAATACTGAGTCATACTCCAAGTGTTTTTAAGGAGATAAATTGTTAGGATTTCTTGTTAAGTTATCATGCCATACATCATGTGATATATCAGCTTCGTCTTTCTCTCTGTATATTTAAAGAAAAAATTTTTTTAAAAAATTTGCCATGTGCTGGATGATACATTTTAAATCCAAAATAATGATAACAGTTTATTAGGCTTATACAGAGCTCATATAAATTAGAACAGCATTTAGAATATGAGAAGTTCAGTGACTAAGACCAGTTCCTGAATGTCATCTTGTAGGACTTTGGATCTTACTTCTTTGAGATAACCAGTACCCGCACTCCCCAACATACGCTTTTCTTCATTTTATACTGAATAAACAAGAAAATATTTAGCGCTGCATAGACGCAGGTAATTGTGCCTAGCATATGAACTTATAGAAAAACATTTCATATCCCACAACAGCAGTGCTAGTGTGTAAATTGTTCCATATGCTCCCAAAACTTACCCAATAGGTACATTTCTACAGAGTAGCATTATGTGTCCAGTATTATAGACATTGGGACTATGTAAGTGAATATATGAAAAGAAAAACTCTTTGTACCCAACGTTTAAATCTTAAGCTATTATGATGTTAGCATCACCATTTTGCTGAGTTTTATGTGTTAGGTACTCTGAAATAATAAATAGCATAATCTACTTATAATTTCATGTATTTACAGTTATGGATATGGTGCTTACCTTTTCACATATATTATCTATAATTTTCACGCTTCCTGAGTCTTCACATGCTGGCAAATATTCCTGTATCAGCAGCACAGATGAGGCAACCAGACGTTTATTCCCATAGCTGCTGTCCTGGGGACAATTTCATCCCTTACGACATGGACAAATGTGAATCATGAGGAAGAATTGGAGAGGCTAGTGGAGGAAGAGGAAGAGGAGGAGAGAGGAGAAGATGAGAGAGGAGAAGAGGAGGGCACAAGACAAGGAGAGAGAAGGGAGGAAGGGAGGGGGGAAGAGAGGAGGAGGGAGGAGGGAGGAAGCATTGTATTTGATCCTCCCTTCTGGTAGGTAATAAGATGACATTTTTCCAGCCTTGGACTCAGATAAGGCTTCCTGAATTCCTTTGACCAATGAAAAACAAACAGGAGTAGGCTTGCTGCTATGGCTGTAGATATTTAGCTGAGATGGAGCCGCTAGTAGCCGGAGCCATGGCTTGTCTGAGAACAACAGAGTCTTTAATAGCCCATCCTGAACATACTGCATGAGAAAGAAACAAACTTGCGCTCTGTCAAGCCTTTGAACTCCATGTTATTTTACTGATTGCATCAGTTATTCTGTGTTTGCTAACACAGCTTTACCTCCTCTACCCTGACTGACAGACGTCATGAATCACAGTTTGTCTGGCGCTATAATTTATTTTTTTTGCTATTGTGTCGGTTCAAGAACAGCCTGAGCATAAAGGCATGAACTTGGCTCTGGGACTGAGATTTTTGTCTGGGGATTATAATAAAATGACGGTTAGGATTTTAGCAAGAGAATAATTGAAACTAGGGGCTGTTGAACCTCAGCTTGACTGGGAGGGATAGAAAATCAGGAAACACCACAGAAAATAAAGGTAGGTGAGTCCAGACACGGACTATTTTGATAAGGTGGGTGATCATTTACAGATAAAGTAATTGAATATTTAAAAAATAAATAGTAGCCACGCACTGGTGTCACATACGTGCCTTTAATTCCAGCACTCAGGAAGCAGAGGCAAGTCGGTCTTTGTGAGTTTGATGCCAGCCTGGTCTATAGAGCAAGTTCCAGTACAGGCTCCAAAGCTACACAGAGAAACCCTGCTTCGAAAAACAAAAATAAATAAATCAAAATAAATTGTAATTGCAACATAGGGTTCAATGGTTATAGATTTGGTAGAGATCTGAGTCACTTCAGGTCGTGAAAAGGCACACTGTGAAAGCAAAACTGAGAGAGTCACTTGGAGAGACGTGGGAGTTAATAAACCATGGAATGGAGAAGCTGACAGGCTGGCCACACTGCACACCAGAGTCTCCAGAATAGTGGCAGCGATAGCCAGAGATGGCCAGGCTAGAGCAGGAGGTTCTGAGCTAATTGCCGAAGTCATCAGTTTCTGAGTGGTGCCATAGATGAGGGCAGTGTCTAATTGCCAGGAACTCTGGAGATGGAAGACAGAGCACAGGCAGCAAGCAGAGAGCTATGGACTTTCCTTCCAGCCCTGAACTTCACTGAAAGTTGTAGAGGGAAGCAGCCATCCAGAAGAGCAAGGGGATTTGTAAAGGCAGTAACCATCTTTCATCAGGGGTAGAAAGAGAGTTGTCTGATGGTAAGCATGGAGGGAGCACCATCCGGGGCTTTGGAGGACCAGTATGAGATGCTCAAGGTAAATGTTTGGCGGATGTGGAAAAGAGCAAAAGGTGGGGTCGGAGAGAAGGGCAGAGCATTATTGGGACCAAAGCTAGAACATGAAGCTTGACCAGGAAGATGTTCTTGTACCATGATCCAGGAAATACAATTGTAGGCAGGGAGGGATTTGGAACTTTCCTGGACTGGGTGGGGGTGGCATCAGATTAGGACAACATGTCCTCATTGCCTCTTGAGCCCAATTACAGAATGGTCCGGAGGACTATTCTCACGTTCAAAAAACACATGATTTTCTTCTGCTGGTAGGAGCCTCATAAAGTCTTGAAGTCTGAACCTGTCGAAGGATGCTCCTGGGAAACTCGGCTTTGTTTCATCCAGTTTCACAGAAAATACTCAGAAAGAGGCTGAGATTGTTTGGCCCTGGTTGCTGGAAGCCAGCATCTCCCGAGGAACCAGGTAGAAGATGACTCATCTAAAACCTTCATTAACAGATGAGAGAACACAAGCTCCGAGAACAGTTCGGGCTGCGTCTAGAGTTTGCCATAGAGCTAATTTCAGAACTCTTGCATTCTTTCTGCCTTAAACATCCAATTTCTTAGAAAAGTAACCACAGGCCGACAACACGCGATAATAGCTGGCATTTGTAGCCGATGCGATTGAGGACTTGTCCAGCACTTCTGATTCTTTTAACGGCTTCACTTGATATCAGCACTGATGCTGTCTCTCTGAAGCGTGCACCCTGAGGGTCAGAAGGAAGATGGCATCACAAAGCACCGGACTGGCAGCCTCTGGGTTCGAACCTCTCTTCTCAAGGCCTCCCTGCCAGCCAACATACTCTTAGTTGCTTTTCTATTGTTGTGATAAAACACCATGCTGGAGGTAACTTATAAAAGAAAGCTTTTAATTGGGCTTACAGTTCCAGAGGATGAGAGTCCACGATGGTGGAGCAAAGGCTTAGTGGCAGGCACAGTTGAGTGCTCACATCTCAAACTGCAAGCAAGAAGCAGAGAGAGCTAGCTCAAAGTGATTGGAGTCATTTGAAACCTCCAGGCAGCCATCCCCCCATGACATACCATCTTCAACAAGACCACGCCTCCTGATCCTTCCCAAACTGTTCCACCAATGTGTGTTGCGGGGTGGGGATGGGGGAACTGTTCAAATGTATAAATGTTTGAGTGGACGGGAGCCACTGCCATTTAAACCACACATATAAATCACCATCATATACAGTATGATTGGCCCATTTCCTTTCCTTTGCCTTAAAGGAGTTGGCTGGGAAAGTTAGCAGACCTTTACCACCCTGCTAAGTAATTCCTCTGTCCATACCTGCCCTGCTCAGACACCCAGCAGATTGAACATACAGATACTTGTTGGGAGCCTGGTTTTTCCTGCCCAGTCCTTAACTTTTAGTTGCTGGAGTTACTCACATATGGGGAGTGGTGGAAGAAAAGGAAAAGATGAAATGTAAGCGTGCAGCACTGGACTTTGCGATTTTATTTTTATTCCTGAATTTACCACTAGCATTTGGAAATGACGCCTGCCTCCTCTTCCATCATAGAAGCGTAAAGAATATCTTTCAACTACACACAATGTGGACTATTAGGTGGTCAGCTCCACATGTCCTGGTTTGGGGGCAGCAGTGCTCAAGTCAGCCTACGGTAGGACTTGGAGGCAGCAGAGCAGTGGACACACACCAAGGTGCCTGCTGTTTCCTGAGGTCTCTCTTCCCAGAGATAGAGAGCCACTGACTAGCTCTAGAGATGAGCTCTTAACTGCAGGCTGAGCCTGTTTCGTCACAGAGTGGCACCTACTCACCGACATTTAGTGAACTCATCCAGTGTCCCCTGCACGTGGGAGGTGCTCCTCAGGTATTCACGTGCCCCTCTGGACAGCCCACACAGGTGGATAGAAGCTTGCAGTGACAGGCGGTAAATATTCTGCAAGGGTCACCCATGCAGTACGGGTTGAGAGCATGGAGACTCTCCTAAACTTGCTTCCAAAGGATGCCGGCGGAACCGTGATGACACAAAAGCAACCATTTTCCTTTAGAGAAACTGAATAACAATACCAGAGATACCATCAGGTACTTCATTAGATTTTCTCCTCTGGGATAGGAAAGGTCACATTTTGATCAGGAATTGGTGTTTGTATGGGGGTCTGAGAACCTGTGAAATACCCTGCAGGGGAACCTGCAAGGCAGAGTACTAAATCTACACCCCAGCCTTGTCAGAGTTAATGAACTCACCCTCTTTGTTTCCCTGCCAGTCTGAGTCTGAGCGAGATTGCCTCTGGAGTGTTTTAATGATGTGCTGTTTTGTTCCTGTGAAAACTTTGTATTTCAGGTGCCAATTCGCTCTTGCCTCGCATAAAATGAGTCAGGAGGAAGAACAAGAGAAACGGCTGAACAATTGAACGCCCAGCATAGTACCACCGTGTGCTATTTTCATTTCTGAGTATTTTAGGCATTGCCAGTCCTTTCTGACCCGGCGCGTTACTGACAAATACTTAAAATGTGGTGGAAGAGGGCACACTCCATTTCACCTGCTTTAAACCACAGTTAAGAATGGGAATAGGAAGTGGTGCCCAATCAACCCTTTGTTCTTTTCGTCTGAGATCTGTTCTAGAATTGTCTTTCTGTGATTGAGAAACTGCACTCTACGTTAGCTGGATTTTGACCATCCCCACGAGCTCCTCCTCTTCTTCCTCCTTCCTCTCCTGCTCTTCCTCCTCCTACTCCTTTTCCTCCTCCTCTTCCTTTTCCTCCTCCTCCTCCTCCTCTTCCTCCTCCTTCCTTTCCTCCTCCTCATTCTCCTCCTCCTCTTCCTCCTCCCTCTTCTCTATTTTACTAGCTCTTATCTAGAATGCTCATAGTAGATAATTCAACTTCTGGAAACTTTAAATGACCCCTCTAGCAGTTCCTATTTGTCCAAACATATCCCGATACAGAATCTGTATGGCAAACACTACTCTCTGCTCACTTCCTCTTCCTTCCTTTTCTCCTGTGGATAGATGGTTAAGAACCAAGTGTTTGTTCAGAGATCCTGGAACAGGGGAGTGACTCAGGTCATTCATTGTGGAGCTGTGAGATAGAAGAGAACCCACTGGGAGAGTCCCAAGGGGAGATGTATTGGCACAGGCTGGGGAGATGTATGCTGTGGCATAACAGCATGACTGAAGGCAGCTTATGGGGGAAAGTTTGCTTTTGCTTTATAGTTCCAGAAGGATATGGGTCCAGTCGGAGGGACAAGAGTCCACCTGGTGGCTAGGAATGGGATAGGGAGGAGAGAAGGGAGGCAGCAGGCATGGCAGTAGCAGCAGGAATCCGGGAGATCACACCTTCACCAGCAAACAAGAAAGGAGAGGAGTGACCCGGTAGGGGAGTGAAACTGTGAACTCTCAGAGTCCATCCCCGGTGATGGACTTCCTCCAGCAAGCCTGCACGAGCTCCCCAAACAATGCCATCAACTGGGAACCCAGTGTTCAAATACTTGAGTCTGTCAAGAGGAGAAAACATAAAAAGTCTGGGTACATTCCTGCTTTGTCTTTCTCTGCGGATCTTGGGAGTGATGTCCAGAGGCAGAGCCACCGTTATGGCCAAGAGCTATTGCCATAAGGCAATTAGTCAAGTTGCTGAGGAAACTAAAATGAGTCACCTATGGTGTCATTTGGGTGCAAACTAGACACCCACCTGGAAGAAAAAGATGAACCCAGGCTTGCTTAAGGTATTGGAATGTTGATTTTCTTCTACTTAGAGCTGACGGTGTTTCTAGCTGGGAAAGGGCTCTTGTAATCAGTGTCTCACTGAACCTGTGTGGCTGCAGTTTATTATTTATGTCTGCCTGGGTGAGAAGGGGAAAAGGAGGTTCTCGTTATGACTGCATGCTTGGGAAGCTGTTATGCCAGGACTTTCCCCCACCATCCCTTTGTCTCCATCCACAGTCAGAATTTGGGCTGATATGGAAGGGAGCACAGATGATCTATTAGTAAACTACTTGGTCTGTCTATCAGGTAACTCCAGTCCAGTTACTAAGTGTTGGTGCGCCATGCTTCTGCTCCCCTCCCCATGTTTGTGCCTTATTTACATAATTCTTATCCTTCTAAGTTAAAAAATACATGTGCTTCAATAGGGCTATGAGTAAAAGCATAGGGTCTCTGATGGCAGGAGAATGAATGAATGAATGAACCAATGAATCAATGAATCTCATAACTATGAATGGGAGCCACGCTGTGAATACATTGTATTATGAGTAACAGAAATGAGCAATGTATCTTTCTTTTCTGGGTGCTGCTGATAGCCTGGCCAACACCCACTTCTCTTTCTTTCACCTGCAGAACATGCAATCTGAATATCTGTCCTTTCATGTGAATGAAGAGAGGGCTCCTTTCCCTGCTTTCAGGGCTTGCATTAAAGCCAATCACGGCACTGCATATGCCTCCCCAAGACTGGCTTGGGAAAAATGGGTGAATAGGTCTTGATTGACAGAGAAAAGGAGAGACTTCCAGTGAGATAACATTCTCTCTAGGCATTAACGATCCAGCTATAACTCCCATCTGATGACCAGTTTACTATGAATGGCTAAGTAGAAAAATAGAAGGTGTTTAGATCTCTGATAACAATGTCAAGCCACAGAATTTAATAACAAAACACCTCCATGTAAACAGAAGTTTCTTGTCCAGAACACCTGTGCCCAAATAACCATTCTGGGGTTTATATTAATTGTAAATGCTCAGCCAATGGCTCAGACTCATTACTGGCTAACTCTTACACTTCAAGTTAATCCATATTCCTTATATATGCTCTGTCACATGGTAGTACCTTTATTAGCATGGCATGTTCCTCTCCTGCTCCCTCTGCGTCTGACTGGCGACTCCTCTGACTCTGCTCCACCCCATCTATACTTCCTGCCTGCCTACTGTCCAATCAACGTTTGATTAAACCAATTCTAGCGACAACCCTTTACAGTGTACAAGAGGGTTATTATACAGCACCTATAACTTTCAGCTTCTTGTGCCAGATACACTGCGGTTTATTAGTGTGTGCGCCACGTGGACTAAGCTGCAGGCGTGATGACTGCCTGCATATTTGCCTGATCTCAATGGAGCTTTGGCTCAATTAGGAAGCACAGCAGCCTAAGACAAGACCTGCATGTTGCCCTCAACACTGGCTCTTCCAGGGGGTCTGAACATTCATTATATCTCTCTACAAGAGCCCCAGCATGCCCGCTGGCTGGAGAAATCCAGCACAAACAAAATGCCAAGCCTAAGTAATAGACAGCAGAGCTTCTTAGCCGGCAATAGTCCCTGCTGTTGACTAGACTGGAGTGCCAGGGACAACTTGTCTTAGAATTAAAGGTTTGGTCACTCTCTTTTTGACAAGACGATATCTAACAGGAGGAGGTTGCTTCTGAATATAAGTCACCAGACCTAAGTCCCATCTGTATCCTTAACCTGATGTGTAAGATGGAGCAAAGTTACGGTGCTCACCCATGATGTTTCAGTGTCCCGATCTGTACGATGGGCAAAGTGACAGTACCTCATAGGTAATAATGAGCACCGTGACAGCAGCCGCACAGAGCCGGTGCGAGCGTCTAGTAATTTTAATCATGTCGTCAGTGCTCTGTAATCATTAGCTACTGTCATTATCCACAGGCTAACTTGCACACATCTTCTCTTTATTCCCATCCTCTTGGGAGACAATTAGTCTTGCATTCATTAAGCCCTAAATTAATGCTGCTTAAATTTGAATTTTCCATGGCTCTACCTGGAAAATTCTGACGATGCTATGATTGATTGTCTTGTATTTATCTACTTCATGGCAGGAGAAAAATAATATCATGAAAATGAATTGTGCTGTGTCCTCTTTTTTATTAATAAGCAACCCTACCAATATCATTACTAGAAAATGTTTCAATTATAGAATGTTTCTACTTCTGTCCTGGTAAGTACATTCTAACTGTTAAGGTTGTGCAAGTGATTGACTTCAGTAAATGATGACAGGTACACTCTCTTCTTTGGCTCTCATTTATCAGCCAGCCCATGTTTGAGGTGCTCACCTCTCACCTGTACATGTAAATTTAAAATTTCCTCTGGAGGTGCTGCCCCCGCTCCGACAAATGCTTTCTCGTTGGGATGGCTCCCTTGCAGAACCTAGCATTTTGCTTTTTCTTGTATATACTTTAATTTTCCTCAGGAGAGAATTGCCTCTAGATATCCTATAAGGAAAAAAAGTCTGGGAGAAAAAAATGGTAGTACCTGAGTTTTCTTGCCTGATAGCTGAACTGCAGCATCCTACAGCAAAGCCGGCCTGTGTTTATCCCCAGTGTCTTATCAACAGGAGGCGGTATTTCCCCTTGTGGGGAAGGAAGGCCATTGGACACTTTGCCATTTAAGCTCTGATTACACTGTGAAGATTAATCTCTAATTTTCTTGCCTATTTTTTTCTTTGTTACACATTTGCTTTTTCCAATAAATTCTTAATTGTAAATTATTTTCAGTGACTGAAAACATTGCTTTCATAGACGTCTTCAAGTCATTTAGTGTTTTCCAGTTCAGCCTATATGAGTACTAAATTAAACACAAGGACCATAAAAATGAAAAGAGCATAGTGCTACATTAGTAAGAGCACGAACATTGATAATGCAATTTTTAGAGTATTAAAGGATGGAATAAATAATACCACTTAAATTATAAATATGTATGTTCTTAGTTTCTAAAGAAAGATATTTTTCCTAAATTTTACTGATAAAAGAAAAAAACCTCTGTTGTTATTTTCAAGAAGAAAACTAAGAAGGAAAAACAGAGGCTATGCTGTCTTAAGAATGATTTCGAGGGTGTGGGGAGGTGGCTCGGTGGGTAAGGAACTTGCTCCACAATGTGAAGACCTGAGTTCAGATCCCAGTCCCCATATAAAAACTTTTGAACTCTGTAGTATACACAGGTGTAACCCCCAGACTCCTATGGGAAGTGGAGACAAGAGAATCATTTTGAAGTGGCTGGCCACTTAGCATGGCATATGCAAATATACAAGGGAGGCTGTCTCAAGTAAGGTATTGTGAGACTGACAGCTGTCTGTTGATTTCCATGTGCACACCAGGGCCCACAGAAGTCTCCTCTTCCCCTTCTCTCTTTCTCTCTCTCTCTCTCTGTCTCTCGGTCTCTCTCTCTCTCTCACACACACACACACACATACACACACACACACACACACACACACACACACACACGGAGGAAGGGAGGGAGGGAGGGAGGGAGAGAGAGAGAGAGAGAGAGAGAGAGAGAGAGAGAGATTATACAACAAGAATGATTTCAAAAGAATACATTTCCAGACTGGTTTCAACGTTGTATAAACAGAAATTCTGCTCATGATAAACTACTGAAGCTGAGAGGTGGAATAAAAACTCACCATCCCCAAATGAAAGAACAGCTAGCTAGCTCAGACACAGCTTGAACCCCAGGGATCTATAAAGAGGACGACCCAGGGCATTTTGTTCTACAGGAGGAAAGGCAGAACAAGAGGCAATGTTAGCAACAAGCAGCTAGCTCACAGGGCCTACCACAGACACAGTGCCCAGTAACCTCTCCTCTGACTGCCCCTCAGAGAATATTGTTAAAGTGTTTTGCCATGAAGAACATCAAGGAGCAGAGGTCATGAGACACGTGCAAATTCACTGTTGGATGGTAGCCTTGTCTCAGAATCCCCAGAGTTCCCCTCCTCTCCTTCCTCTCTGACCCTTCTGGAACTGGCCAGAGCCACTAAGAGAGCATCCAGGGAGCCCAGCAGCCATCTCTGCCCTCCTTTGCCTCTGTTGGTACAGTAGGAGACAAACCTTGATACCTATTGAAGCAATATTCATGCAAAATAATTGCATTTCCTGAAGACAGCCAATAATATCCAGAGGCTGATCACGGTCTATAGATTGAGAGTTGAAGATAAAACCTTGTCAATATTATTTGAATCCACAGAAAACTTTTTATCCGAAGTGGCTTTGTAGTTAAGAAATCAGGGATTGCCAAGATTTTTAGAAGTACTATGTAAGAGCTGAAAATATAAATTAGTCATGGATTTCCATATCATATTTTATTTACAATACGGTTATACAAATTCCTAAATTTCAACATATACCTTTTTAACTGTTCAGATGATGCTTAGGTCTTTCCATTATTTTGGTTTAGAGTTTGGAGATGGGGTTGTACATGTTATAAGATTCTATAAATAAATACAAATAAGAACTTTTGTTTATGTACCATTTTTCGATGTATATTTCTCTTTCCCAGGTAGATAAAAATGTTTCATTTTTCAGGTGATAAGGCTGAAGTGGGAGAGTCAGATGGCATACCCGGGTTCTCCCAGCTAAGACTCAAACCTGGTTCAGCCAACTGCATTTTATGAAGTCTGTCTCCTAACCCTGTTGCCCTGATGTCGCTATAGTGTATGGTATAGTCTTCCGATCTTAAACTGGTGCTGATGTTGCCTGGAAACAGCGAGGTGCTTCAAAGTATTTAATGACAAAGCGAGTGAAGAGGAAAGCATTTTTACTTAGATTGTTCCCAGTTAGCTAATTTCCATATTTCATATCATAAGCACTTTCCTGTCATAAGTAGAGGTCTACCTGTGTAAGAAGAAAATGAGGCCCACGGAGGTTAATTAAGTGCCAGGTGCCCAGAACAGATTTAGTAGCAGAATGAGAAATACTGGTTCCAGGGTGTTCTCCTCTGAGCCAGTCTCTGCCTTTCTGGGTAGAAAATATCAGCGTCTTTCCCACTGGCTCCATGTGTGTCAGCTCTGGCGCTCTCCCAGTCACAGGTAACTAGGGAGTGCTTGCTTTGGGCTGACGCTGCACCCAGATCCGTGCTGATTTGTTTCTCGCCCAGGTCTCAGCGTCTCCCTCTCACTGGCTGTCTATGGTAAGGCTTAACAGTGACCAAATTTCAAGGAAACGGTCCCACTGAAATCATTACAGTAAAAAAAAAAGATAAAAAGGAACAGTATACAAGTTTGTTTAGATAAAGCCAAACAAATTTTTTCATGCATATAGACATCGTCATATAACAATTTGCACCTTATCTGGTTTTGTGTAAAAAAAACTAGTAAATATAGGTAATAAATAATACTGATTTAAAAAGTGTCCACCTCTAGAGACATAAATATTCATATATTATTAAAATTAAGAATGCATCTTTTTCAGATATAGGTAGAAAAATTGTATCTTAATGGATTAATTAGAAATTAAAATTGACCCAGGTCAGTTTCCTTAAATAGGAAAAGTCCTTTGGGTGTGCCCCCAAGTATTTCGCTAAAGCAGTTATCACAATGGTAAAGATGTGGAATCAACCTGTGTCCATAAGCAGATGAAGAAATAAAGAAAATGTGCTTCCTATACCAAATAACAGTATCTAGCTCCCAAAGGAAACAAAATCCTGTCATTTTCAACACGCTGAACGAAGCTGGAGATCATTATGCTGAATGAAGCAAGCCAGGCATAGAAGATGCCAAACATCGTCCTTAGACATGTGAGACCTTTAGAAAGCCTAACCCAGGGAAGCAGTAGAATGGTGACCACCCAGGCTGGAGTTGGGGGCCCGGGAGAAGGATGTCCATCAAATGTAGATTTGTTTGGAAAGGAAGACGGAGTTCAAGAGATCTGTGCAGTATGACGAGCGTAGTCACCAACACTGCGCTGCCTGCTTGGACATCGCCAGCTGAGCAGAATTGAGGTATTATCTCAGAAGACCTTCCAACTGTGTGAAGCAACTCTTGGTGTCTGGAGCCCAAGTTAGCCAGCCCACGATGCAGAAGGGGTTCAAAGCATCAGGCTATAGCACAACACAGTATACAATTTGAAATTATAATAATGGAAATTGGAACCGAATCCCCAAACTTCATTTTAAATTATATTCTACTTCAATAATGACGAAACTATGCAGTTAGCGTTTCTCATTTTCCTTTTATTAGTGAGCTGGAAGTTACAGACACAATGACAACAGCCTCTCCCTGCCCGTTGATTACTTCTCTGCCAGCCGCTCATTTCCCCAGCACTGACACTCCTATTACAAATGGTGTCCTGTAAAGATGGGATTTTCCTTTCTTATCAAAGGAAGGCTGTTTCATTTTCTACCTCGGAGAGCATCCAATGCGAAAAGAGAGCCAGCATAATTACATACGTACTTTTACAACTTCAATATCATAATATTTTGATTTTGCTTTACATCGCACTTGCTCCCAGCTGGTGGGCAGCTTTTGTTTTAGCTTTGTGGATTATATTAGAAACAGGGGAAAGAGATATCACACACATTGTGAGACTAATGAGGCCAACATTCTGGTGTCATCTGAGAATATAATAATGCGTCTATTTGATAGTTTTTGACTGGCTTTGTTATTCTAACTCCCGTACTTCAGAGGTGGTGGCACATAGAATTATTTATAACATCCTGGGGCTTAGAGGCACAGAAAGGAGACTTAGGAAGAACTGATGGGAAGAACCGACGAGGAAAGACGCAGAACATCAGAACAGGGGCCACGTGGGACAGGACAGCGGAACAACAACACCTGGACGCGTGGCCCAGCCCTCAGGGTCAAATACGTTCAAGAGAAGAGGTCATTCTCTCCTTGGGTTTTAGAGACTAACCTAATGCATAGATGTGAACTCACCAATCCAGCACTGCCGGTGATGTCTTTGAAATGCAAATTCTGATCAAAGAGGTCTAGGAGGAGCTTCCGTGAGGTCAGCAACCAACCATATATTGTCCAGAAAAACAAGAGCCCAGCCCAGAGCTGACAATCAGAAGGGTAGGGGAAAATGGGTCACTCTCGACAAAGGCTGGATTTGACAATTCAGTCAAGTTTAGATAAAAAATTAAAAAGCCAAGTTTGTTGATAGAAGATTGCATCCCTCCTACTCGAAAGATATTTTGAAGTCTGAGCACTAAAACCTCAGAACACAGTCTTCTTTGGAAACAGGGTCTTCACAAAGGTAGCCCGGTTAGATTGGGGTTGTTAGAGTGGAAATTCCTCTGATAGGAACTGTGTACTTATTGACCCTGGAGATTCAGGCGTAGGATCAGACAGACACAGAGAAGACATAGGGTCAGACAGACACAGAGAAGACATAGAGACGTGGAGAAAAGAAGGGTCCTGTGGCTGCTGTGACATTCACTGCAGTCCACACACACAGTCACCTGTGGCTGGAAGAAACAAGGTTCTCTGGAAAGGCATTACTGATGGGGTTGCCCTGTGGAGGCCCAGCCTCTAGAAGGATCTGAAATTAGCAATTCCTGTTGTTCTTAGTCATCCCGTCTGTAACAGAGGCCCTGGAAAATTAATACAAGGAATGGCGGGACCATTGGTTCCCTGCTTTTGAGTCAACATTCAATGTGGAATAAAAGGTTTAATAACCTTCCACTTTATAAAACTACTTAGTGCAGAGACGTCCTGGAACTAAGTCTCCTTGCTGTCGGCCAAAGTCTTGCCATTTTTAAAAAATGCACAATTTGACTGGACAATAGAACAATTTGTAGATTCCACAGGGCCTCTTTTCAGGGCTTTATTAATAGGCACTGGAAAGGGGTCATGGATAATGATGCTTTAAAGCAGACTAAGTTCATAGGAGACATCAGCCTAATTAAAGACATAGGTGAAACCTGCTGAAAAAAAATCCAAAGCATTGGAAAAACGTACAGAAACATGTACTGAGCCAACAGGTGCCTAGTTTTCAGAATAGAGAATCTTCTCTTATAAATGACTTTATTGGAGAATTTCAAACATGCAGATAATGAAATAAGATATATGCACTCCCCTCATATCCCTTCACACTTCCTCCTTTCAACTTTGTGTCTTCGTGTGTATGTGTGTGCATGTGTATGTGTGTGCATGTGTGTGCGTGTGTGTTTGTGTAATAACCACTAATTTCTATTGCTGCTGCCCGTATGTGCATGGGTGGAAAGCCATTCACTACAGCATGGGACTCCTACCAGTGGCCGCACTCTGAAAGTATGATTCTCCCTTTCCTAGCAGCTAGCAACTGTCAATAGTTTCTCAGGGGGAGGCTGGTGAGCTTCTCCTCCATCTCTGCTGGACCTGAGACTGGTTTTGAGCTTTTTCAGGGAACCACTGAAAGACCTGGATAAATCCAGATCCCCCTAGCAGGAAAACATAGAGCCAAAACTCTAAGCAGGGAGGGAAAAATCAGAAATCTAGGATTAGCCAGTTCAGTGTTTCAGGAACTAGCTGACGATAAAGTTAGATTGTAATCTTGAGAATAATCTTGAGAAACAGGGAGTTTACCCTCTTGTGATTATCATTGGTATTTTGGGGATGCTGTGTTTCAGGAACTAGCTGATTATAATCTTGAATAATCTTGAGGAACAGGGAGTTGTCCCCTTGTGGTCATCACTGGACCTCCCTACCCCTTTCGGATTACTGGGCTATGATGAGGAGCAGAAGGACGAAGAAAATGACGAAGGACTGCGAGGGATGCTATCACCCACTGATACAAGGGAACGGATCTAATGAGAGTTTACCAAGGGCAGTTGGACTGCGACTGAACGAGCACGTGATCCAACCAGATTCTCTGAATGTGGCCGGATTCTCTGAATGTGGCTGGCCCGGAGTCTTTCTGAGAAGCCATTGACAATGACACTGGGACTAGTTTCCTCTGCATATACTGGATTTTTGGGATCCAGTCTGTTTGGATACTCACCTTCCTGGACCTGGAGGATACTCACCTTCCTGGACCTGGAGGGAGGGGGGACGAACTTGAACTTCCCACAGGGCTGGAAACCCTGACTGCCCTTAGGGACAAAGAGGGAGGAGGAGAGGGAGGGGGGGAGTGGGAGGGTGTTGGGAAGAGAGGCGTAAATGGAAACTTTTATAATTTAGTAAAATTACTTTCAAAAAAAAAAAAAGCCCCTTCTCCCAGCTACTAGGGGTCAAACTCTTCCCCTGCGTGGGTTAGGAGTCTCGGCCCCAGTGCACTGGTTCCCGTCTTGTCGTCTTGTCATTAAATCTCGTGTGATTGCAGCAAGGACGGTCTCTCGTGAGTTACGGGGGAGGGGGGGCGTTCATATTATCCCGAGGCTTGAGTGAGTCTCCCCATCACGGGGGTCTTTCATCACAATCCTGTTAACCTCCTCCAAAATTCCATTTCCAGAAATGCTGGTTGAGAGGGCCAAAGTCTCCACCCCTGACAACATTCAGGCCCACAGAAGAGCGACTTTAAAGTTTAATTGTGCTTTACTCTAAGTTATTCAGGGACTGCCTGGGCTATTTGTTGCTTGCTGAAGGCAGGACAGCTGCTGTCCTTTGGGACGAGTTTAAGAAGTGAATCGAAAGGTCTATCATAAAAGGGAACTAAGAGACCAGTCAGAGTGACAAGGGCAAAATGGAATGGAGCAAAAGTGATGTTGGAGAAGATGGAGGAAGAGCGGGGAGATGAAATATTTAAGGCCCCTCTCTGCAGGGACAAGCTTTTTTCACAAAAGTCTCACAGAGTATAAAGAAAGGCTTTCAACATTTTTCTGTACTTTGTTCACCACTGAGGAGCCATCCCTGTGAGTACATGCAGCAGACGCTGCCCGGTGTGCACATCTTACCCAATGGTCCCTAACTCCTGGTTTCTCCTGTGTAGACCTTTTAGGAAAGTCTATGACATCGCTCAGGGAGGTCTAATGTGCTGGGCATGTTGTGCATTTTTATGTGAGGATCTGTCAGGGCGACATCTGCCGGGGTCCAGCCTTGACAGGTTCGTGAGTTCCAGGGCAGGGGGCCTGTGGATTAGAAATGTTAGGTAGAAAAAATAGAGATGCAAAAGAAAAAGACAGAGACACAGAATAGAGTAGGGAGGGCAATCCAGTGAATACTCAATTTACCTGCATTTATTTTCCTTATATTTTATACTCCCCAACCCAAAAAGGGGGAAGAAGGCAAAAGATTGTTTTAGCATGATACAAAGAACTAACAGAGTAATTACTTCTTCAGTACCTGAAACATCAAATAACTATATCCTGGGTTAAGTATTCCGTTGTTTAGGCAGGACGTGTAGCAACCACACCTTAGGTCAAGGGTTCTGTAGGCAGACACACCCTGGGTCACAACCTTGAAGGAACAAGAACGGGCCGGAAATCTGACCTTTGGTCAAGGTGGAAAGCATCCATTTCCGTGGGCTCCCACAAGGATGATCCCGGCTGTAAAACATCAGCAACATCATCAGTGCATCCCAGCAATCTGCGAAGAGAAGTATCTGCCTCCTTCTGAGCTCTTAGTCCCCAGTCTCAGTCCCCATTCTCACGGCCTGCAAAGTTCAGGATCCCATTTCAGCTAGGAAAATTGTCTGATGCCACCCTCTTGGCACTTACATGATGAAAGACACCATAAGAAGTATAACACTGCTCTATCTAAGAGACCTGCATTTTGTGTGGGGGCACAGCCATGCTCACCCGCCACGGTCATACTCACCCCCCTCCTCCAAGAACTGAGAGTCAGCAGACAGGAAGAGCGAAAGTCCACCAGGAGTGATGCATGGATATGAACGTGCTTTCCCCGAGTTCTAGCAATAAGAGGCAAGGTTAGGAAACAAACTGTTTGACTGCTAGCTCGAGTTCTAAACACCACTTCCACAGACTGCAACATTAAAGGTAAAGACTTAAGCCCAGAAATAATGTTAACAAACAATAATCCAAGCCCTAAAATAAACTCAGCGCATGCCAAACATAATGTTACCTATTGGAGACACAGCCAAAGAGGCACACAGTCTCACCTTCATGGAACGGACACACTGAAGGGGAAGAATGAATGTCATGTGAATAATAGAGCCTCACTTAGAACAATCTTTTCTTATTTTTTGAGACAAGGCTTATTGTAGCTCAGATTGGCCTCAAATTCCAGAGGTGACTGAGAACAGCCTTGAACTTATGAGCCTCCTACATCTGCCTCCCATGTACTGGGGTGGCAGCTATGCACCATCCTACCCAACTGATGTGACACTGGAGACCAAGCCCAGGGCATTGAGCACTCTGCCAACTGAGTTACACCCCCAACCCCAGTTATAAAAATCTTAAGAAGTAAAATTGCAGTGATCTCATATTTTTTTCTAGAGGATTCCAATTAGAATAGAGGCTTAGTAAAGCTGTTCTGGAAGAGAAGTCTTAAAGCTGAGGTTGAAAAAAAATAAAAGGAATTCAGACAGGTGAGGAGGGATCGGGATTGAGTGTTACAGGTGCTGGAGAGACAGCAGGGGCTAGAGGGGCCATGAAATATTCAAGAGACAGTGTAAACTTAAGCATCCAAAGCGTCAGTCCTAAAGAAAATAAATGGCAGGGGCAAGCGAATGTGATTCTGTAGGTGGTTTAGGTTGGCTGGAGGGTTAAGAGCTTTCATGTGAGCAAGGGGTCTGTCATTGGTATGCAGCCTGCCCTCCAAAGCTTCAAGCGTTGGCGTCTTGGTCCCTGGTGTGATGATATCGATGTGGTGGGATATTTTGAGGATTGGACATACATGGGGCCACTGGGTCATGGCTGTGCTGCTCAAGAGACCGATGTGACTCCGAGGGCATTGTGTGCTAAAGGCGTAGGTTGGCTGCAGAAGACCAGGGCTCCCAGTGTGACTCCCACATACTGTGGTGCTAGGTGCCCTTAGGCCCTCACTGGAGTCTGCGCAGATGGTACTGCTACTACCGACGATGCTAACACGGCCTTGCTACCAGGTGGCAGTGAGTGGAAGCCTCATAGGGTGTTGGGGGTGACTGGACAGGCCTTTTCTGGTTTTCTTAGCAGGGGCGTCTTCTGAGGTGAGGAATGCAAATGCAAAGATGTAGAAACAGAAAGGTTGGAGCTGGGGTCGAAATATGAAGTGGGACCAAACCCTGAAGGACTCTGTTGCCAAAGAACCTATGCCCTAGTGCTCTCCAACGATGTTTCTCTAGGCTGGCTAAACCCTTCCAGCAGAGCTGACTGGTCCATCATGGGGCAGCCTGCATGGCTCATGGCTCAGTACTAGAGACCAAAGACCTGCTCAGGCCCACCCTATGCTCCGGTGCTTCTCTTCCAGCCTAGAGCTTCCCTTCTGGATACCCACATCTTTTCGGTTTGTCCTTTGAAAAAAAAAAAACCTTCACATTATTCATGCTTGTGCCCTGCCTCCTGGTGCAGCTTCACCAGACACAGCTCTTGACAAACAGAGACAGTTGTGGAAACAATGGTCCACATAGGTATTTCACTGGATTCATAGACAACACAAAGTATATCTGAGACATAGATCCAAAGCTAAATATGCTAGAAAGACATACACATCCTCTTGCTTTCCCTTGTGTACTTGATTTTTCTATTTGCATTATTTCAAAACAAACATATTAATGATAACTCTAGAGATTTCTCAGTAAAAAAAAATCCTCAAACTGTATTTGTTCTTGATTTAGAACATTGAATACCAAGTCATTTTCATTCCCCCTGTGAAATTTTGGCGGTTTTCTCAATTATTATTCTCTATACAAGCAAATTTTCTGATATCAAGAAGCAATTCGCTGATGAAAAGTGGTGCGTCCTAACTGGAACTCAAAGAAATGCAAATACAGAAATAATAGAACTAGTCATATAATGCTTTACAGCTATAATATTTACTGCTATTTCCCAATGGTGAAGGAGAGCATGGTTTCTGGTGCTAAACTGGTACTAGAATACTGTGAAAGAAAGTCTAAAAGATACGTGGGCAAACATATGTGGGCAAACCAAAGCCTCCAGCCAAACCAAACAAACATTTTATTTTCGTTCAAGGATAGATTCTTGGGACATGATCAGAGATGCCTCTGTAAGGGTCATCACCTCAGGAGTACAGACAGCATCATCCCTTCAAAAGAGGAGAGCTATGGGAATGTCCAGCCATAGTGAGACCAGGTCTCTGCAAACGGCACACACGTGTTGCCGTCAAGATGCTGCTATGTAAGGGAATCTCCACCCCCAGATCAGCTGTAAAAACCCGAGCAGGATCCCAGTGTCCGAGGCTCCTGAGGCCTGGAGGAAGGCCCAGGCTTCTGTGTTTCTAAAAGTCCACACAGGTAGTTCCATGGGGAATTGAAAACCATTCAGCGTAGGAAAATAGCACCAGCGAATGCTCTAGAACAATGGAGAGGCTGGAAGCTTGATGTAATACACCAACGTCTTAAGTATGAACTCAGAAAATCAGCTCTCAGGAGAGGCCATCTAGAGAAGGCTTCAGCCCTGGGTAGTCAGAGGTAGTTGTCATTGTTTTAATCCTTCCCTGTACTTTTTACTTTCCTACAAAAATGTGTGTGTGTGTGTGTGTGTGTGTGTGTGTGTGTGTGTGTGTGTGTGTGCCAGAAGGCCAATCTTCAGTGTTGTTCCTAGAGTGACAGCCACCTTTTTGCTGTTGATTTTGAAACAGCTTCTCTCACCGGTCTGTGACTCAGCAGGTAGGCTGGGCTGTGTGGCCAGGGATCAGCCTGTCTCTGCCTTCCCAGGACTGGGAAGAGAAACATCCCGACACCCAGCCCTCTGATGACACGCTAGGGATTGACCTCAGGTCCTCACAGTTGAACTGTGCATTGGCTAGTTTTGTGCCAGCTGGGCAAAAGCAGGACCGTTTTGGAAAAGGCAACCTCAACTGACAAAATGCCCCCACAAATAGTCCTGTGGTGCATTCTCTCAATGCATAATTAATATGGGAGGGCCCAGATCACTGTGGATGCTGATACTCGTGGGCTGACTCGTCAGCACTCGTGATGCTGACACTGGTCCTGGGTGCTATAAGAAAGTAGGCTGAGCAAACCACAGGGAGCAAGCCAGTAAGCAGCACCCCTCTGTGACTTCTGTGTCAGCTCCTGCTTCCAGGTTTCTGCCCTGCCTGATTTCTTGCTGGGACTTCCTTCAGTGATGGACTGTTCCTGGAAGTGTAAGATGAAATAAACCCTTTCCTCCCCAAGTGCTTTTGGTCATTGTGTTTTATCACAGCAAAAGGAACTTGAACTAAGACACGGTGCAAGGAATTCACTGAGCTATCTCCCTGGCTCTTGTATAATGAGTTATTTAAAATTTTAAACCCCAAACAGAAGAAAGGCTTCTTCTCTTCCTTCACTTCTTCTTTCTACCTCCTCAAAACCTCCGCCTACTAACTTCATTCTGGTTTCCTATTTTTTGACTAGAGAGCACCCCCGCTAATTTTGGGAGTATTTAAAGCCTGAGTCTGAAATCTGACAATGCATCTTTTTGTTCTGAAAAATAAAGCCAATACTTTCCTTTCCATTGTCAGCCCCTCTTCACCAATGAGACAAACAGCAAGCCCGTCGGCTTTTCTTCCTTTTTTCCTCCCCTAAAACATTGTATTACCAAGAAGTACACCCTCCTTTAAAAAGACATAAGAAAAAAAAATAAAAGAAGTGCGGCCATTGCTAACTCAAAAGCACTTCCCTGGAACGCAATGTTAGTGTATAACCTGCTTTTTTTTTTTTTTGAAGGGACTAGGAGCCACTATATGATCACCTGCTTGAGTTAATTCTGTCTAACTGATGCTACTTATCTTTGGATAACAAAATATTTTACACCTTCAAAGGTAAATAGACTGTTCGTCTACTTTAATTTAAAAATGTTCCAATGTCTCCCATTCATTTTTCTTGAACTACTTTCTTTTGCCTTTGAGGAACATGTAATAATTATATGTATTACTGGGTTCCAGTGGATACACAAGTCCAGCATGCAAACAATTAGATACATCTTCCCTCTTTCTATGCTCCTCCAATGCCACATATGTTTCCTAAGCCCTAGTAATCCCTGTTCTGCATTCAGACCATATTTCTTTAGTTTCTGCCCATGAAAAAGAACAGGCAGTACTTCTATTTCTGTGTATGGCCAGTACTTAACACACTCTTATCTAGCTCCACCCATTTGTAACAAATGACAGGATTCATCCTTCTTTGTGGCTGAATAATCTCTACAATTAATGTGTACTTTTTCTTACCTTATGACTGACACCCAGTCTGTTTCCGTACTTTAACTGTTGTGGATAGTGCTACCATAGGCATGGGCATGCAGTTATGTCTTGGAGACTCTGATTTTATTTTAAGAATATTTCCCCAGAAATGATAGGAAGATGCTATTTATTTTTAGCATACGGAGGGACCTCCACGCTCTTCACTAGACTGGTCATATGATTTATATCTCACCCCCGGTGCATGAGAAATTATTTTCCCATGTCCTTCCTAGTGTTTGCTATCTTTTGTCATTTTGATACTAATTGATATAATTGGAATAAGATGATATCTCATTGTGGTTTTGATTTATATTTTGTGTTATGGATGATAATACTGAGCATTTATGGGATGGCAAGATGGCTTAGTTGGTAAAAGGGTTTGCTTCCAAACTTGAGAACCTGAGTTTGATCTGGGACTCACGTGTTAGAAGAAAAAACCAACTGCTTCAAGTCTTTTAACATCCATATGAGGTCCATGGTATATGCATATATGTGCACATGCACACACAAGATAGATAAATGCAATTTTTAAAGTTCAGTTAAAATATGAACTGAACTCTTTTTTGGGGAGGTAGCTATTCCAAGTATTTAATCAACTCCGTCCTTGCCTCTCCTCCTGAGGGACTCTGTTATTCTTCATGCGCAAATCCATGTGACGCTTTCTTCTCATTAAACTCCAAGCCTGCTTCACAAGACACAAGTGTCTGTTCGGCTCATTTGCACATTATATTAACTTGCCTTTTTGTTCAGCTTTGGAATCTAGTTGGCAGGCTGCCTCTCTCACTCTGTAGATCGTCTTTTCATTCTTTTGACTGTTTCTTTGGGGTTGCGGCAGAGTTTCGTTTGACGTGATACCCTCGTCTATTTTTCTTTTAGTTTCCTTGACTCCAACAGCACATCAAAATGATCATAAACTGCAGTGAGGTTGGATTTATCCTAGAGAAACAAGAACTGTTCATCATATGCAAACCAGTAAAAGTAATAAGAACGCCAATATAGTGGAGAATAAAAGCCCTGATCGTGTGGATAGAGACTGTGCCTTTAACAAAAATCAGCATCCTTGAAACTAAGCCCACTGCAAAGAATAGCAGGTCATGAAAGAGGCTGTAGGTCAGGGTCAACATCACTTTCTCTTTGAGCTAGATGAGAGGTTGCAATGTATTTCCCAGGCTGGGCTACTGGGGAGCTAGGATTACTGGCATCCACATCTGTTATCACACATCCTTGGTGCTGATTTCTCTATCTCAGGATATGCAGCTATTCAGTCTGAGATATATATGTGTGTGCATGTGTGTGTATATGTATATATGTATATGTTCACAAATATATTTATACTCATATATATGTGTAAAAACACACCCCTCCACATATTTATATCCATATAATATATATGCTTACTGCTGCTTGTTTGTCCTGTGTCTCTCAAGAACCTAAAACAATACAATGAACAGTTTTCCAAAATCATTATACAAAAAAATGTGAAAATTTTCACTGCTTCTTGGCCAATATTGGGTCCTTCATATTTTCACCTCTATTTAGAGTTAACTTCTGAATGTTTGCTTAAAAACCACAAACATAGATGTTTGAAGGGATTGTACTGATAGGGAATATTTGTGATATTTGTGTCTTTGTAACACTACATGTTCTGATATTTGAATATGGCAGTTCCCTTTTCTTATTTTTCATAATATGTATGTGTCTGTGCACGTGTTTGCCTGTGCACAACCACAAGCCCACATTCATGCACACATTGAGATCGTAGACGTCCTGCATTCGATTTACTTTTAGGAGTTTGACTTTTATGACTCTATTGAAAAACCTTTATTTCCAAGTGCAAACTACATCTAGCTTCCCAGTGGCCTTGTGTACCATTCTGGAAGCAAGAAAGCTGTATTCACCGATGGTCCCCAGAATGTGTCCGTAGAGCCTGTAGGATTTGCCAGGGTGCCATCAGTCTGGGGACAATGACAACGACCCCTAACCTTTCACTGGTTTTCAGTGACTTGAACAGACTAGACTCTCCACGAGTACAGGCTCTGGCGGCAGATGTGGTGCTCCCAGCCTCCGATGAGCTCTCCCCGCGTCATGGCTTTGTACAGCACCAGCTGTAGGCTCTGCTGCTGCTCATGGATGTAACCAGAGTGAAGAAGTTGCCTGCTATTTCTCTTTTGCTAGGGCTTCTTTATCATGAATGGATATTAAATTTCACTGAATACTTTTATTTCATTTATTGAAATGGGAGAACTTTCTCATTTCTATGTTTACACGGTGAGTTATAGTGATTGGCCCTTGTATGATTAAGCTAAACTTCTGTTCTTAGACACATTTGTAAGACTCCCTTGGTCTCAGTCTCACTAAGTTTGGTTTGATAGCTGTTTGGCTGATGTTACCCCAGTTCCCTCAGCTTTCTTACAGTTTTCAGTGGAATCTGTTTTTGACTGCTTGGTGATGTCATCTCATTCGGCTTGATGACGTCATCTCATCCTGTTTCCATTATTTCTGTGGGAGAGTCAGGTAGAGATTTTGTTACCTTTTGAGAATTTTTTTTAAATCTACCTATCAATTTTGATGCTTCCTCTTGTCCTGGGTTTTCCAGAAGCTTCCAATAGGTGCCCCCCCCCCGTGTGTTATTCTTTGTGTTTACAGCATTAAGTAGTGTCAGTTTCTCTTGTATCAACTTCAGAAAACACACAGTTGTTTCCCTTTCAGTTAAGCCTTTTGTTTCCTTCCCTCTATTCAAAACTTTCCCCAAAGTAACTGTATTGTGTTTCCTTCACAGTAAAGGCAAAACTGCCATCACACCACTAAAACTAAATGTCTTCATCATTTGGATAAATACTAATGGTATCTTAATGAGTTTTAAGTTTGTGCTTCTCTAAGGCCTAAATGGGCTGTACAGTGTTTGAAAGTTTATTTGGCCTGTGAGTCCCCTTTCCTAAAGGGTCTTTTTCCAGCACTTACCACATTCTAACTGGGCTGCTTACTTTTGTCTTGGTATATATGTGTGTGTGCTTATATAGTACACACCAATACTTTGTTGAATATGACTTGTAAATATTTTTCTCTGGAAAAAAATATGCCACTTAGCAATACTTTTCACAAATAAGTATTTTGAATGTTGAAAAATCTCTTTTTCGGTTTTTCCATTTAAGGAATAAAAGAACCTTTAAATTCATAGAAGATTTTTTCTATGCTTTTTTCTTAATATTTTATATATACACTCTCTATATTTATTCTATTATCCATTTTGAAGAGTTTTGATATAAAATAACAATTAGGTCAAAGTGGTCAGCATCAGCACCATGTTTTCAATGGTTTGCCTTCCTCCACAGTATTGCTGTGGTACCTCTGTAAACAGTAAGTTGTGTTACATGGGTGAGTCTCTTTCATGTTTATGTATTTGATTTCATTTATTTGCATTCTGACATATATCCATTGCTATATGTCTTAAAATGTATTGATTCCTCCCAATTTCTTTATTTTTTAAATTACTTTAACTATTCTAATTTCTTTGCCTTTCCATATAATGTTTAAGTGATTTTTGTCTTTATCCAACAAAAGTCTTACTGAGATATTTTATAGAAATTACATTGAATCTATATATTAATCTTAGAAGAATTAGCAGTTTCAGAATTTCTTATATAGTAATAGTCAGCATATATACTATATACGACTGTGTTTTATTGTGTATTCTCATTTCAGTGACCAATAAGGTCAGTATGTTTTTCCTTTTATTTAGGTCTTTGACATCTTCAATCCACATGTGCAACTTATCAAAATATACAAGCTGCAATGATTGATTATATTTATTGCTACATCGTTTCTTTATGCAATTAAAATGGTATCAGATTTTTAACCTTAGTATATGTATTGTTATTAAATATTTATAATTGATTTAAAAATAATTACCTTATATTCTGCAATCTTTTAGAGCCTATTTTTGTTATAGAATTTTTTCAAAGTCTGCAAGTTTTTCCTTTTATACAGAAAATACTGTTGTGTGTAAATATGGACAGTTTTCCTTTCTAACCTAAGCCTTTTATTTCTTTTTTTTTTTTTTTGTCGTCTTGCACAGTTGAATTTATTACTTTTCTATTGTTGTGACAAAATACCATGACCAAGGAAGCTTATACATGAAAATATCGAATTGGATTTACAATTGCAGAAGGTTAGAGTCTGTGATGTTGGAGCAAAGCCATGGCGGCAGGAACACCTGAGACGTCATATTCTTGTCCACTGATCCATAAGCAGGAGGCAGAGAAAGAGCACACTTGGATTGGCCTGAGTCTAAACCTCAAGCCCACCCCCAGCAATACTCCTTCAACAGGGCCACACTTTCTAATCCTTCCCAAACATTTCCATGACTAGGAACCACATATTCAAACATATGAAGCACATATTCATAACATATACTCAAATATATAAACTCCATGTTCAAACATATAGGCTATTGGGAACATTCTCATTCAAACCACCACAGTTATCTATAACACCAAATACTAAGTTCAATATATGTTGTGGTCACAAATATCTTTGCCTTATTCCCAATCTTGGAAGAATTTTTTCAACCTTTCACTTTTCAATATAGTGTTATTTGCTGGCTTTGTAGATTTTTTTTCTTTACCACATATTAAAAAGAATATCCTCTCGATTCCTTTCCATCTGAGAGTTTTTATCATGAGTTTATTTTAATGGCTTCTCAGATGTCTTTTCTTTTCTTTTTATTATTATTATTATTAAAAAAATTTCTGCCTCCTCCCTACCTCCCATTTTCCTCCCCCTCCCCCCACTTCTCTCCCCCTCCCTCTCCAGTTCAAAGAGCAGTCAGGGTTCCCTGCCCTGTGGGAAGTCCAAGGTCCTCCCCTCTCCATCCAGGTCCAGGAAGATGTGCAACCAAACAGACTAGGCTCCCACAAAGCCAGTACATGCAGTAGGATCAAAACCCATTGCCATTGTCCTTGGTTAATAGACTCACATAACTCTTACTATAACAAATCAAATTAATTGATTTTCAGATATTGACTCATCCTCAAATTCCTGATATAAACTCTATTTGGTTATGGTGTATAGTTCTTCTGAAATGTTCTTAAAATCATTTATACAGAGATATTTTTATTTGTATTCTTCTGCAATTCAGCAGAGTTGTTTTCCTGAAGTTGCTGGAGTTTTGTTGTTGTTTTTGTTGTTATTGTTGGTTTTTCAAGACAGGGTTTCTCTGTGTAGCCCTGACTGTCCTGGAGCTCACTCTGTAGTCCAGGCTGGCCTCGAACTCATAGAGATCCGCCTGCCTCTGCTTCACGAGTGCTGGGATTAAAGGCGTGTGCCACCACAGCCCAGCTACAGTTGCTGTTTTTTGTGTATTCCCTTTACCTGGTATTGGAACAAGACAATACTAGCTACAGGAAATGATTTGGGAAGTATTTGATTTTCTTCTGTTCTCTCGAAAAGAAAGCATTGAAGCAGTGTTAATTCTTCTCTAAATGTTCACAGAATTTTTCCTTTGAAATCGTCTGGAGACGCATTTAAGGGAATTTATAATTATGAACTTAATAGTCTTAATAATGAGTTGTATAAATGATCTGTTTTATGTTGAGTAGCTTTCAGGAATTGACCCATTTCACAAAAAAAGTCAAATATGTATGTAAACATGACATTCCTTTATTATCCTTCTTATATTTGCAGGCTCTGTAACAATATTCTTTATTCATACTATATATTTATACTTCGATTTTTATTTTTTCATTTTACTGATCTTTTCAAGGAACAAGATCTTTGATTAATTGTTTTTCTCTCTGTCTTTTTGTTTTGTTGTGTTTTAAATTGCAGTGATTTTTGCCCAACTTTACTCTTAATTTCTTTCCTTCTACTTGTTTCAGACTTTATTCCTCTATGCTCTTTAATTTTTTTTTATCTGCTAATTCTTATGTATGTGGATGTTTCGCCTGTATGTATGTCCATGCGCCACATGTGTGCCGGGCAAGCACAGAGGCCAGAAGCGGGCATTGAAGCTCCTGAGACTAGAGTTACAGACAGCTGTGAGCTGCCATGTGGGTGCTGGGACTCAAAGGCGAATCTTCTGGAAGAGCAGTCAGTGTTATTAACCACTGAGCCATCTCTCCAGCCCTCTTCTGTGTTCTTAAGGTGACAGTTTAGACTATTAATTTGAGATATTTTCCTTATTCTGAAGCAAACATTTAATGATATAAATTTTTCTCTCAACACAATTCTGGCAACGTCCACAAATTTTGATATATTTTTTCTCACTTTTTATTTAGTTCATTACATTATTGTATTTCCCTGAGAACTATTATTTGTCCCATGGAGTTTTGTTCTTAGATATATGTTGTGTAATTTCCAAGGGCTTGGCAATTTTGTTAGTTTTCAGTTTTAAATCTAGATTTGTTGTGAACCTTCTTTTTATGTTTGTGCCAGATTGTGGTGGTTTTGTAGGTATGTTTTATGAGTCAGGATTTGATGTAACTTTTTATATTCTATAGGTACATGAGAAGAGTGTGTATTTTATCTTGATGAACATTCTGTGAATGCCAATCATATGCTGTTGATGCTCTCGAGTTTCATACATTTTTGATTTTTCTAGCTAGTCGTTCTGCCGGCTGTTGAAAGAGAAGTGCTGAAGACTCCGATCGTTATTCGCCATTTCTGTATTAGTCTGCTAATTACGTCATTGAAACAAATACCTAAGGCAAGAGGCACATAAAGACAAGAGAGTTGTTTCTCTTAGAGCGCTGGAAGATCAAGTTTAACATCAGGTGGTCTTTGCTCAGCTCTTGGTCTGAAGGTGGGGATGTGTGTGATGGACATTACATGGCGAGCCAAGAAAGGACAGTGGGAAAGGGCCGACCTTACTCTTTAATAGTAGTCCTCTTAAGAGAATGGCCAGAGTCACATAGGAACTCCTTAGTCCCTGTCCAACCCTACTTTTTGAAGTTTACACTGCTCCCAAGGGTACTTTAATCTGACATTTGGCTTTCCTGTTCTTCATTCTGTTTTTGTTTCTCCATTTCTCTTTCTCTCTCTTCAGATAAGTTACTTGAGCTCACTAGACTTTCATTTGTATCTAGTAAGTGGATCTCTTTGTATAGAATTTTTAACTATCGTATCATTTGTTATCTTACATTACTAATTATTATGTTATTTACATATAATTGATAACAGCTAACCAGTGGCCCTCTTTGTAGCCTAAGGTACCTAGTCAAGCTTTTTGGTTTTTCACTGTTCAAATTGTTTGTTTTAGGTGTGAAGTCCAGGGTTTTAAATTGGGTTTACTGAAGAATTCTTCCTAAATCAGACATTTAATTCAGAGAGTTGAGACCAATAATACAAGAATGTAATAGCTTCTACATCAAAATTTAGCACAATTTATCATTCCTTCAAATTTATCCATCCCCTTTGAAGGGTGATCTCTTCCCTCATTCCTACCCATCTGTCCTGCCCCACAGGGGGACTTTGTCCTTATTAAGATTTCATCCAGATAGAATCACAGCACACAGCCTCTTGTTGCTGGCTTCTGTACGCATGTCACACAGCACACAGCCTCTTGTTGATGGTTTCTGTGTGGGTGCTGTTCCTGAGAGTCATCCTGCTCTGACGCCTAGATCAGCAGATTGTCTCCCTGTTGCTCAACAGCAAGCACCCAATCTAAAGAAGCCCTACAGTTTGTTCATCCATTCCCTAGACGAAAACTCCATCTGGATTGCTTCTTGTTTAGGATGTTGAGAAATATTCACATATAGATTTCGGTGTGAGTATACATTTTCATTTAACATGAAAATATTAGCTGAAAAAGCAACAAAGCATTAGGTTGTGTTTAAAGTGCCGGCCCAAGTTTATTACAAAATACAGACATTTTTTTCCGCGCAAACTATCTCTACTACTTTCCATTTTCATCAGCAAATTATGAGAGTCCTTGAACGAGACAGCATTCTTGCCTAACGTGTACAGCCCAACATGTACAGCCCTGTGCTCAAGTCCCACACCGTGAAGAAGGGCACCACCACTCCAGCAGCTTCAAGTCTTTGCAATGCTTTGAAAACTATAGTGTTGCAATTTTTCTGTTTGGATTCTTTAGAGAGCCCTTATAACTAATGTGAATAGCATGGTTTTAATTTCTCTTTCTATAATGATCATTTGAATTTCTATTTCCTTAATGATAGTGGACATTTTTCATGTTAGAGTTATCTACATACTGTTTGCTGTCAGGTGCCATTTCAAATCTCTTGCCTATTCTTGAAAATAGACCATTGATTATTCTTTTTTTTTTTTCAGTAATCACACATTTATTGGAAGTTATGGCCATCTTGGGTATACTTGCACAAATAAAGACATACAATGGTACAGCATATGTATCTAAGAAAATGAGATGCTTTATTGCTTATTATAATATAAAGCACATTACAGGTATACCAAATAATTCTATAGGTCATAAGTTATAGAAAGGTCAAAACATGCTATAAAGGATATGCTTAACAAACAGAAAGTGATGGAAATACACCTAGAAGTAGATTGCATAATGCTTTATTAACCTTGAATTTTCTTTTTTTTTTTTTTTAGTAAATTTTATTAAATTATAAAAGTTTCCATTTCCACCCCCCCTCCCAACACCCTCCCACTCCCCCTACTCCCCCTCCTCCTCCCTCTTCGTCCCCCAGGGCAGTCAGGGTTTCCTGCCCTGTGGGAAGTTCCAGTTCCTTCCCCCTCCCTCCAGGTCCAGGAAGGTGAGTGTCCAAACAGACTGGATCCCCAAAATCCATTATATGTAGAGGAAACAGGTCCCAGTGTCATAGTCAATGGCTTTTCAGAAAGACTTCGGGTCAGCCACAGTCCGAGAATCCGGCCAAATTCGGAGAGTCTGGTTAGATCACGTCCTCTTTCAGTCCCAGTCCAACTGGCCTTGGTAAACTCTCATCAGATCCGTTCCCTTGTATCAGTGGGTGATAGCATCCCTCGCAGTACTGATTTCGTTTTTCATGTTCTTCCTCCTTCTGCTCCTCATTTGGACCTCGGGGGGCTCAGTCCCGTGCTGCAATGTGGGTCTCCGACTGTATCGCCGTCCTTCGTCAGATGCAGGATCTATGGTGATAAGCAAAATATACATCAGTATGGACATGGGCCACGGCCGATTCAGGCACCCACTCCTCTGTCCAGAGAGCAATCTGGGGGATCTCTCCTTGGACCTGGGATCCCATATATAATCAAGTCTCCTGTAAACCCTAAAATGGGTCCCTTAGTTGAAATATAATCTTCCCTGATCCCTTGTTCATCCTTCCTCCCTCCCCCCCCCATCCCAGGCCACCAAGCTTTCCCCTTTCTTCCCCTACTCCCTTCTCTCTAACCTTCTCCCCTTCCATCGACCCTCCCTCCCCCCCATGCACCCGAGGTTACCTGGGACTCATGTCTATTTCCTACCTCCTGGTGGATAGCTAAATAATCTTCATCAGGTTCATCTTCTTATTTAGCTTCTCTAGGATCACGAATAATAGGCTCAAAGACCTTTAATTATGGTTAGAATCCACTTATGAGTGAATACATACCGTGTTCCTCTTTTTGGGTCTGGCTTACCTCACTCAGTAAAGCGTTTTCTATTTCCATCCATTTGCATGCAAAATTCAAGATGTCATTGTTTTTTACCGCTGAGTAAAACTCTAATGTGCATATGTTCCACACCTTTTTTGACCATTCTTCTATTGAGGGGCACCTAGGCTGTTTCCAGGTTCTGGCTATTACAAATAGTGCTGCTATGAACATAGTAGAACAAATGCTTTTGTAGTATGATCGGGAATCTTTAGGGTATATTCCCAAGAGTGGAATTGCTGGGTCCTGAGGGAGGTTGACTCCCAGTTTCCTGAGAAACCGCCACACTGATTTCCACAGTGGCTGCACGAGTTTGCATTCCCACCAACAATGGATGAGTGTTCCCCTCACCCCACATCCTCTCCAGCATAGGATATCATTGGTGTTTTTGACTTTAGCTATTCTGACAGGTGTAAGATGGTATCTCAAAGTGGTTTTGATTTGCATTTCCCTGATCGCTAAGGAGGTTGAGCATGACCTTAAGTGTCTTCTGGCCATTCGAAGTTCATCTGTTGTGAAGTCTCTGTTAAGTTCAGTACCCCATTTTTTAATTGGGTTAATTAGAGTTTTAGTGCCTAGTTTCTTGAGTTCTTTGTATATTTTGGAGATCAGACCTTTGTCTGATGAGGGGTTGGTGAAGATCTTCTCCCAGTCAGAAGGCAGCCTTTTTGTCCTACTGACAGTGTCCTTTGCTTTACAGAAGCTTCCCAGTTTCAGTAGATCCCATTTATTCATTGTTTCTCTTAATGTCTGTGCTGCTGGGGTCCTGCTTAGGAAGAGGCCTCCTGTGCCTAAATCTTGTAGACTACTTCCCACTTTCTCTTCTATCAGGTTCAAAGTGGACGGATTAATGTTGATGTCTTTAATCCATTTGGACTTGATTTTTGTGCATGGTGATAGATATGGATCTACTTTCATTTTTTTACAGGTTGACATCCAGTTATGCCAGCACCATTTGTTAAAGATGCTTTCCTTCTTCCATTGTATACCTTTAGCTCCCTTGTCGAAAATTAGGTGTTCATAAGTTTGTGGGTTAATATCTGGGTCTTCTATTCGATTCCATAGGTCGACTTCTCTGTTCTTATGCCAATACCAAGCTGTTTTCAATACTGTAGCTCTATAATAGAGTTTGAAGTCAGGGATGGTAATGCCTCCAGAAGTTCTTTTATTATATAAGATTGTTTTGGCTATCCTGGGTTTTTTGTTTTGCCATATAAACTTGATTATTGTTCTCTCAAGGTCTGTGAAGAAGTTTGATGGGATTTTGATGGGGATTGCATTGAATCTATAGATTGCTTTTGGTAGAATAGCCATTTTTACTATGTTGATTCTCCCAATCCAAGAGCAGGGGAGGTCTTTCCATTTTCTGGTATCCTCCTCAATTTCTTTCTTCAAAGACTTAAAGTTTTTGTCAAATAGGTCTTTCACTTCCTTGGTTAGAGTAACCCCAAGATATTTTATGCTATTTGTGGCTATCATGAAAGGTGATGCTTCTCTGATTTCCCTCTCTGCTTCTTTATCCTTTGTGTATAGGAGGGCCACTGATTTTTTGGAGTTGATCTTGTATCCTGCCACGTTACTAAAGGTGTTTATCAGCTGTAGGAGTTCTTTGGTAGAGTTTTTGGGGTCACTTATGTAAACTATCATATCGTCAGCAAATAACGAAAGTTTAACTTCATCCTTTCCAATTCGAATCCCCTTGATCTCCTTATGTTGTCTTATTGCTATTGCTAGAACTTCAAGCACTATATTGAAGAGGTATGGAGAGAGTGGACAGCCTTGTCGCGTTCCTGATTTTAGTGGAAAGGCTTTGAGTTTCTCTCCATTCAGTTTGATGTTAGCTGTCGGCTTGGTGTATATTGCTTTTATTATATTTAGGTATGATCCTTGTATCCCCAGTCTCTCCAACACCTTTATCATAAATGGGTGTTGAATTTTGTCAAATGCTTTTTCAGCATCTAGTGAGATGATCATATGGTTTTTTTCTTTCAGTTTATTTATATGATGGATTACATTGATAGATTTGCGTATGTTGAACCAGCCCTGCATCTCTGGAATGAAGCCGACTTGATCATAATGGATAATTTTTCTAATGTGCTCTTGGATTCGGTTTGCCAGTATTTTATTGAGAATTTTCGCGTCGATGTTCATGAGTGAGATTGGCCTGTAATTCTCTTTCTTGGTTGTGTCTTTGTGTGGTTTTGGTATTAGGGTAACTGTAGCTTCATAAAAGGAGTTAGGCAATGACTCTTCTGTTTCTATATTGTGGAATACGTTAAGGAGTATAGGTATTAGCTCTTCCTGGAAGTTCTGGTAGAATTCTGCATTGAAACCATCTGGTCCTGGGCTTTTTTTGGTAGGGAGATTTTTGATAACAGCTTCTAATTCTTCGCGACTAACAGGTCTATTTAGATTGTTCACCTGTTCTTGGTTCAACTTTGGTATATGGTACTTATCTAAAAAAATGTCCATTTCTTTTACATTTTCCAACTTTGTGGCATATAAACTTTCATAGTAAGATCTAATGATTCTCTGAATTTCCTCTGTGTCTGTGGTTATGTCCCCCTTTTCATTTCTGATCTTATTAATTTGCATGTTCTCTCTCTGCTGTTTGATTAACTTGGCTAGGGGTTTGTCAATCTTGTTGATTTTCTCCAAGAACCAGCTTTTTGATTCATTGATTCTTTGGATTGTTTTCTCTGTTTCTATTTTGTTGATTTCAGCCCTCAGTTTGATTATTTCCAGTCTTCTAGACCTCCTGGGTGAATCAGCTTCTTTTTTTTCTAGATCTTTCAATTGTGCTGTTAATTCTCCAATGTGTGCTTTCTCCGCTTTCTTTAATTGGGCACTTAGTGCTATGAACTTTCCTCTTAGCACTGCTTTCATAGTGTCCCATAGGTTTGAGTATGTTGTGTCTTTGTTTTCATTAAATTCAAGGAAGAGTTTAATTTCTTTCTTTATTTCTTCCTTGACCCAGGGGTGATTTAGTAGTTGACTGTTCAGTTTCCATGAGTTTGTTGGCTTCCTGGGGGGAGCATTGTTGTTGAATTCTAATTTTAGTCCATGGTGATCTGACAAGACACAGGTAGTTACTAATATTTTTTTGTATCTGTGGAAGTTGGCTTTGTTACCGAGTATGTGGTCAATTTTCAAGAAGGTTCCATGAGCTGCAGAGAAAAAGGTATATTCTTTCCTATTTGGGTGGAGTGTTCTATAGATGTCTGTTAAGTCCATTTGATTCAATACCTCCAATAGGTCTCTCAATTCTCTGTTTGGTTTCTGTCTGATTGACCTGTCCATTGGTGAGAGAGGAGTGTTGAAGTCTCCTACTATTAGTGTGTGTGGTTTGATGACCGCCTTGAGTTCTAGAAGAGTTTCTTTTACATATGTGGGTGCCTTTATATTAGGAGCATAGATATTCAGGATTGAGACTTCCTCCTGATGAATTGTTCCAGTTATGAGTATGAAATGTCCATCTCCATTTCTTCTGATTGATTTTAGTTTGAAGTCGATTTTGTTAGATATTAGAATGGCCACGCCCGCTTGTTTCTTAGGTCCATTTGCTTGGAAAACCTTTTCCCAACCCTTTACTTTGAGTAGGTGTCTCTCTTTGTGGTTGAGGTGTGTTTCTTGTAAACAGCAGAATGTTGGATCCTGTTTTCGTATCCAATCTCTAAGTCTGTGCCTCTTTATAGGTGAATTGAGTCCATTGATATTAAGTGATATTAATGACCAGTGGTTGTTGACTCCGGTCATTTTTTTTTTTTGGTTAGGTAGTAGAGTATATGTGTTTTTCTTCTTTAATTTGTGCTTGTGAATGGTCGCTAGATGTTCGAGTTATTGTAGGCCGTGTTGGGAATGTTGGATTCCTTCGGTAGTGATTTTCCTTCTAATATTCTCTGTAAGGCTGGATTAGTAGCTACGTATTGTTTAAATTTGTTTTTATCCTGGAATATTTTGTTTTCTCCGTTGATAGTGAACAGTAGCTTGGCAGGGTATATTAGTCTGGGTTTGCATCCATGGTCTCTTAGTTTCTGCAGTACCTCTATCCAGGATCTTCTGGCTTTCATGGTTTCCATAGAGAAATCCGGTGTAAGCCTGATAGGTTTACCTTTATAAGTTACTTGACCTTTTTCCTTTGCAGCTCTTAAAATTTTTTCTTTAATATTTATGTTTTGTGTTTTGATTATTATATGACGCGGGGATGTTTTTTTCTGATCCAATCTATTCGGTGTTCTGTATGCTTCTTGAACCTTCATAGGAATATCGTTCTTTAGGTTGGGAAAGTTTTCTTCTATAATTTTGTTGAATATATTTTCTGGGCCTTTGATCTGCAGTTCTTCTCCTTCTTCAATCCCTATTATTCTTAGATTTGGTTTTTTTATTGTGTCCCAGATTTCCTGAATGTTTTGTGAAGAGAATTTGTTGGATTTGCCGTTTTCTCTGACCAGAGCATTTATTTTCTCTATGGTATCTTCAGAATCTGAGATTCGTTCTTCTATCTCTTGTATTCTATTGGTTATGCTTGATTCTGTAGTCTCCGCTCGTTTACCTAGGTTTTCCATATCCAGCCAGTTCTCGTTTTGTGTTTTCTTCATTGCCTCCATTTCAGTTTTCAATTCTTGGACTGTTTCCTTTACTTGTTTGATTGTTTTTTCTTGGTTTCTCAGGGTATCATTCACGGATTTACTTATTTCTTCAAACTTTTTGTTATATTTCTCATCCATTTCTATACTCATTTCTTCAAACTTTTTGTTATACTTCTCGACCAGTTCCTTAAGGGAGTTATTCATATCCTGTTTAAGGGACTCTATTGCTTTCATAATGGCACTTTTTTCCACTTCATCTGGGTTAGAGTGTTCAAATCCTTCTGTTGTAGGGTCGTTGGGATCTGATATTTTCATGTTGTTTTTCAGATTGTTGGAGGAGGTCTTGCCTTGGCGTCTGCCCATCTCTTCGATCCAATGCTCCTATTGGAGCTTCTGGTATCGGGTCAGGTTCCCTTGTTGGGCAGGGAGTTCACTGATAGAATGCCTACCTTTCCCCAGGCAGGGTATTGAAGCACAGGCACTCCCTCTTTCCGGGATGCCCCTACAGAGCAGGCCCAGTGTGCAAGGCAGCTGAACTGGGGAAATTTTATGGCCTCAGTGGGAGGGGAGAAATATAGAAATTTGTACCTGGATGGAAGCTGGGATGGCAGGCGGGAGAGCCTAGCAGTGTGGACACAGCACTGCAGGCTGACCTGGGAGTCTATGGGGTCGGGGAAAGTCCTAGCTCCTCCTCGCTGGGCCCCTGCCGTGGCCCGAATCAACTCACCACTCTGAAGGCCCACTGGATGGAAGCTGGGATGGCTGGCGGGAAGCTAGCAGGGTGGAGCAGGTAGAGCAGGCTGACCTGGGGGTCTATGGGGTCGGGGAAAGTCCTAGCTCCCCCTCGCCGGGCCCCTGCCGTGGCCCGAATCAACTCACCACTCGGAAGGCCCTCTGGATGGAAGCTGGGATGGCTGGTGGGAAGCTAGTAGGGTGGAGCCAGCAGGGCAGGCTGACCTGGGAGTCTATGGGGTCGGGGAAAGTCCTAGCTCCCCCTCGCCGGGGCCCCTGCCGTGGCCCGAATCAACTCACCACTCGGAAGGCCCTCTGGATGGAAGCAGGGATGGCTGGCGGGAAGCTAGCAGGGTGGAGCCAGCAGGGCAGGCTGACCTGGGAGTCTATGGGGTCGGGGAAAGTCCTAGCTCCCCCTCGCCGGGGCCCCTGCCGTGGCCAGAATCAACTCACCACTCGGAAGGCCCTCTGGATGGAAGCTGGGATGGCTGGCGGGAAGCTAGCAGGGTGGAGCCAGCAGGGCAGGCTGACCTGGGAGTCTATGGGGTCGGGGAAAGTCCTAGCTCCCCCTCGCCGGGGCCCCTGCCGTGGCCCGAATCAACTCACCACTCGGAAGGCCCTCTGGATGGAAGCTGGGATGGCTGGCGGGAAGCTAGCAGGGTGGAGCCAGCAGGGCAGGCTGACCTGGGAGTCTATGGGGTCGGGGAAAATCCTAGCTCCCCCTCGCCGGGGCCCCTGCCGTGGCCAGAATCAACTCACCACTCGGAAGGCCCTCTGGATAGAAGCAGGGATGGCTGGCGGGAAGCTAGCAGGGTGGAGCCAGCAGGGCAGGCTGACCTGGGAGTCTATGGGGTCGGGGAAAGTCCTAGCTCCCCCTCGCCGGGGCCCCTGCCGTGGCCCGAATCAACTCACCACTCGGAAGGCCCTCTGGATGGAAGCAGGGATGGCTGGCGGGAAGCTAGCAGGGTGGAGCCAGCAGGGCAGGCTGACCTGGGAGTCTATGGGGTCGGGGAAAGTCCTAGCTCCCCCTCGCCGGGGCCCCTGCCGTGGCCCAAATCAACTCACCACTCGGAAGGCCCTCTGGATGGAAGCTGGGATGGCTGGCGGGAAGCTAGCAGGGTGGAGCCAGCAGGGCAGGCTGACCTGGGAGTCTATGGGGTCGGGGAAAATCCTAGCTCCCCCTCGCCGGGGCCCCTGCCGTGGCCCGAATCAACTCACCACTCGGAAGGCCCTCTGGATGGAAGCAGGGATGGCTGGCGGGAAGCTAGCAGGGTGGAGCCAGCAGGGCAGGCTGACCTGGGAGTCTATGGGGTCGGGGAAAGTCCTAGCTCCCCCTCGCCGGGGCCCCTGCCGTGGCCCGAATCAACTCACCACTCGGAAGGCCCTCTGGATGGAAGCTGGGATGGCTGGCGGGAAGCTAGCAGGGTGGAGCCAGCAGGGCAGGCTGACCTGGGAGTCTATGGGGTCGGGGAAAATCCTAGCTCCCCCTCGCCGGGCCCCTGCCGTGGCCCGAATCAACTCACCACTCGGAAGGCCCTCTGGATGGAAGCAGGGATGGCTGGCGGGAAGCTAGCAGGGTGGAGCCAGCAGGGCAGGCTGACCTGGGAGTCTATGGGGTCGGGGAAAGTCCTAGCTCCCCCTCGCCGGGGCCCCTGCCGCGGCCCGAATCAACTCACCACTCGGAAGGCCCTCTGGATGGAAGCAGGGGTGGCTGGCGGGAAGCTAGCAGGGTGGAGCCAGCAGGGCAGGCTGACCTGGGAGTCTATGGGGTCGGGGAAAGTCCTAGCTCCCCCTCGCCGGGGCCCCTGCCGTGGCCCGAATCAACTCACCACTCGCGACCATTGATTATTCTTGTTGTTGAGTGTGTGAGTGAGTGTATGTGTGTGTGTAAATGTGTGTATCTTATATGTCTCACCTTTTCATTGCTGTAATAAAAACTATAACATAAACAACTCAAGGGGGAGAGAGAGAACTCATTTTGGCTTACACTTGCAGAGTGACACGGTCCTCACAGTGGGGAAGACACTGCACTGGCAGGGGAAATGCATGTCAGGAGCAGGAGGTCGGCTGGTCACCAGGAGGTTAGGTGGCTGGTCATGTTGCTTCATACTCAAGAAGCAGAAAATGAACAGGAAGTGAAACTAGGCTCGAAATCCTGAAGGTCTGCTTCAGTGTCCCACTTCCTCTACCATGGCTACATACTCTAAAACCTCTACAACTAAGTCAAGGTGGTCGTCCATGCCTTTAATCCTAGGACTTAAGAGGCAGAAACAGGCAGATCTCTGTGAGTTCAAGACCAACCTGGTCTACAGAGTAAGTTCTAGGACAGCCAGAGCTGTTACACAGAGAAACCCTGTCTCAAAAAACCAACTAACAAATCAACCAACCAACCAAACAAACAAGCAAAAACAAAACAAAACAAAACAAAACAAAACCCACCAAAACTCTACAACCTTCCTAAACAGGGCCTCCAGCTGAGGAGCAAGTGTTAAATTAGCCTATGGGGACATTTCACATTCGGACTATGGTAATATATATGCTGTATACAAGCCCTTTATCAGAAATGTGACCATACTTGCAAATATTTTTAATATCTTTTTATTCATGTAACAGTGTCTTTCAATAGCTAAAGATCTTATTTTTTTAAAAGTCAAATACATGGATTTTTTTCTTTAATGTGCATTTCTGTGTCTCTGTATTTGTGTGCATGCATGCACATGTACATGCGTGCATATGTGCTTGTGTATGTGCGTGTGTGTATGTGTTTGTGTGGTGTGTGTGTAGATACAGGACAATCTTGAATATCAGTCTTAGAAACAATGTTTCTTTTTTGAGATAGTGACAATGTTTCTTTTTTGAGATAGTGTCTCTCATTAGCCTGAAGTTCATCAGTTAGGCACAATTGGCTGTCTATTAAGCCCTAAGGATTGACCTGTCTCAGCTTCCGGTCACTGGATGCCATCATGTCTTACATTCTTATTTGAGTTCTGGCGATCAAGGTCTTATCTTCATGTTTCTGAGAGAAGCATGTAAACCAGCTGAACTATTCTTCAGCCCAACTTTTGGGATATTTTTTTTTGAAAAAAACCTTTGAAATTCAAAACCATTTTTCTATTGTTCTTTTCTTAGCTGCAGTTGCTGTTTTTGGAAAAGCAGAGAGACAGCTCAAGGCTCTGGGAGATGTCACCTTCCTCCCAGACAACAGACTTGAGCTCCTATCATGCAATTAGGTTAGAAGCAGAGCACTTTAATCTAATTGGGGACTGAGATGGCTCCACTCTGGTTCCAGTCTACGAGAGGGCTGGCTTATTTCTTGTCTGCCCCAAAGTTTCAGCCGTTATGGTACGGGGTGGGGGTGGGGAGCCGTGCGGTGCGAGCCCGCAGTTTTTAACCCGCTTTTCTCGTTGATGGAACTTATCCTCTAATTGTTGTTCCATCCATCTGTGAGGCAGCCAGAAGCTGCTCTTCGCTCCTCTCCACTTCAGCCCCTGCTTATCAATCAGCCAGTGTCTCAGGAGAGCCGTGGAGCCAAATGTCAGGTTCTGGCTGCGCTTCCTTCTGCTCAGTATTCCAAACCCTGAAACACAGTGCAGCCCCTTGGACGTCTTCAGGGGCTTTGATTTGCTTTTCTAAATCGGGCTTTGCAGTTTTATGGGATGGGATGGCTATTCCGATACGGGCTACTCTGGTCTATCTCAAATCCGAACCTGTCCCGTCCCCTTCCCCCCCTCCCTCCCCCGTTTTCTCTTCCCCGGTCGATTTTTCACAGTGACTGCCCAAAAGGTGCAGTCCTAACTCGGTGTTCTGTCAACTGATTTTCCTTTGAAGCAGTTAGTATGTCTGGGGAGATGAGACTTTGGAAACCTGGAGGTGCACATCCATTTGATGAGATGACCTCATTTCTTGAGGAAGCTGAATCAAAATGGGTTTTTCTCTCTACTGTATTTCTGGCGAATGCGTTTTTGCCAGTTGAGAGAAAGGGAGTCTGATCTTCAGCTGCCTGCACAAGCTTACTGTAGCAGCTCCCTTTGCTTAAGCAGAATTGAAATCAAATTACTTTCTCCTTCAGTTATTTTCTGTGTTTATTCCTCCACTCCATGTGCCCTCTGAAAGGTTACCCCGAGCAAAGAACCTGTCAGGTAATATCTAGCGTTCCATCCGGGACTTAATAGCATGCTTCCCCAGGACGAGCCAGGATGAAGGAATTTGTCTTCAAAGTGTCAGACCAGAGAGATAAAGTTTCCACAGTCAACGTTAAATCTTTGATAGCAGCTCAGAAATAATTGAAATAAGAAATAGCAGATATGAATGCTCCTGCATCTGCTTTCAAAACTGAACGTGAAATCCTTCTCAGAATGTGGAATGGAGATGCTGCTGAGCTATTGGAGCTTCATGGCCAGTGGGACTAAGTCCAGTGAGAATAAAGGTGAAGAGAGCGATGGGCATTAAATAGACCCATAAACGGGAAGGAACGAGATGGTAGGAAGCAAGAAACCCTAAAGGTAAAGGGCTGGGCAGACTGTGAGAGACCCTGGAAAAGTTAGCTCAGGAAGAACAGCTTGGCTGAGAAAAATGGCTGAAACGAGGACTTAGAGCATTGTCATTGTCAACCGTCGAAGCAGGACATCTTTCTTGAATGGGCACTGTCCATGTTGAGTGTGCTTTTGCTCCACCAGGGAACACAAAGCCAGTGAGACTGCTTGACCCAAATCATTGGGATCAGAACTGCCATCCTTTGCTGTTAACTCCTCAAGTGGCCTTGGGAAGGGCATTCATTTCCTCATGGCCACTGCTAAAGGCCGTTTTCCCCCCACGTCTCTTCCTTTATGTTTTTTTTAAAGTTGTAAGTATCATCCAGCTTTAAATATTGATACAAAGAAGCATTGGAGGCCTACAATATACTTCCTTGACATTTCTGCTTTTGATAAAACTTACTGTGTTGGGATCGAGACTGCTTTGTTCTTTAGCATAGGAATGCGGATTGTACAATCTACACTTTGTCTCTTGTTCGTCATTTATATAGCCAACGAATTGCAAGCAACCTGGATGGTAAGCCTAATTGTATATGGAAGTCATTACCTCAGACTCACGCTGAGTTACATTTTGCGGATAATTTTACCGCCTGTGTAGTCACTTTGGAATGAGTGGCATATTTACCTCTCTCGGGAAGAAAAGAGACTTTGTCACCAAATATTTACAGAGAAACTAAACATTCTCTCCGCAGCTTTGAAAGACCCTGTGTTAACTCTGTGTTGTTCCTGGTGTTGCCTTAACTCGTCTATTCACTCTTATAACCTGGTTTCAAGCAAAAATCTAAACACTTAAGTTACAGCAATTCAAAATATCGTACAAAGCTGACGTTGGAAACTACGTCACTGTGGCAGTTCCCAGCAAGGCTGTGGTGGTATACCTTCTTTCTAAGGTGATTTCTCTCTCCTGAAAGGCAGGTGACCGTGGCCAAATTCCTACCTGGAGTTGTCTTCGAGTTTTACCACTGTGTCCTGGCAGTGAGAGGAAGCATGGATTGTTCAAGACAGCACAGGCTTGCCTTATGACCCACGAAGAAACTAAGGCGTCCATTTTGATGGAAACCATTTTTAGCCGATATTTAAAGGAAGTACAAAAACATAGCTTTGATTCTGAACACTAAAAGTTGCAGGGCATCGATCGGAACGCGTTCGTCTTCCATGACCTGGCCTGATGTCGGGTGCGCGGTGAGCACTCGGCCAAGGTTGAGTCAGACTTTTACGGAGTTGTCAGCTCTTGGACAGAGACGGCATGAGATGCCCGAGCTCACCCGTGAGAACGGCTTTTATGGACACTGCACTAATAATAGAAGTTGGCCTCTTCTGTTGACCACTGTCCGTGGACAGTCTGGGGAAGCTCGGCTGATGAATACTGTGGAGGAGATTTCAGGGGTCAAGTGTGTAAACTGTTCAGGTGTACAAGTACAGAGACTTACTAATTAGAGCGGGGAACTGGGAAGGGAAGGAGACCCTAATAATGCGTAGAGCGCAATTCTGAGTCAAGCGTTTTACCTACACTTAACCGTTTAAAACCTCATAACAAGCGGGCAAAGTTAAAACCTATCATGCCCTTCACGGGGGGACACTTAGAGGCCAGAAGGGCTCACTGCTTTGTCGGGGGCCCCACTTTATGTTTCTGCCTCTCTCTACCCGAAGCTGTTTTGGAAGGAGTCGAGTTCAATGTCAAAGTGCTAAGGACTGGACTGCAGAGCAAGGAATGCTGACTCCGTCACGTGCATTTTGCCAACAACATGCAGGAACCGAAGAGGAAGCAAGCGAGAAAATGACCCTCAGCGCTGTGTGGCTCCTAGGCTGTTGTTTTGAATTCCTGAGCTGGCACACCACCAAAGCTAGCAGCTATTACTGGCATCCCTGCCAGAGACAACTGGACACACTGGGATCCGTGGAGCCTGGGACTGTTTTGAAAAAAGGCAGTGGAGTTGCCCTTGGGTAAGCCCTGATGGAGGGAAGCCCAGTAAATAGAACTGAACTTGAAGGGCTGGGTGAAATTAGTTGGAAGTACTGTCCTGATCAACAGGGGCTGTGATAAATGAATCCTGTGTAAACAGAAGAGCGGGGCTTTATGATCTTTGTTTCAAGTTTCTGGGCTGACATTGTTTGTTTCATGTCATTTGTATATGCTGAGTAATTGTCCTTTAACTTGGGGGTTAGGGTGAGAGTTAATTCAGCTCTCATGCCCTAACTACAGACCTCTACCTATAGTAAAAGATGGTAACTGCGGGGAGGTTGAATCTATATCCCTACTATACCCTGTGTACACTGGAATTTTAATTAGTAACCAATAGAAAATCAGATGAGAGCTCTGTCATCTTGCTCAGCCTTCCTCATCTATGCCTTCCAGGCCGTCTTTACCAGAGACATGAAACTTTAGCATTTGCGTTTAATGTTTTCTCTGAGAATGGGCTGCTCAATTTAGCTGCACTTCCCGTGTGTGCAGCCACGGAGAGCAGCTCCCAGTTCCATCCCCTGTGTGTGGCACTGTGCATGATCACACCTCCACGGTCAGCACAGCCCTTCTCTGGAAGCCAGGTGTCCAGAAGGACCTGGAGGCCTTTCAGTGTTTACATGAGTATTTCTCTTTATGTATTCTGTAAGCCAGTGGCTCCGACTTTTTAAAGAAAAAAATTTATGTGTGTACGTATGTGAGTGTCACCCCAGGGCAAACCTAATTTATGACAAGCTACTACTTACAAGATGGCTTTGCTCACACTACAAGCTTCTGTGAAGACAAAATCCATCAGGGAGCAACAGCGAGTACAAGCCTGGTACCTCTCGCACCTGCCTTAACTAAGAACATCCATCATCCAGCATGTCAGTTCCCACCTGAATAAAACAGGATCCTGTTCCCCTCAGTTCTAAATAGGATCTCGCAATCAGTGGGGCTAACAAATGTCCACCCTTCAAACTCACTGCTGAGAAACCTGCTGCTCACTGGACTGTCCTAATTTCACCGTCACCTTTCCAATTTTAGTATTCAAATGCCTAATTTTCTTTTTAAATCTAATCATTTTATTTTTTGAGAATTTCATGCATAAGCACTGTCTTTATTAACACGCTTGTCTCTTCCTCTTCTCCTCCATGTCCTCCCATATCCTCTTCAAAACTGATGCTCTCGTCGTTAATTATTATTATTATTGTTATTACTTTATGTATAGATTACCTACTTAGTCCATTTAGTTTTGCTCATGTGTACATGTGCTGGGCCTAAACACTTGCGATTGGACAACCCCTGTGTGAGCTAACCCTTGGACAAGACTGGGTCTCCCTCTCTCAGCAATGGATTACCTGTTGGTCTTCCTCTAGCACATGGGTGAGGCCATGTAGAGTTTCCTCTGTTCATTCTAGCATGCCAACTGGTGTTGTCATTGTGCTTGTCTTGTTGTTGAAGTTCATGGATGCAATTTCCCTGTCATTTCTAGAAGACAATATTTCACAGCAGGTGTCCGGGTCTTCAAGACCTTACAATCTTTTTGTCTCCTCTCCTTTCAATGGCTTATTTCTGGCTTTTGAGTGTAGGGATTGCATTGCAGGTCTCTCAGTTGGGCTTGGGCATTCCATGTTCACTCATTCTGTGAAATTTGACCACTTGTGATTTCTGTTATAGTCTCCATCAGTTTCAAGGGGAAGCTTCCTTGATGAAGGGATGAGAGCTACACTCATTCTGTGGGTAGAAGGGTAAGTATTTTGAATACACATAAAAATGACTATAGTAACTTTTCCTCTTGGTCTATGGCCACTGCAGCCACAGCTAGTAGACTGGTTTTACATTGCCAGATATAAATTTCCTCCTGTTGGGTGGGCCATAACTCGAATTAGACAGTAATCAGTTACCCCCAAAATAAATGTGTATTTTTTTTAAGTTCACATACCAGAGAAATTTTTTTTTCTTAGGAAGGTCTCTTGCAACATTTTTCTCAATAAATAAACTAAATCTTTTTGGTTTTGCGAATGTTTTAATTGCAGAATTGTTTCAGTTCTTTCTTCTAGCATACTGTAAAGACTCTAAATGTTATAAATGTATGTAAGACTTTCCAACTCTAATGAAAATTCATTCTTCAGTGAGTGAGGAAGTCTCTTCCTATATTTATAAGGATGATCGTTAGTGCCAAAGGTTATTCTCAATTCACTAACAAAGCAATTTTATTCTACTTTCTATCAGAGAGCTGGAGCATACAGCAGAAAGAGGTTCCCCCTCCATGCCTCTGCATGATCACGGTTACACACTGAATGGTTACAGTTACACACTGCATGATTACAGTTGCACACTGCATGGTTACAGTTACACACTGCATGATCACAGTTGTATACTGTATGATCACAGTTGCACACTGAATGATTACAGTTACACACTGCATGATCACAGTTACACACTGTGATAATAGTTGCATGCTGTGTGACTGCAGCTACACACTACATGGTTACAGTTACACCCTGCATGATCACAGTTACACACTGCACAATTACAGTTGCACACTGAATGATAACAGTTGCACAGTGAATGATTACAGTTATACACTGCATGATCACAGTTGCACACTGCATGGTTACAGTTACACACTGCATGATTACAGTTGCACACTGCATGGTTACAGTTACACACTGCATGATCACAGTTGTATACTGTATGATCACAGTTGCACACTGAATGATTACAGTTACACACTGCATGATCACAGTTACACACTGTGATAATAGTTGCATGCTGTGTGACTGCAGCTACACACTACATGGTTACAGTTACACCCTGCATGATCACAGTTACACACGGCACAATTACAGTTGCACACTGAATGATAACAGTTGCACACTGAATGATTACAGTTATACACTGCATGATTACAGTTGCACACTGAATGATTGCAGTTACACAGTGCATGATCACAGTTGCACACATCATAATTAGAGTTATACACTGCATGATCACAGTTGTACACTGCACCATTACATTTGTACACTGTATGAAAACTATTTTCTAAGTGTTCACAAGATCCCCTTGAAAGAGTTCATGCTATGTTATTGAATCTGCATTGGTGCAGACAATTTGAATTATACTCTCTTCTTGAAAAATATATATATAAATATATATATAAAGATATATAAACTAACAGTTCATACTGGCACCCAGCACTAATCCATGACATAAAATCCTGCCAAACTAAAATTAAAAGGAAATCACTATTATAAGCATGTAGAATGTAGCTTTCATTTGGGCCAATTTAGCAGCAGGGATTAGCAATATTACAGATTCAGAACTGATGGGTCCTATTTTTTTCCACCAAAAACAACAAAAAAAGAGTAGGGAATAATTTGTCTGAGTGTTTAGCCATAGGCAATTAAGCTAGTGCCATCCTTCGAGTTGAAGCTGCTCTTATCTTTCAATTATCTATTCCCTTCTTCAACATGTATTTGAGGACCAGTCTTGTGATATGGCCAGAGGAGGTGATGAACAGGCATGCCTGATTTCAGTTCAGAGGGCTCAGATCAGGGAATTGCAAATTCAGACGGAGTTTTCAAAATCCCACCCCAGGATGTTTGCCTGCAGAGGTTGGATCAGATTCTTACAAAACCCTGAGTGAGCTTGAGAAGTAGGGTTCTCCCCATTTATACAGACAAGAGGAGCTCCAGGGTCTTGTCAAAGTCACGTAACTTCTAGTGATGGTACAGGACAATGTCTGTCCCTTTTAGATTCTGGACTTGGCTAATCTCTGGTGAAGGCACTCCTCTTTGATGTTAGAGATTTTAGTTTAAACTCTAATGGAGGCACCGATGTCAAAAGTGAGAGTTGAGAAAAAACCTGGGAGGTTACAGGAGATGGGGACAGAGATCTAAAACCTCTGGCATGATCAGAGCCCTTCTAAGTATAAAAGGCAAACACTAATAAGGCGACCCCTTGCTTTCTGACAAGAATATGAATAGTATTGGCTTACTACATAAAACAGTCCTAGTGCTTGACACACAGTGGTCCCGCTGAAAGTCCTCCAAAATGGTTTTCAGCCTCACTTCATAGACCACGAGACAAAGACACAGAAATTAAGTGACTCGCCTAGGATCACACAGCTTGGTAAATGGCCATGAAGAATTTGAAGCCAACCCATAACTGTAAGTACTATGCTGTACTAGCCTCCTTGGGCAGAGCAATGCCAAAGGTAAGTTTGTACTCAATCTCCTTGGGTAGCTTTGGCATAGAGGAACCCCGGATCTACTTGCCAGTGATGTGGTGTGCTTTTGTTGTCCCCCTCTCTCCTGAGCTGCATATATCCTAACATTTCTTTCTAAGCATTGGCCTTATTTTTAGACTATACTTGTGTTGTGTGTGCATATATGATGTGTACATGTATCGTGGAACACATGTGGAAATCAGGGCAACTCGCTGTATTGGATTCTCTTCTTCTACCACGTAGGCTTCAAGGATCAAACTCAGGTTGTCAGGCTTGGCGGTAAGTGCCTTTCCCTGCTGAGCCATCTGGCCAGTCCAGCATTAACTTTTAGGGCCTTTAGAACTAAAGTATAACCACAGATCGATTGCCATTGCTCTACTGTATAGTGATAGTTTGTTTATGATCTAACAATTCTCAACTGAAGATCAGAGTGCAAAGCTAGCCACACTAGTCAGTCAGACCTTTAATCTCAGCAGTCACACTAGTTAGGCACAGAGGCCAGGCAGTGGTGGGGCGTGCTTTTAATATCAGCGCTAGAGAGGAATATAAGGCGGGATGAGACAGGAACTTGCTCATGTAGAGGTAAGAGCTCTCTTGTGCTTGGCTGCTTTACTTCTCAGATCTTTCAGCTTGAACTCCAATATCTATCTCTGGGTTTTTATTAGTTGTGCTATGTCTGGCACCCAACATGGGACCTGAGCCCATTACCCTGAGATTAAGAGTCTCATGCTCTACCAACTGAGTTAGGTGGGGTAACATATCAATAACATCCCACCAAGTGACCCTCACTAAACACCGTGAGCCACACACAAAAGGAAACTGAGAAATAGGAGGGTAACACTTGGAGGAAAAGGGTGCCAGGGAGAAGGATGAAGTGAGGGAGGGGGTAAGGGGCTGAAATGACTAAAATTACATAAGTGTATAATGTTAGATGTTAAAATTGAGAAAAATTAAAATACTATTATAAACGGAAGAGAGAGAGAGAGACAACATTTATCCAAAGAGAAGCACAGAAATTCAAAGCTGTAGGCATGTATACAACCATCACTGCCCATGAAAAATGTGGTTACTTTTTGCACAAAACGGAATTTGTTTATATAAGGAATAGGGCTTTGCTATAAGAGATAAGAGCTACAATCATGTCAGTTATTAATAAGTAGAATTTATAAAATCTCATTGCCAGTAAATCCAAGGGTAAAGAAGCTCCATGTATCAAGAGTTATAAATCACTGTGTTTGAACTGGCTGATTAGCCAGGTAGGGAATGGACCTCTCCTGACACCAATTATCAAATCCTGTGGGTTGAGTCAAGGAGAAGTGTTCCATACAGGGAACACCAAAGTAGCATTCTAAAACTCGGGTTACATAAGGATGGGTGAGAAGGATGCAAACCAGGGGTCAGCAAAAACAGACGCTCCAGTTCCCAGCTTGGTAAATGGAAGCACACCTCCCAAAGAGTAGCATTCGGAGCACTGTGCACAGAACCAATGTTTCTTCCCCTTCACAAACACTAGGCAATAAGTCGTAGACAAAAGGGGCTTGAGCATCTTCATGCCAAACCCAGTGCTAGATGGGAGGGTGTTTGCTTACCTAGGCTCTTTCTGGCTGTTCACACGAGACTGCTCAATTTTCATCCTGATTTACTACAGCGACACTCAGAATTCCTTAGTCGTGCTGAGGAAATATCAACAATGAATTGAGTTTTAAAAGAGTAAATGTTTGATCAATTCCACAGCAAATCAGAAATAAGAAAGCAATTGTGTTTTGATATCCATATGGCCCCTGTTGTCAAGTTGTCAAAGAGTGTCTGGTTGGAAATTAAGTCAACACTGTGGGATGTGGTGCCTAAGAAGACATGTTTGTTTCTTTAATGTCTTCACAAGGCTCCACACAGACACCTGCATCCACACTGGCCTCCTGCGATTGAGAATCGGACTTGATTAGTGGCAGAATCCTAATGTTAACACTGGAAAGAGACAGGAAATTCACAGAAGAGTGTCCAGAGGCCCCGGAAGCCAGCGGTGAGATGCAAGGCAGCTCACACTAAGGATGTGCAAACAAGGTGAATAAACAAGATGGAGCACTGATTTAGTGCGCGACTTCTGCAGTGGGGAGATGTGAGGCCGTCATCTCTCACAAAGTTTGTTTGCACAGAGTTCATGATCTTCCTGGCTCAACCTCTCTGGTCCTAGAATTACAGGGATGCACTATGATCTTGTAGCTTTTGAGGGCAAAGGTAGTTTTTTTAAATTAAAAGTTGGGTTGTTGTTAACCCAGGAACTTCTGATACTCAGTTAAGTATCTATACTGCCATGCCTTCTAAATCCCACACCCAAGGAACAACAACATGGTCGGTGTGGATAGCCGGTGAGAAACATCCCATGCTATATGGTCCATCCCCATTGCCTCGCTATTGGGCGGGCTAGACCATCCCAAAACAGCCTGTTTTCTCTCCAGAAAGCCAAGGCTTTTTAGTGTGTGTTCTTCCTATTTGAAATCAGCAAGCTATCCATGCAGGCTAACCCTATCAAAAGGATATATTCCTGCAAGACTTTCAGTAAAAGCATCATTAGCAGGACAAGTGCTTGAGATACCTGTGCTTCGGTGAGGTGGCGGAGTCACACCCAGTTCCTTTGGAATTGTGTGAGAGAAGAATCAGACGACTCTGCCCTTTTCAGCTTTCTTACGTTTCACTGGCTCGTTATCCTTCATCTTGCCACTGGTCCTAAAATAAGATGAGGAGCGGGGACTCTTAATGAGAAAATAACCTTCCAAGATCCATTCCTGCACCCTCGCTATTTTGACTGATGACATAGCTGCTAATAAGATTAGCGCCTTCCCTTCTGCTCATTTTCCAGCAGGATTAGTTGCTGCTTTTATACCCTCTGCTGCTAATTTTGCTAGCAAATCTCTTGAGAATTCCAGCCTAATTTTCTGCTACTGGAAGCAGAACTGATGCCGCACTAGGTCAGCCGGCGGTATTTAATTCCTCTAGGGAACCCCAAAGAATGGAACCTGTAGGTGTAATTCAGACACAAACAACAAATAAACATCAGGGACCAATTTTTCAGACAGGGAAACTGATTACTTTGAACTAGATAATCTTTCTTTTCCATAACTCAGGACATGGAGTTATTGTAAGAGGTATGCACCGTATTATTGATGTTAATCTCTATAGTGTATCACAATGCTATACTTTTTTTTTTTTATCAGTTTAGCAATTCTTTGAGAATTTTATACAGTGCATTTTGGTCATATTTACTTTCTCACTCTTCTTCCAACTCTCCAGAAATACCTCCATCTCCCTGTTGCTGTATGGCCCGTGGCCTCTTTTATTTTTTAAATAACCCATTTAGTCCGGTTTGCGCTGCTCATAGATTCCTGGGTGTGAGGCCATCCCTAGAATGCTTGTTTGTTTGTTTGTTTGGTATCGCAGTGATATAACACTTGTCAGAAGCAACTTTGGCAGGAAAAAAAGTTTATTTCATCTTATACTTTTCAGTCTATCGTCAAGAAAAGTCAAAGCAAAAACTCAAGGCAGATGCTCGAGAAAGAAACCATAGAAGAATGTTGCTTGTTGATGTGCTTTCCTGTGCAACCCTGGACCAGCAGCCCAGGGGTCATAATGCCTACCAGCACTCTGGGACCTTCCTGCATCAATAAGTCAAGGAGGTGTCCCATAGACATGCCAACGGGCCCCTAGAATGGCGACTCTCCCTCAATTGAGGTTCTCTCTTCCCGGGAGACTGCAGATCCTGTAAAACAGACACAAACAAACCAGCACAGAAAGGTTTTGGGGACTCACTGTCAACAACTCCCAAGGGGGTAACCCAGTCCTAGAATTAAGCTTTTTCATCGATGGCCTATGATATTTAGGAGGGAATTATATCTCCTCATTAGCAGTTAATGCCATTTAAACTTTTAAAAATATATGTATATGTGTATATTTTGGGAATCTTTTGCAATGGTAAATCTCCATATGGCATTTCCCAAAGTCGTGAATGTAGGTTATCTTTCCCTATGCTCCCTTCTCTATCCTACCTCTACTCCCACCCCACTTAATTCTGCCTGCTTTATTATTCCTCATTACCCCTTTATACAATCTGTACTCTGCTTGCCCATCCTTGAAAGCACCTCAGGAACCCATAGTACTTACCTGCCCTCAATGGATGTTCCAAACATACGTATTTAAATATTCATAGCTAGCATTGACATATGAGGGAGAACAGTCAATATTTGTTTTTCTGGGTCTGCGTTATCTTACTCAGAATGATTATTTCACTCATCACTTATTTACCTGCAAATTTCATGATTTTTGAGAGCAAAACAACAACCTATTGTGTATATGTACTACATATTCATTACCCAATAACCCTTTGATGGATATCTAGGCTGTTCATATGTCCTGTCTACTGTGAGTTGACAATGAGCATGGGTGAACAAATGCTTCTATAGTAGGATGTAGAGACCTTTGGGTACATGCCCAAGAGTGGTAGAGATGGATAGAACAGTAGATCTGGTTGTAGTGTTTTGAGGACGCTACACACTGACTTCCATAGCTGCTGTACCAGGTTGCACGTCTACAAACAGTGAGTAAATGCTCCCCTTTCCCCACAGCCTTGTCAGCATTTGTTGTTTTCCCCACATTCTGCCCTTCTGGCTGGGGTAAGATGAAATCCCCAAGCACTTCTACTTTGCATTCGCATGATTGTGAAGCATGTTGCACATTCTTCAGAATATTTTCCAGCCTTTTGTAGTTCTTTTAAGGACTCTCTGTCTTGTTCCTCACCCTGTCTTGAAATTGAGTTGTTTATTTTCCTAATGTTTAGGGTTTCTAGTTCTTTATACAGTCTAGCTACTAATCCTCTGTCAGATGTATAGCTAGTAAAGGTGTTTTCCGTTTGCCTCTTTATTTGAATGATGGCATCCTTTGATGTACAGAAACCTTATGGTTCGATGAGCTCCCAATTTTAATCACTGGTTTTAATGCTTGACCAACAACTCTGAAGGGGGTAACCCAGTCCTAGAATTCAGCTTTTTCACTGATGACCTGTGATATTTAGAAAGGCATTATATCTCATCATTAACAGTCAATATCATTTAAACTTTTAAAAATTATTAAAACTTTATATGGGGTGCTTTCCTGTACTCCTAAGTTGAAGCTTATTCCCTACTTTCTTCTCTGATAGTTTTAGGATATTATGCTTTCTGTTGAGGTGCTTGATCCATTTGGAGTTATGTTTAGGATAGAATTTAGAGATATGGTTTCACTGCTCTCATACAACCGTCCAGTATGAATGGCACCACTTGTTGAAAATTCTATCTTTTCTCCAGTGTATTTTTTTTGTCAAAAATCAGTGCCTGTAGGAATGTGGGCTCATATGTGTGTCCTCAGTCTATTTCACTTATCGGTTTATCTGTTCTTATATTAATACCATGCTGTTTTCATTATTATAGTTCTGTAGTATAGCTTTAAACTAGGAACAGTGATATCTGCAGAAGTTTTTGGCTAATCTATCTTTTTTGTTTCCGTGTGAAATCTTTGATTATTTTTCAGTTCCTATGAAGAATCGCATTGGGATTTTGATGGCGATCGCACTGAATCTGTAGATTGCTTTTGGAAGGATGGCCATTTTGCAGTATTAATCTTACTAATCCATGAACATAGCTTTTTTCCCCATCTTTTGGTGTTTTTTTCTTCAGTGTTCTTAAGTTTTCTTTGCTTTTACTTCCTTGGCTATGTTTATTCCACGATATTTTCAAGGCTAATGAGATTATTCCCCTGTTTTCTTTCATATTTCAATTCATATCACTGAAATATCAAATAATTTTCATATTGTCTCACAATACTGTTTAAACAAATATAACCTTGGACTGTGCCTGAGGCAGTGAAAATAGCTTTTAAAGATACCAAGAATAATTACAAGCGCATATGTACGTTAGCTACTTCTCAGTTGTTGTGAGAGAATGCCCCAACAGAAAGCAACTTAGGGAGTAGGGGGCTATTTTAGCTTATAGTTCCAGAGGGCATATGGCTCTCTATAACAGCAAAGGCATGGCACCAGGAGCGTGAGTTCAGCCTGGCAGTCAAGACATAGGTTGAATACATTTTATCTGCACGCAGAAAGAAGAAAAAGAGAAGAAGTGAGGTCAGGCTATTAAACCCCAAAGCCTACCCTTGTGATGCACTTCCTCCAACAAAGGCCGAGCCTCCAAGGTTCCATAACTTTCCCAAACAGTGGCACCAACCAGGGACCAAATTTTCAAATGCATGACCCTATAAAGATATTTTTCATTCAAATCACAACACTGTGGTTGTATTTTTATTATAACTTTTGTCAACCAGTTCTCATACCTGTGTGATGCCTGCCCCACAGGTCCTACAAACCCAATCCCATCTTCTTCCTCAGGTGGTCCAGTCCTGCAAGGTAGTTACTTGAGTAACTAGAGGGCTAGGTGAGTCTGCTGTAGAGGTCTGCAGATTCTAAACCTTGGAAAACAGATGGCAGGGGAGCAAGCACCAGCCATTGTTCTGGCCAGGTTGCCTGAGTTCTGCAGTTTCTCCCCAAGGAATGTCCTGGGTTGACTCGATCTAAAACATAGATATGCAACTACCTAGTTTATAGCTCACTGTGTCTCCCACCAAGTCAGCCCAGGTAGCCACAAGCCATCAGTCCATGACACTTTCTTAGTGCTAAGGCAGGGGTGGACTTTTCCTATGGAGTCTCTCTCTCTCTCTCTCTCTCTCTCTCTCTCTCTCTCTCTCTCTCTCTCACACACACACACACACACACACACACACACACACACACACACCATCAGATGCAAGTTTTGTGTGTAATTTAATCCCCTCCCTAATTTTTCTCCTTGATTCTTACCTCAAAACTAACTCAATTATAAGAAATTATTTTCCTTGTAATGCTGTCATAGAATCCTACTGTCAGGAAAACTGGCTCAGCTTTGAACGGGGGTCTTTATTTTCCTGACCGTTTGTTTCCCTCTGAGAGTTCTCTCTTGTAAGAAGACAGAAGTCCACCCATCCTATCTGCTTCATCTCTTCATTCTGCTTTTGCCTCTCTCATGTCCTGACTACTCCGGTGGTCCTTCTCAGGGACTCATTGGCTCCTCTGCTTCTGTTAGTTAAGGTGCCTCCTCTGAGCTCCCTCAATAGTCCCCATGCTGCAGATGACAATGTGCTTGAATTCGTCAGTCAGCTTAGTTGCCACAGAACCATCTTCCTCCCAAGGTCTATGCCTTTTCTATTCTCTGTGGTTCTCTTGTGATTCTGTCTGATGCTGGTAATTGAATTAGAAATTAAATTGGAAAAGGATGGACCTTTCATATTATTTAATACTGACAATTCCTTATGACTAATTATCCTACTTCTGAACAATTTCCATATAACATGCAAATGTGTATATTCACACACTATAATATTTCATCCTTCTTTCACTTAAAATTGATTTATTTTCTAGTAAAAACAATCATTTCAGTGCAGCTTTTCAATTTTGAAGCAAATTGTGCTACATTTACATAAAGATATTATCAAGGAATATTTTCTAGAGGCAAATTACGTGATAAATAACATTAAGGTTAGTTCTAATTTCTTAAAATAATTCCTGCTTGACTCAGTTTGTATCACCTTTTCAGAACTGAAATGCACAGATATAACTATCAGTGAAGTTTGGATGTTGGATTGCAAGTGGCCAGTAGCCATAGTTACTACTAGAAGCTAAAAGAATGTATAAGACAGTAGCCATAGTTACTGTCGAACGCTAAAAGACTGCACAAGACTCATTAGGGTTTGAAATTTCTCTTGAAGTTTTCTTACTATGAAGTTTTTCTTCCAATTTGAGGAGTTTTAATTTCATAAATGACATTATTCTATTTTGAAGCAGGATATTTGATGTCCATTAAGTCAAAGTACTTTGTAGATTTCTGACAGTCATATTGAATATCAGTTATTATCAATGACTTCCCCTAACATCTTCCTTGACTTTGATTTGATGCTTTCATTGGGGGTTTGTCTTCTATAAAGCTGAGTGTAAAGAGACTTAGAGACATTTGTTCTTTGATGGACATGACTTGGACATGTATCCTAGGGAAGCACTTTAGCTATTGAGGATAAACTGAAGTGGAGGCCAAGTCTCTGAGAGAACATAGTTGAGATGAGAAGACAGACAGGAACCTAGTAGGCAAATGCCTCACTCACTGGTTTCCATCTTGGGGTAAAAGGAAAAGTTGAAGAGCAAAACCTAATGATTTTAAAAGCCAACCAGGACTGTAGGCTACCCGCTTCAAGCCTCAGAAGATGCCTTTACCATTTTCCTGAATTCTGCCATTGTATTTCCCCTGCATCACTGAAATATCATCTTGTCTTCCCCCCAGAGTGACAAACTCTGTCCAGTTAAGATTGTAACATAGGTAAGATTGGTCTAAGTCACTTATTTATTTATTCATTTCAACAAACATCTATCACATTAGCTTTTGTCCATTCTTTTGAAAGGCCAGTATTGTAAGGATGTGAAATTATTTAGAGAAAACCTTGTGCTTCTGAGGAGGTTTTTGACAGGTCAATATTCTCACTTGAACAAATGGAAAGCAAAATAAAAGTCATTCTCAGAGGCGTCTGAGAGCTGTGAAAGCTATGAAGATGAAATGAACTAAAATTCTAGAGAGAGTGTGCGATCTGAGGTGATCTGATGATTGGCAGCAATTTTCCTCTCAGGGTGTCTGTCAGTTCTGGGAATACACAATTGGTTCGGCTTCACCCAGGTAGAGGGACTCTGCTGGGCGCAGAGAACCCAGCCAAAAGCATGGTGATCACGCGCAGCTCTGGGAGCACGAGGAGTTGGAGATGTGTGTCTGGTTTCCACATTATACTGGACTCTCCCACCATCTCGCAGGACTCAGAAAATGAAGACTAGTCGGGGAAAGAGCCTGTCTCAATACACACCCCATTTCTTTCTCAAAAGATTTATTAAATCTTGAGATTGTATGAGGCAGAACAGCGATGAGGAAGATGAAAATTTCTGTACCTCCTATAACCAGCCGGTTCTGAAGGGGAAAAGAGTCACCATACTTGCAATGAAATAGCTTGGGTAGCCATGCCCAGGAACGTGGAAATCTGGGGTAGATGGAGCCTTCCTACGACTTTACCACAGTTTAATTCCTAATCGGTTTCTAGGATTAGACTCTACCATATGCTAGCCAGGCTATATTAATCACCTATCTTTGCCATCACCTAAAATGCCGTAGACTGGATGTCTTAAACAACAGATACCTATTCTTACATTTTCACAGTTCGAGATGATGGGAAATCTGAGATCAAAACTGTAGTTAATTTGATTTCTCATGCTGGCCTTCTTTATGGATGAGGGTTGAAGATGGTTGCCATCTCACAGTGGGCCTTCCTTGGTGAGCTCCTGGGGCAGAAGGGGGAAGGAGGACTGGAGGGAAAGACAGAGACCAGGGGGAGTTCTCTGCTTCTGTAATGCTGTGAACCCTATAAAGTTAGGATCCCAATCTTACTCCCTCATTTCCTATTGGTACTTCATTTGAAACTCGTCTTCAAATAGAGTCATACTGGGGAGGATAAAACTCAAAAGAGGAGAATTTTTTATTCTGTGGAATATGGTAGTATCAGGAACCTCTGTGGGTCCTTTCTGTAGGATATCCTACCTGCAAACAAGAGTCACTTGACCTGTCAGCAAGCAAGGTCATAGGACCAAACATAAAGGGGAAAAGTCCAATAAAAGCAAATGGACAGCTTTCATGGACACCGTCCTTTAATTCCAGCACTTGGCAGACATTAGGCGATCTCTGATTTCAAAGCCCGCCTAGTCTACCCAATGAGTTCAAGGACAGCCAGAGCTATGTACTATCTTCAAAATAAACAAACAAAACCAAAATCAAATGATCAAATGGATAGGCGATTCACCTAATTGAGTTTGGAACCACTATATTTGGTGATTTCTGGGTATCCAATGATGGGAACAGCTGCTTGCCTACTACCTCCTGATATCTCCCTTGGTAAAATCAACAAAATAGGAAGTGAAGTGCTACATGAACCTGTGCCTTCAGCATAAAGTGACTCTCGTTAAAAAGAGAAAATCACCATATTCCTGAGTCAGATCTCTTGTTTAACACCTGCCCTGCAGAAGGCCCCATACTAAGTAAATACAGAGAGTCAGACTTCAGGATAGTCACAAATAGCAAGCTAACAAAAGGACCTAGGATTCATCAAAAGCTACCACTCTAAGGACCAAGTTTACTTTGTATGAAAATTCTCCAGCTGTGTCCAGGCAGAGTGGAACACGGGTGTAGGAAAAGTACTTCAGTATGAGTGTTTGAGATTAAATGAGTCATGAGGTGTTTACAAGACATTGTTTAGAACATACTGTTAAGTAGCAGACAAAGCTGAGAAGGAATGTCCTCTGACCTTGCTCCTTGATGAGGAAAGGAGCAAAAGATGGCTCATACACGCCATCCTCACACCACCGAAACAGAGGCGTCAGTGGCCCCCAAAGCAAGGAGCATGTGCTATTACTAGGTGATGTTGTCATCAGACTAGAAGTCTTATAAACAGGAATAATACTGGAAAAATGAAAACAAAGTAATAAATTCTTACAAGGCCATTTCACAAAATCAGAGAAGAAACTTTTATACACATGAGTTGTTTAACAGCTTTTACCCTCTTTAAGAAGAACTCTGAAGGAGAAAATGTGTATACTTCCCACACTCTAAACAGAATTAGAATCATTCAAGCATTGAGAAAATGAAAGAACACCTTAAACTGACAACTTGAAAAAAAAAAAACTAGTAATGGATAAAAGTTAGAGGAAGTGGAACCAGAAGTCAAATAATCAGCAGAGGGGAATGGATGGAGAAGACAGTGAGATACAAAGAGCCTGAGAGAAGAGACACATTTAGCAAGTGGGAAAAAAAGGCGGAAGAGCAAATGACAGAATAAGGTAAAAAGGAAATCAAAGTGGTTAGAGATATTAGGAAGGGAAGGCAGAAAATCTGTGTATTAAGGGACAGACTGATACTCCCTGAATACTGGTATAAATATTCAATCAGGAATAAAGAATCCAGTGCAGTATTAACAATAGTCCATGGCCAAGTGAGATTTATTATTATAATATTAGGAAACCCACTAAGGTTATATCAAGAGCTTTAAAAGAAAACATGACCCTCATAGTAATCTCCATAGACACTGAAAAAAAAAAAACTATGATCAATGTCAAGATCTACTACAACAGAACTATGGAAAGGGAGCGGAGGGCCTTCCAACAGGTTGCGATTACTATGCATGTACACACACTGTAATGGTTGGTGCTGGGAACCCAGTAGAACCTAGGCTCGCTGGAAGATGGGTCTATGCACATGTCTGTGGAAGATTATCTTGATTGCATAAATTGAGTGGGAAGGCTTTCCCTCTGAGGGTGGCACTGTTCCTTCCATTAGTAGCAGACCCTGGTCAATACAGAGCATAAGGAGAAACTGAGCAATATGCATTCACCTGGTGCTTTCTGTCGTGCTACTGTGGATGGAATGTGACTAGTGACTTTGTCGGCTGCTGCTCTGATGCCCTGGCACTGACAAGCTGTGACCTTTAACTATCAGCTAATAATCCTTGCCACTCAGTGATGCTCTGTCGGGTATTTTGCCACAGCAGCAAGGAAAGGAAGTGAAGACATAAAATACACCCACCTAGCTGGTTGTTCAGGAGAGACAGAGTCATCCCCAGTTATGTTAAGAACCTTGTCTATATTCTTATTGAACACTGTAGTAGAATTATTACTTACAGAAATTATGGCATATTGATTGAGTAGAGGCATACAAATAGTTTAAAATAACAATAGTATTTATATTGTTATATTTATATTGTTATATTAATAACAATTGTTATATTGTTATGCTTATAACAAGTAAGGACTTGTTCTTTACTATGTATGAAGATAATTAAATAGTGTATTTTGAAAACCTTTATTATATATGCAGATAATTAAACAGATATTTTGAAAACCTTAAAACATTATGAGAGATCAAGGTAACTTGAGAACCATAGCAAGTTTTCAAAATAGCATAGGGAACTTGATTGCCTTCACATGTGTACTCAACAACTCTGTCAGCCTGGTGACTTAGAAACAGCAGAAATGCTTCTCACAGGTCTGGAAGCGGGGGACTCTAAGGTACTGCCAGGTCCAGTGTTTTCTGAGTGTCAGGAGTCTGACCTATAGATGACACCTTCTTATGTTGCTCTCACATAGTAACAGGGTAAAAGAATTCCCTTGGCTCCACTTTATACAGACATTAACTCTATTTATGGGGGCTCTACCCTTAGGACCTAATTAACTCTCCAAATGCCTCTTAGTAGCATCATCTTAGGGGCTAGGATTTCGACCTATAAACCTGGGATGACACAACCATTCACAACATCGCAATCTAGATAAAATACCTCTTGCATTACAAACTTATTATCTTTCAAGGAATTTTAGATTTTTGAGGAATCCTTTTTTACTATAAAAAAGATTGCTCATTATAACAATATTGGTAATTGTAAAAGACTATAAATATCCTAAGTGATTATATAGATAGAGTGTGAGCAAATTAAAATGCCCACATGGGAGGCTAGGAAGCAATTAAAAGAAATTAGAACTATCTTATGAATAAAGAATGATTATGAGAAAAGGTAAAATCCAAGAGAGAATAGAGAGCCTCCCTTCAAGAAAGAAAGGGTTTCAAGAAAGTGAGTGTCTTCATGCTGATTTATATTTTGAAAAAAGTTTGAATAACTTGGACATCAAAGAAACTAGTTATCTGTGGGAGATACTGCTAAAAAAGGCAAAAAGAGAGAAAGGATAAAAATGGAGTAGTAAAGAAGAAAAGAAATAACATTTCCCTAAGAGTAACCCTTTCTTGGTATTCATGGAAATCTGATTTTAAGGCCTTTGTGGATAAGAAAAATTCTGGATGTTAAAAATCAAAGTCAAAACCAAACACTACCTGCCTTCAAACCAAAACCACATTACAAACCTATAACACCAAATCATCACATATTGGTCTAAGTACAGATCTGTATATGAAGAGAATAGAATAGAGACCCAAAAAACAGCCCCAGGCATCTGAAAACAACTGATTTTTTGATGGAGCTGCTAAGAATGTTTTCTGGAGAAAAGAGAATCTTGTCAATAAATGATGCATGGAAATTGGATATACGCGGGTAGAAAAATGAAATGAGAATTTTGTATCTCATCAGTTATAAGATCTGCTCAAAATGGATTATAGGCTTAAATGTATGACATAAAACTATTATTTAAAAAAAGCATGGGTAAACATTTTAGGACACTGGAATGAACAAGGAGGTTTGGGACAAGATTCTGAAAGCAAGCAGGAAACAAAAAAGCCAAAGTAGACAAATGCATTTCTATCGAGTTAAAATCCTTCTGCAGGAGAAACAATAACAAAAGTGTAGAGACAACCTGAAGGGTGGGAGGAAACATTAGCAGTGTATATATCCGAGAACGTGATTCTCAGAATACACACGGAAACTCCAGCAACTGAATGCCATGCAAAACAAAACTGTTTAAAGGGAGATAACCGATCTCGGTAGACACTTTTCAAAAGAAGACGTACAAGTGACAGACAGATGCATGAAAAGCTGTGTGATGCTATTAACTCTTAGGTCAATGCAAATCAAACCATGATGAGAGAGTGCCTCCCTACAGTGAGAAGGGCTGCCTTCAAAACAATGAGAGATAATGTGTGCCGGTGATACTGTCGAGAAAGGGAACTCTGACACACTGTTGGTGTTAGTTCATACACTATAGGAAACAATATGAATTTTCCACAAAAGATCAGAGTAGATCTACTATATGATCCAGTGATCTCTTCCTGAAGGAAAGGAAGTCATTGTGTGAAAGATATCTGCATTCCCACATTACTGCTGTGCTGTCCACAAGAGCTAAGAATGGAAACAAACCACATCTTTAAACTGATGATTGGATGAAGACAATTTGGTAACACACAATGGGAGTCTACCCAATCAATCAAAACAATGAAATTCTACCCGTTGTCATCTGTTTGGGCCTGGAGATCTTTGTGGCAAAGTGAAAAACTCAGGCAGCTAAAGCTTTGTTTTCCTTTGTGGAACCTACAAAATTCAATCTCATAGAAACTGAAAGGGGCGGGGGAAGAGATGAAGAGAGACTATTGGAGAAAGGCCTGGAAGGATAGAGAGGAAGTGGGGAAGGGCTGTAGAAAGACTGGATGCAGTTAAAACATGAGCTATGCATCTCTGAAAACAGAGCACAATCCATTAATTTGTGTAACCAATGTGAGTTCATTACGATAATAAAGTTTGAAAACAAAGAATTTGAGAGGAGAATGGTGGCTGACAGAGACTAAGAAGGGTAGGAGGGAGAGAAAGGTTGACGAGGGTCCTAGGTTACAGTTAGGTAGAGACAAGAGGTTCCACTGTACCATCTTCATGGTACAATGACTATGACAATAGTAATGAATTTTTCCTTTAGAAAAGGTTCTCATAAAGACAAGATAAATGCTTGGGGAGATAGAAAAAAACCTTTCAGCATTAAACAATGCACACATATGTCAAAATCTTATGACGTTTTGTTAGTATGTACAATTTTTATGTCCTTATGTATCAGTTAAATGATACATTTACTTTAATAAAAATATCCACAGATATTCAAGTGTCTTACATTGCTGTGGGATATTTGTATATTGTGTGAAGATGTATTTTCTGTGATTGTTGTAATAAAAAGCTGAATGGCCAATAGTTAAGCAGAAGGTATAGGCAGAACTTCCAGGGACAGAGAGGACTCTGGGACAAAGAAAGGAGGAGATACCAGGAGATACAGAGAGAAAACATGAGGTACAAGATGAAAGAGAGGTAACACCATATGATAGAACATATATTAATATAAATAGGTTAATTTAAGTTATGAAAGCTGATTAGAAACAAACCTAAGCTAAGATCAAACTTTCATAATTAATAAATCTCTGTATTGTTATTTGGGAGCTGGCGGGAAAAGACTCGTTACACTGCACAGCAAGGTCTAGAATTTGTATATACCTCATACATATCTTTCTGTATTCTTTAATTCATCTGTAAATTACTTATAATGCCTGATACTAAGCAAATGTTATGCAAATAGCATATCGTTTAGAGGATATTGACAGTAGAAGCAGTCTGCATGTGTTCAGTAGACAAAAGTTTATAACATATTCCTATATATAGCTGATTTAAGCCACACACTCAAATGGGACACAGAGGGCTGGCTGTCTAACTTTATGTGCAGTTTTAATTAGAACATGAGGTCAACAGTCAGGGTTATTTATTTTCTTCAAGTAAGTTTGAACATAGAACATTTTGTTTAGGTTTGAACACAAGAGTTCAGAAAAGACTCAATATGTATTTATTTACACAGGCTACAAAAGAATGCACAATACATATATATATATATATATATATATATATATATATATATATATATATATCTCACTTGGAACAATGGTTCAGAGGAAATTCAGTTGTTAGGTTAAGTGAGAGCTCTTTTAATCTGTGAACCCCAAGTTCATAACCAATCTCTTTCAACAAGAAGGTCTCTCCGAATACTTCACAGACTCATGCCAGCAGACTAGCTTATTCTCAGGCTGTCGACAGCATGCAGGGCTTAATTACATCCTAACCATGTTACCATCTCTCGGAACACTAAATGTTCTTAATTACTTCCTTCTTTTATGAGGTAAGAACAATTAAAATCTATTCTTTTGATAATATCGATATATGCAGTGTTATGAAAGTCATATCCCATTGTGCTTTGTAAACATAGAATCTATATAATTGTTATAAATACATTATATATATATATATATCAGATATCATTATAAATAATGAAGAGGAAATTGCTTTCGGTGTGTGGGAGAAGCACAGGTCATCTTCTGGGTACAATTGTTAGGCCATTTTATGTGCCTCTTTTCTCCTGCTATGGCTTCTGTGTTGTCACAGTTGTCTCAAGGACTCGCTACAACCAAGCCTGTGTCCTGACAATTGGCTATGTAATTGGAATATCATTTGGTTTGTGTGATGGTTTGAATAGGAATGCCCCCCAGAGGCTCATATATTTGACTACTTGTTCATAAGGGAGTGGTGCTTCTTGAAAGGGATTTTATTGCAGTAGGTGTGACCTTGCGGGAGGAAATGTGTCACCTGGGGGTGGGCTTTGGAGTTTCAAATGCTCAAATTGGCTCACTGTCTCTCTCTTCCTGCTGCCTGCTGTTCCAGATGTAGAATTCTCAGCTTCTTCTCCAGCACCATGTCTGCCTGCATGCCACCCTGCCTCCCGCCATGATGATAATGGACTAAACCTCTAAACTGTACGCCAGCTCCGGTTAAATTCTTTCCCTTATAAAAGTTACAGTGGTCATGGTGTCTCTTCACAGTAATAGAACACTGACTAAGACAATTTGCTAATGTTATTTAGCCTTCTTTCTGTGGTGTGGGTAACTGACTTAAAACTGAATTCGAGTCCTGGCTCCTCCTTTTAGATCTCAGAAAAAAACCTCTGGGTCTTGTTTTTTCCACCTGCAAGGTTCGGCGTGTAAAACCTCAGCCCTTGAGTCAGTTTCTAGTAACATTCAGTCAAAATTATTCCCCTTTTCTTTTCATTCCAGCCTCCTCTGTCATTAGTAGGAACTCATCGTCCACCGACATTTAAGCATCCATGGAACTGTGTTTTCTAAACTCATTTGTCTCAGTCAAGGTTGTGCCCACAAGCAGCAGAAACAAACTGGCTGATTCAGGCAGAAAATTACTTAATTAAAGAATACTGAGCTGGTCCCAAAAATCTCCAGAAAGTCTTGACAACCAGGCTTAGAGGTTCCACATTAGGCCTCAGGAGAAGGTTCAGTTTCTTTGTTGTAGCATTTGGTCCACTCAGCTCAATTGACGTGGAAGCCAGGATAGTGGTAGCAGGATAGTGGTAGACCATGGAGGCTGATGCATGCGTGTGAGTGTGTGTGCATGTTACATAAAATAACATCTATTATTAATTAGACACAATTAGTGTCCACAGTGAGGCTGGGTAAAAGTTCCATGGTCTGTGTTCTATGAGTTTAAGACCAGAGAAAGTCATAGTGCATGTAGAGCCCTGGAGCCTAGAGGACTGGTGGTCTAGATATGATATTGAATATGAAAGTCTCAGATTCAGAAATTCCAAGAACAAAAGAAGATTCGCTGGCTCTGGCAGTCAGGCAGGCAGTCATTTCTGTTTTCCTTAGTTAGCCTCTCAATGGTAGGATGATGCTTACTCATTGTGGGGGAGGGCAGGGTGTTTCACCCAGTTTAAATGACAGCCACTTTCATGAACACCTTCACAGGCACATCCAAAAGTAGATGTCTGGATATTCCAAAGGCTAGTTGGAATATATTAAACTGCCACACTAGAGAAATGCCCTTTTCCCTGTTTCTCCCACTGCCTTATTTTCTTTCCTGACCTTCTCTTAGTTTAAAATGTCCTATAATTTGGACAACTTCTTTTTTCGCATCACCTAACAAAGCATGTGGGACTTTAGCGGGAAGTGATGCTTTAGGCTAAGGACGGCCATGTTATCCTCTCCAGCTCATTAAGAAACAAAAGAGAGGAATCATGGGAAGTTGGAGGGAGTGGTAGTTAGAAGAGTTGGGAAGAATGGATATGCTCAAAAATTAATTAGGAATTCTCAAAGGATTAATAAAATGCTGTTGAAAGAAAAGAAAAGCCTCTTGAATTCACTCTGGGGACTTTCAGATGTAGACCGCAGAGCCTTTCCCTTCTGTAACTATCTTTTCCTCATCAGCTCTAGATAGTGAGCAAACCTATCAAACTAGGACTCACGGAAGGTGCCTCAAACCTAGCTACTGACGAAGAGAAGCTAGTCAGTGAAAAGAAGCCACGCGGAAGAAAGTACTGTGATGAAATCCACCAACCACATTTATTAGGTGATTTTTAAGGACTGTGATCTTTAAAATAAAGGATTGCATTTTATTATGGCAGCTGAAAATGCCATTGGCTTCACAAGTGTTTAACCGTTTCTAGTCTCCAGATTTCAGAATAGCTTTTACTTTCACACAAAAGTAAAATTTTAAATTATTCTGGTCTGTGTTCCCCCTCCCCGCAAGAATATATTTCCACTGTCTATGAAAGTATAAAGAGGTAAGGATGACCCTTGTGAATTACACGACTGAGAATTTAAGAAGCCAAATGACCACCCTCCCCAATCTGTAAGTTTACAGACAGAAGTACAAAAACCATGAAGAAAGTTGATTGTTGCTTTTCTGAAATTGAATTATTCATACCAAGTGACAGAAACATGCGTAACATTAGTTTAAAGAGAAAGAGGGAAGAAAACAGGGTGAAGAACATCCGTAAGGCACTGACCTAGCGTGTGAGCAGTGCAGAGGTAAGGTGGGCTTCTGCAGGTATGGTCAGGTTCAGGATTCCACTGAAAGACTAGGAATTAAGATTGGGTTTGGTTTGTTTCCTCCCCCACCCAGCAGGTTTCGACGCAGAGTTCTGTTTTTACCTTAACCCTCAAATGGACTCTTTAGCTTTTTGTTAATAAAAACAGCTGTACATTTCCACAAGGTCTGTTTTAGCAGCGCAGTATGTGTATATAACACACGTTGTCTGGACCAGGATTGGCATAGGCATAGTTGCATATATTTGTCCTTTATGTCGGAAACATTCTAAACATTTTCTGCTAGCTATTTTGAAATATTCAATTAATCAGTTGCTGACAGATTCCTTCTATAGTGTAATTCTGTGCTGCCTAGACTTACATACTCCTTCATCAAATCAAGCCCAGAGTATGACAGGCAGAGGGGACGAAACATCTCTCTCTCTCTCTCACTCCCGGTGGCATCTAGTGTGTGCAAGTGTTTTTTGTCTTGACTACTTCTAGGTCATTTTATGCACTGTTCACGGGATGGAATATATTAGAGAAGAAGTGAGCTCCAGTCTGAATTTATTTACAATTACAGCATCCAGATTTATTCATCTTGCAGTCACCACCTGGGCGCTCTGCCATCACGGTTGAAATCCAGCCGTGGGTAAATCACTTCTTAGAGGCAGTCGGTTTGCATTGGTACAGCGGTGGAGCATACCTAGCTTTATCTCTTCCTCGGGCTTATCACACCTGCTTTGCAGCGTATGAAAATCTGGCTCTGCAGGGAACGCTGCGATGATTGGAGCTGCTGCCGGGAAGGAAAGTCTGTAAAGAGATAAGATCACTGGGAAGATGTGTGTTGATTTGCTTTGAGGTGTAAGTCTGATCCCTCCATGCACGAGCTTAATTGGATTCTAAAGTTGGCTCTTGCTAAAAAGCATAGCTAAGGAAAACTTTGGGCTGTAGCATATGCTCTTGTTCCTGTTGCTAATAGATAATGGAAGTAAAATGGACCTCTTATTGGTAGTTAAATTGTTTATGAACATACTTCATTTAATATAGCACAGAGGCCAAGGGCCACAAAACAGTCACACCAGCAATGCCTTCCACAAACTTCTTAAGGACATTAGCATCGTGAAGGATGTGGCGGTGGTTTGAATAGGTATGACCACCATAGACTCCTGTGTTTAAATGCTCGGCTGACAGGAAGTGGCACTATTGGGAGGTGCGGCCTTATTGGACTAGGTGTTGCCTTGTTGGAGGAAGTTTTTCACTGTGGGTCAGGTTTTGAAGTCTTATACACTTAAGCTACACCCAGTGTGGTGCTCATTTTCTGTCTGCTGCCTGTGGATCAAGATGTGGGTCTCAACTCCCTCTCCAGCATTATGTTTGTCTGTATACACAGCCGTCTTCTGCCATGTTGATAATGACCAAATCTCTGAAAATGTAAGCCACCCAATGGTTTGCTTTGTAAGAGTTGTCATGGTTGTGGTGTCTCTCCGCAGCATCAGAAACCCTAACTAAGACAGACACAGTGGCAAGAGTGTAGGTTTAGGATTACAAGACTAGGTCTATACTCTATTTCAAGATACGAGAAAACCTACTCAATCAATATATAACCTCCATTTCTTCACTGTAACATGAAAATAACACCCTCCTACAATTTCCGGGGACAGTATGAAGTTCAAATGAAACACAGCTTATTTGTACACATATTTTTGGAGGTCTTTGAATTATTGAAGCATTTCTGAAGAAAGCCTTCACCCTGCACTTGACGTTTTTATATTTTTATAAAGGTTATTTCCATCCCCACATAGATTCTCTGCAGTATCTTAAAGCAAAATATGCAGTCTTTGCATTATAGAAAACCATGAATGGATTTAGGTAAACCTGAGAATACCTTCCTTTGTGTGTTGATAGCAACTGAGCTGTCTGTACCTGTATGACTGTGTGATTCCCAGCATCATGTACATTAATATTAATATTTTCAGTTAGGCCATTCTTTGTTTAGTCGTTCTAAGTGAAGAAAGTCGTTCTTAGCTCTTCAATCACTGTTTTTAATGCATGACAAACACAAATTCCAATATCTGTCTTAATATGTGGTGTGTTCTGGGACGGAGAGCAAGTCTATACAAGAAGTAAGGAGAAACCAAAGGATTTTGAGACAAGTTCTTTAAAATTTACTACTCTTAGTAATCTTATTCTTGGTTCCTCTGATTAAACACATGTGTGCTCTATTATTTATGGCCATGTAGAACATATAGTAGAAACACTGTAATGTTTGCCTCACTTCAGATACAAGGATGAGACACATTTCTAGCAATAACTGCTACAGTACGCCTCAGGGGTAAGGGATCCATGAAGCTGTAAACAGAATGATCACATTTGGATTTCCTCAGACTAGCTTATAAGAAGAAAATGTATCTCAGCTTCACAGTGATGAGGTAGGGACTGGAGGTTGTAGAAAAATAGAAAGGACGAGACTAGGCTTCTTCCCTGGGGAAACTGCTTCACCTTCCTAACCCAGAGGACAGAAGAAGAATGCAAATTCATCATGTCAGTCACTAAACAGGTAGCAAAGCCAATGGTTTGCTGTGGGGAATTAAGAAAATGGAGCTCTCCCTTCCCACTCTTGGGCCGTCCCTGGTCCCGTGGGTTTATGAAGGAATCAGCAGTAGTGAATAAACTCATAAATGAACTTAGCAATCTAATGAGAATGGGCAAAGGACATGAACTGAGACTTCATCAGCAAACACACATGGATACTCCCACATACAAAGTAAAAGGCTTCTGAGCACAGGAAAATATGCCTTAAGACTAAACATTTAATGGCTTGGTAGGTAGGGAAGAGCAAATAAAAGTCAGTTGGTAATGTTTAAAATCAGCAAATCCTAGATGCCTACTTGGAATCATATACCAAAATTTGAAATGAACAATGCCTGAATATATAAGCATATGCATCTGAAGCACTTTTCTTACAGATCCCGTAGTTCTAATGTACAGAATTATACCCACAATGGTGTTGGTGACAGTACCGAGTACTGTTGGTAAGAGCAAAAGGCTGCAGGTAGGTGAAATGCCCGACAAGGGTAACATGCTTAAAGAAACCAAAGTTTACAGCACATTGTGTAGTCGCTATGGGAGTCTTTGCGCCAACTCAGGTGGCTGTAACAAAATACCCTAGACTGGGGGTTTAGACAGGGCTCAATAAATACTTATTTCTTGTCATTTAGAAGCTGACATCAGCGTCAGTGTGCAGGTTGGTGGGATTCTGATGGAAAGCCTCTTCTTGACTTCTAGATGGCTGGCTACTAGACTTTCTCTGTAGAGTGGAGAGAGGAACATCTGTTGCCTCTTCATTAGCTAGTCCTATCATAAGCTGGCTGTGGTGGTACAGACTGTTAATGAATCCCAGCACTTGGGAGGCAGAGGCAGATGAGTGTGTGTGTGTGTGTGTGTGTGTGTGTGTGTGTGTGTGTGCTATATTTCAAGTAGTTTTAGAAAACCATGAAGAAAATGTATGTTAAACTGGTTCTCCCATAGGAAGAGCAGGAAGGAAACTCATATTCTGGCTTTAGCCTGAGAAATGAACTGGGATGTCATACCTGGCCTAGGTGTGACCCACATGCTAGGACATACAGTCACACTCTTCTAGGGAACAGCAGTGTGCATCCTCAGTAGCTTTCATGTTTATGTTTGTTTAAGAACTCACAAAGAGTTGCTCTCCCAACTTGAAAAAACAATTCAGAAGCCGTTTCTTAGCTCCAAGCTCAGCAGCTCTGTGTCTCACTGGGAGGGGCTTGAACCGCTTAACCTCTATCTTCCCGTCTCCCCTTCCAGATGAACTTCTTTATATTCTATTCATGGGGACAAGAGGAGTGCTGGGTGCCACAATTAAGGTTCACTCTTTCCTCATTCCTGTCAGGGAATCTCCAGTAGATGCCCACAGCTGGCCACAGCTGTCAACTTTTGTCCCATCCCTACCAGTCCACCCAGGAATGGCCAAGCTGATGGCCTGGTAGCTTCTGTCGTGGTCACTTCCACATCCCATTTCCTACAGAGCTGCTCACCCTTTCTGAGTCCCTTCCTCTTGTTCTCTGGGCTTAGAGATGATTGTCCTTTCCCACTGTCCCAGATCTTGAGACTCTTCGACAGCTTGTTTTATCCTTCCAATGTCTGGACAACCAACCTGCTGTGGGAGAATGCTCTTGTAAGCTGTAAAGACTTGTCATTCATATTGATTTAATAAAATGCTCATTGGCCAGTAGCCAGGCAAGAAGTATAGGAGGGCAACCAGACTAGGAGAATTCTGGGAAGAGGAAAGGCAGAGAGTCAGTCACCAGCCAGACATAGAGAAGGCAAGATGAGAATGCCTCACTGAGAAAAGGTACCAAGACATGTGGCTAACAAGAATTACAGGTTAATTTAACTTGTAAGAGCTAGTTAATAATAAGCCTGAACTATAGCCCAAACAGTTTTTCACTAATAAAAGCCTCTGGGTGTTTCTTTGGGACTGAATGGCTGCAGGACTGAGCTGGTGTAAACTTTTGTCTACACCAACTCCTTGTACTTTTGGATTATAACATTTCTCTTTCCCAGTGTGAACACAGGAAGTTTGTACTTTTGGTTCCCCTCTTCTGATTCTACATCCTTTCCTTAGGTGATCTTTCTCTAGCTCATTTCCATAATACAGATGTATATATTATTCTTGTTTCCCTTCTCATCTTGAAAGCTAGCTGACAGTTCAGGTTTCAGGCCCCAAAGGAGCTCCTCAGACACCAACCAATTCCTCCATCAGAATTACCCATCTCAATAAATGACATTGCTGCCCATACATTTCTTCACTCCAAAATCCTAGAACCATCCTTGCTTGCTATCCTTTCCTGAAGATTCACAAGTAATGCATCAGTATGTAATGAGCTCCCTGTTCATGAGCTGTACGCTTCTCTGTTTTTCTCCATCTCTTCTTCCTATTCCAGATCACTCTTTGTCCCCTATTTCCTGCAATAACTGTTTCATGGTTCAACTTTCCCCTTCCTGGGGTATTCTCAAATCAAAACCATAGTATAAATTACAACAAAATTAGAATTTATTGTAACAGCAAAACAAGATCTGGTCCTTGTTGTCAACTCTAACCTCGTATCTCACCACATTCTACCATTCTCAACTGCACTCTAGATATGAGGCTTTCCATTTTTGGTTGTTTGTCTTTCCCACATTGTCACCCAGTTCTGTTAACGCAGAGCCCCTGCTCCTCACTGTTACAGCCTTAGGATTTCCAGCATCCACACCAGTCTCTACTACTTTACCACAGTGATAGCTGTTGACTACATTAATGGGCAAATGCTTTCTTTCTCTTCTCCTTAGACTAGAAACACCTTGGCAGTTACGATAGATGAACGGGGATAAAACTGTCTACCAATTTAGAGTGAAAATCTACAGCAATAGATTTAAATAGCTTTGGCTTCTATTTAATTCCCTTTCCTCTAATATTTCCTAGGATTTGAGGAATAAAAGCTTATCGGATCAAAACTTGCTGACAAAGCTGTTTACTTTGAACAAATAAGGTGCATAAGTCAAAGATTCAAAGATGAAGGTGCTTAAAAATCTATATGGATTTTACAGCAGTGAGATCTGTGGCCTTTAAAAATATGTAGAACAAGATGAAACAAATGTTTTCAGTAGATGTTCAGGTGCTCTTTTCTAAAAATAACACACTTAACCACAAATCAATGTTTAAAGACATATGGCTAATGAGGACCAGCCAGGAAACTCGTATAATTCACAGTAATGAGTATGGTAATGAGCTCCCATTATAAACCAAACGGCTTCATGACACGCTGTATCTATTTCAAATAATAGTGATTTGATTATTTCATATTTTTCAAAGCTCCAGAGTTAATTTACTGGGAAAATATTAGAAAACCTGACTGATGGATGAGTTATCTTGCCCGAAAAATCAGTAGAAGGTGACCTAAATTTTATTAACAAGTCATGTTTAACTATCAGATGTCATTAGAAATAAAAAATATTCAAACCTAAATAAAGACTAAGATCTTTTGAAACATAAAAGAGACCCTGCTACCGTGGTTGAAAAGAAGTGTTTTTCTTCCAACTCTTTGATATCTTTGCTTTTTAAATAGCACTCAAGGAAAGGTTGTGCTCCATTGAAGAGGATGCTTTGGAGACTTTTCTGCTATATCAAAAGGCCAGGGTATTGAATTTTATTTTTAGTATCCAAAGCAAATATTTATTTTTTGCCCTCAAAACCTAGCTGTCTCCGACATACCGCCTGAAATGGTGCTCCCAGCCATCTAACGTGGTATGGGTAAGAGGACGGTATGTTTACAAACTGCCGAGTTGTGGCTTCATAGAGTCTCTCCACTGTCAAGGACTTGTCACAAAAATTACTTTGCAGGGAAATGGGATTCTCTGAACTGAGAAGAGTGCAAGAGGAGCAAGTGGGGCTTCAGTGCCTTCACCATCTCCATCTTCTATGTGCTCATACTGACTGAATCTACATCATTATGGTTAATATGTATGTTGGATGCTCTACTTTTTAAAATATTTTTTAAAACTATCTTTTCTCATTTTGCATACCAATACCAGGTTCCACTATCTCCCCTCCTCCCACTCCCTGCACCTCCCTCCACCTCCCTCCTCTATTCCACCCCCATTCACTCCTCAGAGAGGGTAAAGGCTTCCCATGGGAAGTCACCAAAGTCTAGAACATTGCTTTGAGGCAGGACCAAGATCCTCCCCATTATATCTAGGCTGAGCAAGGCATCCCTCCCAAGAGAATGGGTTCCAAAAAGCCAGTATAAGAAGTAGGGAGAAATCTTGGTCTCACTGCCAGTGGCCCCCCCAGTCTGCTCCAGCTACACAATTGTCACCCCTATTCAGAGGGCTATGCTGTTTTTCCTGCTGTTGGGCTGGTGTCGGTGGGCATCCATTAGCTCAGGTAAGCTATTCATTGGGTATCCCCATCATGGTCTTGGCCTCTTTGTTCATATTCTAGCTCTTCCCTCTCTTCACCTGGACTTTGGGGGCTCAGCCCATTGCTCCACTGTGGATCTCTGTATCTGCTTCCATTGCTGGGTAAAGGTCCTATGATGACATTTAAGATAGTCATCAGTCTAACTACAGGGCAAGGCCAGTTCAGACACCCTCTCCACTGTTGCTTAGGGTCTTAGTTGGTGTTATCCTTGTAGATTCCTGGGAATTTCTCTAGTGCAAGGTTTCTTGCTAACCCCATAAAATGACTCCCTTAACCAAAATATCTCTTTCCCTGTTCTCCCTCTCTGTCCTTCCTCCATCTCAACCATCCCATTCCTTTAAATTCTCCTCCCCACTCCCCTTCTCCCCTCTTCCCCTTCCACTCTCCCTTCTCCCCCCACCTCGACACTCCCAATTTTCTCAGGAGATCTTGTTCATTTCCCCTTCCCAGAGGGATCTGTGGATACTCTCTTAGGGTTCTCCTTGTTACCCAGCTTCTCTGATACTCTATATTTTTATTTGTATTTATTTTTTGTTTTCTTTTATACTTGAGACAGGATTTCTCTGTGTAGCCTTGGCTATCCTAGAACTCGTTGCATAGACCAGGCAGGCCTTGAACACAAAGATCTACCTACCTCTGCCTCCCAAGTGCTGGGATTAAAGGTGTACACCACTACACCAGGGGATGGATGCTCCATATTTTTAAATTATTTTCATTAAGCTGTTCATTACCTCTCTCTCTCTCTCTCTCTCTCTCTCTCTCTCTCTCTCTCTCTCTCTCTCTCCTGTTTTCTTCCCTCTCTCCCTCCCTCCCTCTCTCTCCTTTGTTTTTGAGACAGTCTTATATGGTCCTGGCTGGTCTTAAACTGAGGTTAACTTTAAACTTTTGATTCTTCTGCCTTCCACCTTCCAAGTTTTCCTCCGAAAATATACTAAGATTATAAACATATAAAATTTCTAAATAGAACCCAGTAATAGTTACTGAAAATTGGAATTCGTCTTCTGAAATCTGTGGAGCAAACTATATGGATCAAGAGAAAAGGGACATTATTGAAAGTGTTGTCACTACACTGAAAACTGACCAGTGAGGGGATGCAGCCCTTTTCCCATTTCCCTACACACTGCTAGTCAGGTCGTTGCTATTCAGGAAAGATGGTCTCTGGTAAGAGGGAATCACTCAAGAGTGACTTTCTAAAGATGTCAACCCCAGGACTATCTCAAGTAAATATCCCACCCTGACCAACTACCCGGAATTTGCAACCCGCACAACTGTTGGTGACCTCAGTGGCCAATGAGCAACAGAGTGCTCTGAGGTGCGATCACACAATAGATGCCAACTGTGAGCAGACAGTAGTGCAAGCACACAATAGATGCCAACTGTGAGCAGACGGTAGTGCAAGCACACAATAGATGCCAACTGTGAGCAGATGGTCTATGCATAGGCAGCTAAGCCATACAAAATACAAAAGGACAAGCCAGAGTTGTTAGACAGTTGAAGCTAGCATAGCATATGAGAGATAAAGACCCCCAAAACTAGATTCAGAGCAACTTGAACGAAGCAAGGACTACAGAGGGAAAAGAAGGCCTAAGGATGAAAGCAGCATGCTATCCGTGTCTACAGAGAGTGCTAGGAGAAAACCAGGCATTCCCAAACAAGAACAGGATGCCACGAGGCCAAAACAGAAAGCTTTCACAAGTGAAAAGCTCTGTAGATCAAGAAGAAAGCTTTGTGTCCGTGTCCTTGAAGGGACTTTTGATTAAAAATGTAGAACAATATTGGAAAGGGGAAAATTTAATGGTGATTTAACTTGCTTATAAAAGTCAAAAAAAAAAAAAGGAAAAGAAAACAAGTTTAACTCCAAGGACAAAGTCAAACAAAGGGTTGTACAATTGTACAAGAAAAAACACTGATCATACTTTGTTGCCTGTCTTCACTATTAGCAAAGTTACACAGTATTGTATTACCATGGCATATCATTTAGTCAAAACTATAGTACAGCTCTACCAGGGGACCCACGAATAAAGAGAGGGGAAGAAGGAGAGAGAGACCAAGGCATGCATGGTCTCATCTTGCAAATTTGGAAGGCTGGGGAATATGACAGAAGAGGAAAAACTGGAAAAGCCAAAATGATCAGTGAGTTTGCTGTGTTCCCTAGTAATGTCAGAAGCTACACCATGGAGTCGCATCAGCAGGACTCTGTCAATATGAGCGGAACAAGAACAACCGTAGACATGCCAAAGAGAACAGGGGAAAGACCACAAGGTCTAAGCCCTACACAAAGATCGATAGGCAGCCAAGGAATGCTGCTGAGAGCCAGAGAAATAGTCTTTCCCTGGTAAGAGTACCTCAATTGGTTATCAAGGGGTCATGCCAGAAAACATGCATACAAGTAGCATTATAAAGACTGAGCAGGCTATGTTTAGAAATACACATACATATACATATATATATATATATATATGTATGTATGTATGTATATATATGGATGTAACAACAATTAATGAAAAAGAAGTCATGAATTTAAACAAGAGCAGGGAGGGGTATATGGGAGAGTTTGGGGCGGAAAAAGAAGGGAGGGATGATACAATTATAATCTAAAAAAAAATGGGTCTTAAAGTCTCCGTGGATTACACTTCTTTGTGTCAGATTTCATGAGTTTACTACAGAATTCAGTCGTCTTAACACAATTATCAGAGAAGTCAACCTTTCTGATTGTTTTGCAATATGAATTTTGTAATAAATCATGTTCGTGGAAAAGACAGAAGTAGATGAAAATTGTTCCCTGGAATCATGAAGCTAAATGACAGCTTGATCAGATCAAAGCATCAAGACGGCTATTTCTAGGGAGGGCTGTGATAAAGTTTGGTCTACACCAGTACAGAAACATCACAGTGAGAGCCAGTATCTGCTAATACAGAAGTGCTTAAATATTCTGTGGCAAAGATTCTACACCACCGTAGTACTTACACTTGTGGACGAGGCAGGGTTGAAGGTGGGCAGAGGCTCTACAGCCCACACAGGGAGGGCTTGGCCATGTCTGTGAAGACGGTTGCTTCTCTGGGACAGATGTTGTAAGAAGGGAAGGTTGATGCCCACACATGGAGCAGTGGCACACAAAGCAGATCCTTGACCCCCAGGCATGCTTTCTTTGTTCATCCTAACTGCCTCCACAGAGAGGTGCCCTCGAGTGAGTCCCCTGACCCACCCACCCTGATAGTGTGGCTCTTTCTCACTCATCTTTAATTCTCTGTGGTCCATAGTGGTGACCTTTATAAACTGTACTCACTAGGTGCTTCTTTGTAAAATATTCAGATAGTTGTTTGGGAAGAAATGTTTCCCAAATATTTAAAATAAAAGTGTAAAATGCATTCATAGTGGACACATTTGGGGACTGATCAAACACACAAATTGTCCCAAATAATCATCAAGTGGATGTTTTTAATACAAGTATGGTAAACACGTTGGAAACCTCTTTGTTTTAATCACTGTCTTAATTTGTGTTCTACTGCTGTGAGGAGATACCACAACCAAGACAACTCTTAAAGGAAACCCCAAAGCCCAACCCCAGTGACACACCTCCTCCAACAAGGCCACACCTGCTAATCCTTCCCATACGGTTTCACCAATTGGAGATGGACCAAGCATTTAAATATGTGAGTGTGTAGGGGCCGCTCTCATTCAAAGTGCCATAATAACCTTCAAAAGTCAACACATAGGAGCTCAAGAGGTGTCTTAGCATATAAGAGCCCTTACTGCTTTTCCAGAGGATCGGGTTCAATTCCCAGTACCTGTGTCAGGTAGTTTATGCATGAAATTTATGCCCTGGCAATGCTGAAGCACGCATGGGTAACCCTTATATAGCAGTTCTGTGGAACTTGTCCACATTCGGTTTTATGATCTAAGTTAATGAGGACAACTGACCAGGTCTCTTCCTTAAGAAGGCACCAAATCCCATCACAGATGGTTGTGAGTCACCATGTGGCTTCTGGGAATTGAACATAGGACCTTTGGAAGAGTAGGCAGTGCTCTTAACCACTGAGCCATCTCTCTAGGTAGTTTATAACCACTTGTTACTCCAGATCCAGGACATTCTCCTCTTCTGGCCTATATGGGCACACAACACTACATGCACACATGCACAAGCACAATAATAATAATAATAATAATAATAATGATAATAGCTATAAATATAGAGAATGAAATTGGAAAGGGATATGGGAGATCCAGAAGGGAGTGGAGAAGAGTTGTGACATGTATACAGTGTATACATTTGTAAAATTCCCAAAGAATAAATAAATTTTTTAAATACAGTAATTAGATTTAAGAAAATATTTAAAAAACTGGAAGGGCACACATTGGGAGAGGGACTAGGAAGAGTACAGGAGTACTAGGTGAGAATATGAGCCATATATATTTTATACAGGTGAAATTCTCAAAAAAATTTAAAGTTTGAACACTATAAATTTATAACTAATTCTTAAATTACAAAATATACACATTTATTATCAAAAACTTTGGAAATACAGACTTGCATAGAGAATAAATGTTCATCCCGGCAAGCAGAACTAATAAAAATGTGGGGATATATTCTCATTTTAAAATCTGCTTACACACACATATACTTTTAAATAAATTTGGAAATATACTGCACATGTTTTATTACCTAATTTTTCGATTGGCATGTTATGAACATTTCCCTTTTATTAAATATTTATTCCCACTACCATTTTATTAACTTTATGGTAGTCAACCAATGTCTGATAATTTATTGTCGGGTACAGCTAATATTTTCCACACTGTGCTTCTATAAATGGCACCATGATGAGTAACCTTGCACACATCCATTTATTTCAGTGGATGTAATTCCTAGAAATAGAATTTCTGGAAGAGGACGTATATTTTTAAAAACTCTTGACACTTAGCTACCAAAATATCTCTCCAGTTGACATATTCACCCACAGCCAGCCTCTTATGCTCTTCTAAATGAGCAAATAACAATTGTACACATTTATGGTATTCAATGGGATGCTCTGTCATGCATGCCAAATTAAGGTTATGTATATATGTACATATTATGAAATAATTAAATCAGGCTGATCAGCATATATTCACCTCTCTCTGTGGTAAGAATGCTCAAAATCTACTTAGTTATTTTGAAGTACAATATCGTTAACTACGATTATAGGATTTGAAAATAGTGAAGCTCATACTTTTAAGTATCCTTGAGATTGACAAATGCTGATAAAGTTTAGAAGCAATTCAAGTTCTTAATTGAGACCTTACCTTATCCTATAGAGTATAAAGCTCCTGAAGTTCAGAGACCACTTTCTTAAAATTTATTTTTCCTATTCACCCAAACGGAACTGGAGAGATGGCTCAGCAGTTAAGAGCATTGCCTGCTCTTCCAAAGGTCCTGAGTTCAATTCTCAGCAACCACATGGGGGCTCACAACCATCTGTAATGAGATCTGGTGCCCTCTTGAGGAAGAGACCTGTCAGTCATCCTCATCAACTTAGACCATGAAACGGAATGTGGACAAGTTCAACAGAACTGCCATATATAGGTTGCCCATGCAAGCTTCAGCATTGCCAGAGAATAAATTTACATTTTTTTTACAGTTCACCCAAATGCATATCCTAGAATGTGTTCAATAACGTCATCAGTTCATCTAGGGGGAGGCCATCGAGGATAAACAGTAAACAAGAGACCTGAAGCACCGTTACAGCCGTAATGAAGATATGACCCAAGACAATGAGTGGAGGGTGCCTAGGATCTACCTATTCCTTTTGGTAATATCTTCAAGTTGGTGGTTATGCATTCAGACTACTTGGGTTATTGCTCACTCAGAGAAATCTCAAAGACATAGACCCTGCAGATATTGATAGAAGGACGTTCTGATTTTGTTTTGCACGACAGGCTAAAACTGAGGAGCAGTGGGTTCATATTCACATGACAGGGAGGTAGACCTCGATGGAAAGCATGGGGTGGAGACGGGCGTCTTGTAATGGTCTGAGTGGGAGAAAATGGGGGGCGGGGCGAAAGAAGAAAAGAAGAGAGAAGAAAGAGAGGAGCATTAGTGTTTCTCAATGTCCCTGAAGGAAAGCTCCAGCTGCAGTCTAGGAATGCTATTTGGAGCATCCCAGCCGAGATGGCTATTCATAGTGTCCGCGCCATGGCCGGATAAACAGACTCCTAAGCTTCACTTTCCTAGGTCAGAAAAGACCCAGCTGACAGAGAAGATCTGCTTCACTCCGGCACATTTATTTCTATTGGAAGAAATAAAGTCCATGTCTTGATTAAAATGGAGACAGTGTCTTTCTCTAGCCTTCTGCACGGAGTCATAGCAAGTGCGCATCAGAGCTGAGTCTGAAACGCACAAACTGGACTAGATGGGTTTGAATGATGTCTCTAATATGGTACATCGCCGCCTGTGGGTACTGTTGAGGTTTCTGGGTTAATGAAATTTAGTTTGATTCTTAATATTGTGGGAGGGGACAAAGTTTGTTTAACATTTGTTAAACAAACGGAAGAACAATAGGAATTGTAAGCAGAGTCTGCTCGTTCATTTCCCAGCCGTCCAAGTCTGAATAATCACACAGAACCTACGCTAATTACCACACTGATGGGCCAATAACTTAGGCGTATTCCTAACTAGTTCTTACATCTTAAATTAACCTGTTTTGATTAACCTGTGTATCTCCACGAGGCTGTGGCCTGCCAGTAAGGTTACAGCCTCCTTCTCCTTTAGCAGTGACATGGTGTCTCCTGACTCCACCTTCTTTCCTCCTCTATCTCTGCTTAGATTTCTCACCTTGTTACATTCTGCTCTGCCATAGGTCAAAGAAGCTTCTTTATTAACCAATGGTAATAAAATCTATTCACAGCACACAGAGGGGAGTCCCACACCAAGAAATCCTTCAGCACATAGTCCAGTTCAGACACCATCCTAGTGCCTGCACATTTCTCAGTCCCTGTACACCTGATAGCACAGCAGGTCGTGAATGAATGGCAGAAACAGCTAAAAGATAGAACACGGACCCAGCAAATAAGTGACAAAGCCAAAAATCTAACCTCTGATTATTAATTATAAAATCTCTCCTAATATAATGTCCTCATCTTCTGTTTGCTAATTGTTACCTGTGCTAGCTTCGTCCTATTACTGTGATAAAAAAAAAAAAAACAGAAACAAACAGAAACACGCAACAACAAAAACACTCTGGCTAAAATCAATTTGGGGGAGGAAAGGGTTAATTTCATCTTACACTTTACAGGGGGAAATCAGAGCAAGAACTCAGATCTGAAGCAGAGACCATAGAACTGATGCTTCCAGGCTGGCTCACCGGCCTGTGCTCAGCTAGTTTGCTTATACAGACAGCCTAAGGCCACACATGCAGAGAATGGTGTCACCCATGATGGGCTGGGCCCTCCTAATTCATTATCTATCAAGGTAGTCCACTACAGACATGCCCACAAGCCAGTCTGATCTGGGTAATCCTTCAAATTGACAGCCCCTTCTCAAGTGACTTTTGGCTGTGGCAACTGATACTCAACGCTAAGGAGGACATATTTCTTTTCTGAGTTTTTCTAATTGAAATCTGACTTCCAGCCAGCTACTACATTAAGAGGGATCTAATAATATAATTCAATATTATTACCTTCTGAAAGATTTTGGCTGCATTTGAAACAACTGTGGGATTAAATTCTAATGTAGAATGTTATTTTGTGTATGTTGCGTAAGTGTGTGTGCGCATACGTGTGTGCACGTGTGTGTTTGTGAAGGCAGGTGGAGTCAGGTTCCTCTCTATCCTGCTCCACCTTAGTTTCTGTCTCTTGCTGAACCTGGAGCTCCTTTCTCCACCTCAAGCCCTACGCTCCACCATACCCAGCTTGTTACGTGTGCACTGGGGGTGAAAACTACCGTGCTCATGACTGGACAGCAAGCACCATACCGGCTGAGCTCCATCTCCAGCCCCTCGTGATGAAGTTCTAGACATCACCGCAATACGAGCTGTTTCAAAAGTATTATCTCAGCAAAGGGGGCGGTGTTTTCTAGGGTGACACTTAAGGACACCTCAGTTTTAGAAATTCCGAGGTAAGAAGTCATGTGACTGTCCATTTCTGCTAGCCCGGCAGAGTACGCTTGGAAAAAAAAAAAAAAGTGACGATGGTTCCAAACAAAACCCAGAAGTCTCTCAGAATCCGTGTAAATTTCCAAGGAGAAAAGCCCTCATAAAGAAGCAATGTGTTCCTAACTGCATCTCACACACTAGAAGAGCTCAAAGGATCATGTCCCGTGACGGCCACAGGTGACTGTTATTCTGTGACTCCGTGATGCGGAGTGTTTATTCTTGCTTCCCGAGAGTCATCTGTCATTGTCTTTCCCCTTTGCACTTTATTTTCTGACACAGAAAAGAACGCTGGGTTTTATCACAATGATTACTAAACAACACACTTCCTTTTCCTTTTTAAAGATAAGTCTATTTTAAGGTAACGTGAAGCTTATAAAAGAGCTTTTAAAATAGTACGAAGAATTCCAGACAGTCTTCACTCGGCTTCTCCCAGTGTCAGCATCTTACGTAACCAAAGCAATTATCCCTAGCCTAAGAAACTGCCATTTTTATAAAGCTACAGGCTCCCGTTAGAGTACACCAGTCTTCATCTATTAATAGCTTTTTTAAAAATGTCACACCAGTATCTAATGAAGGTCTCATATTGCATTGGTAGATTGTGATCTACCTTCGTATCTCTAGTACTTTCTTTCTTTTGTTATTTTCATATTCTGAGACATCTGAAAGGCACCAATCAGTCATTTTGTGGAATACACCTCTGTTTTGGTTTGCTTAGCATGGTCTCATGCTTGGACTGAGATTATGCATTACTAAGAAAAATACACAGGAGTGATCTGTCCCCTAGGCCTATGTCAGACCAGAGAGCACGGTGTAGCTTGTTCTTAGTGGTGCTAATGTTTGTAAAAGTATCTTTAACAATTTTCTCCTCTGCAAACTTACTTTTTTATCCTTCTTCAATATTATATAAATGTCTTATTTCACCTGAAATTAATCCACTCAGCTCAATTTCTGCTTTTTTTTCCAGGGGAGGTGTTTTTTTCCTTTTGTTTTTTAAGATTGGGAGTCATATAGCCTAGGCTAACCTTGGACTTGTCATGAAGCCAAATACAACCTTGACCTTCTGATCTTTCTGCTTCTGCCTCCTCAGTATCATGATTGCAAGCAGGTGTCACCATACCTGGTTCTGGGGATTGAATCAGGGTTTCAGATATGCTGGCCAAGCACTCTACCAAACTAAGTTACTGTTCCCCGCCCCTTGACATGCATTTCTCAGTAGAGGAAATCCTATCCATTGATAAGAAAAATCTATCAGTAACACCAAAAGCCAGAAGTAACTGGTGATTGTTAAAATAAGCCCAAAGTGGAGAATTTTAGAATTGCTAAAGGCAGGGTATGTAAAAACCAAAACACCCTCAAAAGGGCACAGTTTGACATTCATAGCAAGAAAGGCTCTCATTTTCAGCAGCTTGAGAGCAGAGCTGAAATAAATGGGTAAGACGCAAAGAGAAGCAGACGGGGTTCCAGACGGATCCCACACTTATCAGAGCCACATTAACATTTGTATTTCTGTATCAGTAAGTTATATGGTTCACAGATGGCTCAAAATCCTATCTGCAGTGTTCCTCAGATCAAGTACATAAAGAACTATAGGCTTTGGGGTTTTTGAGTCATTAAGTTTTGGCAGACAGCTGAATGCCAATTATTTGATTGGTTTAATATTTTTTCTCAGCACTAAATTGTAAGATAGAATCTGCATTCAAGTTACACCATAAGACATTTTGCCTTTGGGAGTGTTTACTTATCATTTTCCATAGCCACAACCAAGATATTCAGAAATACCAATCTCTTGTGATTTGAGGCTTATTTTTTGCTTATGGGGACAAGAGCTCACTGTGTATCCCTCAATAATCCCTTGCTAGAAAGACCTAACTACCTGGAGTGTGTGGAAGTCCTTTTGTCTCTCTCTTCTGAGTGTGACCATTGCAAGCAGGGGCTATCATGTATGTTTCATGACCCTAATCTTTAGAGACTTTATTAGACTCTCCAAAAATAACACCTGACTGGCAAGGAGATATACTCAAAAGAATACCTCTGTTAAATTATCACTTGGGAAAAAAAAGCCAATCTACACAATCTAAAGTTAATGCATGCCAAATACCAAAATACCGTGTTAATAATGAAAACCAGTTTTGGACACTAATAGTATTAAAAGCTCACAGATATCCAATGTTTTCAATGGGCTAGTCACTAAGTTGTGTTTTGACATTTAATTGCTGTAGCCATATGAAAAATCAGAGATTGTGGCAGATTTAATATTTTTCCCTACTTGCAATTTATTCTTTTTATGGATGCTAGTAGAAGACAAAAGACTCTTGGGCCCAAGACAAGGGACATTATTACTCACAGAAATAGGAGGACCCAGAGCACAAGCAGTTTCTTAGACCACTTCTCCAAGCTTCAGTTACCACAGTGAATCCAAGGAGAGATGTAATGTGCATACAAAGAGTGGGTTACATTACAGGAGAGAGACTCATTCAAATTCAGGAGAGCTGAATCTTATAAAATGGATAGTAAGCACCCTGCCACTTCTTCCAGAGGGAGACATTGTCACCAAACTACAAGGCTCTTTCCCATAAAGGACAGAGGCAATCAGGTCTCTGCTCTCCTGACACACAGGAAGGTGAGACACATCCATGAAGAATCATCACCCGATGTGATGAGGCACTATAATTGTTTTCTTCACAAATGAAGAACTTTAGGCTTGGAGACAATTTCTTTAACTTAAGAAGACTTTCAGTGAGGCCATAGGCATTTGTTTTCTTTCCCCCGGGGAATGTTTTAGTATTTATCTGTAAACAGAGACTGCTCATTTGTTTCCAGATGCCCATACCCGAATAACCACACAAAACTGTATTAATTACATCACTGTTTGGCGAATAGCTTGGGCTTATTCCTAAATAGCTCTTACATCTTAAATTAACCCATTTCTATTAATCTATATATCACCACGAAGTTGTGGCCTACTGGTATCTTGTAGTTGTAGCTACATGGCATCTTACTTCTTTCTCTTTGTATCTTTGTTTGGACTTCTCGCCTAGCTATATTCTGCCCTGCCATAGGCCGAAGTAGCTTCTTTATTAACCAATGGTAATAAAACATATTCACAGCATACAGAGGAAAATCCCGTATCATTTATCAGCTTGTTTTATTTATTACATGAAGCATGATCCCTGCAAGGCAGAGATTCTCAACCTGTGAGTCATGATCCCCACAAGGGTCACATGTTGGATATCCTGTATAACACATTTACATTATAATTCATAACAGTGGCAAAACTACAGAAATAGCAATGGAGTAATTTTATGGCCGAGGTTCACCGCCACATGAGGAACTGTAGAAAGGAGAATGGCATTAGGAAAGTTGGGAACCATTGCTGTAAGGTGTTGTGGAAGAGTTTACAAACTGTAAGAGGTGTGGGCATAGAGATGTACGCTAAGATGTGCTTTGTATTGGGCAGCTTGAAAAATACACTGTGGTTTCATCTCTGGGATATCAATTTAAAGTGTGACTATAAACTTCCTTATATGGTTTCACACCTTCCATACCCAAGGGAAGGCTTGCTGCACTAGGGAAAAACATAGTAAGCCTCTGTTACCAGGTAGTGTCAAGTTGTGATTCTGATCTATGCTGTTAACTTTTCTGAAGTGTTTCCTCAGGTGTGAACTAGGGGTTCCCTGTAGTGTCATTGCAGGACCTCAAGGGAAATGAAGGCGAGCTCCCAGGTCAGTACCCCTGCACACAGCAAGCAGCCCACGGTAGAAAGCAGTACTAAGTTGGAGGGTGAGAGCTAAGTCTCTAACTTCTATTGCTGTCACAAGTGGGAAAGTTCAAGAACAAAATGAGTAGGAAATTTGTAAGCCCCCCTTTTCCTCAGCATAAAAGCCTTTTCAGGCACCGAGGATGTGACACATTGAATTCAACCCTTTTTATTCTGATTCATTTTCAACATGGAGTGGAAGCATTTCAAGCTGTCAAAACATTCACTGTTAGCAACAGAATGGATGTTGTTCTTTTAAAAGGTCTCCTAATATTCCTCTTAATGACTCAAAGCAGGAGAGCCTCGATTTCTCCATAAATGATGTGACTGAAATACAAATGTGTGGTAGAGACCCACCTCTGGTGGAGCTCAGCCATCTCCATGTGCCGTGATACAGTGATCATGACTTTGAGTTTCATGACTTTGCACCAGGGTTGTGCTGTGCTTACAGATGGCTTTGTTGATTTTCCAATGAGTCATATGGGAAGGTGGGGAAGACGAAATTGGTTCTCTCATTCACTTAGAAGTTACATCACAGACACTGGAGAAAAGCAAGGAAAATAGTCTACTCAAGGGGGCAGATGGCCGCAGAGGAAGAGGCATACTCAGCAAACAGTTGCGTGCTTGGCAGCTGGGGCCTTGTACCCATTGGTGGATTCTTCTACCCTAGCAATGTTAGTAATCTGCTCTCCTCAAAGTTTGCTGAGCCAGTTGTTGTCCACGATTGTTTGATGTTGATTTGTTTCGAAAACCCCTCAACTTTAACTAATAGTTGTGATCCAAATTAACAACAACCAGGGGAGTCTAGAAATGATGGGTGCATTCTGGTGATTCGCTCCAAACTTCGCTCGTTATCTGCATGAAATACAACTGTGGCTCCATGAATAATTCTCAAAAATGCTGAATTTAAAATGAGCACTGAGTAGGATAAACAGCACTTGAATAACGCTTAAACTCCACCATCTGGTAGTCTAGTATTTTAATGCGCACTGAATTTCTCTTATTAGGTGCCTATTTGCCATTCTTTCTGAATAGGTTTTTCGGGAGAAGGAGCCGAGTAAACCGAGGTGGAGTGAAAGTTATGATTCAGGACCGTTTTCTTTTATAGAAATGTTCTTAAAGGAAAGCCCAGACAGTGAAGGCTCAGCCTTTCCCTAGGGGGCAACTGAAGACCCCCTGACGAAGTTTCTCTTAATTCAGAGAATTTGTTTCTGAGACTCCTTATAGCGGGTACATGTGGAAGGGAAGGAGAGAGGGATGAAGGGAGTGCCCAGAGACAGGAAACAAATGGCACTGATGACCCATACACATGCATGGCCTTTGGGAGAAAAATGGGGAAGTAAATATAGAATGGGGGGGAATGAATTGGTGTTATGAAATGATCATCATACTTGTAAAATTAATAATTAATGTTGGGGCTGGAGAGATGGCTCAGAGGTTAGAATCAAAGTCTGCTCTTCCAGGGGACCTGAGTTCGGTACCCAGCACCACCAGGGTTGCTCACAACCACGTGCAGCTCCAGTTCCAGTGAGTCTAAAGGCTCTGGCCTCTGTGAGCACCTGCCTTCACACACACAAGCCCACACCCACACACATTTACACATCATTTAAAATAAAAGAAATACTTAAAGCGGATGCTATTTTCTTAAAGTCTTACACTAAGCCAGCTACTCTTGTGATTTAGCATGGCATTTGCATGAGAGATGCCTTTCTTCCTGATGTGAGAGGTTCAACATAAGCTTACACAGAAGAGACGCATGACACCAATCATGAAATATACATAGCTCCGGGACAAAAATGTTTCCACGTGCCTTATCCTGTTTGATTGACGCAGCAGAGTTAAGCGGCTCGGTCCTGTTCTATGTCTCAGCAACTGGGTCAGTTACTGGGTGGCAGAGTCAGAGGTCAGTTCTCCTTTTCAGAATTTCAATTCTAATTCTTGTACCTCAAATTAGCACCAACCAAAGTGGGAAGGGATTCGCTGACTGTGCTACAAGAAAAGCTGCGATCTGCCTGACTCCTGGCAGCCAACGACAATGGAACTGCCTGTGGAAACCTCATTCTGATACCAATTGGAAAACAGAACCTGTAATCTCCACAAACTGACAGCAATGTCCCATTGCTGAAGATAACACACAGCAATTCAACATGGGGAAGTCGAGCTGAGGCCAACATAGAGCCCTCACCCCTGTGTTCTTGGTACAGGAAGACATTCTGCACACTATCAAAAGAGAAATGCAAACACCAAGCCAGCCACAGAACCTCTGAACTATAATCTGTCCTGCCTGCAAGATATACTAGTGCAAATGTAGCACACGGCTTATGGGAATCAGCAACCAATACCTGATTTAACTTAAGACCCATTCCATAAGATGGAACCCATACCCAATATGGTTTAGGTGATCAGGATATGGAACTCATAAAAGCATATACTATTGTTATTAATAATAGCAATAAAATGACTCCTGATGACTTTCTGCTACCCAGAGATCAGTGCCTTGTTCAGCCATCGTCACAGAAATTCCCTTTGTTGGCAGATGGGAGCAAATACAGAGACTCACAACCAGACATTATGTAGATAATGAAAGACCTTGGAACACTCAGCCCTAAATGGGATGTCTCCATCAAATCCCTCCCCACAGAACTCAGGGAACCTGTAGAAGAGGAGGTAGAAAGAGTGTAAGAGTCAGAGGGCATGGAGGACACCACGGAAACAAGTGAACCAACATGAACAAAACTCATGAGCTCCCAGAGACTGAAGCAGTACACACAGGGTCTACGCGGGTCTGCACCGGGTCCACGCGGGTCTGCACCGGGTCCTCCCGTATGTTATGACTATGACTTCCCGTTTAGTGTTTTTGCTGGATTCCTGAGTGTGAAATGAGTGAGTTTCTGATTCTTGTGCCTCCTTTTGGCTTCTTTTTCTCTTGTTGATTTGTCTTGTCCAACTTTGATGTGATCATTTTTATTTTGTTATATTTTTGTATTAGAAGCCTATTTGTTTTCTAATAATAGACAGAACAGGAGTAGATCTGGATGGGAGGTGGGTTGAAGGAACTGAGAGGAGTAGAAGTAGAGAAATCCATAATCGGTGTATATGGTGTGAGAAAAAGAATCTATTTTCGATAAAAGGAAAAAATAATAAAATAAAATAAAATAAATAAATGAAAGAATTTGGAGTTGGCAGTTTGTGTGTATATATGTGTATAAGCGTGAGAGAGAAAGACAGAGACAGAGAGACAGAGACAGAACAGAGACAGATGCAGAGAAGGAAAGAGACACAGAGAGAGAGACACAGAGATGAACAGAGACACACACAAAGAGACACAGAGATGAATAGAGACACACAGAGAGACAGAAACACAGAGAGCTTCCTAAATGAACACAAAAGGAATAGTTAAAATTGTACAGAATATTTTTGAATCCATCATCTCATTTGATATTCAGAGAAACTGTCAAAATATTTTAACTCAAAAATGGAAAACTGTTTCTTCAAGATTCTATTAACAATAATTGTGAAATCCAGACTCCCCATTAAGGTCTCTAACCCATTGCCTTCCTCTGAAATCTAGGTTGGGCTAGAAGTGTTCTAGATCTTTTATAGTTCTATCTGCCCTAATGTCAAGCGTGACTAGAATAATTTATTGTTGTTTATTTATCGATAATATTATAGTGGCTTAACAATGCAATGATAGTTATATAATTTTCTAATAATGTTTAGGGAAAATATAATATAGTCATTTACTAAATAGTTATTAAAACACTTCACCATACATAATTTCCACAGAAAGTTGTACCAAATATAGTAGGGAGACCAAAATCATGAAGCAAGAACTGTCTCTTCTCAATAAGTATATGCTGTTGTTTGGGACATATTGTACCACACCCACTGCCAAAGCACAACCAGACACAGAATGCTCTGGAAGCTGAGACTGGAGGTAACCTTAAGCCTTAAACTGCATGATGGGTTCAGAAACTCAGAGGTTGTCACAGAGAAGCAAGGTTTCATATGCCACCTGTTATTAACATATCTCTTTCATACCAAAACCCATATGAGGGTGAGATTTTGCATGGATGATAATGGCATTGAGATCATCTGTTGTATTGTGGTCATTGCAGCTCTCCTAGGAAAATAAAGTAGGCAGCTTTCACTCAGTACTTGAAGGTCAATAAACATAAGTACACAAACCCATACCATGCCCAAAATTCAGCTACCACTGTCAGCCTTGTCTTCAAAGTAATGTTTCTTTCTGTCTTGTTACATCTCCAACAAGATGTAACAATAATCACTCAAATAATCTTTTACTTTCTCTTTGTATTCAAAAGTATTAAAGTGATCCAGCATAAGTAAATGGCAAAAGAATGGACAGACAGCAGAACCCTACCAAAACAATGAGTCTATGAATGGCTGAACTGGCAAATATCGACAATTCATAACTGCAGCGCTGGACCCTGTGATGCCGTCCTAGAAGCCAAACCACTTCCAGCTTGTGCTGAACTTGTAACTACACACACAGTGCAGATTTTTTCCCCCATGAAACGAGTAAGATGGATGTCAGAGCAGGCCATGGAATATATTGATAACAGAACTCAACGGTGGATTGCTCCAGCAGCAGATTAAATAAGTAATACATGAGCATCAATTCTGGATATTCTTTCCATTTAAATTTCAACACTGCATCAAACATCAAGCAACTGTATAAGATGCAGGACCGAAGCAAGAAGGAAATTATGATAATGTAGCTTGCAGTATAACTTGATTTCAAATAACATCTTTCATATAAACTGGTATCCAAAGTGCCTTATGAAATAAAATAGTGCAAGAAAGTGGACAGCGTGTGGCATAAATAACAGAAAACGGTGGAGCAACTGCACTCCTTGTGGACAAATTAAAGCATTCCATCATAAAGCCAAGAGCACCGGGGGAGGACAGGCAAGGATCACATGGACAATCTTAGATGAGGTACTACAAACTTGGACGTTGTCAAGAAAGTCATGTATATGCATGTTTTTTAAAGAAAGAATTACTCTTTTCTTTTAGTAGACTATTTGGGTGGTATATTCAGGAAAGCTGACTTTTTGGATCCTATAGCTTGAATCCTGGAATCACCCACTGACAATTGGGAGTTCTATGTGAGTGAGCACACACCTCTACCTCCAAATGGGCTGACTGCTAAAAGTGACAAGGTGCTAGGTAGCAATGATCTCTTCTTACCGTGCTCACCATAGTTCAGAGGCCAGGCATTGCCACCAGACTGGCCAGCTCATGCCTTGGCTCTGTCAGTTAAGAGATATATGGCTCAAGATGTAGGCAGATCATGCTCTCTGTGTCCTCCTCTCTAGTATGAAAATGATAATAATACCAATCAAGTAGGTTATACAAGCTAAACAAGAATTCATAGAAAACAATTAACATAAAGTCATTTTCACAGTCACTGAAAAGTTTAGCTATACTAGCTGGGGAAGTGGACACGGAGTCCCACCTCTAGCCAAGAAGCTACCTGCTACTGACACCTGCTCGCAAAGGGAAACCGTTTTGTCCATTGTCATTTCCCTGAGTATATCCGTCACGCTCCTGGGTAGGCCCGTGCCCAGAAGTAGCTGCCCAATACAAAATGGATTCAATGGTATTTTTATGGACCTTTTGTTCCATTTGCTTTGTTTTGACATTTTTGTCTTATTAGTAATAATCATTTGCTTATTTGTTTTGATTTGTGTTTTGTGGGTTTTATGTTTCTTGGGTATTTCTCTTGTTTGTTTGAAGGATTGTTTTGAAAGAAAGAGAAAATGAATGAATTTGGGTAGGTAGGGAGGAGGGGAGGAACTGGGAGGAATTGGAAGAGGGAAAAACATGATCAAAATATATTGTATGAAAATTTTTATTTGATAAAAAAAAGAAAATTTTATCTGTTCTATAAACTCGAGGTGAAAGTAAGTTCCACATCCCTAGGGGGAGTCCAGAACCACCTTTAAGTTGGTCAAAACCCCATAGTGTTCATATAAACTCATCAGGATTCACATTGCCCACAGCATAGAGCCATTCACACATCTTCTACCATATGCATTATAGAGGATGTAGACCTTCAGCTGTATGATTCTGGTATACTGTAGCATGACTTTCCATTTGTAATCAGAAATATGAATCAACAGTAAGTGGACACTCCTTAAATTTTCATAGACTCCAAAGTGGACTTTTTGTTGAGATTTCAGAAGGACAGTTAAGGCATATGATATGAGCTCTGACCCCCTACACTGTGGCTTTGTGGTGTCCTTTAAATGTTCCTCTCTGTCATGGATGACTTCCATGAATACTGCCTCTATGAAATTTGTAGTGTCCATCACTTCCTCAGGATTGGTTATAGATTTCTGGGTACAAATTAGCCCCCAATTCAGACAACAGACACTCATTGTTGCACCATTTCTGAGGGCCAACAATCCACGGGTGGAGGACTAGCTCATGGTTCTCTCTCAAGATTTCTCTTAAGATGACTTACCCAGGGTTTTAGATTCCTATCCTGTAATCAATTTTGAAATAGCACCAAGTTCTAAATGCCCAAAAGTATCCAAAAAAGGTAGATGGATACCTATAGAAATGAATGATTTAAAAGAAATTAAGCAAGCAGTAGTATCTTAAAGCTTGCATTCAGCATTTGTTAGGGAGATGGTAAAGACACGGACTTCTAGCAATAAGACCACCCCACACAGTTTCAACAGTCCTGGAAGGTGGACCCAACTGCTCTGGAAATGTTATTGGAGATAAGAGGCAAAAATTTTAGAACAATAGGGAAAAGCAAAAGGACTTGAGACTTCCCAAGATCAAATTCTTGGTGAGGGCACTTATGCTGACCCACAGGCTCAAGCTCTTTACAATGAACAAATATTGTCCTTATGCCACAAAGCAGACTTACATGCTTGGGACAGGATTCAAGAACTAGGAAAACATATTGAATCATATACCAGAATTAAACAGTGCCAAAGAGAACACTTTAGTAACTTTTTACATGGATTAACAAAGGCTGTACAAATAAAAGTAATAGACCTAGAAGCTAGACAAGTGCTTATTGCATCTCTGGCTTTTGAAAATGCCAATTTAGAATGCAAAAAGATACTTGGGCCTTTAAAGGTTAGATCAGCACCAATGGATGAAAGGATCCTACATACAATGAGCAATAAGACAGTTGACTTCGCTTGGGTAGGAGAAGCAATTCCCAAAAGTATGAGGAGACATCAAAATGCCAAATGTTTTAATTGTGGTAGAATAGGACATCTGTGAAGGGATTGTAGACAAGGAATTCCTAGAAATAATGTCTCCCTTAGTAATTGCAAAAATAAAATGTATCAACCTTCTGGATTATGTAGGAGGTGTGGCAAAGGCCTACATTGGACCAATAAATGTAAAGTAACAAAGACAGACAAGGCAACCCAATACTATCAGGAAAATTCTTGGAGGGCCTCTCACAAACCCCCAAGTCAAAAGTGGTCCAGTCATTCCCAATCACTGTGGAGGACATGTCTCATGAGAAAAATTTAAAAATCCAATGCCTACTGTAAAAAACAAACAAACAAAAAAAAACCATACTGTTCTAAATGATGGAATAAACATGGAAGATGAAATAAAAAATTCCAGTAGGAAATAGGAAATGTATATTCTGACAGACTTCTATAAATGATCAAAGACCAAAGCTAAGAGTATGTATAAACGACATTGTAATTGTGAGTTTGAGAGACATGGGTGCAGACATGAATATCATTACTCCAGAATCTTGATATCCAAATTGGCATCTTCAAGAGGCAGATGTTCAATTCTTAGGAACTGGAACCCTATCTCAAGTGAAACAAAGCACAAGACGGGTTGAATGCATAGGACCAGAAGGACAGAGAAGAAAGGCTGAGGCCATATGTGGCTAACATCACAGTGAATGTATGAGGTTGTAACATGCTGTAGCAATGGAATACCCAGATTAACCTTTCTGCAGTATCAAAAACTCATATTTCTGGGAAGGATATTATAAGGTACTGTACACAAAAGTCAGACTGTACAAGAACATAAAGAAACTAGCAAACTGTTAGAGGTACCAATGGCCCTACCTTTAAAATGGTTAACTGATCATAATGGATAATTTTTCTAATGTGCTCTTGGATTCGGTTTGCCAGTATTTTATTGAGAATTTTCGCGTCGATGTTCATGAGTGAGATTGGCCTGTAATTCTCTTTCTTGGTTGTGTCTTTGTGTGGTTTTGGTATTAGGGTAACTGTAGCTTCATAAAAGGAGTTAGGCAATGACTCTTCTGTTTCTATATTGCGGAATACGTTAAGGAGTATAGGTATTAGCTCTTCCTGGAAGTTCTGGTAGAATTCTGCATTGAAACCATCTGGTCCTGGGCAGAGATCCCCCAGATTGTTCTCTGGACAGAGGAGAGGGTGCCTGAATCGGCCGTGGCCCATAACCATACTGATGTATATTTTGCTTATCACCATAGATCCTTCATCTGGCGAAGGACGGCGATACAGTCGGAGACCCACATTGGAGCACCGGACTGAGCCCCCCGAGGTCCAAATGAGGAGCAGAAGGAGGAAGAACATGAAAAACGAAATCAGTACTGCGAGGGATGCTATCACCCACTGATACAAGGAAACGGATCTAATGAGAGTTTACCAAGGCCAGTTGGACTGGGACTGAACGAGGACGTGATCTAACCAGATTCTTGGAATTTGGCCGGATTCTCTGAATGTGGCTGGCCTGGAGTCTTTCTGAAAAGCCATTGACTATGATACTGGGACCTGTTTCCTCTGCATATTCTGGATTTTGGGGATCCAGTCTGTTTGGATACTCACCTTCCTGGACCTGGAGGGAGGGGGGAGGAACTTGAACTTCCCACAGGGCAGGAAACCCTGACTGCCCTAAGGGACGAAGAGGGAGGAGGAGAGGGAGTGGGGGGAGTGGGAGGGTGTTGGGAGGAGGGGCGGAAATGGAAACTTTTATAATTTAATAAAATTTACTTTCAAAAAAAAAATAAAATAAAATGGTTAACTGAGAAACCAATATGGGTTAAACACTGGCCTTTAACAGAAGACAAACTGAAACTGCAGGCTTTAGTACAGCTGGTACAGGAGTGACTAGACGTTTACCATATTAAAGAATAAACCAGCTCTTGAAATTCTCCTGTATTTGTTGTTTAAAAAAATCTGGTAAATGGAGAATGGTGACAGAACTAAGAGCCGTCAACAAGATAATTCAACCTATGGGGCCTCTGCAACCTGGAGTTCCTCTACCTTCTCTATCACCAAAATGAAGGCCTCTTCTAGTTATTGATTTAAAGATTCTTCTTCACTATATCTTTACAAGAAAAGGACAGAGAAAAAGTTGCCTATCCAGTACCTACTTATAATAATTTTTAGCCTACTAGGAGATATCAGTGGACCATCCTCCCACAGGAAATGCTCAGTAGCTCCACCCTGTGACAATACTTTGTAAATCAGTCATTGGAAATAATACACAAACAATTTCCCATATCTATAATTAACCATTACAGGGATGACATTTTGTGGTATAGGAGGTCCTTCTGTATTTGTCTTGCTTTCATTGGTTAATCAATAAAGAAACTGCCTTGGCCTTTTGATAGGTAGTAGGGAGGACAGAACTGAATTCTGGGAAGAAGAAAGCAGAGTCAGAAAGAGCTGCCATGAAGCTGCCAGGTCAGACATGCTGAATCTTTCCCGGTAAGTCATGATCTCGTGGTGATATACAGATTATTAGAAATGGTTTGAATCAAGATGTGAGAGTTAGCCAATATGAGGCTAGAGCTTATGGGCCAAGCAGTAATTTAATTAATACAATTTCTGTGTGGTTATTTTCGGTATAAGCTAGCTGGGGGGCCGGGATCAAAAGCAGGCCCCATCTTACAACAATTTTGCTATCTGATTCAAAGGCAGATACTTTAGAAAGAATGTTTGAAGAGGTAAAGAAAGTTTTGCCGAAATGGGAATTACAAATTGTTTCTGAAAAAATACAGAGAGGAGATTCTGTCAATTACCTAGGTTATAAAATAGGTTTACAAAAAATTAGAACACAAAAGGCACAAATTAGGAGAGACCAATTGCAGGCTCTTAATGACTCAAAGATTGTTAGGAGACATTTCCAATCTATGACCAGCTGTTGGGATAACACATGATCTAATCTGATCTAATAGTTCATTTGAATAAAACCTTAGATGGTGACAAAGGCTTAAATAGTCCTAGGAAATTAACAGCTGAAGCTGAAAATGAATTGATTGTCATTGAAGAAAATTAATGGAGACACGTGTGGATAGTGTGAATCCAAATCTGAATTGCATTCTAGTTATATTGCCTTCCAGAATTTCCCCTACAGGAATTTTATTGCAAAGGGAAGATATTATTTTGGAATGTATCTTTGTACCACATAAATCAAACAAAAAAATATATGGAAAAAGTCTCTGAATTAATTATAAAGGTAAATTGATACTTTGTCAATTAGCAGAGAAAGAGAAATGACAGGTCATTCACAGAGGTGACAACCATACAGGTGGTAAGGAAACCTTATAAGGGTTGGGGCAGGATTCTGTTCTTGTCTTTGCAGGAAAATACTCATCTTCAAAAAGTCAAGAGACTCTGGACATCTAGATGCCTAAAGAGGAAGAGATAATTATCCATATAGAATATGACTTATTATATCATAGAATAATGATATAAAAGAGAATTATGATTTATGAGGACAGGTCATCTGAGGGTAAGAATCACTGAAGATAGATAGATAGATAGATAGATAGATAGATAGATAGATAGATAGATAGACTCTGCCTACTTTAGTAATAGTCATGACTCACTTAAAAATCAAAGCTGGTTTTGGAGTTGGACAATGGTTCTGTTCTTCTCTAAATCCAAGCATGTTATTAAAAGAAAAATTCATAGTTTCTGTCTCATGTCGGGAGCTCGTCTGATATGGGACAGAAAAAAGAAAGAACTTAAGAAAAGATATACTTTTCTTCATACCTATTTATCATACTTTTCTATCATACCATTTACTGAATATATGCCTGCATGAATAATGTTTAAGTTTTTCACAATGAACAATGAATTTTCCTGCAATAATCTTTGAAGATTCCAGGAAGTAGATGGGGCCCCACAACGACTCCACATGGTTGATATGATATCATGATGCTGATAGCACTACTGTAAGACTTGTTCTGGGTACCAATGGCTCAAGATGTTTCCAACTTGGTTAGCTGAAATGGTGCACTTTTTACAATGTTCTTACCAGAACTTCAAATAGGATCCTCAGAAAAACCATACCAAATACTCAGACATAATTTGCAATTATACCAGAGAGTAATCTTGAAACTTAAATATCATTTTACTTACACAGGATCCAATACAAAGAACAGCTGGAAATAATTCTAGAAGATGATGTCCCTTCTCCCAACAAAGTTTGTCCTCAGGTTTAGAGACATCAATTAGGGGTTGATTATAAATAGTATAGGGTTGAGGGTTGTGGTGGAAATTGTGTAGGCTCAGGGATCTCTTTGAAAGAAAAAGAGGGAAATTGGATGGGACAATAGTTAGATTAGTGTAAGCTTACTCGCACTAATAATAATAGTGAGTAATAAAGTGAGTATTTGTGAGCTATTATTTATAGGCAATTTACATTGGTATAGATTTTTGTATACTGATACAAATTCAAATTATATTTAATATGTTCCTATTTCTGTCTAAAAGATTTGTAAACCTAGGCAAAGTTATTTTGTCATATTGTATGCATGCATGTTTCTACCTCTACTTAAGACATTTAGTATATTGATACAGTTTTAGGATATATTTATTATATTGCACTATACATTTTGACCTCTGATCGAGATACTTTTACATTGTTTACATTTTGAGGTCATTGTCCTCATTTGTTGCACAGTTATTTAAAGATTGTTTAATATTTTAATATGAAGTCTTAGTCTTCAAGTTACATAAATAATATATAAATAAATAGTCATCCATATTTTTATACTTATAGTTAGATTACTCAGGTTCTTTAGATACATAGAGATTGTATTCTGCATAGATAGGCAATCTTCAACCACTTCCAAGAGCTGTAGAATATGGCATTTAAGTAACTTAGGGTTAAGTTGACATGAGACACTATTGCACCTGGCAGCAATGATCTATTCCTGAGAGAGTGTTGATCACTGAAGACACTCTACTTAGAGCTTGCTTTCTTTTGGCAAAACTGGCCTTTGGCAAGGAACTGCCCACACATCAACCACTGACAAAATGCACGATGTCCGTATAGGACAAGCAGGATACAAGAAAAAAGATTGTCAGATCTTGCCAAGACAGAGTAAGACAGTTTTGAAAAATTTCCTGCCTCTGAAAATGGTCTGTCAGTTACTCTAGGCCTTAGCCAAAGTTGGTTGCTCCAACATTGCAAATGAGACTTAAGGGTAATTGCCCAGGTAGCAACTTATCTCTGTCATTTGTTGCACATTTTGAAAGTTGCTTGATTACACTTCCTGCTTACTCAAGTAATAGTTCCCTTCTCAGGCTTTGATGGTGTTGAAGACAAGATAGTCATAATAACTTTCTTCTCATGTCTTGGCCAAGTTATAATATAAGACTTAGACTCCTTATGAAAGAATAACTATTGAAACATTTATCACATGTTCCTTGCTTGATATTGACTATGCTGGATGTAATTCTAATTTTTATAGTTGATATTTGTTCTTATTGTATATAATTTTGTAATAGGCTTAGAACTTTCTTATTTAAACTAAAGGGGGAGGTGCTGTAGAAACCCTTCAGCCAGTAGCCTTTAAGTTACCAACCTACTTGGTTGTGGCCTTTTGCTATAAAGGCTGATGAAAAGTGTGTGCTCCCTTTCTCTTCCAGCTGCTGGACTTGGTTCTTGTTTCTTCATTCATGCAGAGGACTGTGATCTGTGAGTCTACCCCTAAACAAATAACCCTTTATTATACTCAATTCTGAGCTAGTATGTGATTTCTTTTTAACGTCCATCTTCACTGTGGCCCTGGCTACAGGTGGTTGCTAGCTATCCCATGTGGATATTGGGAACTGAACTCGGATCTTTGCAAGAGCAGTGTGTACTTTTAACTGCTGAGCTATCTCTCCAGCCCCAAACCAATGATTTTGAAAAGCATGAGCTATTGGGATAATAGATCACATGTCTGTAGTGGCTGGAGAATCTAGCACGCCGTCCTGGCTTTTGTTAGCGGTAAGTTGACCAATTAATTCTAACTATCATCAATAGTTATCACTAGAAAAAGATGCTTACTTTGAACCTCTTTTTTTAACCCCTCTAGGTGTTTGCTTCCTCCCCTCCTCCTCACATATGCATCTCCTTCTCTGTGGGTCACTCTGCTGGCACCTCCTTCGGGAATTCCCCACCCAGAACCACCATACCTTCCTTCTCTGAGCTGTATTTATCCTGCATTGGTATTTCTCCTTTCCTACCATTTACTCTTTTGAAAATAAAAAGACCCCAGTCACTATGCTTGACTGATGTCCGGACTTTTCTCACAAGCGGAGATTCTCAAAGCACTTGTTTTCAGAAGAACCAGCTAATTTTGCAATTCACAGAAGAGTCTGTAGGATTCCCAGATAATGTGCTTCCTTCCTGGAATGAGTAAGTGGCCACCTTTCCCACAGACTGGCAGCATCATATCATGATCTTCTAGTGTCGTTTGTACAGTGACGGTCAGAACTGTATCCAATCCTTCCCCCAGAGGCATGAGAGCGTGAAGGCCTAGCTCTTGCCCTGGAGGTGGTGGAGGACCTAGGACTTTTGCTCTGAAGACCCTAGCACTTGCCCTAGGGGTGACAGAGGAAGTACTGACTCCATTTTCTCGGCCTCTGCTTGATCTACACATCCAAGGGGCAGAAATTCCGACTGTCCTATTCAATGTATGTGTTACCCCATCTCTCTTTTTATTCCAAAAGGCCAAGAGATTCTTTTCAGAGTATAACTGGGCCAGGGAGATTCCCACTGCCTGATGATGCTCTGACACTGGCTGGTCTGTGTTTAGTGAATACATTCAAGTTTCTTAATTTGTTTTGCTTGTCTCATTAAAATGATTGTACATACATGGGCACATATACCCAACCCCCATCTCCTCTCTCCTACATACTTCCTCTCAATCACCCAGTAGTCTTCACTTCATAGACACAAAAGCAAGACATGTGTGGCGCTGCCTCCCACATGTCTGTACACACAGAAAGCTTTAGCTGCATCATTGAATATGTATCATGGTTTATTCTTCTGACTCTTCACATAAAGATGCTAAAGAGATGACTCGTGGCCTTCACAATTTATGTTTCACCTGGGATCAGGTCTCACCTCTGTGATTCAGGAGCTGTGTTTCCTTGGACAATGAATTAACCTCCCTGGGAATCACTTCCTCTCTAAATACAGTTGACAGTATCTGCTCCATGCTGTCGAGAATAATCAACCAGTACGGGATGCAAAGTCTTAATGCTGGCATACACTAACTGTCCAGTAAATTTTAGCTAAAATAAATAATAAACTTGTTAAAAATATTAATGTTTCTGATGGCAGAGCATTCTATTGAGTGAAAAAACCCAGTTATTTTTGGGATATAGTCAGTCTGATATATGATGAAGTGGTTGTTATTGTAATCAAAATCTCTTTAAATTCCAATTTCAGCCATTTGAGCCTGTTGGTTCTCTATTGTCCCTAAGAGTAGAAATGTGTCTCTTCTTCCTTCCTTCACCCTTAACAGGCACTTGTCAAGAGAGCTAATGAAAATACTCCCTTGCTGCTGCTGATGTTGAGGATAACCTCTGGCTGACTTCTGAGTTTTATGATAGTAACCCTGCATGCAGCATGGTGCAGGCATTTAGGTTATTCACACATCGGGGGAAGTAAGTGGTTAAGGACCCAGTAAACGGTATCAGGCTTTGCAAAAACCAAACATGTGTTAATAAAGAATGCCGCCAGCTTTCCAGGTGCTGTCTGAATCCTCCGATTAGTTGTGAAACCAAGGAAACAGGAAGAACGAATTTTGCTGATAACTCGAGAGGGGAGGAATTATTTGGCTGGAAAGTTCTCTTCTTTCTGATACCAAAACTCTGAAAATGAACACACCACACTGATTCCACGGCGCTTCCCCTTCCGTGTCTGTGAACAGGATCCTTGCTGTGCCGCTACAACGGTGAACACTGAAGTTTCACTAGGGTTAGATTTTCTTTTGTTCTAAAGAGGAAGAACTCTTATCGTGCTGGGAAGTCTCTTAGTTGTAACTAAAACATACTTTTTGCAAATCTGAAGGGAAATGAAACTGATGAAGACTATTAATGGTTTTACAGAGTATCTGGTAGGGCCAGGGGACAGACCTGAGCATTTTTGAGAATATCCAGCCTCTTCTCTAGCAGAAACCCTGTAGACATTAATCTGTGGTATGAAAGTGCTTGAGACTGGAGACAACAGCATCATCATTTTGGCCCCCAGGACATGAATCTTTGTATATGTGGCTCATCAAAAGATTGACATTTTTAGGTGCATTGCTTCCCGATGTGGCCCCCTAAATCTGTCTCCCAAGGAGAGTGTGGTTAGAGGAAGTGAAGTCATGTCCCTGCACCTTAGTGTGGGAACTCTGGGAATGCAAATTATCTGGCTTCCACTTTGGCAAAGTGGGGCATATAATTAAAAGTGTGTAAGGACCACAATGTCAGGCGTGTGTCTGAGGGCATCAGGTACTTTGGGTGATGAGAAGACATTATAGGGTCAGACATTTTGAATGTTCTGTAGACCCTATGGATTTCTGTACCTGAAGAGAGAGGCGTTGTGCCTTACATGGTCCTCCGCCTGCTGGTGACAGCCCCACATCTCCCAGGTCCCACAGTGAAACACATAGCCCTCCTTTCTCCATTCCCTACCTCACCAGCACGCCTGTGGGGATATTGAGACGATGAAACTAAAAGCGACAAAGCATGGGTGTGTGGGCACAGCATGTGCACGTGTTAATCATCACATGTTGTCATGCTGTGGAGCCTCACCTGGGATAAAATTAGATATAATTGTAACAGTAGGAATGGTTCTGTGGGCTTAAAGTTGTTTCTCAGAAATCTGAAAGCTTAAGAAGGAATTTAAACACATAAATGATTAGAAAATGTCTTGGACAAGAAAATAATATACAATTTCTCTATTATACACGCAATTCTAATGCAGAATGCTAATTATCCACTATAATTGGACATACAATAAGGTAGTCAGTGTTTCCAAGTAGTAATTACCGTCAGGTGGGGGAAGCAAACATTCTTGTCAGTGTTATCTTCAGAGCTCTTATCAGACTTAGACTTTCCACATTAAGAACTATTAGCTCTATTTTGTTAAATTCAACCATTGGTCAAATAACTAGCGTATGGAGAAAATTAATAAGCTATGTCGAGGTGATTATAGGCAGGATTTATATGACTGCTTTAATTAATGGTGAGCTTCTCACAGAGCCATCCATACGCTGCTGAGCAGAATTTCCTGATATCATAATAGTAGATCTTCAGATATTTTAAATGCAATATGTCTATCAGAAAATTTAGAGACCATGCTAGACAACAAAAGAATAAACATTGCCTCATTTGTATTCATTTGTTTAGGGGAACTGTAACGAAACACCACAGACTGAGTGAGTTAACGGTAATGTTCGTTCTTACACAGTTGTAGAAATAGGAATCCCTCATCAAGGTGCCCGCCAGCCATAGCAGCCCTGGGGGTGAGGGCGTGCACGTGTGTGTAAGAGAGATGGGGGAACAAGTCAGTGAGGGCAACCCTGAGGGAGTGTGTGGATGTGGGTGTGGGTGTAGGTGCCAGCCAGTCAGCTGAACCCTGGGTGTGTGTGAAAGAGAGACAGAGAGAGAAAGAGACAGAGAGAAAGAGAGAGAGAGAGAAAGAGAGAGAGAAAGAGAGAGAGAGATGGGGGAAGGGCGGGGGATGCCAGCCAGTCAGGGAAACCCTGAGTGTGTGTGGTAGGGAAAGTTGCCATCAGCAAGGGCAAGTCTGAGTGTGTGTGTGTGTCTGTGTGTGTGTGTGTGTGTGTGTGTGTGTGTCTGTGTCTGTGTGTATGTGTGTGTGTGTGTTTGAGAGAGAGAGAGAGAGACAGACAGACAGACAGACAGACACAGAGACAGGCAGAGAGACACATAGAAAGAGCCCTCTCTAGTACCCTTCTTATAAATTTAAATCCCTCTGTGAATAAACCAGTTTTGTTTTTTTTTTCACTACATCTACTAACCCTAGCCACCTGCCTAAACCCCATTTCTGGATACCATGATACTGGAAGTGAAAACGTCAACCTATGAATGTGGGATGCAGTATTCAATTCAGCCCATATTATGATGATCAGAAGAACAATCCCAGACAAATATTTTCATAACATAACGATTTACAATTCATTTTCTGCTTTTCATTAATATTATTCTGAGACTTTTTAACTTAGTTATTATATTATATAACTGAATGTATTAAAAGTATTTTTAAATTAATCAAAAACCTAACTAGGCCCAAAGTCTATACATCTTGATGAACTGCTGTTCATTTAGGACAGGTATTCTGAAGATATGGAACTTCTCATGAATTTTGGTGTAAATACTATAAATGTATGCTCTATTAGTTCCTCAGTTTGTCTGTCAATGGAGAGATATTTACATTTTTGCTAACTTTTAAATATGTTAAATACTGTTGTGAAGAACATTCTGATATACTCCTGTAGTTCCTTATGCAGTAAAATTTCTGGGGATGTATATATCTATATCTATATCTGTATCTGTTTCTGTTTCTGTATCTATATCTATATATTACCAAATTTCCCTTGAGAGAGTTTATTCTGAATATATTTCCAAGCAGCAATATAGAATACCTTCTATTGACATCTTCGCATCTTATTCATGATTATACTAATGGAAAACATTATCATTTAAAAATGTTTGCCAAAATACGACACTATTACTTCATTCTATAGAAATGTTTATTCAACCTTTAAGCTTAGAGTTTCTGTTGCTCATTTGAAAGATTTTCCCCACCCAGAAGTTGAGAAAGCTCCCCGCATGTGTTCTACATTTTAAGGGATGCATGGGGAAGCTGAAGAGGTGGGTAATGAGCATTTGTTGTTCCTGCAGAGGACCCAGGTTCTGTTCACAAGGAACACACAGTGGTTCACAACCTCCTGGAACTCCAGCTCCAGGGAATCCAGCATCCTCTTCTGACCTCTGCAGGCACCAGGCATGCACAGTGTACAGACATTCATGCAGGCAAAACACTCATGCACATTAACATAAAACTATTTTTGAGTTTATAGTTATAATCCACCATGACTACAATTTGGACATAGTATTTCTTCCAAATGATTAAAAAGATGTTCCAACTTGGAGTCTTTTGAAATTGAGTTGAACTACACACAAGATGTCATGTCCTGCACAAAGAAAAAGCTCTAGCAAGGTATAAAAGAGTCTGAGTCAAAGTTTCCTTCCATATACAATGATTCTCCTGATGTGGACTTGGGACCACATTGTGGTAGAGGTCATGTTGATTGGCTCAAGCCAGCAGCTGATAATCTTGGTTTTTTGAAACATGGTGTCACCTTGGTCTATTATAATTCCCTGGATAACAAATTAAAATTAAATTTCCACATAAACAATTTGGTTCCAACATGGGAAGTTGTGCTTATTTAGTCCCATAGGAATAACCTCATTTGAATTCTGAAAGTAAAAGTATAAAAGCTAAAGAGGTAATTAATTTTGAAGTCTCAAATTAATCCTTGATCTTTCTTGGCATTTACAACAACAACGACTGTTATTATGATTTTTAAGTAAATGACTCTATGATAGAATGTAGAACATTATCTAATTCACTTTAAGCTGCGCTAGATGAAGTCATTAAGTCTTTGCCAAATTAGGTCCAATATGTTATGACCTTAAAGTGAAAGAAGAGCTTACTAGTTATCACTGCTATATAGGAAATTAATAATGTGTGTTTGTATCTAGATAACCATGACATAACATTGTCTGAATCTGAATCAGTGACGTGTCTATTTTTTTAATTAAAATGTGGACTTTTAAATATTGCAAAATGGTAGTAGTAAGCAAACAAAATCAATAATATGCAAAATCAATAACATTTCTCTCTATGTATTCATATCCAACTGGAAAACATAATTTATGACATAGTGCCATTATAAGATTTGTAAACTATCCAGGAATAATTCTAATAAAAGATGTGCATGACTTATATGGAGAATTGTTAAGTATTATTAAGTAATTTAAAAGTCCTGAAAGATGAAGAGGTATACAATGTTCGTGAATAAAAAACTAAATAGTATATCAGTTTCTGGTAATGAGACCAATTCCAGCTGAAAGGCTGCCAGTACAGTTTTTGTATAAATAAACGCAATGATACAAAAGTCAATACATAATAGTTCAAGATTTATAAGTCTTCAATTACTTTATACAAGTTAAATTGAATTTTGTATAAATTCAAAAGAAACAGTAGAATAGCAAAAATGTCAATTGGTTATTTGTGTGGACAAAGGAAATCTAATTCAAATTAAATTTTTATATTACTTGAATCAGAGATACATTCCAAGACAACTAAAAACTTTGATATTTGAAACCATTCAAAGCTAAGGGAAGAAAACAGGAGGTTTCTATTTTGTTTTTCATTCCTGGATAAAAAAAGAAATGTTCTAGAAACTATGAAACATGAAGAAAAATTATAACTTTCCGATGTTAAAATTTAAAACTTTGTGTATCCAAAAATACTACAAATAAAGAAAAATGAAAGTTTGAACTGTGAGGGAATTATTAGAAACTGTAATACCAGATTCATGGAAGAGAGTAATTTCTAAGAAAAGCAAGAAGAAACAGGAGTGTTTCTTTTTTTCACAAAATATATAAAATGGATAATCAGAAACTGGATTGTACTAGGATTTGAAAAGCTGAATGGTGAGTGCATGTATTTGCTACATGTTTAAAATGTCGTCTCTTAAAGGAAATGATAGGGCAGTTCAGCCAATCACATTCTGTCCGTGGAGCGTGTTGCCCGGTTCCAGCGACTAAACACCTTCCTACACAACCAGCCAGGAAAGGAGTCCAGTCACTGGAACCGGAGTCCTGGAGAGACAGACAGACAGACAGACAGACAGAGAGAGAAAGAGAGAGAGAGAGAGAGAGAGAGAGAGAGAGAGAGAGAGAGAGAGAGCGAGCGCGGAGGGCTCCCACTAGGTTTATAGGTAAATTTTTGCCTTAGGGCAACACGCCCCACGGACAGAATGTGATTGGCTAAACTCCCCTATCAAGGAAAGAATTTTTATTCAGGTTTTATTTGTAAAAAAACAAAACAAAACAAACAAACAAGCATGTTCCACCACAGAAGCTCTGCCATCCCTAATAATCACAGATTTGGGGTCATTTTATTGTCATTTTTGCAATGCTACTCTGGGAACAAACTTAGAAGCAGGTCTAGAAAACAAAAAACGGGATCTAGGGCAGATTTTATTTTGCTGTGGGTTTGGAGATTCTGTTTTGTTTTTTCACTTCTAGAACTTTCTTATAGGAACTAGAATTATTATACTGGTCCAGAAACACGTAGACTATAGACGTAGACTATGTCTCCAAAGTCCTATACAATGGGTAGGAATTTTATAAACACCTAATTCCTATCATCTGTCTGGTTATCAGACCCACTCATCAATTCTACCCAAGGTAAAACCAGAAATCCTCATCCTATTCTGTGCAAGGCAATGCCCAGCTCTGCCAACCATGTCTTGCTTCCTCTTTCCCAACACTCTCTGCTATTTTTATATAAACATTTAAGCCTCTGGTATGCAAATAATCATAGTAAATTGTGTACTAAGCAGAGAAGGCAAAAAAAAAATCATAACCACAACACTAGAGAAACTTGAGTCAAATTGTTAGTTACTTTTCTCAGGAGATTATCAGTCTTCACCAAGCCAAACTAGCTTTTAGTTTTCTTCCTCCTGGGGTGGTAGGTGGTGGGTGGAAATCTGTCGCAGAGGTTATGAAGGCATACTGCTCTTGCAGAGAACCTGAGTTTAGTTTCCAGTATTCGTTTAGGGTAGTTTACCTTGCTGGGGCTGGAACATGGCCCCCTCATTCAATCACATTTGAACCAGCTTTTTCTTGTTGATGCTTTCCTTTAATTCCTTTTCATGAGTCAGAAGTTTAGTTGGGTGAAGTCTGGCCCTGAGGTCATCCCTCCCTTTATTCCACTTAGCAACAGCCGTTTGCTTAAACATTTTGTCTCCGTGAACACAGGACATAGATTCATTGCACTTCCTGCTGTTCCTTTTCTCCTCAAACTGTACATTTTGTATTTTTCCTGGCATCTTACATTATAGATTTTCAGAAGTGTGACCACTGATAACCACTTGGCACAGTCAATAGTAGGATGTCTTGAAATTTCCTATGCTAATGTCAATTAATCCAAAACTCTTAAAGTTAGGCTCAGGCATAATTTTTTGGACAAGAGCTGAAAGTAATCATATTCTTCACCAAAATATCACAAGAATGGTTTCGAGGTCATTTATTAATATCCTTCTCCTCTCAAACCTCTGGGCCCAGACATGCAGAGTCCAAACCACCCCCAGGAGTGTCTTCCATGCTTCGACGAGGTTGGCCCATTAAGCATCACTTAAAGCATACACTGGATTTTGTAGTCCAAAGTCCCCAAATTCTCCATCTCCCTCCTAGTAAATATGATCAGGCCTGTGACAGAAATACTTCATTCACTCCTACCCACTTCTTAGTCACTGTTCTATTGCTGTGAAGAGACACCATGACTAGGCCAATCGCTACAAGAGAAAGCATTTAACTGGGGGCTTGCTCGCAGGCGCAGTTTCAGGGGTTTAGTCCCTTAGCATCATGGTGGGAAGATGGTGTCATGCAGGCAGGTACTGGAGCAGTAGTTAAGAGTTCATCCTGGTCCACATACAGAAAGAAAGAGACTGGGTCTGGCATAGGCTTTTGAAATCTCGAACCTCACACCCTGTGACATACTTCCTTCAACAAGGCCACACCTCCTAATCCTTTTAATCTTTCAAATAGTGTCACCCCCTTGTGACTGAGCATTCAAATATATGAGCCTGGCCAGCAAGGGGAGGGAGCAGGGGCATGGGGCCATTCTTGCTTAAACCACCATAGTTTGCTTGCTTGGTTTTTTTGTTGGTGGTGGTGTTTTGTTTGGTTTGGGTTTTGTTCTGCTTTCAATTTCTCTTAGATCATGCTCATATGTTCCAGCTACCTGCCATAACGGGAAGAAAGCTTTGGCAACTCATTCTCATTTTATAAAATGTAAGACTGGCATTTTTGTCTCTTTAGATACATTATCCTTACCCAGCAACAAGCTATCTGGTGTATAACTGTTCTTGAAAACTGTAGAATTCACATACCTTTTGATGTGATCAGAGAAGAAATTTAGCCACTAATACCAAGCTTCTTCCTTATCTTAGAAATTTGCAAGCAAATACAGCAAGGATGAAAATTGCTAAGGATGAAGATGCTACGTGAAGCAGACATTACCTGTTCCTTTGAGGTTTGCCTTGTGGGTTATTTACTGTCTGGAGTTGTTCAAGTAGCGGGGGGTTAGGAGGACACAAGCTGGAGTCTTTCTTACCTTCTGGTCTGTATGGTACACTACACAGTGAGTAACTGACTAACCAAGTTTGTCACACGGACGTACTCCAAGGATTGTCTGTGAACTTATTTATAGGTAACTGGTACAGAAAATCTGAAAAATATAGTTTATTCTTTCATTTAGCATTGCATTATAAACATAAGACATAGAAAGTGCTTAAAAGTTTACAGACCTTAAAGTTGACCAAAATGAACACAAAACTTTTTTTATAATATCAATAAGCATGTTCTAGCCATGGTTTACTGGAATAATTTACTGGAATAACAATCATCAGCCAAAAAAAAAAAAGAATTATGTGCTCAGCTCATGCCAAAAGTATATCTCAAAAAAATCACTCATTTAAATAATCCTCTACTTACGGTATTTAAAAATATTTAATTGGTTTTAATATCTGTCTCTTATTGAGAATTCATTTTAAACAAAATTGTTCTGACTCTTCTTGTCTTCTCTCATTCTTTCTGTCACATGACTTAGGAAAACAGTTAATTACCTATAGAGTCTCAAGCAGACATAGATCAAGAACAGCGGTCTAAATCCCATTTAGTGCCCTCTCTACTAATTGCATTAGAAATGTCATTCATCTTGTCCCAACATCTGTTGGTTGGTTGGGTTAAGGATACATTTCAATGTTCAGCCAAATGCTGGTTTGTGACATTTCCACTTCCTGGCAGTGGCTATATATCCCCTATACAGGCAGGGCTATTTGTATCCACAGTACATTCCTGTATAGCATACCATAAAGGGACTTGTGGTGACATAGACCACTTCTTCCTCACCCCAAAATGATGGTCATAGCTGAAGGTCACAATCTAAGTATATAAAAGTGAAAAAATTATGACTATTTCCACTTAAATTGCCATAAAAATGAAGGTTCAACGGTGATATCTTCCCATAATTTTAGTCAGTAAAAGCTATGCTCCATACTTTATAAAATGGGTCTGAGGCTTTCAATAATATCGGTTATGAAATGAGCAAATGTACTTAAAATGCATAAAACCAATGTAAAACATGTGCCAAAGGTCACTTAATAAACTCAATATCTTAAATTTCTTTTAGAATTTCAAAGAGAGGGTATTTGGGCTTTGTTGCTCCGGATCTTTTTAAAAAACAACCCCAGTGCATCTCCAGTTATGTCTAGTTTTCTTCATTATATTCCAATGTACAGTCATCCAGAGTCACTCTAAAAGGTAAAGGGGTGTGTGTACACAGTGTTTCCAGGGAAACTAGGGAAAGGATGATGGGGTTTGTCGGGTCCTTTCAGGAAGCATCTTGTCCTTAAAACCTCCCTCAGTTCCTCATGTGGCTCAAAGCTGCCTTTGTGGTCCCATGGAGCCTTACCAAGATCCTCTCCCTCTGACACACTGATGCTGTTGGTCTTCTATTTCTGTACCTCACAAGAGGATCGGGTGAATAAATACATAAGGAGAATATTTTAGAGATGTTGTGACTGACCTGGCAAGATTTGAATACACAGAGCCTAGCAGATAGTGATAATTTGCCTCTCCAATGATCTTGACATTCAGGGTTGCCATGTAAGGTGATGAACATCTACAAGGTGGGGCCTAGGAGAAGGTCCTTAGGTCAATGAGGGCACACACTTGGAAGAAACTGTAGAGCCCTTGTGTCCTGGTTCACTGTGTCAATATGTGATCTCTTTCCACAGATACTCATAACATTAGCACCCTCCATGAGGCAACATAACCAAGAGGTCTCTACCTACAGTCTGGGTATTACCATTAGACATTCAGATGCTAAACCTGTGAACTAAATATTTTCCTCTGTTAAAGGAGCTTATTTTAGCTGTTTTGTTTGAGTAATAGGGAGAACTAATACAATTGGTTGAAATTTCTTTTAAGTATTTTGTTCCTCAATCCCTGAGAGGTTCCTACCTCTTGTCTTGAATCTCAGTTGCTTTGGTAACACACTTAACAATGATACTTAAAGTGAGATTGTGTCTTGCCGCTTCCTTCTGAGCCTCTCGGAACACTCCTCTGTGACACGCAGCTTCTGCGCTTTGAGGGGCCCCGGAAGGCACATGGGAAGATTTATGTGGAAATAACTGAGGTCCCCAACTGACAGGCCAGTTAAGTAACCATTAAAGCATAGGTTGTGCCCAAAATTTTGAAGATCACCATTGGTCTCTTTATCTTATCTTCTCCAGAAAGTAAATTACCTTATCAAAACTACCTTGATTTTCTCCTTTTTTCTGAGTTTCATATGGGTTCGGATTTTATTCAGAAAGTTCCAGTAGAGGTCACGGTTATGAACAGGTATGATCCCATCCAGGAAGAGGGAACAGAAGGACTACAGGAGCTAGGGGTAATGCACGTTTACAGCAAAAACAATATTTGCCAGAAACAACAGGGCTATCACATGTATGAGCACATAGTAGCTGCGATGGCACGCTCAAGACTTGTACAGGATCACACCAGCCAGAATTACAGCCCGGGTGAGGGGAAGAGCTCATAGAGTCCCACCCACTTGCTAAGGAGCAATTGGCAATTGATGGATGCCCAAGGGGGCGAGTCTTCTTCAGAGATACAGCCCCAGAGAGGCAATGCATGCTCCATCACGTACAGGCAGCATTCGTTGGACTCAGTGGGTTTTTGCAAAAGTGTACATGAAGTTGGGTGCAAAAAGTAGCTAGGGGATTTAAGAAGGAATTGTAGAAGAGGGTATGGTGGGTAGATTTGATCAAAACATATTATATGCATTGTGAAACGTTCAAATAGCTAAAATTATAAAAGATATCATCCCGAATAAGTAAAGTTTAAGTGAGGATAATTACAATTAAATTCATAGGAGTAAACGTGTATGTGTGTGTTTGTGTAATAGTAATATATCTATCAAAGCGCTGAGGTTATGTGCACATGTAGATTTAATTTAAATGTCCACCGTGTCTTGCAAGGTAACCACATGGCAGACCTCATTGGTCTCTCTTTTTTTTTCCTCCCCAAACAAGCAAAACTCCAAAGTGGTTTGTCACTTTAACCAATTATCTTAAAGAAAAGTAGGCCTGGAACACGAGAATGTTCCTCTGTTTATTTATGAACACCCTAAATGTTTATAGAGCATAAACCCTTGCCTTTATCGATGCTCCTACTGCCAAATCGCTTTCAGTAAATGCCTCCTGCCAACCGGTTGATAGGGAGGTTTGCGTTTTGCCCACTCTCTGCTCTGCTAAGGAGAAACATGACAACTGCTTTTAATAAACGCTTCAGTAAATAGACTCTGAACGTTGAAACTGGAATTATTTAACTTCTTTTAGTGTGTCAAAAGTTTTAAGGACATAACCCCTAACCGCTCTCTGGTGAGCCAAAAGTCAATATATTTTTACAGCACTTAGCTTTTCCTGGGATGGCTTTCACCTTTTTCACAGTAGGTCAAAACAGAAAACGTGTTGGAATCCCTTTCATCCGCTATCCCATTAACTGGAAATATTCTTTGTATGTTCCGTGTCTGTCACATCTGAAGAAAGGGAGCAGAAATGATGGGAGGGGAGGCGGGGAAAGGAGAGGAACCGGAGGAGCCTTCAGAAATCTACTGTTGATTCACCCTGAGAGTTAAGCTGACACTTGGGCTCAGTCTCTGTGACTTACAGCCTCTGCACAAAATACCACAAAATATGTGTGTGTGCCTCTAGGGGGTTTATTTCACAAATTGGGAAAATGAAATTTGTACAGGGGGAACGTGATCTGAAATATGAAGCCGGCCTCTCCTCTCAACGCTCGAAGGCTGTCACTGGGGGACTTCATGATATTGCTTTCATCGGGGCCACCCCTAACAGGCTAAAACTCTAGACGTTACTACTAGGTCCTGTTGCTAAAAGTATGACACCTGTTTGAATGCCCTTCCCCATCCTGCTCCAACAATTAACCACACTCAGTAGAATTTAGCTGGAATCTGCAAATATTCAAAGAGTTTAATGTCTATGTCCCCGAGTTCCGCTCATTGTGCTTCACAATACCACACAGGGGGTCTCAGGAGGGGCTGTGGTGAGGATCAGGATGACCACGTTAGTGACCACAAGTTCCAGGTACGCGCTGAGCCCTCTGCACCCTTCCTTATTGTCCTGGATGAGTTACGCCAGGCATGAATGGTAGAAATACAGCTGTTTTCCAAATAAGGAAGCAGAGGTTATGTAATTCTGCAAGAAGTCAGTTCAGGGTTTCAACTCTCCACAGCCTTTTCACAATGCCCACTTATATGCACAACTAATTGCCTTGCTGAAAACATAGCATTGTGATCAACTAAAGGCTAGTGGGCGGGGCAGGAGTTGTCCTGTTTCTTTAGATAAGCTGATCCTCACACTTCTTCTGCAGAGGGACTGTGTGGGGAGAGGCTGGAGATCAGGAGGAAGGGGAGGGGAACGAGAGAGGGTGATGCAGTGAATAGGCTGAACGTATATTCCGTACATGTAGAACAACCTTTGGTAGATGTGCAAGACCTGGAATTCATGTGGTCTTTCTGTTTTTTAATATTTATTTATTATGTATATATTATTCTGTCTGCTTGTATGCCTGCAGGCCAGAAGAGAGCACCAGACCTCATTACAGATAGTTGTGAGCCACCATGTGGTTGTTGGGAATTGAACTCAGGACCTTTGGAAAAGCAGGCAATGCTCTTAGCCTCTGAGCCATCTCTCCAGTCCCACGTGGTCTTTCTTTATTGAGTCAATGTAGTGAATCTTAGACGTTATGTGGGGTCACTCAAGATACACAAGAGTAAATAGTCTCAAAACTGTGGGACGGGATTTATCCCACACACTCTACACACTAAGTATCAAACCTCGGGTTGATGTCAGGGTTATGCCAATCCTGACATGCAGTCTTCTGATCCTCACAAGCCCAGAGTGATACCTCAACGTTGCCCTGAACATTCAGTGTTCTTGAATGTACCATCACCCAAAATGTACTGTTTGTTGCCTGGTATGGGAGAATTGTCTGTATTCTGTCAATCATATTTTAATAAAACGCTGATTGGCCAGGCAGGAAGTATAGGCGGGAAAGCCAGACAGAAAGTAGGGGTGGAGCAAAGAGACTGGGAGTATTCTGGAAGCAGAAGCTCCCTCCGCCATTCCTGCACAGACCACCGAAGAGGCAGCATGTAACTTGCCCAGCTGAGAAAGGTACAGAGCCGTATGGCTAATGTAGATAAGGATAATGGGGGTAATATGTGTTATAAGAGCTAATAAGTAGCCTGACCTAATGGGCCAATCAGTTTATAACCTAATGTAGACTCTGTGAGATTTTCTTTGGGACTTGCTGGCTGTGGGGTACTGGGTGGGACAGAAACCCCAACAAGCCAGCCCTCATGTTACAGTTGCCTGAAGCATAATGTTGCCCAAAATGTAGTGATGCCCCAAACGTACCGTTGCATAGAAGGTACCATTGCCCTGAACGTACTGGGGCACAGTACCGCGAACTGCCATGCCGCCGGGGTGAGCAAGGAAATGAACACCACCAATCCCTTGGAGGTTCCAAATTGCTAGGGCTAAAAATTGTTAAATTGGCAAATATCTAGTGAATATCGGGTTACCTTAAAGCAGACAGAAATTCTGATCTACCCGAAGACAAACAGGCTCCCTCTTTGAAAAACAAATGTCAGCATGCCATTCTGTTAGGAGTCCCCAAACAGAAACTCATGCCCTTTAAATTCCATCAAAGGGCTAAAATGGAGAAGGAATGTTGGAGTCGCTTTGAACATGCGTGGGTACTCTTACATGCGGTTAAAGCATCTTAATTCCATCTCCAAATGTTCTCGGTGTTGAGTAACAATGAGAAGCGATGATGAGGGGCGCACACGCTTTGCCGGGAGCAGCAGGTGAGTCGAGACCTCTGCCGTTGCCGTTCTGATTTAACTTTCCCTTCTGAAGCCTTTACTCTACTCTCAAATAGCCGCAAACACATTCTCCTGCTTATTCTCCCTGCTCTGTGCTTCCGTTCAAGTCTCTCCTTCATGTTAGGGAACTAGGGTCCCTAGAGGAAAAATATTACTGACAGCCACAAAGTGAACACAGTTCTGCCGCCTTGGGGGCTGCCAGCCCGCGCTTGTCCCCGGCGATCAGCGAGGAGCCAGAAGATGTTAAATTGACATCTGTTAGGAAATAGTTTTCTGAGACTCGTGTTTCAAGATGTAGAGAAGGAAAACAGATGACACCACTTTTCTTTCCCCCTCTTTTTTGGCTTAAACTGAGAAACTAGGAAATCACGCCAGATGTGCTATGATGTTTCCCTGTAAACACATTCTGTTTCCGAAGGAGTAACACAGACAAGCCAGAGGTCAGAGAGGCATTCCCCAGAGCATGCTTTGGGGCTCAGTTTTGTTTTTTACTAAATTTTAACTCCCTATTGTGATGAAAATATTTGCAAAGGTCGATGGAGCAAAAACAATGAATTCAGTTTTTTATAACTATTGCGACTTGTATAAACTCCATTCTCCATAGAACTGATTAGTGGGAGATCTACATAAAATTCTGAGGGGAGACACGTCACGACAAAGCCTGGAAATGACTGAAGGCAGTGATTAAAGAACGGCTAAGGCCATTGGTGTGTCTGACACATTTATCTCAAGTCGTTCATTCTCACGTGGGAATTAGTTAGCACAAGGAAACACAATCAGGAAGTTGCCATTTCACATTTGCTGGTTTTAACTCTCAGTGTGCAGTGCTCTCCATCAGGTGGCTTCTGGTCACCGTATGTACACATATACAAAGCACATACCATCTCCCGCGTATGCCTTATAGCTGTTCGTGACTGGATCAGCTTTTGGGGGGTGGGGTGGGTCCTAAACTCATGGTTATAATGACTGGGCTGAGTGAGGGTTGAGCACACCACCCATGTTAGGCCAGTCAAATACACTCTTAGACCTTTTATTCACAAGTTTTCCCTCACTCAATCTTAAACTTTCAGGATCTAATCATTGAGCTCTTGGTTGATGTTTTTGCCTCCATGAAGAACGGATGCAATGAAAAATACGCCAGCACAGAGGAGGACAGGAAGAGGGGGAGAACAAGAAAAGAGAATTCTGATGACTTACTACTGTGGGACTAATTACTAAGTTTCCAAATTAGTTAAGCTCAGTTCCTCTCTTGATTCAAGTCTAGGGTCACTCGAGTTTCATTCTGTTACAATCCAGGAGGCACGATCGTTTCATGAGAAATCACTTTCTGTTGAGGGCATTACAGAAGTTTCATGGGAGATGCAGCCCTGGGCAGGATCTTGAAAGATGCCAAACTGGAGCAGAAAGAGATATGGACAGAAGGAGGCTGATCACGGGGCCTTATAACCCTAGGCATTGATTCAGAGAGAACAGGAGCAGCCATGGCGTCTCTAAAGTCCAGGCTGCATGAAGGACTCCAGGCTGGTCTGTTGTCTCAGTTATTACGGCATGTGGACTCCTGTCGGCTCTGTTTGCTTCACAGTGTTGCATCTGATGGGGGTAGTCGGTGATAATAGGGACATTTCATGTGTTCTGACACACAGCCTGAAGCCGGAATGACATAGATTGTGTGGTGATAGTGGAAACAGAAATAGAGGAGCCAGCCTTTGAAGGTGACAGTCCCACCCCCCACTGAGCACTTAAGCTTTCTCTCTCTCTCTCTTTCTCTCTCTCTTTCCCTCTCTTTCTCCATATGTGTGCACACCACCAGAGGTCAGTGTTAGGTGTCTCCCTCAATTGTTTTCCACCTTATTTTTGGAGACAGGGTCTCTCACTTGAACTGGAGCTTAGAGAAAAATCACTGAGCCAATAAGCCTCTTCTCCCCACAACCCCGGGGCTGAAATCACACACAGTCTCACCTGACTTTCTAGACGGCTGCTGGGGATCCAGACTCATGGCCTCTCACTTGTGCAGCAAGTGCTTTGTGGAGTGAACAATCTTCTTAGGTCCTCTAATATCTTTAAGCATCGTTAAAAGGACCTGTTAGACCGAAACACTTATGTGTTCAGGACAATAAAAGGTTTATACACTGGCTCTGTCTCTTATTTATTTTCGTTGCTTGTTATATATGCCGACGTTTTGTCTTCTGCTTTGTTGTTTCCCCTGAGTGCTGCATAGACTGCTTTACATTGTTTTCGTGGGCCACTTTTTGATGGCAGTGCCGGGGATCACCAGCAGATGTCACTGTGGGTGACCATGCCTGCCTAACAGCCTCTGCAGCTGATGCTGGCAGCAGTCCCTCTCTGCTGAGAACAGTCTTGCCTTTGCTATGTGTATTTTAAAGGCCATTTTATCATAAGGTTCTACAGTTCAAACCATGGAAGGGTGTACAGTGGAACCTCTTCTAATTCTTGAGTCGTAAGCTCTTTCATCACAGGCAAATCCGTTACTACTCTCGTGTATTCCCCCCCCCACCTAGTGTATCTTAGGCTTATGTGAATAACTCCCCACACAGGTTCCTCCCCCCTTATTTCCAAAAGGCCGACATCTCTGTGCTTGTGTTTCTTCTCTTTTCTTTACATACTTTAGAAGTTGCAGGGGAGTGGAGGTCTTCCCGTTCGTTGGCTTCATATCTGATAGTACACAGTGCCTTTGCTTCCCTAGGTAACTGCTCACAAAGTATGTGAGTTGCTTCTGTTTGTCCCAGGTTTGTTTATGCAAACGCTGTATGGATCTACTCCAGCTGCAGTCTTATTCACTGTTAATCCCAGTGGCCCTGGGAGTTCCCGCTCTTCAGCCTTGAATCAGCAGGATTAAGACAGCAATCGGACTTTGCAGGTTTTTTTTCGCTTTTAGTCACCTTGCCCCTTTCTTAAATTCCATGTGCCCATACCAGTTGTACTGATGCTCTTGAGTCTCTACATTTGCTTGGTAGCTGACTATTTAGGTATAGGATTGACAAACGTTGGGAGCGGGATTGTTGTTTATCCCTGCCGTATCTAGAGTTCCCTGGTGTCTTCTGTTCTTCTACCTGTTTCATAACTTTGGGGGAAAAAAGTCAACCAAAAAGAAATATTTCAAAATGAGGGTAAAACTGTTTTCACTTTTTATTAAATCTTTAATGTAGGAGGAAGCAGCCGCTTGTTCTTCCCGGCTGCCCGACTAGCTTAGCCCTGAAATAATCACACAGAAACTGTATTCATTAAATTACTGCTTGGCCCATTAGCTCTAGCTTCTTCTTGGCTAACTCTTACATCTTAATTTAACCCATTTCTTTTCATCTGTGTATCACCACGAGGTCATGGTCTACTAGCAAAGTTTCAGCACGTCTACCTCTGGCAGTGGATCATGGCATCTCTGACTCCGCCCTTCCTTCTCCCAGCATTCAGTCCAACCCTCCCTGCCTACATAAGTTCTGCCCTATCAACAGGCCAAGGCAGTTTCTTTATTCACTAACCAAAAACACACATTAAAAGAAACACACAGACAGAAGGACCTCCCATAACATTTTAATTTTTCATATATGTGTTCAAGGTTACCATTCCCAGGAGACACATACATACTGCCCATAACATGCATAATTTTAACAAGTAAATAATATATTTTTACAGATTTCCAGTCTCCAAAGGGACCGTAGACACTGGCCACCAGCTTGAAACTTGGTGACACTTCTAAACTTCTCCCAGCTCTCTCTTGTCACGTTGTCCATCCTGAGTCGGAAGGTTGTAGTGACCTCCAGGAGGCCTGTTCCAAAACGGCCCCTTCTCTGGTGTTGAGGACAAATACTCTACTACTGAACTGATTCTCTCTTGTTCTTCTAATCATGATATCTGTCAAGGTTTGGCATATGTCTCAGGACACTGTAGAGACCTGGGCCTGCTGCTCCATGTAATTGTCATCCTGTGGGTCACAACCTCTTTGGGAGTCAAGCAACCCTTTCCCAAGGGTTGCATAGCAGATGCCCTGCATATCAGCTACTTACAGTATGTTTCATAACAGAAGCAACATTACAGTTCTGAAGTAGCAATGAGATGATTTTGTGGTTGGGGGTCATCCCAACATGAGGAGCTGCTCTCAAGGGTCTCAGTTTTAGAATGAGAGCCACTGTCCTAGATGAAGAAGAGCCGAGAGCGGCTTTGAGAGAAGTGAGGATGGACTTCTACTGCTGCTTCTGAAACCCTAGGAACTAGCGTGCACAAATGTGCTATTCTTCTTCCTCCTGCGTTAGATGGGAGCTAACACAGAGAGCCACAGCTGGACAGTTGTGCTGAGAGTGTTTGGAACACTGAGACCCACATGGCAGGTCTTCACTGAATCCCTCCCATCAGGACTCAGGGAACTATGTGGAAGAGGAAAGCCTGGAAGAGCCAGAGGGCACGGATGATACCAAGGAAACAGTGTCTTCAGGCACAGCAGGATTGGTGTTCCTATGAACTCGAAGAGACTGTGCCAGCATCCATTGAATCCGTATAGGTTCAAATGAGACTGGGGTCTCAGCACAGAGAGGGGCAAGTGAACTTGGACTCCCATCCCTAACCAAGACTCTATCTCTGGTTGACAACCATACACAAAAGAAAACATAATTTTCTCCAGTGGAGTCTCACTGGGTGTATAAACAACACTATAGGACAGGCCCCGGGCCAAGCAAGAGGAGGCCAGCACAACATGAGCTCAGAGGTATTTTTGGAGATATCTTGTGTTTTATGTTGCTTTGTTTGGGAATTTTGTACCTTACTGGGGTTTTTTTTTTTTTTTTGCTTGTACGTTATGTTTTCCAAATTTGTGTTTCTATGATTTTTGCGTATTTGTGTTTGTATATATATATGTTTTACATGTATGTCTGTGTAGTATATTTGCTTTTAATGATTTTCTTTTTTAAAAAATCTGGTTTGTTTCTTTTATTTGACTGTTAGTTTTCTAAAGAGAGAGAAAGGCATGGAGTTGGGTAGATGGGGAGATGAGGAGGATTTGGGAGGAGTTGGGGGAGGTGAAACTGTGATCAGGATATATTATATGAAGAAATATTTTAAGTTTTTAAAAATTGTGCTTTTCCTACATTTTTGCTATTCATTCTTCTATCATCGATGCTGTAAAAGCAATGTGAGGCAAATTGTGTGTCAACTTCATCTGTTTGTTTATTTATTACTTTAACTGAAGCAACCCTCTTCATCCCTTCTAACAGTCCCTTCCTGGGAGCAAAACTGGAATCTGTAAATACTGTACCTGAGCCAGACCCGCCGAGTCAGCTGCAGTATGTAGCCCTCACGCTGGCCCCAGGAGGTCACCCGACAAACCCCAAATGACAGCTTCACGGCTCCTTGCGAACGCTCTTTCTGCAGAGGGAACGTCTGTGTGCTTTATATACACCCACAGAGCCCCTCATGCACTCAGTCGCCTTCACATCCATAAAACAGACGAACAGCAAATACTTCGGTCTTCTCTGACTGGGCCTTAAAGTTCAGGAAGAGACTCACTCCAGTGGAGTCCAAACCAGACTAACACTGTAGAATGGGGGTTTGGAATTGGTTCTTATTTAGGGTAAAAAAGCGTCCAGAAGAGATGCATTTTTATATTATGAAAATAATTCATTTATCTTTGTGACTTTTATAGAGAATTTTATTAGATAGAACTTAATTTTTTTGTTGATATAAGTTCTCACATCCATCAAATGCTAACACAGTGATCGCTGTAAGACCATCTTTATGCGCAAACCATGTTTGATGGTACAAGACTTTCTAAATCACTGAAATCACGATGGGAGACGTTCACTCTTGCAAAAGCTACGGACTGATCGTTTTGATAGCTTACACCTCTAGGCCTTTCTCATTTGCAATATCCAGTCAAGGTAAACCAAACCGTAGCATTAAATCTTGAAGGCAAAATATGGGGCCAGGATAGTCATACACTCTGCAAGGAGTGATCCAGTGATGTGTGAGTGAATCCTGGGACAGAACGACCCTGGGATGAATGACCACAGCTCAAACTCGGTTTCAACCACAAAGGCTGTGCTTTTCCAAGTCTAGTTGGGACGAGAGAAACTAGCTGCCAAGGATTTCACCTGAGAGGGATCGCAAGGTGTGCTTTTATACCGCAGTTTCAGATCGTTTTCCTAAACACAAAAGAAACCAGCTCTTTACAACTCGCCACGCAAACCGTTTAGGAGTGGGGAACTGATCCCGGCCAGTGGTTACTCAGCTGAGCTAAAGGGGTCTATGCCACAATATGACGCAGCAAAACCTTAAGGCAGGATTATCCTGATCCCCGAGCCACCAAATCACAGAAATCTCCTTGCATTAGAATTTTTATTCTCCATTTTATGAGCTCTATTGCTCATCTCTCTGGACATCACTCTTCTCATTTCTTGCTGATCACTCAGCTTGTAAGAGAAGCATATGAGATAAAACTGCTTGTATACAGCCGAACATTCCCGTGTAGCTGGGGACACTTGCTAAACAAGGACTGTGCTCTTGTTGGGGGTCATAGATACTTAAACAGCCTTTTTTACTCCCATAAGAGGGAGACCTGGTCACCGACAAAACATTTCATATTTCCTTTATCTCCTGTGTGGTTCGGTGATAAACAAATAATGAAGGTCTCTAGGTCTCTGCCTGAAGGGGAGAACGGTCATCTATCTGTCCCAAGCTGCTGGGCTGAGGTCTCTGAGTTGGCAAGCGGAGAGTAGACAGTAGACATTCTCCCCATAGTTTTAAATCCAAGCCTCTGTGGAAAGCCCCTCTATAAGTCAGGTACATCTCACCCTTTTCTTCTTGCCCTAAGGCAAAACTGTGACCTCAATAAGAAATACAATTATAGCTTCCTTGTGGGAGATTTATAGATATTACATACCCTCACTAGGAGCATGCAGCTCTTGCAGAAAAGGTGCAGTGACCCTGGCGTGCTTTACTGAAGAACGACAGGCATGACCTAACAAAGCCATGCTCGCATGAGAAGAAAAGCCATTGCCTGGAAATGCCAGGGGCCTCGAGCCTGTTGGAAGTTTTCAGGATGGCCTTCTCAAAGGAAATACAGACGAGTGTGGTGTTTATCGAAATCGCTACCATTTGATTTTTACCAATAAGGACTCGGGAGCCAGATACTGGGGTGAAAACCTGCTGACTCAGAGAGGCAGAGACAGCAGTCAGCTGACCTTTCTCTTCCACCAATGTCCCAGAAACAGAGCTTTCTTCTACCAGCTCAAACAAAACAAATAATAAAAAAACCCTCCAACCAAATGTCCCTCTCTTCTATTTTCTCTGCATCTTTCTTTCTCTCTCTCTCTCCCTCTCCCTTTCCCTTCCCCCTCACACACACACATTCTCTCTCTCTCTCTCTCTCTCTCTCTCTCTCTCTCTCTCTCTCTCTCTCTGTGTGTGTGTGTGTGTGTGTGTGTGTGTGTGTGTTTCCTCCTGACTTCCTCGACTCGATGGCTCTTGCCATCCACGGGTTGCTTACTCTGCCTCTCGACCAATGGTTGATTTTATTTAATCCTGTTCACAATATTCCAGCAGAAAGCTCCTGGATTAAAGGTGTGTGCCTAGGCCTGAGCCACACTATGGCTAGAAACAAACTTTTCCAGGAAACAGTACAACCTTGGGGCTCACAGTGTGACTAGAAAAGAACCATGTCTCCTCCGCCTAAGTGAGAAGAGCTGAAATCCAGTCGTGTTTTGATTCGTGCCCTGTAACCTCTGCGAGTTCCAGTCCTGGCTGTAGCTGTCCCCCGTCCCACAGGTCTCCAAAGTCCTTTCAATTCTGCAACATTGGTTTTCCTCATCCTGGCTTTCTACAAGTGTGTGAGTCCTACCTGGCTTATTAGAATGGGAGATGTGATTTGAGACTTTTTTGACTTTTCAAGACAGGGTTTCTCTGCATAACCCTGGCTGTCCTGGAGCTCACTCTGTAGACCAGGCTGGCCTCGATCTCACAAAGATCCGCCTGCCTCTGCCTCTCGAGTGCTGGGATTAAAAGTGCGCACCACCACCACCTGGCTTGTTTTGGTAATTTTTTTTAATATTTATTTGTTTATTATGTATACAATATTCTGTCTGTGTGTATGCCTGCAGGCCAGAAGAGGGCACCAGACCTCATTACAGATGGTTGTGAGCCACCATGTGGTTGCTGGGAATTGAACTCAGGACCTTTGGAAGAGCAGGCAATGCTTTTAACCACTGAGCCATCTCTCCAGCCCTGTTTTCTTAATTTTTAAAAGAAAAACTAAACTGTTCGATGATAGAGGAAATCTTCACTGGTGCTGATAAAAGTCCATCAATAACTCTCCCTTTTCCCCCACATGGTGTTATGCCCAAGTTTCTGGTCCCCAAATAAATCCACAGAGCCAGATTTTCCATGCAAATTACATGAGGGTTTTTAATAATATTCAAACTTAAGTTTGTACCAACACTTTTCCAGCAGCCCAGCATGGTGGGTGTAGAATGTGGCAGGGAGCCCTGGGAGAGTAGGACTTTTAAAGGGGAAACACTGTAATCAGGGGAGTTCATGCCCTGTGGTCTTGGGACTGGGTGAGAAGGGTGTAGGATAAGGTAGTTTCCGAACCCATTGCTCAGTTTTGGGGCACGGAAACCTAACAAATAGTCATTAATAACTGACAAGGACAGGATGCCTCCTAGGAACATCTGGACCTCATTAAATTTTATGGCCCTGCTCCCTATCTTTTTAATTGACCATTTTTAGGGTACCTGTTCAAATGTCTGCCATGGCAGCACATTTCTGGAGCTGAGATCATGCACCCCACCCCCAGCTCATTATATGGCTCAAGATGAAGCCCCTCCTTTACAATGGAGCTTGCAAAGTCAGGTCCTCGCAATGGAAGAAGGATGCTGTCTGCATACGGGCTAATTCTGTCCATTGCTGAACTGGAGCCAATGCAATGAACCTGTCTTAGAGTCCATCTCTGTGTAAGGGCATAAAGAGGGTTAAAATGGGAGAAACTGTGGTCTCAAGAGCAAATGGTCTGTTTCTATCCATAGCACTATGTCTGTTCAAATGCTGGGCTTTTTAGAGAATTTTTAAAAATTATTTTAAAATGGTGTGGTTTGGAGGTTTGTAGTTGATAGATGGAAAAAAAAACCAAGAGCCAAGAACTGTGAGTTCAATTTAGGATTGAGAAGTCTGAGTATAGGTCTATTAATAAAATTAAAAAGTGAACATTAAACTTAACATAATAAAATTAAAAATGTATATCTTCCTTACCACAATGATGCCTCTCAGCAAGCCATTCATATTTCATGTCTCTTTACATGCTTGTATTCATGTATGTGAGAAGACTCTCTTTATAATAATAGGAGCACAGCACACACACTTTGTTTTACGTGTTTTCTCAACAAAACTGTGTACTGAACGTTAGCACATGTAACATCCATGGCTTCCCATGTCTAAGAAGTCAATTCCAATCTAACTCTTAATAGACCTAGGACTTTCCCTGAGATGTTTAAGGGGCACTAGGGTTTGGAACGTAGCTAAGTGGACAGAGGTCTAAACTACCTCCATGCCAAACTCTCCCTGATAGAACCTTTAAAAGTAAATTTTATGTATACCTTATGCATAGTTAAAACTGCTGCCAAAAATAAAGACAGTCATGATGTGTATAACAACTACAATGTTGAAGCACCTGTGGTTCGGGAGAATTGTCTGTATTCTGTCAATCATGTTTTAAATAAACGCTGATTGGCCAGGCAGGAGGTGTAGGTGGGAAAACCAGACAGGAAGTGGAAATGATGCAAGAAGAGCAGGAGAATTCTGGGGAGGAGGAAGTTGATTCCTCCCACTCCTGCCCAGACCTCTGAAGCAGCAGGATGTAAGCTGCCCCACTGAAAAAGGTACTGAGCCACATGGCTAAAATAGATCAGAATAATGGGTTAATCAAGATGTGAGAGTTAGCTAATAAGTAGCCTGACCTAATGGGCCAATCAGCTTTATAACTTACGGAGTTCTCTGTGGTTGATTTTCTCTGGGACTAAACAGCTGTGGGGTACTGGGAGGCACAGAAAACACAAACAAGTCAGCCCTCATGTTACACCTGTGTATATCCTGAATAATAATTCCCTTTGGTCTAGCAAGACAGGCTTCCTGGGTTGAAATCTCAGCTCTATGGCTGTGTGACTGCAGTGGTTTTAAAATACACCCACGAATTCCTTGCCTCGCTTCCCATCAGGAGTGTCTAATTCCTTCCCCTGGAACGCTGGCCAGCTTTGTTGATTCACTGCTAATGAAGAGGCTGAGATAGCATTAAGTTGGCATGACTTAGAAGGCTTGGCCTAGACAGTTTTTGGAACTGAAGCAGGGGACCTTGGCAAGATACTTAGTTCTCGCTGGCTTAATTTCTTAACGATGAGATGAGAAAAAATACCACTTGTTTAAGATTTTAATATTAGTGTGTGTAAAAACCTCATCCCAGTCAACTCAAAAGTTCTCTATAAACCACGATCTACCACAATTAGTAAGTGGTATTTCACTATTTTTGGAAATTTCTACCTATGTATGACAAACATTCATATGTAATTAAACCTCTACAAGTAATTCTATTTCCTAAAATTGTTTGAACGTGGACCTACTGTATCAAAATATATGAATTCAATTAAGGAGAAAAGTTCATATTGAACTCTGTTTGCAATGTCTACTGAGAAGTACTATTCTGTATGATTATAAAAAGCACGTGGTACCATCGAGTCCCATTTATTGATGTGGGGATTCATGTCACTTCAAAATCACCTTTCATATTTCATTGTTAAATCAGAACGAAAAAAACAACGGACAAGCATACTTGAATTTGCAAGTAATTGTATACTTCTCTATCCTCTGCTGCAAAGCTAGCAAAAAAGAATTACTGGCCACTCCATGTCTGCTTATGGCCGTGGTAATGACAGGAATACAATGTGCAAGGAGAATGTAACAATAGAAGATATATATCGGCACACACATTTACATTATATGGAGAGCTTATTAATAAAGCACCTCCCATTGCAATGACTGACAGGTATCACAGTGCAAAACAACGGCGGGACAACCACTGACTACTCATTCTGTTTCACAACTACCAGCGTCTAGCTCTCGTTTTGGAAAGAAAAATAAAGTATTTTCAAGTCCTTTCCTCTGAGATTTTAGATCTATCACTTTTGTAACACTGTGGTCAGAGTTCTTACTTGTGACTACACCCTTTAACTGAGAACTATTTTTAAAAGGGTTACAAAAGACGACTTTGTAGGTTCCGGTACTGTGATGAAGGCTGAAGAAGCTTGCCTGCAGCCAAGTGCCGGACAGGAAGGTTCTGCAGAAATGATCAACAATTTTACCACCAACAGTGAAAGCTTTGTGCTACTGCAGTCAGCAGGAATGCAGCCAGCTACAAGGCCAGTTTACTGTCTAGAACTTCACCCCACAAAACACCACCATTACTGAAAACTAAATGTTTCAGTCGCTGTCCTCACTGAGCGTGTGTCCAGGGCATCCTTCCTCAGGTTGTTGGTTTCCCAGAGGTGCAGAGGGCTGAGTAACTGGTGACATCATCTGGTTTTCTTCCTGGTTGGGATTGTGAGTAATCCCTGCTCACCTGCTCACTTTGGTAAGTCAGACAACATGAGGAAAAAAATTCTCAGAAGTTTCAGAATTCTTTCTCTCTCTCTCTCTCTCTCTCTCTCTCTCTCTCTCTCTCTCTCTCTCTCTGGTTTTTCGAGACAGAGTTTCTCTGTAGCTTTGAAACCTGTAGACCAGACTGGCCTCAAACTCACAGAGATCAGCCTGCCTCTGCCTCCTGAGTGCTGGGGTGAAAGGCATTTGCCACCATCACCCGGTTTCTTCAAAATTTTCTTAGACTTGTTGGGCAGAAGCTATGGTGTAGTTCTAGAAACGGAGCTACGAGTTTAGAGAATTTTCCATATAGTCCTGCTATTGTGGAACTCTGAAGCCATTACTGACAACTCTCAGTCTCAGCAGTAATGCTCCCCCCTTCCCCCCGGGAACCAAGGACCTAACAATTGCCCACACACGTACTGAAATGTTGGGAACATTCCATCATCTCCCTGAGTCCTTGTGAATGTTTTCCAAATAGAACTCAGTTATTGAATAGGGGCAAGATAACCCTTAGGTGTTGACTCAGTTACTGATGTTTTGACTTAGGCCCTGGGAAAGGGGCAAAGTGACCCTCAGATGTTTTCCCTTACCTCATCTGATCTGGTTACTGCTCTCCAGTCAATTATTGGTAATAGCCCTTTTCAATAAGCCAAATCATAATAGTTAAAGAACAACCCCCAGACACCCCTTCCTTCTGTGGTTTTTCCCTTTAAAAATAGCCTGTACCAGCCATTCGGGGTCTTTCTAGCCTCCTGAATGCTGGAAGACCCTGTCATGACAGAATTAATAAAATCCTCATGCTTTTACATCAGCTGTGGTGAGAGACGGTCTCTTGGGAGGGCAACTCCTTCTCAGTGATTGGACTCTAGGGTTCAATACTATAAACCTGGAATATAATGATCTTGAACCTGGCTGAGGTCATATATTGCCTCTGTCTTGATTTTGGAACTGCTAATCTATCACAAACTCACTTCCTAAAGTTTAAAGTGACAGTCCCATATGAACCATGTGAGCACACATTCTCTCTCTCTCTCTCTCTCTCTCTCTCTCTCTCTCTTTATTTATTTGGTTTTCCAAGACAGGTTTTCTCTCTGCAGCCCTGGCTCTCCTCTCCTGGAACTCACTCTGTAAACCAGGTTGGTCTTGAACTCACAGAGATCTGCCTGCCTCTGCATTCCAAGTGCTGGGATTAAAGACGTGTACCACCACTATGTGAACTCTTAACGAATTAAAAATGGAGCAAAATCACCCAGGGTCCACATAGAGCCCTAACCTGGCCTCATACGGCCTTCAATACCAGCCCACCTTCGTTGGTACTCATTGAATTGCAAGCCACGGTTTGTGGTAGCACTCAAGTCCCCCATAAGACTTCATGAAGCCAAGAAAAGCATGAGTCTGCTTTGTTAGTTTGGAAAACAAAAGACATTAAGGTAAGACAGAGAAGAGAAATCCTTTGGAGCAGGTATTCTGAGCACTTAAGGAGAGTGAAGACAAGAAAAAGAACAAGGTTTACTTGGCCTGTTCTAGATTTACTCACAGATTAACATGCTTAATCAAAGAGTAAGAAACCAAAGCAGATAGAAGCCAAAGGGTACAGTTTTGATAGCTAAACTTAGAGCCCTATCTAGTAGGCATGTTTAATACATGGGGGGAGGTGCTGTTTTAAAGTCGTGTTTTTATAAACACTTTCAAATCACACATTAATCGAGCCAGATATAAATATTTCTCAAGAGAACAGACTTATCTTCACTGCCATATGAAAGCATTTGACCTTCCCTAGAGTACCCAGAGGGTTAAACTGGGAAATAGGTGTTATCAGGTTTTATCTTGCTGAATCCAAGAATGTGTGTACACATGTTATTGTTGTACTATTTTAGTTTATTTTTTCCTTTGAAAGAAATCTATGGTTTCAATTATTCCTTGGATCTAAGAATTATTTAATGAAGTCTAATTGTTAAAAACGTAAAGGCTGTAGTTCATTGGTAGGGTGTTTGCATGTGCATGACCCCTGGTTCAATCCTCAGGACCAGAGGGAAAAAAATGTATGCAAGGGGTGGGCCTTTAAAAGGTCCTTATTAATTTCTAACTCTATTGCTTTGTGTTTAGAAAGTGTTGCTTGTGTTATTTCTGTTCTCTGGATGATTGGAGTATGTATGGTCAGTTTTCATGAATGTGTTCTGTACATCTGATATATGATATACATCTTATAAGATACATTCCTTACCATACCATTTAATATATTTATAGGGCATGCCTTATTGGTTGCAATCTTATGACTTAAGTATTCTCTTAAAACTTTTTATTTTACATATATTTAGCTGGAAGGAGGAGAGCGAGCTTCACAGTGAGCATGCGGAAGTCACAGGAAATCTTGGATGAGTCACTTCTCTCCCTCTGCCATGTGGGACTCAGGTTTTGAACTCAGGCCGTCAAGTTCAGTGTCAAACCCCTCCATCCACCGAGCCATCCCATTAACCCACAACATCCTTGTTCTCTTTTTGCCCATTGCCTTTGTATTAAATTGAGAGTAAGGATTGCTGGTTTGGGTATATTTTTGCCCATTTCTTATATTTTCTGTGTGTATTTTGTTTTTGTTTTTAATGATGCTTTAAGAAAAGCATTGAGAGGTAAACCTGGCAAAAGAAAAATAATAAAAAAAATATGTGTGAGTTGTGAGTGTTTAGGTGGGAGGGCTCAAACTTTCTTTCCTCTGAATGGAGACAGTGGGTCTTGGATGAACTGCATACAAGTTTTAGCTCTTTTGTGACATCAGCACAGAAGTGACTCCTTCACTCAGGGCTCCCCAGGGTTACTGGGCACAAACATGCAGCCAGTCACTATCACCACACCCAGAGTTTGGTTTTTACTCTAGCCCAGATTCTTCTCCAGACGAAGAAGAAAGCAAAGGGTGTTGTTCTTTGCAGAGACCTGTGGCAGCCAAGCTGTTTCCCATAGCTAGCACACACTGAGCTGCAAAGAACTGGGCTAAAATAAGGGCCATGTGAGAATGGGCTTGATGTGGCAAATGGTCCAAATGTAACTTTGCAACGCATTGATGACGTTTTATAATTTTAAACTTTGCCTACTTGAGACATAATTGAGATCTATCACCATTTCTTACAGGAAAAGTTCAAGAGAGGAAAACGATGTGCCCAGACAATAGTCTCTGGACGAGTCTTAAACGATAATAACATCGCTCTTCTGGTACAGCTGATATTTGGGGCTTGCTCTCAGATAAGACTGTGGGCTTCACAAATGGGATTAGACTATGAGCTATTTATTCTCAAATAAATCTATTCTCATCCAATGCAGATCATCACCGCATGGCTATGGAAAACTGCATCAACTCTTAAAAATCAACCAAATCCCCAAAAAGATGATCAACAGTCCCAAAGCAATGCATACATGAAGACCAAGAATAGGCCTCTGCTTTGGTTACTTTAGTGGGGGTAGCTCTTCTAGTTCAGTTAACTTGGCAACGCAACATGTTTGCACCTGTCTATTGCCTTTCATAATAAAGAGAAACTTCTACGGCTATCATCTGTCAGCTCCTTACAAGTGTTTCTCCACATGGCAACAAACTGAAAATGCTGTGTTGCCAGAAGCTAGACAGAGTGTATTTTGAGAGCTACATATGCAGGTGGGCCTCAAGAAGCTAAAAACAAAAGAAACAAATTACTTTACTAGATTCCAACTGTAAAAGGAACACAGTTACCAGACATGAGATGGGCAGATTCTCCTGCATAAGAAACAATTGTCCAAGCCTTCAGAACCATGATGTAAAGGGGCTGTTTGCACATCCATGCCAGAACACCAAGGAAATCTAGAGGGTGAATATGACTCCAATGGCTTTTCTTGGGATATATTATTCCCTTTGTGTTCAAATTTTGTGGAAGAAAGGCTTTTAGTTGCTTACTTGGAAATTAAATATGTTGACACTGAGAAAGGAAATATAAAGCAGAGTCAGGGATGCCTCTCTAGTTCCGTAACCTATATCGTGGTCCTTACCCAATAAAGCACCATAATTCACCTCCCCTGCTAGCATAGCTTCCTCTGCTACTCCCTCTTCAGTAACTGTTGACTTCTTTCCAATTTCCCAGTCAAACAAGGAGGCCAACTTTCAGCTTCAGATCATCCATGAATTGAAATTCCCTCAAATGCAGGCTTTGCCACAGGCCAATAAAAAGCTGTTAGCTAATAATAACCAAGAACTTAATATATGCCCATGGTTTGTGATCAAATTTTCTACCAGAATACAATGGAAAAGCAGATTTTCAACAGAAGGGGCTCCTATCTTCAAAATGGAAAAGATGTTTTGGGAAGACAAACATAGAATCTGGTCCTTGCGTTTCTCTAAAAGTGAAATCAAGTACTTTTCCATAAATTTAAAAATCAATTTCAATGCCTAGTTTGTGTTTCATGTTTCTGCTTTTTCCTTATTTTTTCTAATTACTTCTTAATCCTCTATTTCTTATTTCATTTAAATTTTAAAAACTACATTTTACAAAAGTTTTAGACTTATAGAAAAGTTTTAATAACCCAGAGTGCTTACTGAAATTTTACATTATTATGATGGTCTGTTTGTTATTAATGGAAGTCCTTGTGATACTCTGAATGAAGTCGGTAGTCCATCCAGATTTCCTTAGCTTTTAGCTGGTTTAACAACAAGCCTTTCCAGCTGTGTCTCCGTAGCTCCCCTTGACTGCAGTTTCTCAGACTACCTGCTCTTGAGGCCCTTGACGGTTCTCAAAAGCTGGGCTCTTGACATTTACCTGGTATTTTTCACATTATAAGAGTGAACTTACGGGTTTGGGGGAGGAAACTCGCATAAATAGAATGCCATTTTCAGTACATTACATCAAGTGAGCATTCTACCAAAAAATGACTCAGGAGTATCAATGACGTCCTTGAACACACAGCTAAGTAGTGTTTGTCACATGTCTTGACTACAAAATCATTATATTCTTACCACTTGCCGTACCTTACTGTTTGAAAGGACATACCTATGTTAATCCACATTTATGAGATGGGAATTACTCTGTATCTTTGGAGAAGGAGTGGTTATATAAACTATTTGAAATTCTTCTACAAAGATGTATCTCTTCTCCCCCAGTTGCCATACTCAGTTATTTATATCACTATAGACTCATGAATATTTATCTTATATCTTTGGCAATCAACCAACAATGCTTAGTTCTTGCTCAAGTTCTTGCAACATCAGGCATTAGGCACTCCCTTGAGCCAGCTCCTGTATTCATTGGCGTGCCCTTATCAAAGGTTCTGAGTGTGTATGTTAGCACTTCCTTAGTTTTAGCAGTGCCAGTGGCCTGAAGATATCTTCTACATTCCCTTCCCAGTGTAGATTTAGTCGTTTCCGATCAGTTAAAAAAGAGAATCATGGTAAGTACAAACTCTTTGAGACTGCTGTCAGTGCCACACAGTGTACTGTTTTACAGTAGATAAACTGTACGTAAATAAACGAAAAGTAGATAAACGAACGTAAGTAGAAGGCACAGCCTCTCAGAGAGTGGAAGTATAGTAACTATATGTGCCTGCTATGGACTGTGAATGATTATGTGTGCTAACTCCTTCACGCAATGGGCAGAATGGTTGGCTTGTTGACACCAACATAACCATTGGCACTTGCCTTGGCCAATGCTTGTGCTATGACTTTACTACAGCAACCATGTTCCCAGACTAGTCTTCAGTTTCATTGCAGTTTCATGGGACCAGTGTATATATGTGATCCATACGTAACCAAAATGTCATTGTATTTACACCTCATCCTGGGGTTTTCAGACATCTTTACCTTCTACATAAATTATTTACTTTGTGAATATGGAATTTTTATGAGGTTCTTAATTATCTTTCTAACTTGTGAAGAATCTACAGGGCTCTCTCTTGACCCCCTGATACTGGAATTGCAGTCTCCTCTGCACAGTGTTCTTGGCTAAAATTAGTCTCTCTCACAAAACAGCTCTTTAAAAATGGATTTTACTTATTTCTTTCATGTTTTCAGTTTATCTGTTTGGTAATTCTTAAATTTCTTTGTTTTGCCCTCAATCTATTTTTATTTCTTGAGTAGAAGCTGGGATTTTGGTTTTTTTAATTTAACAATTTTGTAGGCTTATTATGTTATTTTATTATTTGTTTAATGTGCTTATGTCTGTCTGTCTGTCTGTCTGTCTCTCTCTCTCTCTCTCTCTCTGTGTGTGTGTGTGTGTGTGTGTGGTGTATACACATATGTGAGAGCACCCACATAGGACAAAAGAGTGTACTGGATCTTCTGGAACTGGACATAGAGGTACTTGTGAGTTGCCCAACGTGGGTACTGGACCTGAACTCTGTCCACTGAAACAGCGGAAGTGCTCTGAAATGCTGAACTGTCTGTTCTGTCTCGCTTGCTACTTCCTTTCTCATGTAAATATATAGAAGTATCAATTTTCATTCAGAGTTGCTTTTGCTATGTCTCATAGATCTTGATCACTTACAAACTCACTTTTATTCAGATCAATATTTTTATTTACCTTGAAAATTAGTCATTGACTGCTAGATTATTTAGAAGTATATTATAAATTCCAAATGTTCGAGCATTATCCTGATCTATTTTTTTCTCTTTTACTGGTCTCTAGTTTAATTCTCTTAAGGTCAGAGAATGTATTTTGCATGATTTCAATTCTTGTATTTGTTAAAGTTATTATATAAATCAGGATTCAGTCTGTCAGAGTAAACGTGTGCACATCAAAAGAAGTATGTTCTGATAATGCTAAGTGGAATATTTTATAGATTCAGCCAGATTCAGTAGATTCATGATATTTGGATCTTCTCAATCCTTGTCGCGTTTCTGACCATGATGCTTGTTTTCCCAAGACCTAAGCATTGTGCCTTTCTCTCTTAGTAACGTAGTTTCCCAGTACTCATGGTCATTTTCCTGCCTTGCTAGAGATCAAATGCCCAGCTTCTTTGCAGCTGACACGGTTTAGTGGTTAAGTTTGGCAGTGAGATGTGAGCTGAGGGGATGTATGTCCAGTCGTGCCAGCAGAGGATGAGATTGTGTTACTCTTCTGCTTTCCTTGTCGTGCTGGGGAGTACATGGAAGACAGAAGAGACATATTTATTCTTCAGATAAAAAGCACATGGTGATGGTAGAACAGCCCTGCATTATCCACTCTGGGCTATTATATAAGGGAGGACACTTTTAATCTGTTTTAAGTTACTCTGTTTTGAAGCTTTGTTACTGCTTTTTAGCTTATCCACTTCTTTATCTTAAAATTAGAATACATTAAATTTACATATTTCATACAGATAAAATTTAAAAAACACAACTTACAGTGAATTAAATTAAGCTGGATGATCTATATGGAACTATAAATGGATATGTGTATATGTGTGTGAGTGTGAATTATATATATTTATATGTCTGAAATGTGGGAAAGAAAATTATACTTTAGCCAGGCAGTAGTGGTGCATCCCAGCAGGAAGCAGAGACAGGTAGATCTCTGTGAATTTGAGGCCAGCCTGGTCTACAAGAGTTACTTCCAGGACAGGCTTCAAAGCTACAGAGAAACCTTGTCTCAAAAAAGAAAAAAAAAAAGAAAGAAAGAAATTATATTTTATTTAATTTAAATAATTGAATTGTAATAATTCAGGTTAAGAGACATATCTATGATGATTTGGGAAGACATTAACACCAAGAAAACTGTATTTAAGTTAATATCAGTTTGTTTAATTAGTTTAAAATACTGAAAAATATCACAAATTTAACAAAAATGATTTAAACATTTTTTGCTCTTAAAAATATCACAAAGTTAACAAAACTAGGAGGAAACAAAGTCACAGTAAGTTTTTCTTAATGCTCATAAACATTTCCAACATTTCATGATTTGAAAATAAAGATGGGGGCACTAGGAGCACTTGCTGCTCTTCCAGGGGACTAGAGCATTCATATTGGATGGCCCATTGATACCTGTAACGCTAGATCCAAGGACATCCAATGTCCTCTTTTGGCCTCCTTAACCACACACACACAACATATATTCACAGATGCACACACATAAAAATAAAAGAAAAGATCTTAAAAATAAATAATAATAATTAAAGATGAAAGCCTTTGTGAAGAGGTGGAATTTGCTTTGAAGGATACATAGGATTTATGCAGTCATACTTTATAAAACTGTACTAGTTACTTGTTGAAGCTTTAACAAATTATTGCGAACTTAGTGGCTTGGAATGATATACCTTGCTCATTCTCCAAAGCTCATTTGTGGTTTGGGGAATTGAATCCAGAGACTCATGCATGCTAGGCACACACTCGTCCACTAGGCTATATCCCTAGCCCTGACTCAAAGTTTGCAGGTCAGAAATCCAAACTCGATGCCTGTGGTAATGATGTAGGAAATCCTACAGCCAGAAGCCTTTAAGTTACCAGCCCACTTGGGCGTGGCCTCTTATCCTATAAATGTTGATGTAAGGCATGTGTTCCCCCTCTCTTCTGGCTGCTGGATTCGGGTTCCTGTTCCCCATTTGTGCAGAGGACTGTGCTCTGTGAGTCTACCCCTAAATAAATAACCTTTATTATACTCAATTCTGAGCTAGTGTGGGATTTCTTTTTAGTGTCCATCTTCATGGTAGTTTGAATGTCATTGGCACCCAAATCTCACAGGAAGCAGCACTATTAGGAAGTGTGGCTTTGGTGGAGTGGGTGTGGCTTTGTTGGAGAAAGTGTGTCACTGTGGCACCAGGCTTTGAGGTTTCTTTTGCTCAAGCTTCCCTCAGTGTGACTGTCAGTTGACTTCCTGCTGATGTAGGAAGATACAGGAATCTCAGCTATTCCTCCAGCACCACGTGTACCTGCATGCCACCATGCTTCCCACCATGAGGATAACGACCTGAACCTTTGAAATTGCAAGCAAGCCCCCTCAGCTCAATGTTTTCCTTTAAGAGTTGTCATGGTCATGGTGTCTTTTCACACAATAGAAAACCTTAAGATGCTGCTGCTGTGTAATAACAAAGTGTCATTGGGGTTACACTCTTCCTGGGCACTATAAAGGTGACTCTATTTCTTAGAAATAAATAGATTATGATGGTCTTATAATTATCTAGAAAGCAAGAGATAATTGGCAATCTCTTTTAACAAACCCTACTATCTTGATGAATTGGCTTCAAAAATTCTTGGTTCGTATGCTGTTCAATATTGAAACTCCAGGGAGAAAAGGAGAAGCACACTAATTCACACCGAGTAGCGTGTGTGTTTCTTAGCCAGTGACAGGATAAGCAAGTAACTGAAGAATCCACCCAAGATTGTTGGCAATAGCAAGAGGTTCTTCATCAATGGAAAACCGCAGAATTATTGTGAAAAGAGGAAGTGTATCATAAACATAAAGCAACGGGGTTCCCCACTGGACCTGATAAAGACATGTTGGATAAGAAAAGCAATATCAACTAACTTGTAGTAGAATCCTAATGAAGTGTATATACTTTCGAAACAAATTTAGTTTTGCTAGTGCAGAACCTGTAAATAGCCATTACTGGGCCGCAACAAGAAAGGAGAGCGGATTCCATGGTATAGAATTGTCCAAATAACCAGGAGAAAGAGTCTGAGTGAATGTCAGAGGGATGGGCAGCTAGCAAGTGATTCAGGATAAGGAATACCAGAGCTGGAATTATCCTGGAAGCCTTGGGTAATGACTCCATTAGCAAATGGAACCAAAAGTTAACTATAGAGGTATATTTATGCCACTAATCTTACCTAGCTATTTCTACTCTCACTTGTATTAGAAATGCAACTTCTGGTTAGTAGAAGACTAGTCTGGCTTACTAGAAACCAATGGCTTCTTCAGATCTTTGGGGGACAAAGTAAAGATTTAAGGTTGTCTGTGACAGGGGCTGGAGTGCAGCTATGGTTGAACGATAGGTTTTGTCTAGTGTGTACACGGGTCTGCATTCAGTCCCCAGTGCTGGGGGAAGAGAGGGACTCTCTGTGCCTTCACTTCTATGAGCCACTGCACACAGTTGGCATATAACCTCACATAATGACAACTGCAAGACAGACGTACGCAAAAGGCTCCTTTCTCCACTCCTTTTCTTTGCAACTGCCAGATCGAAATAATTTTCTCTCTTTGTTCTCCCTACCCAGGAGACGCTTTCCCCAGTTCTTCCGTGAAGGAATTATGTATTCAGCCACGCAGAGTCCTTTACTAAAATGCACTCCACATAAAATCGCTACGGTGATTGTCCAGGGAAGTACCGAAAAAGCGATGCACTCAAAGGGTGATCTTTAGGCTTCTCGAGGAGAAATTACTAAAGCAAGTCATTTGAAGGTTAAAAATATTTACAACCTAAATACACACCACAAAGATAAAAAGAGTTCCTGGCCAGATTTACTCCTCAGGAATCCTGGAGGCAATGTGAAACCCAAGCTGTGACTGGGAAAAGGAATGCAAAGTATTAACAAGTCCCAGTAACGTACCATCATCACTGCCTAGAAATATTTTCCCCTCGCTTCTGAAACATCGTCCTTCTTATCTGCTTTGGAACAGCCCCTCTTCCCTCTCCTTGTTTAGCTGGCCAGTGGAAGAGATGAGTCATTTTACCATCTGGGCTAAAGGAGAGAGAGAGAGAGAGATGTAGGCCTGAATAAAGCAGAATATTATCCGCATAATGATGGCCCCACAGTCCAAAATATCTCTTCTTCGGGTGTCCTTAGCTACACTCGTATCTCTCCAAATCAAAATTAAAGGGTATTCTACAAAAGCAATTCATGGCTACTTACTCCTGTGTCTAAGCTGACATTTCCAAACTTTTGGCAATATAGACGAGAGGCAACACTGGGTTCTTAACAATCTGGGAAAGTTGGATTAAAATAATTTAGCGAAAATATGGAGTGCCATGTTTTGTTTTTTAAGTGTCTTTCAAAGTCCTCAACAGCACCAATATCTCAAACCAAAGTCAAGAGCTGAAAAAATAAAGTCAGTTTTTGTTTGTAGGTATAATCAGTGCTGTTCAAAGTCGGCAAAATTTCACTGTGTGTGTTTGTGTAAATGCGTGTGTGTACGTGTGCATAAATGCTGACCAATGCCAAGTCAAGAGAATAGACATACCTCTTACTCTTGTGAAATAGACAGGTGAGTAAGGTAAGAAGTGTATTTCCTCTCCTTAAGGAATATGAGACCTTTACTCAAAATGTCATAGCAGATAATCAACTCTCACTGTCGTAGAGTAGCATTATTTTTCACAAATAATTGATGAAGATTACACAGTTTGTGTGTTATATTATAGATTTACATATACCTTTATCTTTATTATCTTTTCAAATATGAGTAAGACTTTCAGTTCCTTGAAGAAATAAGTTTACTACTACTAGCCTAAGTTCTATATCCTAATTGTTGCGTTGACAAGCATTTCTAAGGAAGATAGACAAAATCTATGGGCCTTAGAATCAAATGATGCAATATTGCAATATAATATAAGATATAATTTAATTTTCCCTAAGTTTTTAATCACACAGGTCCTAAAATTCTTGTTATTCTCTAAGCTTCAGTGGTGAGCAGATTTTTTTTTTTTTATTTTGCTATTTGGTCTTTAGCCATGATTCCAGACTCAAACTTCATTTCCTCAATGACAGGAATTTCTCTTGTTCTGATGAGTTGCTCTCTGTGAGTCCTGGATAATTTCAGGGTAGGGGCTGGTCTAGAAAGAGCAATCATGATTGGCAGTTTGGAATTTTCAGCCCCTTCCCACCCCACCCCTACTTTGCGCCCCTTCTCCAGGAAGAGGAGAGTATTTGACTATTAAGGGGGATCATGTTGATACCTCATGAAGCCAACATGGAATCTCAGAGTCAGAAGTTCAAAAGTTTTCACTGAGTGGATGTAGGCACACACTGAGAGGGGAGCACCCAGTGTCTTCCCGGGAAGCTCTGTGTTCAGGCTACTTGATCATGTAGCGTTTATCTGCATCCGTCACCACACCTCTTAGAACACACGGGAAGTATGCACCCCTGAGTTCTTTCACCCATCTTAGTTGTAGGAACCCTGATTTGTAATCAAGTAATATGCAAGAGGAGGAGTGGCTTGGCAACTCACCAGGAGTGGTTGGTATCTCAATCTGGGCACAGTCTTTGGGACTGGCAGTTTTTAGGTTATGGAAGGTAGATAATGCCCAGGTTGAGTTGTAAAATACTCAGCTGATATTGGAGAATCAACCAATGTAAGGAAAAACAAACAAACTCACACATTTGGTCACAAATGTGTCGAGAAGGTTAAGTATAATGGAAGAAAAATGTGTTTTTCATTCAGTTCCCTTTATCATTTATATAAAGAAGAGCCAAAGAAACCACAATATTCAGTGTGAAAAGCAGATGACATGGGTATATATAGATCTTGGAACTTTGTGCTCTCAGATCTACAGCTCATGGGGATATGTTGTGAGAAGGAATCTTATCTAATGAGAAAGTTTTAGACATTTCACTTTTAACAATTTACAACTGGAATGAAACTTTATTTCAGTGAGCTCCACAAATATTGTTAAATGTTAAACAATCTTGGAGAAGGACTTCCTGTTGGATAAAAAAGATCAATACCAATGTCCAGGCTACTTGTATGTCAACTTGACACAAGCTAGTGGTCTGAAAGGAATAAACTTCAATTGAGAAAATGTCCCCATAGGATCCAGCTGTAGGGCATTTTCTCAGTTAGTGATTGACGGGGAGGGCCCAGCCCATGGTGGGTGGTACCATCCTTGGGCTGCTGGTCTTGGGTTCTGTAAGCAGGCTGAGCCAGTGATGAGGAGCAAGCCATTTGGAAGCGCTCCTCCATGGCCTCTGCACCAGCTCCAGCCTCCAGATTCCTGCCTTGTTTGAGTTTCTGCCTGACTTCCCTCGATGATGAACAGTGATATGGAAGTGTAAGTCCTTTCCTCCCCAACTTGCTTTTGGTCCTAGTGTTTAATTGCAGCAATAGAAACCCTAACTAAGACAGTCAACTCTTCTCATTTTTTTAGATTTTAATTTTTTCCACTACTCAGATCATAAAGTATTATGGATCCCATAGCTTATTTGTCTCTGTGTTTTGCAATTACTATAATTAAATATATATGGCAAGTGTCTTAAACATCCACACATTAAAAAGTTAATGCTAAATGCTGTTCTAATACTGGCTAGGTGCCCTGCAATGGATGGTTGTCATTTCTTTTGGAATTTGAATTCCTTCCTATTTGAAGAATTCCCTGCCGTATAAATTATATGCAGAGGCAGATGTTCCAATTATAGTATCAGAAAGTATCAACTACCACTGTCCCTCTTTTTGATGGCACATGACTTAGGCTTTGGTAACCAGAAACCCTTTCCAGGGACTTTGGCTAGGGAGCAGGTGAGATAAAGAATCATGGTCAGAGAAGGATTTGTTTTGGCAGAACAGCAGCCAGTTTTGAGCAGCCAAGTTATTGCGAGCCTGTACCACAGCAAGCCAGGGCATCCCATCCCATGCACTGGAGCAAGCCAGGGCATCCCATCCCATGCACTGGAGTGGTTGCAATGTGCTTGCCAGTTTGGCTATGCTGCAAGCCTCAAACTATAAACCTTCATATCCAACCTCCTTTTGCTCCTGCCAGTTTCCCAAGTCAGACTCTCCAGTCTTCTGGAAACTGTCTTTTAGGAAATAAGCCTTTCAATTCTGTCTTTTGTTCTTTAAAAAGCCAGTTTCTATTACAACCCCGTTACTGTTCTCGACATGAGGAAATATGAGTAGTCACTTTCAGCTTGACATCTTTCCCTTAAAAGTATAGGATTCGTTGTGAGTTGAAAGAATCTCTACTGCCTACAGTGCTCTGTTCTTGCCAGTGCTCAAGACTCACACGAGCATTCAACCCAGAGCATGCCTGCTAGGCTTGAATAATCTATTTCCCAATGTGTGTGTTCAAAATAGCATGCTATCTCTTATTCCTCCTGAATACGTTAGAATAATATTAGAGAACTTTCTAATCAAACGTCAGAGTCACGAAGATAATGGGAAGGGAGACATCAATACAGAGAGAACAACACAGTTTTAGATAATAGTTTTGAGTATCACTGATGGATTCAGACATGACAGCTACAAACTCAGAACAACTTGGAAGGGGTAAAAACGCTACCTACTCTTAAAGTAACGGCAGATCCAAAGTCACAGAATTTCCAATAAAAGTACTATCTTCAGATCCAAACCCAAACCAATTATAACATGCACATGAAGAAAGAGGGATGCTAAAGCAGAAAGATGCTAACAATGACGCTGAAATAAATGAATTCATTCTAGAGAAGGGAGGAAACCTTCAAAATGAAAAGGAAAACTTTAGTTGAATCTTTGGAGAAATAAAAATTAATATTATGTTCATAAAGAGCAAAGTGTTATAAAAAGAAATCACAGAAATGAGAAATATAGTGAGTGAAATAATGAGTCAAAAGAAGCAATTAAATATAGAGTTTTGAACACTCTCAGAAAGACAGGCAAAAAGATGAAAGGGTGATGTTAAAGAAGAATATGGAAGTACAAAGAGACAGGAGGCAACTTTAGGAAAGTTTCCCTTTAGATGTAAGTCTTTACATAGAATGATTTACCCAGTGCCCAGCAAGAAAATCAAAAGCGACCCACATTCAGGATAAATCATAAAATTTTAGTTCATATACATAATGACATTATACCTCAGCGTTTCCAAAGGAAAACTGGGTCACCCACAATACCACCTAGAATCATCCCAGCAAGTTTAGGCAAGGTTCACACACTACTTTAGAGAAGACTGGTAGAACAGACTCAAATGTAAGCGTCTATTAAATTACATATAAATAAAATTCATTTATATATAAGATATATACATATATAAGTAAATATAAAATTATATCAAAGTCACACTAGGCTACCAAGAGAACATCTATCCCTCCTACAAGAATAAAAGAAAAGAAAACAAAAAGTCCAGAGTCCTAAGAACTGGGAAACTCAGCACTGCAAAGCCCACTTTGTGCAAACCATTCCCAGCAGAAGCCACAGCAGCAGAGTGGGCTTCTCTACCCCTAATTCTGCACTTTCACAGATCTCTGTACCAGACAGCAGGCTGGCTCTCCTCCACAGCCCCTGGGGGTGATTGCTAGCTTTGACTTACCACATCCTGCACAGTCTGGGTACTGTCCTAGCTGGGGATGCGAGGGACTGAAGAAAGGACAGACACATGGACACAGAAAAGCTGGGAACAAGTGGCCCAGGCTATCTGCTGTAGAAGCTGCAGCACCCCAGAAGTTCAGTGTGTTTATTATATACACCTGAAGAGGTGGACAGGGTTATCACATATAGATAAACAAGAAGGCGGGATTATCTAGTCTCCTAGGAGCAATCTCTGTAGGGGAGCAGTCTTCAGGTCATAAAAATGGGGGGAAGAATTACCTGGATGTTTCCAGCATTTGCCCTTGGAACCAAGGAAGGCCATGCCATCCCTCTGCACCCCATTCAGGGAAGGCTATGCCACTCCCATAGGACTGAAGCGTTGCTCCTTGCCGTGACTGTACCCATGTTTACAACACACATATTCACTCAGGACTTTATTTGCTCCCTACATGGACTTATGATGTTCACATTTACCTTCCAAATCTTACGTGAGTGCCTCTAATTGGCAGAACCTGCATTATATGTAAAAGTCTGGAAGGAAAGGATCTAAGCAAATTTCGCAACTTTCAGAATAGGAAAGTATGTTAGGAGGATGCACTGAAGACTGAAGAAGCAAATGTTTTTATCTATTACACACACACACACACACACACACACACACACACACACACACGTGTGCACGAACCTTCTTTCCATGTTTAAACTTGTACACGACATTTGCCATGTAACTGTCCTTAAACTCTACAAAAGGGGAGGGTCAAAATCTTATTTTTGTTAATTTCAACCTAATGCTGATGTTCAATATAACTCAGTGTTTCTCAAAAGCTACCCAGAAATAGAGTTACCCATGGTGCTCACTAAGTATGGATTACCAAGCCCTATTCCTGCCGTGCCTGATTTAACTTGTCTGTTGATGTGAGAGGCAGCCTCCAAATTTGAGTTTTCTAACAATTTCTGGGCGATGCTGATATTGCTTGGCCAGTGACAGCAGTTTCGGAAGCACAGATATAATAATCTACAGAACAAATGATGTCAGAAGATGCAATTGATACAGTGTTTCTAATTTATTTTTAAATCCTATTTCCTGGGCCCTCAACCACCACTCAGCCGGTCACATAAGGCATTTGAATTACAGCATAAAGAAGAGCCTCTCCCATCTCCTACACTCTCCTGCCACTAGGCCAACTCATGAGTTCTATGGGGTTAAGCAATCATTTCAGTCTTGAAAAGATATTAACTAGAATGCTTAATTACGACACAGTTTCTTCGAAGAAACTTGTTCAGAGGACTTTGGCATCTGATAATGAAATGATGGATATGCAAACTAGAGTCTCGAAGAATTAGGTTAAAGTAGCTATCATGGACTGGATCAGTCTCGTGTAGCCCAGGGTGGGCTTGAACTCACAGACATCCTTCTGCCTCTGTCTCCAAGTGCTGGGATTAAAGGTGATTAAAGGCATGTGCCACCACTGCCTGGCCTCTATGACTGACTCGCATGACTTAGCTCCACACTGTAATCTTCAGGCAAGCTTTATTTGTTATAGCACAAACAAAATATCATCATATTCCACACATACCAGGCACACGTATGGTACATATACATATGTGCAGGCAAAACACACATACGTCTGAGATAAATAAACAAAATTAAAACAAAACAACCCTAGCTAACACCGTGGTGAGATGTGGAGGTAGAGGCAGCTCCTGTGACATCTGTAACTCCAGGAGCAGAGGCCTAGAAACTGGTACTACTGAGGCTCTCTAGCAAAGAGCAAGATGAATCAGATGAGCCCGGGCAAGAAAAGGCTACTTTTAAAAATGGTAATTAAACAAATTCCAGAAAGTTTGAACTTGAAATGAATAGAAAAATGAGCCTCCAAACTGTAAGGAAAACAGGCGAGGGGAGGTTTTGATCAACAAAGTCTAACCAAGACTCAGGCCTGCATTTCCCACCCAAGTACGATGGCCTCCAAGTAGTCACCATTAAATTGAAAGACAGGCAAGCGAGCAAAGAATTAAGCCAGATGAGAATTAGATTTGGGGTAAAGAAAACTGAATGTGGCTAATGGCTCACAAAACTACCTTGTAACTAAAGGTTTCTCTCCGGCTTGCCAGTTCCTGAATTATCACTCCTTAGAGTGATAAGGTTTAATATTAATTACAGATATTTTGGCTTCTTAGTTCAGGATTATTATTAACTACTTCTTACAACTTAAATTAATCCATTTATATTATTCAACATTTTACTACGAGGCTCATGACTTGTTATTTCACATTTTGCTTCTCTGGCGACTGCTGGCATCTCTCTGACTCCACCTTCTTTTTCCCTTTATCTTTGGATTTCCTGCCTGCCTATATTCTACCCTGCCATAGGCCAAAGCAGCTTCTTTATTAACCAATGGTAATAAAACATATTCACAGCATACAGAGGGACGTCCCACATCACTACCTGAAGGGGAATGAATCAGAAGTTTACCAAGATTTGGAAGGAATTCTATCGTTGAAGAAATATGTGTCTGGACCAAAAATGTGTTTCCCTGCTAAAAATTCAAAGCTCCTGTCTCCTGGTTGCAACTGCTACTGATAAGTTGGCTCAGACTAACCTTCCTTCTGGAAGAAAAGATGAGAGCAGGGAAGTCCAGATGATGAAGGTCTGAGCGCACCAAGGAGTTAGCAATGCTTAGGCAATGAATGAAAACACATGACCTACGCTTCTCACTCATCCCAACAGTGGCCGAAACACGGTGCCAAAGAGAAGTCCAGGCAGAAGGTGGCACACAATGTCCTTATTACCCAGGAGACAAAGATTTGGGTTCAAAACTGTCCAAGAGAATGTTTTTAAAACCCTCATGGGGAATGCTACAGAGAAGAACCTCTGTAGAAATCCCCTCAAATCACTGACTGAGTCACTTAAGTCACATGCAAAGACCAACTGGAACACAACAACAGGTGGAATAGAGCAAGGCCACCCGTCACCAAGCTTGCTGCGCTGCAGACTGTTGATAAACAATCTTTTTGAATGTTGTAGGCAGTTGGTTAATTTCTAGAGTTCTGGGGAAGTCATTTCTGACAGTTTTGCTAGGATTCTCCCAACTTAAATCAGTGGTTCTCACCCTGTGACCCTTGAATACAGTTCCTCATGTGGTGGTGACCCCCAGACATAGTATTATCTTTGTTGCTACTTCATAGCTGCCATTTTGCTACTGTTATGAATTGCATACAAATGTCTTATTTGCAGGGTATCTGATACACCACCCCTGTGAAAGGGCTGTTTGACTCCCATAGGGGTCGCGACCCATAGCCTGAGAACCACTAGGCTGGTCGATTCCATGGCTATTGATGTATATGTGTATCAGGATTACCTGGGAGGTTTATTATGTATAGCTGGGTCTTCATGGGAGTTTCTGATTCAGGCCCGAGACTACACCTGGAAACTGATATTTTCAAAAACTTCTTAGGTAAAACAGATGCTGTTGTTCTGGTGAACATTTTTTAAGAGTACACCACACTGTGTGTGGTTGCTGCTTCAGGGAGTGCTTGCCAACTATGCAACACATAATACATTTACACTAGTACATACTATTGTCTCATGTGCATACAATAATACAGCTCATAAACTCATATGGATTTAGTACTTCATTCTAGGTATGATTTTTTTCATTTAAAAGGTTGTTTAATCTGTACCAACAATGTATAGATGTGTATTATTATTTTCACATATTAAAATTGTAAAACCAGGCCAGAGAGGTAAGTAGATTACTCAGAAGCTGTAGTAGGAAGCTGTTTGTTCATTTCCCGGCTGCCCAGACTTCCAAAATAACCACATAGAAATCATATTATTTGCAATGTTATTTGACCAATAGCTTAAGCATATTTCTGGTTAACTCCTATCTTAAATTAACCCATCTCTATTAATCTGTGTATCACCATGAGGCTATGGCTTACCAGGTAAAGTTTTGGCGTCTGTCTCAGGCGGGGCTACATGGCTTCTCCCTGACTCTGCCTTCTTTCTGCCAGAATTCAGTATAGTTTTCCCTGCCTAGCTCTGCTCTACCCTATTATAAGTCCAAAGCAGCGTCTTTATTAACCAATGGTATTCACAGCACACAGAGGGGAATCCCACATCACCTCCTCTTTTCTGTTTAAATAAAAAGGAAGGTTTTAACTTTACATAGTAATTACATATAACAAAACAGGTATCAAAAAAGAATTACATTAACAATATTTATATCTACTTTATCTTTTATCATAATTAAGTAAAATTGTAGCTATAACTACCTCTTCTTCAACTCCATCAGAGACTCCGGAAGGATATAATATTACCTAAGTAAACAGGAAGTGCATTGTAAGTAACTTCCAAAACTCTAGAAATGGCAAAGACATCTCCCTGCTTGGACAGTCACCAAAGTTCTTTGGTAACATTGAAGGCACCCATCTTCAGCATATAGGCCCATAATATCTAGCAGACTTTTCCATGAAGCAGGAAATTTCAAAGACAGTTCTGCCTATATTGGCAGTTTGTCAGTTGCTTTCTTCTGTGTCTTGCAGAATGTCTGACAGGGTCTTTCATGAAGTGTCTGACAGGGTCTTTCATGAAGTAGAAACCTTGGAGGATCGTCTCACCTTTAGACAAGTTCAGCAGCCATTTCTCTGTGGGTCCTGAATGTCCAATTCATACAGCATAGCATCTAGCAGTCCAGTTTCTTGCCCAAATGGCTAACAAACTCCATAAGGAGCCTCTTCAATGCCCATCTTCCTCTTGAAGTTATTGGTACTGCCAGGAACAGATGTGTCTCATTGAAATGAAAGTCCTAAGTTATTAAAACATTTTAAATTCCATATTCTGAAGGTCTCTGAAAGATGTGAACACCTATCTAACTGAAATATATCTTTATATATCTAGAAAACCTAGAAACAAATGGTTTGTTAACCATTTGGGCAAGAAACTTCTCTTGCCTGGATTGTTTGATGGTTTGCTATATGAACTGGACATGCAGGCCTAAAGGTGAGATGGTCCTTTAGGGTTCCCGCTTCATGAAAGAGTCTGCCAGACATTCTGCAGGGCACAGCAAAAAGGTTACTGGCAAACTGCCAATATAGGCAGAACTGTCTTTGAAATTTTCTGCTTCATGGAAAAGTCTTCCAGACATTATGGGCCTGTAGACTGAAGATGGATGATCCAACAATACAGAAGAACTTTGGGTGACTGTCCAGGTAGCGAGATGTCTTTGCCATTTCTAGAGTTTTGGAAGTTGTTTACAATACATTTCCTGTTTATTTAGGTAATATTGTATCCTTCTGGAGTCTCTGATGGAGCTGAAGAATAGATAACTATAGTTACAGTTTTCCTTGGTTATGATAAAAGATAAAGTATAAATATTGTAATAGTAATCTTTGTTTGATAATTGTTTTGCTATATGTAATTACTATGTTAAAGTTAAAACCTTCATTTTTATTTAGACAGAAAAAGGGAGGTAATGCGGGATTCCCCTGTGTATGTTGTGAATACCATTGATTAATAGAGAAGCTGTTTCCGCCAGTGGCTTAGCAGAATAGAGCTAGGAGGGAAAACTAAACTGAATGCTGAGAGAAAGAAGGCAGAGTTGAGAGAAGCCACATAGTCCCACCAGAGACAGATGCTAGCCGGGAACTTTTCCCAGTAAACCACAGCCACGTGGGCCAAGCAGTGATTTAATTAATACAGTTTCTGTGTGGTTATTTCGAGTCTGGGCAGCCAGGAACGAACGAGTGGCCTCCTACTACAAGAAATACACAATTATAAATGCAGGAGTTAGTGTGAAAATTTATCTGTCTGGGCTTAGAGTTCATGCTTCCAGTCCCACCCCAGCACTTCTCAGTGCTGCAACCTAAATCACTTGTGAGGTCTTGGATGACTATGCTTAGGACATGCTTGCAAGATTTAAAACAATGACTCACATAGTAAGTGATTGCTATTTTGGATCTATTTTTCTGTCCTTTAATGGCATTGCAATAAAAATGTCATTCAAAGCCAGACAATGGTGGTGCATACCTATAATCTCAGCACTCAGGAGCCAGAGGCAGCTGGATCTCTGTGAGTTCAAAGCTAGCCTGGTCTACAAGAGCTAGTTCCAGCACAGCCAGAACTATTACACAGAGAAACCCCATCTTGAAAACCAAAAGGGGGAAAAAAATGTCATTCAAGTGCTGTGTCTTTATCATATGTCTGTTTGATAATGTACCCTTTCAAGAAGGAGCCTTTAGTTGGTATATTAGTCAGGGTTCACTAGAGTCACAGAACATTGTGTGTGTGTGTGTGTGTGTGTGTGTGTGTGTGTGTGTGTGTGTGTGTATGTATATATATATTATAGAGAGAGTTCCATATATGTGTAATATGTGTGTATGTGTGTGTGTATGTATATATATATTATAGAGAGAGTTACATATATGTGTAATATGTGTGTGTGTGTGTGTGTAATTTAGTGGAACGACTTATAGACTGCAGTCCAACTCATCCAACAGTGACTACCTGTGAATGAAAAGTCCAAGAATCGGGTAGTTGTTCAGCCCCATCACACTGGGTGTCTCAGCTGGTCTTCAGTATGTACTGGAAACCCAAAGAAGTAGGCTCCAGTGCCATCGAAGGAATGGGATGTGCTAGCTAGGCGAGGTCAAGCAAGTAAAGAACAAAACCTTCCTTCTTCCATGTCCTTTCATAGGCTTTCAGAAGAAGGGGTGGCCCAGATTAAAGGTGTGTGTCTTCCCACCTCAAGATCAGGATCAGAGATGTGTCTTCCCACTTCCAAGATCCAGACTAGAAGTGGACTCACCTACTTCAAACCAAGCAGACTATCTCTCACAGGTTCCAGTTATAGTCAAGTTGACAACCAAGAAAAGCCATCACAGTTGGGCATCACAGTCGGCAACCAGGTTTGAAAGCTCTTATTTGGCATTCAGTTTTCTTAGTTACTCTCAATTTTGTTGGAAGGTGATATTGTTTTCCACTTATAGTATTTTCATAATTCTCTCTTTAGAAGTTGAAGGAAAATACATTAATATAAGAAAAATAATCCTGCAAGCAGTATACAAAGCTATGGTAAGAAAACTATTGAAATTTGAGAATCCTCGTGCTTGCCAACCGGTTAGTGTGTTCAACTGAACCCATCTGCAAGAATTTAAAGGGGAAATTAGAGGAATGTAATTAAAATATAAATTCTCTTTTAAGAAGGCAAGGACTTGGAAACGCGTAAAAGACAGACTAATATTATTTTCAATAAAATATATGCTACTGTAGTAGTAGTAGTCTGGGAATTAAACTTGGTTTCAAAAATGTCTAGCCAATTCTTGTGGTCTATGATTGCATGGGAAATTTCCCATAAATTGTTTACATCAATGGCGGAAAAAAAAATAGTTCCAGTTCACTGGCGGATTTTACAGTTATAGGACATCACAAGAAGTGGGGTCTTAATTCGTGGGGGAGGCGACGTGGTAAATATATCCCGGGCTTTAGGCACTAGGCGATGGAGCTGGAGATGGGGGCGGGGAGGAAGAGAAGAAAACTGGACTGTAACCAGAGAAGCGGGCAGGCTTCCGGATGAGAGAAGGGGACATGTGCATCACTGACATAATGAACTTCAACTGTGACTGCGTTTAAATTAAGCAAGGTGTCCAGGGACTCCAGCTGTTGTATTTATTTTGGTGATGTGTGACGAGAGCTGTTACCTCCCAGCTTGACAACCGATTTAGCTTAGAGATGTCAGCTGCTGAGGCCAAATCTAGTGTACCTGCCCTATGGGATCAGAATCGGAGACCAGAGCAAGGGGCGGGGGGGAGGGTGCTGATCGGTGGCGGTGGCGCACTCCCGTCAGGGCGAGCAAACGACCACCTTCCCGCTGCTATGGGAACTGCCATCGCTTGGGGGTTTCCTAGTACTTAAACTGCAAATTCTAGTGGCGTCGGTCCGGAATTCAGCACCTCCATTTTGCCGGAGTCTGCGGGAATGCCGAGAAGTGTAACTGCGCCAGTCCCCCGCTCGGCTCTCCACACCCCCTTTCCTAACAGGAGATCCCGCCCTTCTCTCCCAGCCCAAACCACAAAAGGCTGAACCGGCGCAGCAGATCGCGGCGCCCCGCCCCCGCCCCAAACGTCGCAGTGCTGCAGGGAAAGGCGCAGGGCCAGACAGGAGGCGGGGCCGAGTGCGTCGCCCCGCTCGGCGGCCAATCGGCGACGGCCCTCGGAGAGCGCCTGGGGAGCCGGGCGGAGAGACAGCCCGAGTTATTTTCCCTTTTTCTGCCACGTCCAGCCACTGACGTAAGCCCACTTCTCGGGCTCCGATTGGACGCGTGCGTTTTCCCTGTCGAGAGTCGCGGAGCTTATTGGCTGAGCCTCCGGTGGGACGGGACGAAAGCGCTGACTTCCTCCGCCTCCTTCGCGGCGCAAGGGGCGGGACGCGCTGCCGCCGCCGCCACCGCCGCCGCCTCTGCTTCCGCCGCCGCCGCCGCCACCGCCGCCGCCGCCGCTGCAGCCGCTGCGCGTTCCGGCGGGGGAGGAGTCGGAGGCGGAGAAGAAGGCGGTGGTGGCGGGTGGAGGATCGAGCGCCGATCTCGCTCTGGAGCCGCTGCACATTCCGGTGAGGGGACATTTTTTTTTCTCTCTCTCTCTCCCCGACCTGGCTGGTTCGGTCAGAGGGGATCTGGGTGACGGAGCCGCTGCCTCGGCGCCTGGGCTTCGGTGGTGGCTCCTGCGGAGCGGGCCGGGCTGCGGCCGGCCATGGTGGGTGGGGTTGGCGGCTGGGAGGCCGCTCGCCTCCCGGGCCTCGTCCAGCCCGCTCGGGGCCGCGCTCTAGCCCGAGCCGCCCGCCGCGCCCTCCGCCCGCCCACCCGCCCGCTCCCGCCGGCTCCCCCGCCGTCCTTGGTGCCCGGGCCAAGGACCTGGCGCCTCCCCCCCCCCCTCCTCGCGGCCCGCCAGTGCCGCCCACCCTTCGGGCCCGCTGCGGTGGACCATGGCGTCGCAGGCCTGCGGGCCCCTGTCCGTGGGGCACGCCTTCCTCCCCGGCCCCTCGCTGTCCCCCGTTTCTGCGACCTCCCCGGTTGTCACCGAGGCCCAGGCCCCCCAGACACCCTGTCAGACGGTGCCAGTGGCCTAGCGCCTTCTCGGGCAGCGGCGTTAGGCCCGAGCACGCCTGTCAGAGAGGCACCTTCAGGGCCGCCCCCCCACCCCGCCCCCACCCCCACCCCACGATTCCTCCTGGTTAATCATTTTTGCGCACTTACAAAATGGTGAGTTGAAAGCTGCCCAGACCAAGTTAGAGAAAAGGGGAGAAGGTAAATAGTTTTTTTGTTTTTTTTTGGGTTGTTTTTTTTTTTTTTCTGGAGGAAGAATCGGGGAGGTTTTCCTCTTCGGGCATTTAAAAAAAAAAACTATCTACATAGTCACTACTCTGAGTCTCCTCGTTCTGTCAAGTATACGATTCTCTTTTTAAAAGAGGCCTTAGTTCTCCTATTTTCATCACGAAATATTTGCTCCTATTTCTTTTAAGATGGCTGTCATCGTGGCTGAAGACTCCCAGGTCATCTGAAGAGTATGTCAATAAACATAAAAATTGCAGCAATAAACGTAATAGTTTCTGTCCTTGTCTTCTGGATTTCATGTCGTTTTTATATGCAGTAACTTTAATCTTTTATTACAGACATGCAGCCTTGGTGTGAAATTCAGCAAGGAAGGAGTCCTAAGTAAAATGTGACCATTGTCCCCCTCTGGTGCCGCACCACTATTGAGATTTGGTGGGCGTCCTTCAGAGTGCTTTCCCAAATGCATCTTTAAATTAGACACATGCATGCAGAGTTGGCTTATGCGGGGGTGGGGGTGAGGGCTATACCGAGCACATTCTGTGTCAAGCTCGTTTCTTCACCTACTTACATGTCTTGGACACAGTCCCGTGTTTCATGTTCTGAGAGTCCAACATATTTCTTGAATTAGATGGACTTTAGTTAAACTTTCCTATTGAAACCCGTTTAAATGGATTACAGTTGGAAGTTAGGCTTTATACTAAAGGTAGCTCACTGATTGGTTGATGCCGGATTGTAAACTTAAGTCCTTGATTTTAGAACAGCTCACAGTGTGGAAGACTGTAAAAATACTACCAGTTTCCCTTGTATTTCCTCCATCCCAAGATCCAGCCACTTTTCTGGAGCACAGATCCATAGACATAGAGTTGCAGAGGGAAAGGACTTGAATATTTAAATTTGATAGACACCTAACCCTCGTTATTACTCTTCTCAAAGGTATTTTGACTATTTCTTGAGTATTTCTTCTAGGTGATCTTCAGACCAATTGTAATTTAAATTTTAAAATCCCTATTTTGAATGAGGTTCTGTATGAATTCTTAAAACTATTTCATAGTCACAAACCCCCTCCCAAGTTGGTCCTCACCTTTTTCTTCACATCCTACTTTACAGTAAAGCTTTAGTTAGCTTCCATATATAGTTGACATTCCTTTCCAGTATCTCCATTTCCTTTATGGTTGGTTGCTACTTGTAGATGAAAGGTAACTTTTCTTTTTCCTGTCTCTGGAAATATAAAAGCTTGCATTGTTCTGTTTTTTCCATGGAGCTATGTTTTTATTTAGTTTTTAATTATCTGAAAATAGTCAGTTTTGTGATTTTCTTTCTAGTTTTTGTAACATTTTGTTCATTGAATTGCCGGGTAGGTACTACTTATTATTGAATAGTAGAGCTAATAGTTAAAATATGGTGTTATTTCTTATTTTAAGGTGAATGCTAGCATTAAATATATTTCACAAAGCTTCCTAATAGCCAATATTAAGTTAAAACATGACCTTCTATTTTTAGTTTTCCAAGATGTTATTTTCATTTTTAAAAACAGAGCATGCACGCATGTGTGTTTGTACACGTGTATGTTGCTACAGCATGCTTGTAGAGGTCAGAGGACAACTTGTGGGAGTTAATTCTTCTGTCATGGGGTTCTGGGTATTAGATGCCTATTGTCAGGCTTTGTGGCAAGCACCTTTCCCTAGTGAGCCATCTTGTTGACACCTATTATTTTCATTCTTGTTAATATGTTTAAAAAACCTTAAGTAGGGAATGTTAGGGGTTTTTTTTTTTGACATCTTTTCAATTATATGTGTAGTTCTATTTGGGTATTACCAGTACAGCTTGTATATTAGTTTCCTGAAAGAGATCTTTTCAAAGAGTGAACTTTATTGGCAGTAAATTAGACATAATGAAATGTACTTATTTAAAATGTACAACTCATTTTGTTTTCATAAAAGTGTACTCTTAATGGCCATTACCACAGAATAAAATGTAACACAATCAGGATAGTATTTTCATCTCTCTGAAACATTGGTTTCTCTTGGTCTGCTATTTTATATAAGTGAAATTATTTCTTTTGTGTCTGCCTTTTCCTCATATCATGTTTTTGAAGAACATTATGTGTGTTTAACTGCTTCACTTCCTTTTATTGCGAAGTAGTTCATGATAGTTGACTTACTACTGTTTTAGTTATCTGTTTATGGGTATTTGGGTTGTTGCTGATTTAGGGTTGTTATTCATAAAGGTATGTGAACATTCATTCTGAGCTCCTATGTGAATTAAAAACTTTTTTATACCTGAAAAAATATCTCTACACGTGGTATTAATGGGCTTGTATGGAAACTGAATGTTTAATCTTTAACTTGTTTTACTTGTCTGTTGCTTTATATTTACACCCTTCTAGTATATGTGTATTAGTATTACACTGATTTTTATTTTTGTTTTTCACTTGTTTATTTTCTTGGTCTTTCTGAAAAAGAGATTTTGTTTTGTAGCTGAGACCGTTGTGAACTTACTATGTAGCCCAAGCTATCTTTGACCTCTTAATCCTCCTGCCTCAGGTTTCTGACTACTGGGATTACAGGCATCCCATCATTCCTGGTTCACAATGAATTTTAACTTGTATTTATTTACTGGACAACAAATGATGCTGATAACTGTTGTCATTTGTAAAGGTTTCCTTCAGATCGTATAGCCATTTTTAGAAAGCAGCTTATCTCAATGACTTTTAAAGCTTTTGAAATATGATCTTTATACAGCATTGACAGGCAAGAAAACACACATTTCAATATGAAGATGCTTTTTGTTTTGTTTCCAAACTGTAAATGTAAGGTGTGGCATAATTAATTTAAAAAAAAACAAACCAGAAACAGATATTGGGGTTCGACCTGAAGACCAGAAAACCAAAGCAGCACTGGCTCATACCTCTACCTCAGTCAGGAAAGGCTCAAATACTGATTTTGTGTCCAGGCACAGACTGAGCCTTTGAGGCTGTAGACACGGTAGTGGGTAGTGGGTAGTCCTTGGTTGTTGCAGGGCTCTCCCCTTGACGTTCGGAAGCTCTCTGAGTGACTTAATCTTACACTGAACACCCTGACCGTGACAGTCAAGCACTTGTTTCTGTTTGAGGCCTGTCAGCATCCTGTTTGGGCTTTTCTGCAGTTACGTGCATCTTTTTATTGTTTTAAGGTGACGTGTCTGGTTTGATGTCATAGTCTGAGCTTGGAAAGCATCTCTACTTGATAATATTATCCTTCAAGTTGTGTATTTCTGAACTGATTACTCCATCAGCTTTTAATGGAATGCAGTTGTTTTCAGTATTTATCGGCCATTTTGGTTTTGGTTTCAGAACTTTGTTACCTTCTTGAACATGATCTTCAGTTGTCGTCACTTGCTGCTCTCTGGATATCTGATTTTCTTGTTTGTATGGAAACATTGCTTTTCATATTAATAGATATTCCTTGAGTTTTTGTTTTCTTTGTTTTCTGAAGGCCACCTGGTCTCTCTTGGTCAGGGACAGGTGCAAACATGGTGTAGAAGATACATTAAACCTAATTAGATAACATGCTTCTGTTTTTTAAATCAGGAGTTATAAAATCGTTGGTTAGATCTTTTGTTTCTTTGTCTTGATTGTTTCACAAACATTCCTCTGATACTCATTTTCCTCTCCTGGGTTTTCTGGCTCTAATTTGATACTTGTTTCTTCAATTTTTACTTCCTGGATATATCCCTTGGTTGCATGAGCCTCCTCAGTATTTTCTCCCAAATTAATTTTTTTATTGACTCTTCATTGTTAAAATACCTTTCATTGTGTGTGACATCTCTGCAGTAGGCTGAGCCCCTTCCAGAATGGCCTTCTCATAAATTGAGATAATATTTTCAATAAGACTTATGACAGGTTCAATATATATCCAATATTTAACAAGTTTTTTGGCATCTGGAATATCATGAATCAGGTCATTCATTGTGCCTAAAATTTCTTTTGGGCATTCCTTATTAATCAGGTTCAGTCATTGAGAAATTGTTTTGTCTACTTTTTCAGTAAATAATCTTTGTTTATCTTTTCTGCCATGGTAGTCCAAAAGGACCTGACAGGGTTTTCATTTTGTCCTTTTGGCTCAGACTGATTTGCTATTCAGTTAGGAGGCATTTTCAGCCCTTTTCCTTTGACAGTTCTCTACTCAGTCATCTGAGCTTTTCTCTCTTCTGTGGTTTCTTTGGGCCGAACTGATTTATGCGCAGCTCCTGCTACTGAGTATCTGCCCTGGTCAATAGTTTTTGACCTTTCCATCAGTCTGGTATTACACAAGTTAGTTCTAGCTACATCTTCAATGTACATGTTATTATGCTTCTTGATGGTGCCTTATCTTTTTGTCCTGAGGATGGGTATTGACAACAGATACAACCAGTTCTGATGGTTTTTCAAGATGTTGCAGTGGCGTTTCATTTGTATTTTAATAAATAAAGCTTACCTGAGGGTCAGAAAAGTGAAACAGCCACACTGGCCATCCTTACAGACCAGGAAGCAATAACACACATCTTTCTTTAATCATAGTAGCCACACTAGCTTGCCATAGAAACCAGGTTGTAGTGGAACACACCCTTAATCCTAGAACTAGAGAGGATTATAAGCTGGAAGGAGACAGCTCTCAGTCTCAGTCTCATTCTGAGGTTGCCTGGAGGCAGGATCACTGTTTTCAGACTGAGGTTGACATAAAAAGCTTTGCTTTTCTGGTCTTCAGGTTGATCCCCAATGTCTGTCTGAATTTTTATTAATTGTGCTTCAATTTGGTGCCCAATGTGGGACTAATGTTGGGGAAAGGGTTTCGCTCTTGTTTCCACAGAAGAAAAACTATAGATATCAAAATTAATCAAGATTCAGTTTGAAAAGGAGAGCCTCTTGATACAGAGAAATGACAACTTATCCACAGAGGTGACAATCATACAGGTTGTAAGGAAACCTCATAAGGATGTCTTTGCAGGAAAATACCCATCTTCAAAAAGTCAAGAGACCTTGGATATCTAGAAGCCTAAAGAAGAAAAGATAGCTGTCCAGAAAGAATCACCAGGCAAAGAGAAATATGAATACCAATATCCTCATCAGGATAATATCCCATTACCTAAACAAACATATCTCCCTACTTTTCAGTATAATGGTAGTTGCTACTCATTTAAAAATCAAATCTGGCCTTCTTCTCTAAATCTAAGCATGTTGTTAAAAGAAAAATTCAGAGTTTCTATCTCATATCAGGAGCTACCTGGTGTGGGACAGAAGATAAAATCTAGGGACCAAGGTTATCAAGACTCTTTGTTTTCAAAAATTTTATTTCTCCCCGTACCTATTTTCACCTCTATAGTACTGTTCTTTGATTATATGTCTGTTGAAATTCAAACTTTTGTTTTGATATAAATAATGTTTAAGTTTTCCACAGTGAACAATAATTTTTCCTATAGTAATCTTTGAATTCTCCAGAAAGATGATGGGGCCCCAAAATAACAATTCTACCTAGTTAATGTGATGCTATTCAGCTGATAGTACCACTTCAGATCTGCTTTGGACTACACCCTGCTCAGGACAGTTTCAAGGCCGCTAACTGAGATGATCCAGCCTCACAGACTACTCTAGCCCAGACTTGAGATAAACCTGCACTTTCTCATTACACAGAGACCAGGCAACAAATGATAGAGCTACCTCTCCCAGTACTTGACATTTAATCCAAATTTTACTTTCAGGATCTCCTAAAGATACTATCACCAGCAGGAAGTAAATTTAAGAATACAACGCCCACATTCTCAAGAGGTGGAGTGGGTGGGTTTTGGTCATTCCATGGATTATGGATGTTATAGATATGATAGGATAAAAGGGTAGATTATTGAATCTACTCCGAAAAGAAAAACTGAGGATATAGATATGAGAAGATAAAAAGATAGATTACTGAACCTACTTTTAAAAAAGCAGCTATTAGTTACATATGTTTTATTTTGGATTGGACTTTTGTTTATTGTATACAAATTTTGTATATTGATACAAATTTGAGATTAATTTTGTTAAAACATAGTATACATACATTTCTAATGATGTTCAAGGTATTGTACCTATACATCTCATTTAATAATGTAATACAAATTTCTAGTCCTTAAAAATTATTATTACAAACTGTTTAATAAGGAAATGAGGGTTAATAATTAGTCACCTATTATAATCAAACTTGTAGTCACATTAGGTATGTTTTTAAGGTCAAAGATATGTTTTAGATAGACAAGTGGTCTTCAAACACTTCAGAGATCTATAGAATATGGAATTTAATATGTTTTAATTATATAGGCTCTTTTTTTAATGACATTGAGACATTTCTGCCCCGGCAGCACCAATCTGCTTCAGAGAAGATGATGGGCATTGGAGAAATTCCATATGGAGTTTACTTTCCTTGTGGCAAAAGTTAGCCAGAATATCCTGCTTCACAGAAAAGACTTGTCAGTTTTACTAGGTCTGTAATCTGAAGATGCATGCCCCAATGTTACAGAGGAAACCTTGGATGTTTGTCCAGGTAGCCAGCTATTTTTGTCATTGCTCAATTTTTTTTTGTAAGTCATTTACCCGCACTTCCTGCTTACTCAGTTAATGTTACAAGAAGAGGGTCACTTGTTTGTCTCTGCTGCCTGGCTACATTATACCCAAAATAACCACATAGAAACTGTATTCATTACAACACTGCTTGGCCCATTAGCTCTAGTTTCTTATTGGATAATTCTTACATCTTAATTTAACCCATTTCTATTAATCTGTGTATTACCATGTGACTGTGGCTTACTGGCAAGATTCTAACCAGCATCCATCTCAGACAGAAGATCCATGGCTTCTCTCTCTGCCCTTCTTCCTCCCAGCATTCAGTTCTGTCTTTTCCGCCTACCTAAGTTCCATCCTATCAACTAGGCCAAGGCAGTTTCTTTATTCATTAACCAGTGAAAGCAACACACAAACAGAAGAAACTCCCACACCAAGTTAATATTTCTTTTTTGTGTCTCTGAGAGAGTTGAAGACTAGATAGTTATAGTTACAATTTTCCTCATTTACCTGATGCAGAAAGCAAGTTATAATAGGAAGTAAATTAGGAACAAGGCTTGACTCACCAAGATAGAATAGATATGGAGTATTTTCTCTAAATTTGTCACATGCAAATGGATTGGGCATTGTCAATTTATTTATTGCCTGTACATTTTATATATAGTTTTTCTTATAGCCCTTTTTATTTTAAACAGAAAGGGAAAATGTAGTGGCATTTCATTTGTATTTTAATAAATAAAGATTGCCTGAGGGTCAGAAAAGCAAAACAGCCACACTGGCCAGCCTTACAGACCAGGAAGCAATGATACACACCTTTAATCCTAGTAGCCACACTAGCTTGCCATAGAAATCAGGCAGTAGTGGTGCATGCCCTTAATCCCAGAACTAGAGAGAATTATAAAATGGGAGGAAACAGCTCTCAGTCTCATTCTGAGATTTTTGGAGGCAGGATCACCATTTTGGACTGTAAGAGCCAGTGGTTGACTGCTTTGCTTTTCTGGTTTTCAATATAGGTCTCTGTGTTTTTATTAATCATGCTACAAGGAGGAGCTGGGGAGATTGCTGTACAGTAAGAGTGCTTGCTGCTCTTTCAGAGGACCCAAATTCAGTTCTCAACACCCACATTGCTGCTCACAGATGCCTGTTTGTTAGAATTAATTTGGCTTAGTGAGTTTCTTTTTTATGGTTTTTGCTTCTGTATTCTGAGAATTTCTTGCCAGTTCCAAAATAAAATTCAAGTTTCCTCATGGTTTTGGCTACTTATTTAATATTTTTGGCGTTGGGCTTTTTGATTGGTTTGTTTTGGGGGGGGGTTGTTTTGTTTTTTTCTTTGTCTTTGGATTTTCAAAAAGACAGGTTTTTGGGATTCACTTTATGAATCAGGTTGCCCTCAAACTCAGGTCTGCTTGCCTCTGCCTCCAGAGTGCTGGGAATAAAGGCACATGCCACCATGCCAGGCAATCATTTTGGTTTTTATTTTTGTTTTATGATGTGAGCAAAGGCTTTTATAGTTTGTTTTCTTATCAATGGTTATGTCATTCTAATTCTAATTGTTGAGAGCATTCCTTTTCTTGTTGAATTTGTTGACTTACCAATAGACCACAAATGTGATCTGCTTCTGGATTGTCCTGTTGATCTCTGTGCTTGAATTTTGAAAATACTATATCATCATGGCATTTTTACTCTGCAGTAAGTCTTAAAATCAGGAAATGTAAACTCTTGAGCTCTTCTTTTGAAATATTACTTTGGCCAGGACTGGACTGGGGAGCATGTCTTAGTAGCTGAAGTGCTTGCTTCTCAAGCAGGAAGCTTGAGTTCAGATTCCTAGTACCACATAGAAAAAAGCCCAGTAAGGCCATGTGCTTATAACTCTAGCAATAAGAAATAAAGGCAGATGGATCAGAGGCAGGTGACTACCCAGAGCTTGCTAGCCAGCTGGTCTATCCAATCTTAATGAGCTCCAGGTCCAGTGAAGAGACCCTGTATACATACATATATGTATGTGTGCACACATGCACATGAAGAACAGTAGAGAGAGTTACCTGACCCAACACCTCACCTTGACCTCTGGCCTCCAGATCTTCATGACAGATGGACACACATGTACACATAAACATGGACACATATATAGTACTGGTAGTTTGAGTTAGAAATGTTCTCCATTGCTTTATGCATGTGAACACTTGACCCACAGTTGATGGCACTATTTGGGGAAGTTTAGGTAGTACAACTTTGCTGGAGGATGTATGTCACTAAAGGAGAGTCTTTGAGATTTAAAAAAAATACCTACTTTTAGTTTGCTCTGTCTTTGCTTCATGGTTTCAGTTGAAGCCATATTTGCTTCATCATGAACTATCATACCTACAGACCCATACACTAAGGTACACTCTCTCTTCCTTGAAGTTATCTTTGGGAAGATTTTAGAACCATATAAAAATTCTCAAAGCATTTGGAATGAATAGTTACCACAAATAGAACATAGTCATACTAATTCTGGAGGAAACTATTCAGAAAAAAAATTCAGAAACTAAACACTCCATGTTTACCTTAGGAACAAACCCAAAACTGGTAAATGAATCATTTAATCCTGACCCATAACTATAATATTTCTGTGTTCCTTCTCCCTGGTCTAGTTTTCATACTCCAGAGAGGTCTGGAGATAGATAACACTGTCACAGATAGTTGGTTATAGTGGCATCAGATAAAATAGAGAAAATTAGTATATACAGGGTCATTACAGTCTTAACCCAAGAACCATTATTGAAAGTAACAAAGAAAAGGGGAACAAGAGAATTAAAACAACTTTAAGTTGTTACAGAGTATAGGAAAGTGATTTAAATATATTAGTCCATGGATTGAAAAATATAGAAGAAAGTTTTAAAAACAAAAGATTAGTCCATGTTGGTCAAATAAAGAGATAATAGGAAAGAAAACAGACATCTTTGTGACACTGATCAAGGTCTGTTCATTAAAACAGCTCAGCTACTGTTACTAAGGAGAGAAATTTAGTAGCCTGCTACCAAGTACATCCTTATTAAGACAAGATCCCAAATAGTGCACAGAGAAAAATGTAGGGTTTTTCCGTACTGTTGAAACAGTAGTAAATTACTTTGATATTTTCCTAATAGTAATAAGCATATTAGGAAATAATACCTTCAAGATTTACAGAAATGAGTTTTGGTTTTAACAATACTAAATTATGATAGACTAATGAGGATATTTTATAACATGCAAAAAATCAGTTTGCCTTCCCCATAAATTCTCTGAAATAATTATTTGAGTATGTTCTACTAAAGGGAAAATTGGGAGGTAAGAAGGAAATACAATTCAAACCAGGTATCTCAATTCCTTATGCAGTCAGAAGATACCACAACATTAATAGGTGATGGACCTTGAAAATAAGTGCATTTAGATCAAGATACGGAAAGCCTTCCATGAGTTTGTTTTAGACAGTGTCTCACTATATAGTTCTTACAGGCCTTGGTATTGGATGTGTAGACCAGGCTGGTCTCCAATTCAGTGATCTGCCTGGGATTAAAAGTGTGTGCTACCACATCCAGCCATGAGTATTTTTAAGAGATACTGGTACATGAAAATGATTTCTATTCTGAATCCTCCCCTCTCATCCACAGTCCTATCAGGCTTTGGAAGACATCATTCTCCTAGTGTTATTTAACACTGCCTCCAGTGTCGTCTTTCTCACCACCTACTAGCTGGTTTTAAGTCTCATCATATTTTACTTTGGGCACATATTTGCTACTCCATTGAGAATGGAGACAATAAATGAGGTGGACTAAATTCTCATGCATTAGCTAACTCTATTCAGAGCATCTGAGGGTTAACAGGAGTCACTTGAGTAAAGTGTATAGTCACATGGGTAAGCTGCACATGGAGGGCAAGCTGCAGATAGCAAAAACATTTTTTTTTATGACTTAGAGGGCTATAAACAACAAAGGCCAGTTGTAATGAATAATTTGAAGTAACATGCCTGGGAGGGGCATGAAAGCATAATCAAAGAAGAGTTCCTTGTTTTTGAAACAACTGAGGTCACAAGACTCTTGATTCCTTGGAGTTTTCTCACAAGCACCCAGAAATCTTACGTCTCCATTCTTAGACCATGTTCTCCATCTCTTCCTTTTTTAAAATGCAGAATACCCAGAGTGGTTTTGATTTGATATGCTGTAGTTAAATGTAATTGTCATTTGATGCATGAGTATCTTATAAGGAAGCAAATTACAAACAATATTTGAACAGTGAAAGCATTGTTTGTAATATTCTGCCACCAAGAACAGGGACCCAAACTATGTCCAGCACTGTTGTTTCCATCGTTATGTTGATCAGAAAAGTCTAGAAAATAGCTTAAAAAGAGAACCATGTAATTAGTAGTTCTTGTCTCTTGTAGTACATAAGTCCATATTTGACCTTTCATAGGAATACACCCTTTCATAATTGTTCTCTTCTTTAGGATAGAGGTCTATGGCATGTATTCCTTATTTTATTTTATTCTATACTATAGTTGAGGTCAGCAGATACATCCATTTATTTTATATGTTGTGTTCTTAGCTCTGAAAATAGTGCTTGGAACATGTTAGAATATAGCCTGTTCTAAGAAGACTAGATAAAGTATTTGTGATGTGAACTTAAATCTGTGATAAGAGTGCCATGTGCTACACAGTGATCTGTGAAGTCAGGTTATTTCAGACTTTTCTTAAGAAAGTGATGTTAATGCGAACCTGTACTTTTGACAGCATGATAAAGTTATGATTTTTATACATTACTTTGATTTCATCCAGCTACATTAGAAGATGACATGTTCCTCAAATTTGTTGTTTTTATAAATGGATATAGATATGTGTTCTCTGATGTATGCTTGTGTTTAAGTAATGATAGTCAGGCATAACAACCCATTTGCATAGTGTTTTTCTAATAAGTTTGTGTTAGTGGTAGAAAATTACTGGTGGTTTGTGTACTCAAATATTCAAGTGTTTAAGAAAAAGTCAGCTTCTGCTAAACTTAAAAAGCCATCAACTTCTATAATAGTAAATTTATTAATTTCACACGAGAAGTTGTTTTTTTGTTGTTGCTAACTGATGTGCTAGTCTGCTGGTTTAGAGTAGATTCTGAGGTTAAATTATCTGATCATAATTGATAAGAAAATCACTACCTTATACTTGAAATTTTTAAATTTTCTTATTAAATATTTTTAAGGTAAAGATTACATTTTTAAACTTAATGAGAACTAAGTGAATTTATGGAAAAGCTTAAGCCAGCATGGTATAATAAGCTCCAACATAGTTAGGTCACTATTTTATTTTATCACTGTTGCTGTGATAAAACAGTGACCAGAAGCCGTGTAGAGGAGGAAAGGGTTTATTCGGCTTACAGGTTGCAGTCTGTTGTTGAGGGAAAATAACAAGGCAGGAACTACAGGCAGGAACTGAATCTGAGACCATAGAGGAAAGCTGCTTACTGGCTTTCCACAGCTTGCTCAATTTGCAATCCAGGACCACCTGCCAAAGATGGCACTGCCTATAGTGGGCTGTGCTCTCCAACACATTGATTTCATTAATCAAGGAAATTCTCCTAGATGTGCTCATAGGCCAATCTGTTGTAGACAGTTCCTCAATTGAGGCTCCTTTTTCTCAGATATCTAGGGTTGTGTCTCATTACACGAATACTAACTAGCAGTGTTTCATTTTTCAATCAGTTCTTCAACAATATATTTGATTATTTACTTACAAGTTCTGTATATGATTGTTTGTGTTTCTTGTCTGTCTGTTTATTGTTGGTTTCTGTTAGAACAAGTTATATTTCTCTAAGTGAATAAAGGCCAACAATCTCCACTTGCATCAATTTTGCCATTTTTTGTTTTATTCTTTTATTACTAATATTTTGTTCAATACATTGTTTCTTTGTAGGAATCATTTGCAGCTTATTCACTGTATAAGTAAAAACCAAATCACATCATAATTCTACTGAGCTGGGAGCATAGACGCTGCTATATATGTCACAGAACACTGAAAAAGAACCGTCAGGTAAGGAAGGTAGGTGTTTATTCTTCTACATTAAGGACTTCTTTGTTGTTGTTTCCTGGGTACTTTAAATAGAGTATGTGGAGCCAGGCACAGTGGCTCACACTTTTAATTCCAGTACAGGCAGGTGGGTCTCTATGAGTTCAAGGCCAGTTGGGGCTATAGAGAGAGAACTTGTTTTTTTTTTTAAAAAAAAAATGAATATATGTGATGTGTTATATCTTCTGTTAGGTGATTTTATGAAAAGACAAATTTTACATCATCTATAGCTATTTAATATTTATAATGGTTAATTTCTCACTTATTATAAAATACCCCCTCATTTCTAGCATATGTTCCATTTTGGAGGTTGTTCTTTTGGAGTAGTAGTTAAAGATGTTGATTCTTATATTTTTGAGACAAGTGATTAAATACTTTTTTTTAGAGGAAAGTGTTACTGTGTAGCTTAGGCTGTCCTTCAGTTTACCATCCTTGCCTTAGTGCTGGGGTTTTAGATGTACATCCCCATGCCTGACTTTCTAACATTTATTTTGAGTTTTGAAATAGCTAGTGGTTACCATCTAAATGTTTTGAAGGGATTAAAAAATAATATAACATTTGATAGCATTTAATAAATACAAGGTTGTCATTTGTACTTTGAAATGATTGTTTTACTTTAATACATAACAAAAATAGAAGCCTTCATGGATTGATTGTACTATGCCCTGTGAGGAAATTCCCTATTCTTACATAGAATATATAATAAATAGTTGCCTAAGCAAGCTTAATATATTTTTGTGTAATACTGTACTGTTTAATAAAAAGTGAATTAATACTCAAGTTTACATGCTGGGGCTTTTCTTAGCTTGAATTATACCATCCATTTGTAATTTTGAAGATGGAATAGTGCGCGTTTGATTTCTTCTGTGACTATTTCCTTCCAGAGAATTTTATCTGACCCTTGCCTTCAGGGCATAACTATTTAGTTGTTTCTTGTCATCCCTGCACCACTTAAACATGACACCTGTTTAGTAGTGTATAGTTTAGTAAATAGTAGCCTATTTGTTGAAGCACTTTTTTCCCAAACTTATTGCCATTGTGAAGGTCATTACTGACCTTCTTTACTTTAATTTATATTTTCAGTAATGGATCAAGAATCCAACAAGGCAGCTTGGCCTAAACCTGCAGGAGGATATCAGACTATTACAGGCAGGAGATATGGAAGAAGACATGCATATGTCAGTTTTAAGCCATGTATGACCAGGCATGAAAGAAGCTTAGGACGGGCTGGTGATGACTATGAAGTATTGGAACTTGATGATGTTCCAAAGGAAAATTCCTCAGGTATGTAACATGTAGTCAATTAAGGGCTATTATTTTAAAATTTATGTTTTTGATAATAAATATAGTACATTTTCTATTTGAAAATTTTTATTGAATTTAATAGCAGTACAATATGCATTAAATATAGAAAATTCAATATGACCAGTCACTAAAGTATGACTAATTGTTATGGCAGTGATCACACAACCACATCCATCAGCTAATTCTTCTCCCAAGTCTTTGTCTTATTTTTAAATCTCTTCTGTTTTTACCTTTACAGCAGAAGTGACTGGATATTACTTTTCCACTCACAAACTTTGCTGACCTAGGGGAGCTTAGGGTTTTGTTCTCAGTGCCTTACCTTGAAAAGTAGACCATGCCAAGACTTGAATGTGAACTGAGAGTGTTTGTTCCTGCATACTATATTCAAGTAACTTGTAACTTCCTCTGAATAATTTAGCTTAACTTGCTTATTTTTTCCATTATTTTGTAAAATATAAACACCAAAATTTCTGGTAATAGTTATTCAGTTAAGCCTTCTTAATTATTCAGTGGTTTGAAATATTATATATAGATTTCCTATACTGTAATTACATAGTTATATATAAATATATAAAATCTTCTAGTTTCATTTTTCTGGTTCTAAGCAAACTGGATAATTGTAGAATATTTTCTCTATTATTAATAGATCAGAATCTGATGAATGATGAAGTTATTCCAATAAAGATTCTTTTCTGTTATAAATTAAATTTCATTTATGATTTATGCATTTGATTGTAACAAATCTCAGTATCTTTGTGAAACTAATAATAAAAGATAAAATTGAAAATAATTATAGATTTGATTTTCAAGTGTCAGAATTTTGACAAAGTATGGCAAATTGAATCAATATATTCACTTATTTTTAGGTTTTATCTCTAACACCTAAGTTATAAATGAATTAACAATACATTGTGTAGTTTCCTATTTGCTTCTTTTTTTGTCATAGAGAATATTTTTGATACTGGGACAGGGTTTTAAAAAAAAATCTGTAAAAAACACAAGGATAGGGTAATGAAAGGCTGTCCAGGGGCGGAACTGAGTTCGCAGTGTAACCAGTCTAACTGTAGTAAAGTTAAGGAATATAGAAACATCAGCATATTGCCAAATAGATTATGATTTCCATGAAACTGATATTATATAAAATTTTATCTAAATTAATACCTCCAAAATGCTTTCTTCTGTTTCTTTTTATGAAGGTTCCAATTCACTGGATCAAGTCCATCCTTCTTTACCCAGTGCTACTTTTGAAAAAACTGAAACAGAAATTTCCGCTTGTGATCCAGCACTGAATCAAACCACTGAGAGCAGTCCATCCATTACCCCAGTATGCCATAGTGAGGAAGTCAGGGAGACCTTAGAAAGCAAAAGGAATCTTCGTAGTCGCGCTGAGACCAAGTATAGTCCAGCTCTTTATAATGTCTCAAGTGTCCAAAATGGAATTGTGCTGGTTTATGCTGACTCTAATGATCCAGACAGCAGACGTGATGTGAATAATGACTCCCTTCAGCTTTCTGCAGAAGCTGTGGAAGGTGGTAGATGTCAGGAAGTATTAGGCACTACAGTATTTGAGCTGGAAAATGGAGAGGCAGAGGTGTACACTGATCTTTCCCCATCTGTTCCCTCTCTCAACTGTGAAATAAGTGATGAGTTTGAAGAGCTAGATTCAACACCTTTAGAGAAAAATTCTACTGGTGATGCTGAGCTTGCCCATCATAATGGGCAGGAGTTCAAGAGGTCTTCTGAAGACATTGTTAGAAAGAGGCAACAAGATAATGCTGATCGGGAAAGACAGAGAGAAAATTCAGCTGAAGATGTAGACTGTGGTCCAGGGCATATTTGTAGTGAACACAATACTAATGACAGAGCCAACCACCACGGAAGCTCTCCTGAGCAGGTAGTACGGCCCAAAGTTAGAAAAGTGATAAGTTCGAGCCAGGTGGACCAAGAAATGGGTTTTAATAGGCATGAGGCTAAACAAAGAAGTGTTCAGAGGTGGAGAGAGGCTTTAGAAGTTGAGGAGTGTAGTTCAGATGATCCTATAATAAAGTGTGAAGACTATGATGGAGACCATGACTGTATGTTCTTGACTCCACCTTACTCAAGAGTTGCACAAAGGGAAACAGAACATAATCGCGCAACATCAGAAAATGGAGCCACAGCTTCAGGAAGACAAGAAACTCGGGATAACTCCTTTTGGAATGGCTGCGGAGATTATTACCAACTCTACGACAAAGATGAAGACAGGTAAGCTTCATGCAGTATTTGATTGATATGTGTATTAAGCCAGATATTCTTTTCTTTTTAAAAAGATTTTATATTCATTGTACAAAGTATAATATTCTCACAAATGTACACCTTGAACTTTGCATGACTGTCATGTTTTAGCCTGCCTTTCCACCTTGCTGGTTTCCTTTCTCTTTCAGATAGTCCCCCTCCACTTTCACATCTAGATTCTGCGTAAGAGAAGGCATGCAGTGCTTATCTTCTGGGTCTGCTCTGTTTTGCTTTCTTTACGTGATAGTCCCCAGTTCCATCCAGTTCTCTAAAATGCAATCCATTTTTCTTTATGAATGAGCAAAACTATGTTGTGTATGTATATCACATTTTCTTTATCTGTTTGTATTTGATGAAATCTGGTCTGATTTCTCAATTTGGCTGTTGTGAATAATATTGATGGAGCCAGTGAGATAACTCAGTGAGTAGAGGTGCTAACTGCCAAGCTGAGCCTGGTGACCTGAGTTCAATTCCTGTGTTTCACAAGGTGGAAGGAGAGAATTGGTTCCCAGTAGTTGGTCTCTGACCTCCACACGTGCACTGTGGCACACTTCCGTCTACATACCTGCACGTGTATAGTGGCATGTCAGTTGTATTTTAAGAAATAAAGCTTGCCTGTGGATTGGGAAAGTAAAACAGCCACATCGGTCAGCCTTACAGCTGTGCAGTGGAAACACATACCTTTTAGTCCCAGTAGCCATACCAGTTGCTATAAATAAATGCAATATTAAAGTTTAAATAAAATAGTGCTGAAATAAGCAAATGTTCAGGTTCACCATGATATGCTGACTGAGATTCTTTTGTATATTTATACCCAAGGTTTGGTCATATTATAGTTCTGTTTTCAATCTATTGAGAAATCTTCATACAGATTCCCACAGTGGCCATACAAATTCCCGTTCCCAGTAGCAGTGGACATGGAGTCTTCCCTCTGTGCATGCTCCCTGCCATCAGTCGTTTGTTTTCTTGCTTACAGCCGTCTGACTAGAGTGAAATAGACTCTTGGTGAAGTTTCATGTTTCCCTGGTAGCTATGGATGCTAAACTTTTTAAAATAATTTTTGGTCATTCGTACTTTTGAGACCCATCTATTCCGTTCATTTGGCCATTGTTTATACTAGCACTATTGTTTCTGTGTGCTTGCTTTTCCTTATTAATCCCCTAGTGGATATTAGCTGGTAAAGATTTTCCTCATTTTATAGGCTCTTTACTCTGTTAAGGGCTTTGTTGTGCAGAAGCTTTATATTGTCATGCAGTTCTACTCATCAGAAAATTCTTGGCTATTCCGATACCCTAAAGTGATTTGCGTCTGTTTTTATAAAGGGTAGAGATAGAAATCAGCTTTGACTGTTCTCCAGGTGGATATTCAGTTTCTCCAACTCTGTTTAAGAGGCTGCCTTTTCTCCAGTGGATGCTTTTGGCTTCTTTGTCAGAATCAGGTGACCATAGCTGATGGGTTTGTTTCTGGGTTCCCTGTTATACTCTGTTGGTCAGCATGTCTGTTAACAAAGTGCTCTATGAGTAGTAAGGTATTTAATAATAGGCTGTCTTTGTGATAGAAAGTAGATATCTTGGTGATCATATATTCTGAGTATGAACCATATGTGCAAACTGCAGAATATTTTGCTTTATTTGAGGATTTTAATTATTTATGGACATTAGACTTTGAGATGCATAATGATTATTACAAAGAGTTTAGGTGCTGATTATTTTAATTAACCATTTTAATGAATGAAATGCAAAGTATAAATTTATTGTATTTTTTTAAATCTGTGTTAAGACAGTCTGTTTAAAGAGTGATTAAGGTCACTGTTGATTGGCAATATTGCATTACTTTTGTTAATAGTGTCACCCCATTTCTTTATTGGGTCCTTGTTCTCTCTTCCTATCACTTAATCTTATTTATTTCTTTAAAAATTAGTGTCTATGTATGTTGGTATAGACCTGTAATCCTATCATTCATGAGATGAGGTTCAAGATCATGAATTCAAGGCTAGTCTGGCCTACATAGGGAGACCATATTTCAAGCAAAAATTCTCATTGGCATTTGTATGTAGTAGATACTATTTTTCCTCTGTTCACAGATGAGGAAACAGGTCTAGAGAATTAACTAATTGGTATGTCATAAAGTATGTAAGTATTAGAGCTGGAATTTGATGCCTTGAACTCCAAGAGGCTATATTCTCTATGATTGTACTGTTATTGTCAAGATTTTCCAGTTGCTTTTCAAACATAGATTTCTTCCCCACTCCCCAAGCCATGAAACAGCAAATGCTGGTGGCGGGAGAAGTTTTTTGAACAGCTGCTCTAATTTTATTGCTGGAGTCCAGATTTTTATAAATTTTTTTTTGGTTTTTCGAGACAGGGTTTCTCTGTAGCTTTGGAGCCTGTCCTGGGACTCGCCCTGTAGACAGGCTGGCCTTGACCTCTGTGTCCTGAGGGATGGGATTAAAGACAGGTACCACTACCACCCAGCTTTATAAATCTTTTAAATCTAGTTGTAACTCCAACAGTACTCAGTTATGCACATACTTTATGAACTATTAAAAATAGCATTTTAACTTGAATGTAGTTTGAAGAGAATTTACTGATTTAGACTTATTGTTTCTTGCTTTGTTTCATTTTTTTAAATCAAGAGAAAGAGAAAAATCTGTTGTTTTTTTTTTTTTTAACTCTCAGGATTCAGTACATAACTGTTAACAAAAAAGAGATCAGATACGGAAGGAGAAAAGAAAACTTGGAGAAAAGGAATAATGGGGAAAACAACAACTTAGGTTAAGAATCTGCCATATCACAGAAAAATGCGTGCTGAAATAGATGAAGAAAGTAGAAGACATACAAACTCAGTGTCAATGTCTCTCTCAGAACCGATCCATAGATAATAGACCTCTATTCAGCCATCCCCAAATATTTTCTACTGTGCTGTGTTTGGAAGTGATTTCATATAGAATGTAGGTTCAATTAGGAAGATGCCTATATAGTTAATAGCAGAAACATTAAATGATCATATGACGTTGTTATAAATAACTATTAAATAGATTGACATATGCTACAAAAATAAGTGGCATAAGTTCCTGGTTTCTAAGAGCCAGGAGTTGCTAGAAGACATACAGCATACAGAACTGTACTAACTAAATCCACACTGCTCTGACGAAGCTCTAGATGAACAGATTTGTTAGGAGAGTAGAAGATAATCAAGGTTCATATTGATTTGTAAGTCTTCGTTGTTTAAGTTGAGAGTAAAGGTATTTCTCAATTTATATGTATCAATTGGAATCCATGGTCTTTTATTCAAAATCCACAAAGTTTCAAAATCATGAATTGGCCATAAAGCTTGATCTGAAATTAACTTCTTTGATAGATAGTCTGGATTGAAACTAAAATGAGACACTTTCAGGCAATCATATTTTGCTCTAGAAGTATTTATATGTTTGATAATTATTTGTTGGCCTGGATTCTGTTGGGTGATGCTAGTCATTGCTTATGAGCTTGCGAGAAAAGATTTAAATTCTAAAACATTCAGTCCCAGGATTTTTTATTTGATTATCTACTTTTAGATTATTATTAAAGAGAAATAAATTTGACAGTGCAAGGTTGCTAGTGTTTTTCATAGTTACACATTACTTGAAGAAAATTATTTAACTTGTCTGTATCCACTGTGAACCCACTAATCAAAACAAAATAAAAACCATTAAGTTTTACTTGCCTTTCAAGTGAAACTGTTAAAATATTTTTTTCTAATCAACCCTCAAACAAAATATAGTTGTTTTCATGGGTTCTGTTTTTTAAAAAGTTGGTTGTTGTTTTTTCCCCCTAGTTGTAGGAAGTGTATTTGTCTAGGGGATATATTTTCTTAGTATATTTAAAAGTGATATATTATGAACAATGATGGATTTTTGTAAATACAATGAACAGTAGGAGAAACATTTAGTGTTAATAAAACTTTTTCTAGTCTGGTAGAACTTGTAGTTGGGTTTGCCAGGTGATGGAATTAAAACACCCTGAAATGCTAAAATAGGTTGTTTATTTAAGACTCACAGAAATTGGGCATGGAGGTGTACTCCTGTCATCCCAGCACCTGGGAAGTAGAGGTAGGAGGTCAGGAGATCTTGATTTTCTTCGGCTATGTAGTCAGTTGAGGCCAGCCTGGCCTGCATAAGATCCTGCCTTAAAAAAAATACAGAATTAATTCTGAGGGATAGTGTGTCTACTTTAGACTCCAAATGTATTTTTGTAAAATTTAAAATATATTAAAGGATTGAATTAATTGTGTTTACTCTCTGTGAAGCTCTAAGAAGAGAACAGGGGAAATAGTGACCACTTCTATTCAAGTGTCACTTGAGAAGGAAAGGAAAGGATACAGAACTTTGAGTCTGTGAAAAATGTTTTAGAGTAACTCCTTTGTAAAACTTATAATGATATACTTGAAGATATATTGTTGTATTTGTATTATAAAGGTAATATAGAACATTTATCAAGAATACAACTAAAATTCATTTGGACACTATTAGATATTTTAAGCTGACTACTTTAAAATAATAGGTAGCTCACAAGGTAGGAACATTTGTTGCTCTTGCAGAGAACACAGGCTCAGTTCCAACAAACACATAGTGACTCACAACCATCTGTAACTCCCAGTTCTAAGAGATCCTCTTCTGACCTGTGTAGACACAGCTTCCCAGGAAGCTGATGTTACCAAGACAAATGAGATGGTGTCAAGTAGCTTTTCTTTGACATAGGAAAGAGAGGAATAGTGGTGAGCCAGTAAGCAACCCACTGAAATACCTAAAAGGATATACCATGTTTTAAAAGAAATTAATTATTTTCTTTTAAAACTATTCACCACTTTCCAAATTTGTACTATACTCTAAATACCACTGCAGGCTTGGAACCTGAATATTAATACTTCCACTTTATTGAGGAGGTAATTAACACAGAGAAATTACACTGGATTCTAAACCAAATCTGTCTGATTTCAAAGCTTGTTCATAGAAATTGGATATAATCAGTATTGTTTGTGTGTTCAATAAAGAAATTGGCTATGGAGGGTTGAAATTTTTAGTAGTTGCAGTGTCCTCTGATTTTCTGAGCCAATTTAGGCTTTTGGAGTTACAAATTAGTAATAAATACTATATTGACATAATAATATTCACATTGAAATAGTAGTAAAATGGTTCATGTATTTCTGTCATTCATCACAAATTTGTATATACTTTTGGAACATCCTTATAAAGGCCTATTGCTGGCGTTTTTCAAATCATATACTAATAAAATTTATATTTGAAGCTGTATGATTGAATAGTCTTTAGTACCTACTAAGAGCTTGTAAACATTTAACTGCTGATAAGTTACTAGTAAACTTAGTTATTTAATATTTATATAACTAGGAAAATACTTTAGATCAGTTAAATTTTGTAATGTCTGTTTTAGTAAAATAGACATTAATGAATTGGGCATCCAGAAGTAGGGCAGGATGAAGAAATTACTCCAGCAACACAACAGACAAAATTTGGAAGATGTCTGTAAAGCATAGGAAAGAACTTACTGAGTACATCTTAGTTCATCAGTGTTCATCAGTTACAACCTAGTTCATCGACTAGAAGGTCATCTACAGCCAACCAGAGCTTTGTGGAACTAAGCTATAGGTTTTACTCTCTTAAACCTAAATCCATTGTGAATGCTTAAGAAAAATAAATGCAGTGTTAAAGAAATAGCTGCAGCACAGTGATTTGGACTGAATAAACCAGGTACCCAGTCAATGAATAATTGTCCCCCTTAAAAGGGGGATAAATTTTATCTAGAAGCATCTTGAAAGAAATGAAATCTGGTCTAGTCTTGAAGGATGATAGGCACCAACTGGCTGTGAGCACATTTTGATGAAGAAAGACAGCAATGTAGTAGAACACCTTATGTAAGGGAAAAAGAGCTAGTTATAAGAAGGAAGTGGGATTGTGTTGTAAATTACAAGTGTTATTCAAAGAAGTTTTAATGCTTTTTCTGTAAACTAGCATTTCCAAAGTAAGTACATCAAGTGGCACACAGATTAAGGTTTGTGATTTTAATCAGTACTTGTTTGAATGAGTTTTAAAACTAGGTGGCACATTACACCTGGGATTTTACAGATACAGTTTACTCTATAAACTAAATGTATTTGATTAGAAATATGTTACGGAAATGGTTTTGATGACAATTATTGGTGTCTTTCTGTTTTGTAGACACTAGTGTAGTGACTGATATATATTTACTTCCTTGTCTTTCAAATGAGCTCAACAGCTGTTAGATGCTGTTACTATATTACCAGAGGCATGAGAAATCAAAGGCACACAGCAGTTTTCACAGCCTGTAAGAGGTGGATTTAAATCTAGGAAAGCTAGCTTAAGAACTTGTGTGGTCATCTTTTGTGCTTTAGGAAACAGTGCAAATACTAGGTAGGGGAAAATTGTGAAAGTGGTAGGTGTTCCACTTAAACTTGTGAAATACTGCTTTAGGGGGAGAAGAAAAGCTTTGAGCACTTTCTGGGATTCTGCTACGAATGTACCAGTTACTGTGTAAGTTGAAATGATAATAATATTCAGAATGTATTTGTGAGTTGAGGAAGTGAGATTAAATTTAGGAGACTCAGTTAATAGATGCTATAGTTATAGGCTTGTAGAAATTACCTGGATGGTTTTGTTGTTGCTGCAGCTGTCTTTGTATTGCAGGATTCATTCATTCATTCATTTTTGATAGTAGAAGTGAAAAAAGGGCATTAGGCCATATACAAAGAAAATGGAAAATAAAGGATTTGAACATACAAAATTTGGAAAGAGTTCAAAATAAGTAGCTTCTAAACTAAAAGCATGGTAAGATAAGGGACTCATCTGGCAGATGGATTTTTATAGTAAAAAACGTAATTTGAAAGGTGAGTGAAAATATCCAGCAGCTAGTTAGTATTAATAAAAACTCAGTAAGGTGCTCATTGCTGGCTAGGGACACAGTTTCAGAAGTTTCTCCTTATTAAACGGTTACTATGAGTATTAATAATATAGGCCCAGAGTCTGTAAGTACTTTTTTTAAAAATGGGGAGGCAGTGTGTAATAAAAAAATTGTTTCATTTAGATCAGGTGAGTTTTATTATTCCAGATACCATTTTTGACTCCCATATTACATTTAAATTTTTATGTAGAAATATGTCTGAACTCATATATGTCATGATCATTTGAAAGGGTTACATCTGTTGAATCTATTTGCTTCTGTTGTTTTGGTTTTTTATTTTCATTTTTATGTTTTTAAAATGAATGAGCACCTGACTAAACCTTGCCATCAGTAGTCCTGATATGTGTCCCATAATGCCTGATAACTGTCCACATAATGAAAGAAACTTAGTGTGTAATAGTAGCTTGTTTCTGTTCTGGTTTGCAGTTCAGAATGTAGTGATGGGGAATGGTCTGCTTCTCTGCCTCACCGGTTTTCTGGCACAGAAAAAGATCAGTCCTCAAGTGATGAGAGCTGGGAGACTCTGCCAGGAAAAGATGAGAATGAACCTGAGCTACAGAGTGATAGTAGTGGCCCTGAAGAAGAGAACCAAGAATTGTCTCTTCAGGAGGGGTATGTCTTACAGTGAGATTAATTTTTTAAATGTGTGTTATGCAAGAATGGCATTTGCCACATTCAAATGTTGGATGTACATTAACTACATTATAAGCTCATGTGTTGAACAAGTGGTACTTTGGTATTTGTAGGGGGCAACTTTAAATGCTGGCAATTTCAGTGTTTTTCTGAAGATACAATGCACGTTTTCATGTTTCTGTATGAAGGAGATTTGAGCATTTAAAACAGTGGCTCTCAGCCTTCCTGATGCTGTGACCCTTTAATACAGTTCCTCTTGATGTGATGGTCCCTAACCATAGATTATTTTCACTGCTACTTCATAACTAATTTTGCTACTGTTATGAGTCATAATGTAATATTTTTAGAGATGGGGTCACAACCTGTAGGTTGAGAACTGCTGATTTAAAAGGTCATTTCAGCCAAATTAGGAATAATTGAGTTAATGTTGCCCATTTCCATACAGTGAAGAGACTTGGGAGAACAATCTGCCTCAAGGTAAATCAACATGGTAAACTACATTTAGCATTGTCATGGTAGTTTGGGTGATTGATTTACAGAATGGGCTAGTTACAAATGAAGTTTTAATATATTTTTATCTAACTTGATTGGATAGTTCCAGAACATCAGTGGTTTGTGGTAAAAACTATAACCTGAGTGGAAGGAAATATTTCTAATTTAGGAGTTCTCAGACTTAATTGGTGAGAAGCCAAATAAACATGGTTAATTTTGTGTGTCAGTCTCTGCCGCAGTTCTCATCTGTTCTGTTGTAGCATAAGGGCAGCCATAGGTGATATGTAAGTGAAGTGGTTCCTGGTATGCATAAGACAGTGAATTTTGTCCCCAGTAGCAGAAGGAAAAGAATTGAAGCATGAAAAGAACATTAAAATCCATCCAAAAAGATAGAAAAGGAAAAAGGTTAAAAGAAAATAGGCTATAGAAATAATTCTTGCAATCACTAGTTGCAAAAATGCATATGCAGTGACTAATCTTTGCTTTTATAAGGCAGAGCTTATCAGAATTTTAAAAACTAAAGAGAGACACATTTAAAGGACAAATAAAAGGAAAATATAATATTTTAGGCAAATACTATCCAGGAGAGAACCAGGACAGTTACATTAACATTCGCAAAATAAACTTAAAGATAAATAAGGTATAAATAGAGACTGGAGAAATGTGTCAGTAGCTATAATCTCTTGCTGAACAGTCTGAGGATCAGAATTCAGATCCCTGCACCCTAGTTAACAAATCAGGCAGCTGACTCATCCTATAACCCCAGCTCTGAGGTGGAGCTTGCAAGTCCTGGGTTCAAGGAGAGATCCTGCCTCAAGGGAACTGACAGAGTATTACAGAGAGAGATACTTAGTCCCTTCTTTTGGCTTCTGAGTCATGTGTACAGACATGCACAATCTGTGCATTCGCACACATATACACACAAAAAAAATCTTTTAAAAAAGGGGTGTGTGTGTGTCAAAGGACAACTTGTGAGAATTAGTTGTCTCTACCATGTAGGTACTGGGACTTGAACTCAAAATTCTTAGGTATGGTGATGGAACTTTGATCCACTGTGTCATCTCACCAGCCTTTTTATTTTCTTTTGAAATGCTGTTGCAGGCGAGGAAAACTGTTATTTAGAATCATAAGTACCAAAGACTTAAAACTACAAGAACTCAAGTTACATGTATTAAGTAGAATGATTGATTATACAATACAGAATGATATGTTCGAAAGCAACATTTTGTTACTTCCTTTCAAATGTATATATTAGGGAACAGACATCTTTGGAAGAGGGAGAAATTCCCTGGTTACAGTACAATGAAGTCAATGAAAGCAGCAGTGATGAAGGAAATGAGCCTGCCAATGAGTTTGCACAGCCGGAAGCCTTCATGCTGGATGGTAACAACAACCTTGAGGATGACTCCAGTGTGAGTGAAGACTTGGATGTGGACTGGAGGTATGTAGTCATGTCACTACATGCTCGGTTTTTCACCCAGCAGAGTTAGGGTGGGTGTGTCACTGCATGCTCTGTTACTCACTGAGCGAGTTATGGTGGGAACGGCGTCTGATAGGTATGATAGGTGTCTTCCAGTCTCATTTCAGATGTCTATTTCCCCCTTTTCTCACCCATCTGTTGGATGAGGAGGGCCACTTATTGGTTCCTGGCCACTGGGCTAGCTTAGACCCAAAATAATCACACAGAAACTCTATTAATAAAATCACTGCTTGGCCCATTAGCTCTAGCTTCTTATTAGCTAACTCTTATATGTTAATTTAACCCATTTCTATTAATCTGTATATCTCCACGTGGTTGTGGTTTGCAGGCTAAAGTTCCATCTGGCTCCCGTGGGCTACATGGCTTCTCTCTGACGCCACCTTTCTTTCTCCCAGCATTCAGTTTAGTCCCCACTCTCCCACACCCACACCCCCCACCCCACCCCCGCTTACCTAAGTTCTGCCCTGTTATAGATCCAAAGCAGTTTTTTTATTCATTAATGGTAATCACAGAATACAGAGAGGAATCCCACATCATCCTTTTTTGACTTTCACATCTTTATAGCATTGATTTTAGGAGAACATTTTTAGAGGTTTTTGTTTTGAATATGCAATATCTGAAATATTTGGAGACTTAGAGAAAAGTGTACAAAATGATAGAGTATTCCAATATATCCTTCCTTCATTAAGATTCTTTAAATGTTATAATATTTTAGACATATTTATTCCATTTTCTCTTTTCTTCCTGCATTTATGATTAGGATTCTTCCTGCCTTTTTATGAGTAAGTCTGCAGATATAATTTATTTACCTATAAAAATTCTAGAATGAATTTCTGAAAAAATAACAAACTTTTTATAGAACACAGAATTGCTGAATCATAAAATTAGTGTTGATATAGTGCTAATAACTTAATGCCTAGAGTTTATTCTAATATCGGTAGTTATCTTACCAATGACTTTACAGAAAATATTTATCTGATCTACTCCAGGACCATCATTACATTTAGTTAAATGTTTTTTGTTTTTGTTTTTATTTTTGTTTTGTTTTGTTTTTAAGTCTGGGCATAGCCTCAGTTAATCTTTATTTTTCATGTCTGACAAATATTTGAAAAGTTTAGGTCATTTATTCTGTGGACTATCCCTCACATTGTATTTGTCCTGTATCATAGTTGTGTATTTTTTTTTGCAAGAACAACAGAAAATGATGCAATTTGTCTTTATAGTACATATCAGGAGAGATATTATGGCATATAATTTTGTTACTAGTGCTATTAATTTTGGTCATCTGGTTATTATGTAGCCTTTCAGATTCTGATACTGTCCAATTACCATTTCCTCCTTTTTAATTGCAATTTTGAGACTGTAAATAACCTGATTTCTCTCCAGCTATCAAACTGCCATCTGCTAGCATTAGCATCCATTAGTGATTCTTGTCTCAAACATGAGTTTTTAACACTGATTATTCTTCAGTGACCTGATTATATCGGGTCCTGAGTGCCTAGGTTTGCTTATGCTATTCAAGAAAAGAATAATTGGGAAGTAATTTACTTCAGTCGTTGGATTGGGCTTCCTACAGAAAGTGGACGTGTTTGTGTTGTTTCAGTAGACAAATATGGAAAAGGTAAAAGTTTTAAGTAGAAGTACTATTTCAGGTTTAATCTGACCTATTGTAGAGCAGGGTGCTTGGAAGTTTTGTTTCTTCTACGTGCCCTCCCATACCTGGATTTTCTTATTGAAATAATTAATAATTCTAGAGCCAGGGAAAAATGGGAATCTGATTTATAGATAAAGGAAGTAGAATCAAATGTATTTATCTTCAGAGCTCATAGAAGTCATAAAAAATGAACAGTTTGTCTGGGAAGTAGTGGTGCACATTTTTAATCCCAGCACTCGGGAGAAAGAGTCAGTTTGAGGCCAATCTGATCTGCAGAGTGAGTACCAGAACTGACAGGGTTACACAAAGAAACCCTGTCTCAAAAAAAACCAAAACAGCAAAAAATAAACAGTTTGAAAAAATAATTTTCAAGCTATTAATAAGTGAACGAGGCCTGATTCTTAGCCAAGGGGAAGAAGAATGATTAAGAAAGGCTTGAGAAAATAAAATTTGGCAAAACCAAAAGTAATTAAGCAGTTCAAAGTGGGGGATAAGATAGGTCTTGACTAACTAGTAATAGAATTTAAATGCAATAATTTCCTTTCTCATATTTTTACCTTTACCCTGATTGGAAACTAAAATTAACAGAAAGAAAAAATGTAGGGAAATGATTATATGCGTAAAAATACCCTTCAGCAGGCTTTTAGTTAGGAGGAATTTCCTGTGTGCAGTGAGGTATCAGACTGGTGGGCAAATGACGTCATTTTAACTCTTTATAGTCAACCCTTAGCTTTTCTATTCTCTTTCTCTTCTTCAACTCACACAGTTTTACTTGTCTTCTTACAGAACTTTTACAGCCTATGAATATGGTAATACATAATTATTCTCACTGCAAGGTTTCTGAAATCATAGTTAGGGATCTTGTTTTTTCAGCCTGTTTGATGGTTTTGCGGATGGACTCGGAGTTGCTGAAGCTATTTCTTATGTGGATCCTCAGTTCCTCACCTACATGGCACTAGAAGAACGCTTAGCCCAGGCTATGGAGGTATTTTTATAACTGATAAATACATAGAGAAGGTAGACTATAAAATAATAATTTTAAAGGTTTAATGGTTTCTTTTTTTAACTTTACTGAAGAGAATGTGCATAGCTTTCTTAGCAATTTAATACCTGCTGAGTTACTAGTATATGTATGAAGTTACTTGCTGTCATGCAAGCTTACTTCAAATTGCAGTAGTTGTCAGTTTTTTTCTACAGAATGAGAACTATTTTGCTTAAGTTTAGGAAATGCAGTCTTTCTCAGTCCTGAACTCTAGGTATGCAAGTATGAACATTTTACACATATGTACACACTGCCACAGAGAGGCAGATCTAAGGACCCAGGACAAAGCTTTCCTTTGTCCTCCAGACTGCACTTTCTTCTGCAGTTAGGTTCGCTTTCCCATACCCACACATGTGCATGCTTTCCAACAGTGGACACATCTGCCACCTCTTCTTGCCTGCTTTCTGATTGTTTGAACTAAAACACAACCTTATTCTGAAATGCATTTGCCCAAAATTAAAAGCCCAGACATTTTGACTTGGGAGCTTCCATAATACTGGTGAACCTCATTGAAATTAATCGTTCTTTAAATCACTAGTCATAAAGTGACTTCAAGCTAAATCAGCAGTACTGAATAGTTGAATGAGAAAGAGGTAGAAAATAAGTGGGTAAGAAGGGAGTTCCAGGAACATTATGACAGTCTTTTATCTTGAGATTTTCTGAGTAGAAAGTTGCCTTCAGATTCCTAAGTTAGGTAGTAGGCAGACAGCTGGGTCCACATGTGCGTTACATAACGTCTTTGTGCATCTGTGTGGTTTCCATTAGAGTGTTGGTGTCAGCTATGCTCTAACAGTGTGTTGTTCTCAAACATCACCATCGCAGAAATAATATGTACCAGAGCAACCAACATCATGAAAACAGCATATACCTAGGACTGTTGCTGAACCCTTCTTCCCAAAGCTGATGCACACAAGAGTGGTGTGGTGTGATAGCTTGCATTAGAGACAACACATGACAGTTAGAGTTACTCACCTCCATAAGCAGTGTACCTTCTGAGTCAGCAGAGTGAAGCAGATCCATTTTAGGGTTTGGTTTCACGATATTTGAAACATCTTTCATTTTATTGTCTTAGGTTTTTATTTCCTTGACTATGGAGGTATCCTTAAAATGTTGAGAATAATGTAAAATTTTTTTCATTACTTCTAATGGGCAGTGTGACATTTGATTGAAAGAAGAGCTTAAAAAATTGGTCATGAGGGACAAGCCCGACAAAGGCACCAGGAGTGTGAGAGACAAAGCAAGGAAGAGCGTAGTCTGTCTAGGAACTTGCAGCCTCATCCACTGTTGTCTCTGCTAACGAGAACCCAGTGTAGTGTTGCCAGTCTCAGAAATGTCCTGTGTCTCTGATGAAATGTCTTGAACTCTCTCCTGTCTCCACAGCATAAACAGTCTCATCACATTTTAGCACTCTGCATTACTGATTGAGATGTTGATTAGGTTATTTCACATCTAGATTATCGGTACAATTCCATTTTCCTGTCACTACAGAAATAATTTTTTCATGTCTAGAATGCATTTAAATAGTTTTAAAGCATGGAACTGAAAACTTGTTTTTTAAGACAACACTGGTATTCTTTAATATTTTTAAAAAACACAAAATTCTCCTTGCTTTTATTTATACTAAGCATCCCACCTCTTTTTCAGTAGTTGCTTTCATTTCTACTTCTTTTTCAATACTAGGTCCATCTTTCTTTAGATAGTAGCTTTTGTGGCAGATCTTGGCAATATACATTAAGCTCTTATCTGTGTCTCATGTTTGAGTGAGCACAGGATAAAATAGCAAACATCTTTATTTTTTTATAACTGATAATAGAGTTTTGTACGTAGTCCTAAATTTGAAAATCCATGTACTTGCACAGATTTATGTAGGCATTTGAAGTTCTCATCATAAGTCATGTGGGAGAGAACCAACTCCAGGGTGTTGTATTCTGGCCTTCATACCTGTGCACACATTCATACATATATACATACAATGAAAATGTAATTAAATAATGCAGAAAATGGTTTAAACTGAGTTACAGTTTCTCATTTATAATTATAGTTACTCACAGATAAATTAAAAATTGTGGCTATCACTTAAACATAAAATTTTATTGGAAATGACATTCCTTAATGAAATGGAGGGGGGCTTTTTCTCTGTCTAATAATTTTTTAAGTTTGGTTCTTAGAATGAAACATGAATGAATAAATGTTATGTTCATCTGTATGAATGTATGATTGAGGACTTTTGTTGCAACAGATAATAGGAATATAGTTTAATCATAGCATTATCACTTAGTTCTTTGGTGACATTGTCCAAAAGTTTTATCTACTACCTTCCTGTGGTGCTTGTTTTGCTTTTATTTAAAGCAAAGGATTTGTAAGCCTTCTAAAAAGGTTTATTTTTTCTGTTGGAATCCATGTTGATCCCAATTGTTTAGATTATACCTCTAAGTTACTTATTTATAAACTGTGGGGAAGGCTAGTATACAAGGAATATGAGATAATATTCCTTATAATAATATAATTCCAATAATACTTAATAGGTACATGTTCATGCAGGATAGTTTCAGCAAAGACTGCTTAAGTTAATTGAAGTTGTTTTCCCCAAAACATCCATACTTGTGAACCCTTCAAGAACCTATACAGGCTCACAAAAGCACATAATATACACCAGGCTGTAAATTGTAGAAACATAATATGTAGAGGCCAAGAACATGAGCTCTTCAACCCCCAGAACTCAACACAGGGGAAAGAACCCACTCCTGCAGGTTGTCTTCTGCCCTCCTTGTAAGCACCATGTGCATCCATGTACACATAACTAAATGAATTAGAAAATCGGATTTCAAAAGCATGATCTCTTAGGTTGATAGGCTATCTGATCTTGGACTGTACCCTTAACCTCTATGCTTTAGGGGCCTCATCTACAAAATGGAATTAATAGTTTCTCCACTAGATATTATAAGATTGTATGATGTATTAAATCATGTACCATAATATTTAGTATAGCAGTGGTAAGCTCTCAGGACTGTATTCATGACTCATTTTAAATCAACAGTCAGCCAAGTTTCAGTCACCCAGCACTGGGTACATTAGGAACATGCAATGAAAACTGTCAAGGGAAAGAGACAAGGCCTCCTATCATTTAATCTGAATTGGAATCTAGAAGAGGATATTCATATTAAATGGCTATGTAACCCTTTGTTTTCTCCAGCTTTCATGGAATTGTCATTTACACACATTTTCAACCCCTAAATGAAGTTGACCAGGCAACCTAGTAACGTGTTTACTAGCAGTGTGCATGTTCTAATCCTGTGCCAAAAGCAGGTGAAACCACTCAGATGTCTATTGGTTGTTTTCTTTTTTTTTTTTTTTGAAAGTAATTTTATTAAATTATAAAAAGTTTCCATTTACGCCCCTCCTCCCAACGCCCTCACACTCCCCCCCTCCCTCTCCTCCTCCCTCTTTGTCCCCAAGGGGCAGTCAGGATCTCCTGCCCTGTGGGAAGTCCAAGTTCCTCCACCCTCCCTCCAGGTCCAGGAAGGTGAGCATCCAAACAGACTGGATCCCAAAAATCCAGTATATGCAGAGGAAACCAGTCCCAGTGTCATTGTCAATGGCTTCTCAGAAAGACTGCAGGCCAGCCACATTCAGAAAATCCGGCCACATTCAGAGAATCTGGTTGGATCACATGCTCGTTCAGTCACGGTCCATCTGGCCTTGGTAAACTCTCATTAGATCCGACCCCTTGTATCAGTGGGTGATAGTATCCCTCGCAGTCCTTCGTCATTTTCTTCCTCCTTCTGCTCCTCATTTGGATCTTGGGGGGCTCAGTTCGATGCTCCAACGCGGGCCTCCATCTGTATCGCCATCCAACGCCAGATGAAGGATCTCTCTGGGAAGAACTGCTCAGCAGGGCAACAGGGCTAGCTGGTCTTCCCAGGACTCAGGAGACAAAGGGCCCCTATTGGTTGTTTTCACGTTAAATATTTAGTAGTCTCACCATATTTTGTCTCATGAAGTGAGCTTTTCTAAAGTGTTTCTTTTCCTGATATTGATCTCACATAACAACACTCAAGTTGGAAGCGTGACCATTCATCTGAAAAATACAGTTATAATGAGCAAGTAGATGATTACTGAAGTAAGATCTTCCTTGGGATAGGTTGGACTTTCTGCATATATGTGTGTGTGTGTGTGTGTGTGTGTGTGTGTGTGTGTGTGTGTGTGTGTTTGCACGTGTGCTGGTGAGGAACAGAAAATTTGACTTAATGATCAGGGCAGTGGTTCTTTTGGAAGGTAACTAAAAAGGCAAAGAATAATAGGAAGAGAATATGGCAATATGATAAATATAATTTGACAAGACAACTTAAAAATAGTTCATATTACTATTTTAAAGTATCTCCTAACAAAGAAGTATACTTTCTCTTTTTCAGACTGCACTGGCACATCTAGAGTCTCTTGCAGTAGATGTTGAGGTGGCTAATCCACCAGCTAGTAAGGAGAGCATTGACGGACTTCCAGAAACTCTTGTTCTAGAAGATCACACTGGTAAAGTCACAGTTCTCAGGTTTGGGATGCCATGTTGTATATTTTGATGTATTATTGGGACACCAAGGAGATCAAGTAGTTACTATATTTTTCATAAGCCAGAAGCTGACAAACTTTCACCTAGTAGAAAATACTTAATGAAATGATAGATTAAGGCCAAGTATTTACCCAGTCAACTTTTTAAAGAAGGAATGCTTATGAAATTCCAAATTAACATGCTAGGATCACGCTTGCCTGGTAATTGATAAATTACCTCTTCCGCCTTCCATGACCATCATGGTGACTAGTGATTGATGGGTACACGTTGTTTGTGTTCTCAGCTATTGGTCAGGAGCAGTGCTGTCCCATCTGCTGCAGTGAGTACATTAAGGACGACATAGCGACAGAGCTGCCGTGCCATCATTTTTTTCATAAGCCTTGCGTCTCAATTTGGCTACAGAAGGTGAGTTTTGGATGTGCTTTCCTAAATACTTCAGTAGTGTTTCAGGCTAGAGACTTCCTTTGTGGTTTCCTTTGTAGAAATTTAGACAACAGGAACTGTTTAATATATTTTCATTTGTAGCCCTGCAAATGTCTACAGATACAGCTCAGAAGATTTTTTACACCACTCAGACATACTGTGCTAATGAATAGTGCTAGTGTGACCGGGTGGTGCTGAAAATGTGTGAGAAAAGTATAGCCAATTAAATAACCCCTCTTCTAGTTTTTATTTACCTATCTTGAAGACTTACCAATAATTTCCAGTGTATTTGAGATACTTCGGAAATAGAGTTTACTTACATCCTATGATCTCTGTTGTCACATGAAGGTCCTTACTATCTAGCTTAGTAGAAATTCCCAAGTTTCTTTCTTAGTGTTTTTCTTATGGTTATAGCTCCCTCCTCCTTATAAACACTTCTTCCCATTTCCGTCTTCTTCCCTCTTTCCTTTTTTTCTTTTAACTGTTTTACTTTTTACTGTCACTTTATCTTCTTGAAAATATATTCAAAAAAATGTCTGGGACTGGAGAGATGTCTCCGTGGTTAAGAGAAGAACTGGCTGTTGTTCCAGAGGACCCGACTCCATCACAGGAACACTCATAAAATCTGGTGTAGGGTGTTCACCATTCTCTTACGGAATCTGAGGAATCCTTGTTGCTGGTGCCTCTTATGTTGCGGTTAAGTCATACTCAGTTTGTACTTTCTCATTGGCTGAAATCTTCATTGTTCCCATGGCTCCCACAGCTGCAATTTTGCCTCCAGTAACCAGAATTCCCATTTACCATGGGCATGTGTACATGTTCCCCAGTTGTTAACGTTTGTGGGATTGGCTTTTATTCTCCCCCAAAAGGGTTGTATAGTTTTTTTCAATGCATAATATTTTCTAATTTTGTTTCTAAGTACTTGTCTTCTGTCTGAACTTTAAAAACATTTTATTTATTTGCTTTTTTCCAAAAATAATTCATTTTGGTTGGAGTTTATTATTGTGATAGCACTAAATTTATACATCCTGTTATAGACTTGCTCTGAAATACTTTTATTACAGTTAAATTAATTGGACACAAAAATATTCATGGGGCACAGTGCTCTTTGAAGTCGGGCATTCTACACCTAACTACTGCTGGCTCTTTTTAATTTCAAGGTTTTTCTAAACAGCCATTGTTACGGTGATACGTATATTACACAATATTTTGAGAGCTAGTGTGATAACCTAGGAGGCAATCAGTACCTAATAAATGTTAAAATCATAAATTACACCAGCACTATTAGTAACAATTAGAGAGGGCTTGTTAATAATGAGATGACAAATATAAGCTTAATTTATGGTACAAGTTACAAAGACCTGTCAACAGCCTTCGGTAAACTGCATGTTAACAAAATGATTGCTAATCGATTAGTGCAGATAATGGATGTTTCAAGTCTCCCTGGCATTCTAGGTGATTTTTTTTCTTAATCTGTTTATTTGGCGTTAATGTTGATATAGCATAGATGGCTATATCAAACAATATAGTCTATCTACCTTGAATTTTACATGAAGTTGAAATAGTCCATATTGAATTTAATGAATTACTTGATGAAATGTTTTTACGTCCCAACAAGCCTCTCCACCTATGCAATAATCCTAATCAGACCAAATCAAACCATATTAGAAAAAGCCTAGGTTTAATGAATGCCAGCGCTCCCAGGTGGCCTTCCAGGCCCCCCAGGGATGGAGAAGGGAAAGGAAGACCAAGAAGATCACGTGTTCGTTCTCTGGGGGGCAGTTTAAGTAGCCTGTGGGAGTGGTCTTGACCTTCTCTGGGGAGGGGGTCACCTTTTGGCAGGCTTTCTCGGAGGTGGAGTCTGGACTGAGGCAACTCCCAGGGAAGGGGGCTAGGATGGAAAGTTCCACTCAAACATTTTAGACTCTTTAGATATAGGAATATTAGAGGCTGGGGTGAAACCTTAATCCAAACACTTATAACAAATAAAGTAACAGTAAGTTAGCAGAAATTAAGGTGAGAATTAAGTAGGAAATAACTTGTAATTCCTGTGTGTGGCGGCAGAAGTGATGTTAGTGAGAAGATATTTCTGAGATTACTAGGAAAGCAGAAATACAGGCTCCCAACCTGCACCGCTGTGTGTGCTCCCAGAGACTCTCACCTCTTTACCTGTGGTGGTTGCCTGTTTCATTCCTCATCTTCATTATGGGTATTATCTAAATTGCAGCTCTGGTTGTGTTATTTTGTTTGCTTTAAAGGTGAGAAATTAAGGTTGATTTTCTTTCACTTGCAGAATAGTGGGATGGTGGATTTCTGTCTTGGCTTTCAAGGCTCTCTGTGCTCTAACCCCCACCCTGTCTCTTCAGATTTTCTCTTCTGTACATCTAGTCCTGTTTCTATGCATTCATTCCTGCTTCCCTCCATCCTGCCTGTGAAATGAGGTGATCTAAGTAGATAAGCTGACCTTCCCATTGCTATCTTTGACATAACAAGCTTTCTTTACACTCTCAGTTAGTTACAAACTTAGGAAGGACTCCATGATTTGTGTAATCAGTTTCAGACACTACTAGATGATTCGCCTGTGTTTGCCCACTTCATCTTCACAAAAACTGGAAAATGTACTGGTGTTCTAGTCCCTGTTCCAGTGATTGTTACCTGGGTTAAGATGTTATAGCTAGTACCTCCTAGGTCAAAACTGCACTCATGTATGATGCTGCTGTGACTGGGACACAGCCAGTGTACTTAACTGTGCTGTTTAGCACTGGATAACAAGCTAATTTTTGCCCTCTGATGAAAGAACTTAATATGAAGCCACCCCTGGGAAAAAAGTTTCCTAAGATAAAGTTCTTTGCACCTTCAACAGCATTATAGCTTCATCGCCCTTCTATCAGGGAGATGTATTTGGGAAAAGATCAGATTTGCAAGGGCATGATCTGTTAGATGATCAATCTCTGTGGTCTTCCATTGGTCGTAAAACTACTCCCTTCCCATCTTCTTTCCCAGGTCTGTGGTTGGTTTGTTTTGTTACTAAGAAGACACATAACTCCATTTGTTTTTAGAAAGGGATTACCTGGCTAATACAGTAAGGTCTGAAGTCAGTCTGTTTTATATATCTGTCTATACTAAAGTGCGACTTCCATACATGTATATAACAAGGGCAGGCCTGATGGGCTGTAATTTGTTGAACTAATTTGGTGGGGTCTTTCGTCATGCCTAATAGATAAAAGTGATTGGATTCAGGTCATTACTAAGTTTAAATGACCTCCAAGAGACAAAGCACTGATTCTTTGTCTTTGATGACAATGTCAGCTCTAAATAAAAATTCAGTAAGTAAAAGGTGAGTTAAATCCAAGGTGCAAACATGATCATAACACACTGTTTTGCATAAAAGAAATTTGAGCTGGGCTGTAGTGAAGCACACCTTTAATCCCAGCACTCGGGAGACAGAGGCCAGTGAATCTCCGAGTTTGAGGCCAACCTGGTCTACAGAGAGAGTTCCAGGACAACCAGGTCTGTTACACACACATACACACACAGGGGAGATAGGAGAGGAGAGCGGGAGAGGAAAAGAGGGAGGAAGGAGAGAGAGAAGTGTTTATATTGTGTGGGTTTGAGGTGTATTTTGTTTTTAAATACTTGATTTGGGAGCTGGAGCAATGTCTCAACAGTTAAAGTACATATGCCTCATACAGGGGAGCTGAGTTTGGTTCACAGTACCCATGTCAGGTGTATTGCAATTGCTGTACCTTCAGTTTTGGGGGAGTCTTGTGGCTCCAGTGGCACCTGCACCCGTGTGTATAGACACACACACACACACCCAAAATATGAAGTAACAAATCTCTTTTTGAATGATGCTTAATTTGTTTATAGGATAATGATGCCATTTTTCTATAAAGACCAAGGCTGTTAGTATATTTCTTCTGTTGACTGCTAATTGGTTTGTTTGTTTGTTTTCCCTCCAGTCGGGAACATGCCCTGTGTGCCGTCGTCATTTCCCACCTGCAGTTATTGAAGCATCTGCAGCTGCTTCCTCAGAACCTGATCCTGATGCCCCACCTGCCAATGACAATACTGCAGAAGCCCCATAAAGTGTAACATTGGAATGAGATCTAAATTCTATCGCAGTAAATCTGCAAATTTCTTCTAAATCTGATGTGCAAATAATTATATATAAATATATTTAAAATGCTATATATAGTATATGCCATAGTTTAGAAAGAGAATATTAACCTTTCTAAACTGAACTTAGGTTTGCAGAACATACTAAGCATTTTCAAGCTGAATGTTGAAGCAGTGCATCCATTTTCTTTAGTTGACTATGTTGGTGTTCACTATAAAGTGAGTAGTCAGCTAGCTCTGTGGCATATGTGGCTGTTTTGTCTGAAGTGCTGCCACTAAGAGATCATAATTACACTCTCCCGTCCACATCAGATGTGAAGACTGTGATCACAACAGTAGTAAAATTTGGTTTCATTGACAATAAATGGAATTCTAAAGCATGCTTTTTCACTGGTCCCTTTGCTTCTGCTACATTGAAACTTCTTGGTTTCTAATACTGAGAAGGTTAAGATTAAAGCTTTTCAGAATGCCAAACAAAGATGAAAATTTTGACCAGAAAAACAAAAGAAATTTACATCTTAGATGTAAACCTCCTGAAATGGTTAGGTGGTAAAGGATTCAGTGAACATTGGATATGTTTAAAGAAAGGCTAGCTGAGCTTGTGAATAGTCTGATGTGCTCAGTGCTCAGCACAGTTACATGTGTTTGGCCTTAGGAAACACTATCTAAACCCTTATCCAGTCTGCTTCTACTTGTTAAATACTTGAAGGTCCAGAACACTCTTGACATATTTGTTGAAGAAGTTAGATGTAGTTAGTTTAAGGTAGTTTGGTTTCTGAAATATTTTAGGTCTGAAGATTTGCACATGGTCATGTTTGTAACTATATCACCCCAGATGAAAATGCACAGCTTTTAGAGGATCACACGGAGTAGGCAAGTCTATGCAGACACGGGTGTAGTAGGTAGCTTTGATGAGACCTGACGTCCACACTGGGGAACAATGGCTTAGAAGGCACAGTCCTGGAGCACTGTGAGTGCACGCTGCCTGGTCCCCTGCTCATCTAGGTTTGGGAATATCTAAATAGATTGCGAAATGCACAGTTTCATTTAATTTGTGTAATGTCTCTGAGTATTTATATTCTTTCTTTTTCTCTCCATTCTTAAAAATAAATGAATTTTTCACTGTTGGCACATTTGAGGCTTAAATATAAAAAAATAACACTTGCATTCTGATTTTTGCATATATTGTAAATGTGGCTGGTATTTACAGCAAAATACTGTGTATCCTTTTATGGGTAAAACAAAAGTGAACATTGCATGCAAGTAATGTGGTGAATTTGTAATTTAGGGGTTCTCTGGGGCTTCTGTGACTTTGGATGCTTACATTCAGGCCTTAATGTTGCTCTAGCTAGCATGCTTCTTTCTGATGTATATAGTCAATGTTGTATAAACTAATCTTTGCTTGTTTTCTACTCTGTGATCTTTCCATGCCATATTTCACTGATGATCAGTTAGTGTCAAGAAGTCATACCAGATTAACATTAGCTCTCCTGTGTGTGCTGTGGGAATGTGTGGATTGTATGGTTTATTTGTATTCTTTTATGTGCTGTTGATTAGTTGTGGCACTTACTGATTAAACTGACATCGCTGCAGATTGCTTTGTAACAAGCCACGTTATGTTTAGTCAGTATTAAAGGACCTTGGTTTATTCTCCTAGATAGCAGCTGTCCCAAAGAAAATATTTCTTCTTTGCCTATTAAAATTTAGCTGTTATCTGCCAGTTGTTAAGAGGTTTGGTTCCAAACTCAACCAGAGAGTTTAACGTAAGATAACTGTTGTACTTTTTGCTTTCCATCTGTTACCGTCCTTCATTGTTGACTCCTGACTGCATATACACAGCTGCTGTGAAGGAGAAGGCGGAATAAGACTTGCTTTAAATTTTCTAAAAAGGAAAATGAAGTTTTAGAACTTTGATGGTAACAAGCCAATATAAGCTGAGGCTGACAAGTTCAGACCCCAACGTATTATTTGATCTTATCTTGGATCTTTTTTGAAAAGTTAAGAATATATGAAGGTAAATTAGAAATAGTAAAACTATTGATAAAATGCCATTTATCTTATTTCTCTATTTTTTCGTTGTGACTTGGCCTAATAATTTTAATTTTTTGAACATTTTCTTATTTCTTGTAATATGAATGCTGATATTTAAAGTTAGGCTCATGTGGATTTTTTTTGTGTTTCTTAGTTGTTTATCTCTAAGCTAACTAACTTTTAAGATTATTTGTGATATGGATTTATATATAAGCTGTTAAATATATATGAGCTGTTAAAATGGAATGCAAGGTTTTCAAAAGCCCAGGTCTAACTGTAATGATTGGTTTATTGTTCTACAATCCCAGCCCGCCATTTTCCGTGTAAATCATAAACAATAAACAGGATATACTCGGTGGTCATTTCTAATATTTAATTGTGTAATCCTATCTCTTCTACAGCATAATCCACTAAGGGTTTAGAGTCAATAACAAAGAACACAACTATTAAAGAACTCTATACTGAACAGACAGGATCTGGGGGGGCATAGGTCACTTAGAGAGGCAGCTGGTGGATGTGTGCTGTTGCCCTTCCCACCTGACAGTCTCAGCAATCCCACAGTCCTCTGCAGAGCCAGGCTCCTGTGCTGGCTCCGCCTGTGGAAACACTTGGACGTTCTGTGACTCCTCACTTGAGTGGCTGTCTCCAAACCCAATGTGGGACTGCTGGCAAATGTACCCATTGAGAATGGTCTCTCATGGTTCATAAAGGCCTCAAGGGCTTACTTTTGAGTCAGTTGAATAGTAGATTTTGTCCACATTATTAAACTAAAACTAACTTTGTATAGAAGGACTAGAATTCTATCTTTCTAATAAACATGCTAGAAAAATTCTATCAGAGTTAAGAGTGGCAGTGGCGTGCAAATACCTCTGCTGTGGTACAGAAGTACTTCTAAGGTGGCGCCTTGTGCCCTGCAGAGGCAGGAGTTCTCTAAAAGCAGCGTCGTGCTGTCTCTAGGTAGCACATTTCCTCTATGTGCTCACCTCTTTGTATCCTGCCTCAGGCTTCACATTTTAAATGTTCCATGATGTCTGATCCAGACCAGTCCAACGCTGTGTCTTGTGATCATTCTCTTAAAATGTTATGCCCACAAGGTAAACAGTTCTTCTGTAATCTGACTAAAATATATGGTTCAGAGACATTTTTGCCAACTTCACAATTATTCTGACGGCGTAGGTGCAGTTAGTTGCTGTCGTCATTCTTGGGCAAGCTTATGGCATGGCTGAAGGACTAGCTCCATGAGCGTCACTGTTAAGCTGTGTCTACTCCTAGCTTAGTTTCTTCATAACCTGTTGAAGGGCAGCACTTATCCTTGCTACTGTTACCCTCTCAGCCTCTGTCAGCTCCAGTCTTTGGGTAAAGCATGCGCTCTCCGTGGTGGGTGGGGTTTGTTGGTTGTTTCCTGGGGTTACTGGTGAGTGTTGAAGATGGACTACAGTGCCCCATAGAGCACCGCAGGCAACCTTCTAGGCTGGTCCTTCTGGTTCTAGAGCCTAACTACCAGTCGGCACCTTGTGCGCTCATTTCATCCTTTCCTGGAAAAGACACCAGAAAATTTGTGCTATGTTTCAAAGATGTGTCTTTGAAAATAGTTGTAATCTGCTAGTGTACTAAATTAAGAAAGGAAAGGAAGTCAGCTGGAAATGCCTCCTTCTTAGCAAAACTATAAGCTCTGTTTCCTGTTGCTCAGATGCCATCTGCTCAGTAGGCTGTTCCAGAATTGATACGTCTTCAGTGTCAAGTTCATGCTACTTTCTTGAACCTACCTTTTCCCTGTTCAAAAATTGTCTTTGAAATAATATGACATTGACAAGTTACATAATTACTCTGCTTCTGATTTTGCTATAAAGTGATAAGTCTAATTAGGTTCTTTACTGTTGTTGTTCATGAGTAAAAGTTAGAAACATGTTTTTGTTTATGTGCAGTCCTGACGAGAATCTTAAGTGCTTAGTTTCTGTCATTACTTTTAGCAATGCCTTTAGAGTTTGATGAGCATTGCACATATAAATTGTAAATGCGTCATAGTCACCTCAGGGGCCGGGAATTTTGACAGAAAACGTTAAAATGAATATGGGCGCCAAGAGATGACTCAGCAGTCAAGAGCATCTACTCCTTTCAGCAGTCAGTTCCCAGGGTCTCTTGTTAGGTTTCACAATCACCTGGGACTCCAGTTCCAGGGTATCCGGCACCCTTTCCTGGCTTTTGCAGGCACCTTCTCACACATGAAATCACATGGACACATACACATAAGTAAAAATAATTTTGTAATCTTTAAAATAATTTAATTTTACTAAAAGGCCTGGATAATGCACTAAAAGTAATAGGAATTTGACCACTTGTTATGTGTTCTCATAATTTTAATTTTTGTAGTGAAAATTGGTGAAGAGGGGTTTTTTTATTTTTAAAAGGAAACTGAGCTGGGTGGTGGTGCACACCTTTAATCTCAACACTCAGAAGGCAGAGGCAGGCAGATCTTTCTGAGTTCGAGGCCAGCCTGGTCTACAGTGTGAGTTCTAGTACAGGCTCCAAAGCTACACAGAGAAAACCTGTCACAGAAAACCAAAAATGGAGAGAGAGAGAAGGGGAAATTGCTCTTAAAGTCATTGTCAGCAAGAGAAGTTTTGCCAGTCAGTACAGTTTCTTTTAACAGCATTTATTTACGACTCGTTTTAAGCCCACTTTACATTCTAACAGCACCTATTTACAACATACTTGACTGTTAGTGAGCCCGCGTGTAGTTACTGATCTTCGAGATCAATATGAAAGGTTGGTGTTATTGTCCCCACCTTAAAAACAAGTCCCAGAGAAGATCTAAGAGCCCTGGTTTTTCTACTTCACACCACTCCCTAGTCAGTGTTGGTTACTTAATTTTGTGAGATGTGATCTGATTGGGTTTTTTAATAAAATATTCTTACAAGAAGATAAATCTTTACTGAGCTTTCTGATGGCTATTCCTTGAATTACATTGCAATAAGTATTATAAATAACGTAGAGATGATTAGAGATGAATGTAAATCATATACAGATACTCTATGTTTCATGGAAGAGTTGACCAGCTGAAGATTTTGGTATCCAGAGGTGCCCTGGCGCCTGTCTTCTGTAGATAGAGGGATGACTGCATTATGCTACTGCCGTGGCCATTTTTATACTACTAACTAAAATTTTAGTGGTGTTCTGGTTCATAAACCACATTTCTTGGTCACTTAAGCGCTGGTGAGAACTTCCTGTCTTTGCCTAATGGCTGGAACTCAATGTATTCCGGAGAGACTGTCTCTAACCAGAGATGTGTAGCATCCTGTTGTCTGGTTAGCCAACGTGACTGAAAAAGAACACAGTAAGCCTACCCCTTGAGTCGAGACTAAGGTCAGTCAGTAAGTGTGCTAACACACACTACAAGAGGGACAACTGTCGGTGTGACCTGGGATGTTTTTTACAAGTTTCCCCATTTTCATATATGTGGTATGTCTGTGTGCGGTCATGTGTGTAGCTGCACATGCACGCCGTACATAGTTGCTCTTCCATCGCACTCATTGCAGCAGGGTCTCCTGTCAAACCCAGAGCTTGCTCGGTGGGAAGTCCGTTCTTCAGCTGGACTCAGGAACTCCAAGCCTGGTATTTCAATGTTCTGGGTTTGTCTTTCCTGAATCTCAGAGGTTTGGTTTGGTTTGGAGTGGGGAGCTTTCAAAGTCAGTCTTGTCTGTAGAGCAAAGTATTGTCTCAGCTGTGATCGTGTTGGAGAAAAGCAAAAATGAGATTTGGTTGCCACCCACATCTAAATTAAATAGCACCTGAAACTTGTCTAGACTTTTAAAGTAATAGGTTTGTGGAAATAAAACATAGAACATGTCACACGTCACCAAAGTCAACAGATTATCATTTGCATAACCTCACCTGAGTCATTTATTAAATATGTACTGAATGCCTAGTCCATAGTAGGGAGACAACTGCATGTGGCCCCAGCTCCTGGCCCCATGTAGTAGGATTTCATCTGTAAAAATTCTATTTTAGGGGGCTGGAGCACTGGCTACTCTCTCAGAAGACCAGGGTTCAATTCCCAGCACCCACATGGCAGCTCACAACTATCTGTTAACTCTAGGATCCAGCAACCCTCACACAGATGTGCATATGGCCAAAAAGCCAATGCACATAAAATTAAATAAATAAAAGAATTCTGTCTTAGTACCTAGTGCTCAGGGCCTTAGATGATGTTGTGTGGCTACCCAAGCTAGAAACAACCGAAGTAGGGAGAGGAAGCTAAAGGACCCCCTGCTAGGCCGGAGAGCTCTAGGGAGTTCCCCCGGAGAGCTCTAGGGAGTTCCCATACACCCTCGAGCCATGGCGCCTCACGGCCACACGTAAAAAGAGTTTATATTTTGGCAATGCGACTGGGCGTGCTAAAGAGAGGCAGGGTTTCTATTTATCTGGTGTGCCGTACTTTCTACTTTTCCCACTCCCCTTTGCTGTAAGGCATTTTCACATAAGCCAGACAGTTGTGAAGCAGTGCTGGGCGAGCATTCCTCTGGTGGGAAATGTGCAAGTGTTGGTGACCACAAGCAGCAGTTCCCTACAGAGTGCCTTGCCTAAAGGAGTAAACACCTCTGAAATTGCTGAACTTCCTCCACTGCGGCTCTCACAAAGGGCCAAGGAAGCTGTATGGACACACACAGAGCCCCCAGGACTTAGATGCTATGCAGGTGCATCGTCAGGCTAGGACAACCCCCGCCTGCTTTAGTCAAGCACATCCCACAATGCAGTCAGAGCTGGTCCTGTCAGCATCACCCTACCAAACCACAATGTTTCGACACATTACAGCCACAACCCTTCTGCTTCAGTGAGGTCTCCCTTCACCTTGTCAGGAGCTCTGAAGGGTCCTAGATTCTAACAGAATATGTAAGACACCCGGATCAATGACTGGTGACTGACTACTCCTAACCTAAGTATTGTAACTGCCTTGTTGCTTTTACCCCATCTGATCTCAAGGATGATGTCAAGGTTGTTGGCGGAGGGTGCTGTACTGTGTTTGCGTCACAACAGAGGAAATCATCTTAGGAAACACCATTCTTCTGAGCTAGTTACCGACAAACATGCCCTAGAACATGGCATTATCATCCTCTTCTAGATCTGTTTCCTAACAGATCTGTCCTCCAACCTAGGGGGAACAATGCATGCCTTTAAGGCTGCTTCTAAAAGGGTTTCTTTGAAAGGACAGAACAGAACACAGCTACCCATGCTTGTTGCTCGGAAGACATCCAGAAACAAACCCCTGACCAGGGGTTCCCCAGTCACCCAACTCTGCTAATGCAACAAAGGTCACAAAATCCACTGCAAGGGTGCTTGTCAAGGCAGGCCATAGTGAGAGAGGAAGCTGAGACTGCGGGGATGGAGCTAACCAAAAACGGACATTCTTATTATGATCCTTGCCTAAACTTGCTGGAAAGGATGGCTGAGTCTCTCTTAACTGTTTGATTGTTAAGAGCAGGGAAGTTGATAAAAATTAGTTTGCATTAACATGGGGTGTATACACTGAGAACATTTGGAGTCATTTTTACATGTCATCTTAGTTTATCCTAACAAAAATTTTTAGATGTAGACAATCAGATGTTCTCCAGAAGGAACCAGCAGATATAGCAGTAGCCCTTGAAGGAATCCTTCCTGTGCTCCTAACTTTTGTTGTATTTGCCTTCTGCCTAGGAAATCCATTCTGCGGGTCTTGCCCTCTCTAATTAGTCTCTATCCCAGACAGCTTGCTCCTTGGTTAATGGATGCCTCCTTGTCTCCAATAGCAGATACTAGGGGAGCCTGTGAGCATTGCCAAAGCCACTTGGCAGAAGGCATTTCTGTACTCCTGGACAGCTTTGTACGTAGAACTAGTGAAAAATTAAGGACGTAGATCACTGCTTTGTTATCTACTTTATGAAGGCAACAATGGCTTGCTTGCCTAAGATCACAGTCACAGAAAATTCTGGGTCTGGGACTTGAATCTGCAGCTTCTGACTGCAGCCTTGTCTTTAACACTGTCAAAAGCCCTCTGTACCCATTGTCGTCCTCCAATGAATCAGCCGCTAAGCTTGGGTCAGAAAAGCAGAAGGGCTGCGGTCAGAGCTTGCACTCCCCCCACCTGTTCTGAGGTGAACTGGGAAGACGGACAGCACAGGAAGTCCCAGGTGAGCCGCGCTTTTCCTGCTTCCTTCCAGGTGGGGGTCGGCTTTAAGATCGGAGGCTTGGGTGCAGAAACAAAACCCTTTCTCTCTAAGCGCTTGCTATGTAGCTGGCCCCTTATGGAAACAGAGACACAGGATGGAATTTCGAGCTCTTTAAAGACGACAACACTGATTAGTAATCCCTGGGAGCTGTGATTGCTTCAAGGTCCTGAAGTAGGAACCCTGCTGAGGTTTTTTTTTTTTTTTTTTTTTTTAGACAAGGAAAGGAGCAGTTTGCCTCGTCAGTTGCCTAGCGGTGTACTCCAGTGTCATGTTAATGTCAAGGATTGACGTCCACAGAAGTGAAAGTGAGCTTCATCCACCCAAGGAGAATTTTCTTTTTACAAGTAGAAATGCAAATTAAGGGTTGTTCTGCAGGTCTGGGTTACAGGGGCGGGGCTAAAGGATCCTGCCAGCTGTTGGCTTCTTTCCCTTCCTTCCCTCCTCCTACCCTTCACCAGCCCAATGTGCTGAGCCTCAATCCTAGCTATGCCTCCACCCAGGCCCCTGTGCCAGTTACCGCCCCAGGACAAGAAGGGATGTGTGTTTCCGGATTGTGAGGACTGTTAATATGGACAATGTTCTTAGGAGTCATACACAGACTGGGAATACTTCCCTCCCTTAGGTTTCTTCTGATGGGACACGGACACTTAGCCTCTCCTACACCTCATCTTCTGGGAAGTGGCTGACTTTGACAAGCACTGGAAGGCACACACCACCATGCCTGTCTCAGGTTCTTCACTCTCCCGGAGAGTGAGCCAGTGCCTCTGCCTCACAGTTTGGCCTAGCTGGAAATTCCAGAGCTTAATGTTGACCTATTTCTGCCCTGGCCACAGAGTTCTTGGGGCCTGGAATTGCTTCCTGCCCAGAGCAAGGGACCCACTGGGACATCTGGGTGACAAACAGAGTAGGCCCCCTGGTCTGTCTCCCTCCAGGGTGTTCTTCATCCAGGATGACTCATCTCTATTAACTCCAGCCCTCTACTGTGCTGACGACACACGTGTGGAAGCCAGGGGCAGCCCACATGGGGAAGGATCACATGTTGTGAGATTCAGACCTGCACACTTAGCAAGTACAGAGTATGAATGATTGCTCACATTTTCCTGCGTAGTGTGGATAAGGCTTGCAGAGGTAGTATTATCAGCGAAGCACAGCGCACCTTCGATGGAGTCGTGGAAGCCGTTACTCAAAGGTAACGGTGATGTGGGGCTGTAAGTGATGATGTCGCCAGCATTAAATTGTCACACAACTGCAGTGGGCAAGAAGGCTCGTGGTATTCCAAGATGAAATACATTTTTCTAAATTCACTGTGGGAAATAGGAAATTAATCAGGAACTGTGCACATAATAAAAAACGTGAATAAATGGTGTCTGGACCCCGAAGAGCAAGCGATGATAACCTGGCGAGCATGAGTTCTCCTACCATGTGCTGACTCCATAAATACAGCCACACTTCTTTCTGTTTGTTCCTGGCCTCCATTGGTAAACTAACCGCTCACATGCCTACGAGTCTGGCAATGAGGTAGAGCATATAGGTAGAAGGCTAACAGAAAATTTTGTGTTGGGGAATAATATTTTGTTTCTGCTGCATTTGCTTAGCTCTGTGAAGCTGTGGCTCTTTGCCTGCCTAAAACACCTGATGGTCCTAATAAAGAGGTGAATGGCCAATAGCGAGGTAGGGGCAAGGACAGGCAGGGCTGGCAGGCAGAGGGTATAAATAGGAGAAACGAGGACCAGGGGGAGCAAGAGAACAAGGAGAGGAGGATGTCAGGGGCCAGCCACCCAGCCAGTCACAAAGAGTGAAAGTAAGGTATACAGAAGTGAGAAAAGGGAAAGCCCAGATGCAAAAGGAAGTCAGGGTAATTTAAGAAAAGCAGGCATTTATAAGAAAGAATAAGCCTCTGTGTGTGATTTATTTGGGAGCTGAGTGGTGGGCCCCCCAAAAAGCTAAAAGAATAAAACACAATAATTTTGGCCTAAGAAAGTCACAGAGAAGAGCATGCACTCACTAAAATGAGCCATTTCCCTGTCTGAAGGGCTAATGAATGACCTAACGGCCACAGGTGGACTGAAAACATCTGTGAGCTGTCAGAACACCCCCCCCACCTCCATTACTATCTACCACTCTGAGACTACAGGGGAACTGAGCTGCACATGGACTCTCCCACCTTCAAAGTCACCTGCACACACACACACACACACACACACACACACACACACAATAAAGACCCAACCCGCCTGGGCCGCATGTGCAGTCTCCACTCCCAAGGAGATACTGGCGTGTTCTGATTAAAAGAACCATTTGGCTTCTGGAGATCCCTGTCTGCCGTCCTTTATTTCCACATCATCTCCACCAAGGCCAATCTTACACCATCCACGTTGGTCAGCAACAAGGCTGCTGAGTTGGCCACTATCTGCTGCTCCGTTCCTTTAGCCCTCAGTTTGTGTCCGATCTGATGGGGAGAGAGGGGTGTTACTTATTCTGATTCTGCCGACTTGATAAAGGTAGGTACTGTTATTTTTCAAGGTGTTCCCAGGGGTTATTTGAACATCTTTTCCTTCAACAATCCTCAGAGTCTACTTCCTTTAACTTTGTGAGTTCTGCTCTGAGCTCAGATTCTTGGTTGTTTATGCTTGTTTGTTTTTCACAACAGTCAGTGCAGACATGGGCACAAACACACACACATGCTGTATACATGCGTTCACACACACGCACATGCCCACGCACGTGCACGGTCCCTTTAGCATCAATCAGTATTGGAAATGAATGAAACCCCATTGCTTCCCCACCCTGACCAGCTCTACTCTTGAGGCTGATGCGCTGAGCTAGAGCAGAAGACTACAGGAGGCACCCATGGGTCACACAGGTCTTCCAGAGGTACAGAACAAAACCAGAAGCAGAATGATGACGGCAGAGTGAAGGAACCCAAGCATAGAGCACCTCCCAGGTGTGTCTAGGAAGTCCAGGGAGACCCAAAGAGCATGTGGAATGCCCTGAGGAGAGGAGCAGACATAATAAATATGGGACCTGTAGTTAGAGCTCTTGAAATTGAGTAGCTAAGCAAAAGATGAGCCATGTGGGATTCCCCTCTGAATGCTATGGATACCATTGGTTAATAAAGAACTGCTTTGAGCCTATAGCAGAGCAGGGCAGAACAGAGGTAGGCAAGGAAAACTAAACTGAATGCTGGAAGAAAGAAGGGTGGAGTCAGGAGAAGCTATGTAGCCCCACTGGAGCCAGCCGGAACTTTACCCGGTAAACCACAGCCACGTGGCAATACACAGATTACTAGAAATGGGTTAAATTAAAATGTAAGAGCTAGCTGATAAGAAGTTAGAGCTAATCGGCCAAGCAGTGATTTAATTAATTCAGTTTCTGTGCGATTATTTTGGGTCTGAGCTGCCAGGTGGCCGGGAAATGAACAAGTGGCCTTATTACAACAGATGAGGTTAAAGAAGCGGGATTAACAGCAGGTTTGGATTATGACATTTGCTGCTGTAACAGTTCTGTAGGTTTTTAGCCTTCCAGAGGAAGCGTGGCCTACCTTTAAACAGGCATCGGGTCCACACAGCTGCCCAGCACTGCTGGCTGGCCTCTTCTGTGCTGCCCCTCCCCCAGATACGCTCAGTGGGCATTCTGAACGGGCTCTAGAAATGGGACTCAGAAGTCTGCATTCAAAGAAGGTTCCTGAGAGATTCTTATACACACTACAGTTTGGAGGAAGAGTGCTTAATTTCTCTCCCAAGGTCATTAGAAAACCTCCGGGGAATTTTATGATCTTTCTTATTTCTTGAAACAATCCAGCCGTTGTGCCATGTGTGTTTGTATTTCAAAGACTCTAAACACAATAGGCTTTTGGGAGGGGGGCGGGGTCTGGAAATTTTCACTAATAGTTTGCTAGATTTTTTTATAAGACACGCTAATCGACATAGGTTGCCCTATCAGGATTCTGAGTTTGTCCCCCACACCCGTCCGTTTGAATCCTGCCATATTCAGGGCTGGGTGGCCTGAAAAGTCACTTTTTACTTCCTTGATCGGGGTGGGACAAACTACAAGTGCTGGGCCTGTGTGAAGGTTTTCAGTTTTCCTAAATCCTGACACCCAGTTACGATGTCAGAGTAACAGCAGGACCCCCGGGGCATCTGGGGACCTGCCAGGGAGACAGGGACTAGAGAGGCCGGACCCCTGAGATCCAGAGAATGCCCTGCCCTCCAGAATTCCACTCAGAGCAGAAACCAGGGGCGCAGACTTTCTCCCAGCCTCAGTTCATTTTACCTGGTTTCAAGACCTGTATTTTAGAAGTCAAGAAACTGCCCAATCTTTTAGAAAAATAAGTATGTTTCTAAACAATCAGGGTGTTCCAGCCTCTGGCCCAGCACACAGATCCTTGGTTTTTTTTTTCTTGGGGTTTCGGGGGAGGTCATCAGGCTGGGACAAGTTTGACTTAGGAGAACCGTGTCCCTCCCTGCTATGCAGTCACTGCCTCCTGTTGGTGTGCCAGTCTCTGCTAAACCGGAACTCACACCCCCCCCCAACACAAACTTCTTTCATCCCCCACCCCCCGCAGCCTGCGAGTAAACATACTTTTTTAAATCTCGTGTTTTGCTTCATAATCATTTAAAAATTCTGCCCAGGATAAAATCATCACCCAGATTCTCACAGAACTCATGAATAACATTTAAATCCACTCTCCTAAGCAGCAGGGCCCCTGTTTAGATAGTCCTCTAAACGCAAGCACACATTTATTTTCAAAGCTCCAAAAATGAATGATGAAGCAGCCTATGAGGTTATCTTTTATGCAGCAGAGGAGAAAGACCTTTGAGGGTGAAGTTGCTCACGCTGCAAAGAGAGTCGAATTCACACATAGGAGACCACGGGGGCCCCAGAGGCTGCACGCAGCCATTCACAATGGGACGGTGTAATTGATATTGAGGTCCCAGCCCGGTCCTTCAACTGTGCCTAGACTAGGCCAATAGAAGTCCTTCCTCAGACTACCGATTCCCTCTCCCATTAAGGAAAGTCACTTCTACTAGACTACAATCTACTTTAAGGCATACAGGATCCCTTAATCCCTTGCTGAGAGGCAGGGGTACAAAAGAGCACAGGGCCATTGGCCAGGAAACCTCTCCTTTTCTGTCTTTACAGAGCGTGACTTGTAACCCGCACCAAATCTACGTCTTAAATTTACTTTAAAAATCTTTCCTTCCCAAACAACTTAGTGCCAAAGTAAAGCCACCAAGAAGGGCAGCAGGGCAGGTTTGCAAGCCGGCGCAAGGGGCATCCACAGCTGGAGCCGGCACTCAGGCAGGGTGAGAAGACCACAGGAGATGCGGTCAGTATTCAAGCCCCGCAGAGAGCGGCCTGCCACAGGTGTCGAGCCGCTTGCGGTGAGAAGGGCATCATCGTTCCTGGGGCAGCTGCGTGGGAACAAAGCTAAGGCTAGACTGAGAGAAGTTCAGGGGAGCGCCTGGGTGTGGCAGAGGAGGGGGGCTGGCACAGTGCAGAAGTTTGATGAAGTGCATGAATGTATTAATGATGTAGAATAGCGATTTTTTTTCATTATCAGTCCCAGGTGTTGCAAATGCGGAGCGGGAGAAAACTAGAGTAAGCCTTGGGGTGTTGAGATGGAAGTAAATCGGTGTGAATTCATGATTTTCAGTAATATATATGCAAATATAGATTGTGTGTGCATGCCCCTGTGCGCGCACGGACACGCGCGCACCCTCCCCCCCCCACACACACACACACTCACACGCAGTGTCTGCCTCTGTTCACCAAGTTGCCTGTGACGATTATAGCCTCTCAAAACCGTCTTCCATTGAACGGATTCGGGGTTTATTGAAGAAAGAGATGATTACAGAGCTGGGTCAAGAAAGCAAACCTGAACCTAACGCTTCTTGGACCAGAAAAGGAAATGACCAAAGAATGAACTCTCGTGCCATGAAGGTAGCAAAAGTAGAGTTTGCAGACCAAGGTAAGTAGTAGCTATAAACCATTATAATAAAATAGTAGTCTGTGCAGATATAGATGAATAAGTGGATAAAGTAAGCTTAATGAATGAGAAATTAAAACAATTTTTTTTTTTAAATTTCCCCTTCCATGCTCACCAGTTTCATAAGCATAAAGATGAACTTTACAACCAGAAGACCTGGCAGACATCCGCTGTAGTGCTCTGAATGAGAATGGCCCCATTAGAGAATATATTTGGATGCTGGTTCTGGAAGAATTAGGAAGTGTGGCCTTGTTAAAGGTGGTATGTCAATGGGAGTGGGCTTTTCAGGTTTCCAAATCCCACACTATTCCCAGTTAGCGCTGTCTCTGCTTCCAACTTGCAGGTAAGATGCACGCTCTCGGCTCCTGCTCCAGCACCATGCCTGCCGCCTGCTGCCATGCTCCCTCCCGTGATGGTCATGGACCAACCCCTGAAACTGGAAGCAAGCCTCCAATTAAATGCTTTCTTTTATAAGTTGCCTTGGTCACAGTGTCTCTGTATACTTGAAGCACAATTAATAAAAACCCAAGAGACAGATATTGGGGTTCAACCTGAAGACCAGAAAAGCAAAGCAGTCAACCACTGACTCTTATCTCGACCTCAGTCCGAAAATAGTGATCCTGCCTTTGGGAATCTCAGAATGAGACTGAGACTGAGGGCTGTCTCCTCCCGTTTTATAATCGTCTCTAGGGCTGGGATTAAAGGTGTGCAGCACTACCACTTGGTTTCTATGGCAAACTAGTGTGGCTACCGGGGTTAAAGGCGTGTGTCATTGCTGCTTTGTCTGTAAGGCTGGCCAGTGTGGTGGTTTACTTTTCTGATCTTCAGGCAAGCTTTGTTTATTAAAACACCAATGAAATGCCACTACACGTACTCACATGGCCGCAGTGAGGAAACATCGCAGTGAGACACTCAGAAATCCTGAGCCATGCGGTAGGGCCTGGCACGTAACAAGGACTCTTGACGTTTCTGCTTAAACCACATCCTCACAGTGTAACTACTGAGGAAACTACAGGGAAGTCCCAACCCGAGGAAAGCCCTACCAGATGACTGCACTGGAATAAGAAATGTTGCCAGACCAATGGGACCCTAGTAACTGGAAACCCAGCATGTGATTTGGGACTGGACACTTTGGCTCTGAAACCACAGTTGGGAGAGCTGGTGCTCTGAGGGTTGAGGGTTCAATGCCAGGGTTGGACCAGCGGTGATTTCCCGATTGCTGACACTTGCACTGTGGTTGTTTCATTGACCGCCCCCATCTCTTGGAAATGTATACTTAAAAACATTCAGGAATTATAGACCGGTTGGAAGTGACAAATAGATCTAGATGACAGAGTAATTTATGATGTAGTCATAGCTTTTGTGATTGGCTCAAAGTTTGGAAATTAACGTAAAGTATGTTTTTATCAATTCTCACCTCATCTTTAACCATTTTTGACTGGACCACATTTAAAATTCAGAGAGGATATGTCACATTCTCATGGAAGTTATCTGGCATCATGTTCTTATTACCGAATAGCACACCCTCAAAGGGCCAGGATAGGACTCAGGGCTAGAGTATTTGCCCAGAATCTCCGAGGTTCTGGGTCTGATTCTAATCACCACAAAAGAGTCAAGCATGTAAAACTGGATTAGCAAACAGGGAAGAACAGCATAGCCACACTTCTCCGGATTCCACTTTCCCGACCTCTTGGCTGAAATTAAGTGGTTCTCACACCACTTAAAAGCGAAAATGGAGTTGGGAGGCTGGAGAGATGTCTCTGTGGAGAAGATCAGGGTTCAGTTCCCAGCACACACGTTAGGCAGATCACACCCACCTGGTGTTTACATCGATGGATCCAGTTTGGCTTTTACCAGCACCCACGTGCACATACTATCCTCTTCCCTCATTCACAAACTTAAAATATCAACAAAACCTGATTTACACAGGAATTCAAGGGCTACAGTTTTAATCAAGATGTTTAGTAGGCTTTATTTCCCATAAATGTGCACACCCTCCTGAGCACCTTCCTAATTACCTCCCTAGCTCCCTGCAACCCTTGGAAATGGTGACTAAAAAGAAGTCTTTTGTGTAAATAAGAAGGCATGCCCACCTCTACTCGCCCACCTCTGCCTACTCACCTCTGCACGCCCACCTCTGCAAGCCTACCTCTGCCTACCCACCTCTGTCTGCCCACCTCTGCATGCCTACCTCTGCCTACCCACCTTTGTCTGCCCACCTCTGCATGCCCACCTCTGCATGCCCACCTCTGCATACCCACCTCTGCATGCCCAGCTCTGCCTGCTCACCTCTGCATGCCCACCTCCATCTGCCCACCTCTGCATGCCCACCTCCGCTGGCACTGAACACAAGTCGATGCAAATGTGTTCCCTTGAAAGATGAGACGTTTTCAACTTTATGTGAGGCGAGTATCATAAATTTATTTAACATAGCTGCTGCCTCAGCATCTATTTTTAGACCTGACAGGAGATATTTGAAACCTAGCCACACCTGGTCCCTCTGCCCCCCTGGAAACACCCACTCCCTGAATGCAGATTTGGAATTGAGCCTGTCTATGTCTCGTCTCAGCCCCAGCCAGCACACGCCACAGCTGTGGATCATGACAAGCCTAATGGCAGCACCAGAGCCCTGTTAAATAAACAGCTCCTCTCCTCTGTGCCGTCCCAGCTAATCCACAGGCCTGGGAAGCCTGAGGCATGAAGCTCATTCGTGGATGCAAGGATAGGGACAGACATGGTTCTGGGGACCCTCCTATGGTCCCCACCCACTGTGTGAGCCCCTTGTCTCCCAGATCCCTCATCAGTCCACAGTAGTACCCTCATTTCCTCTGGACCTCTAAGTGGTAATTCTTGTCATTTTGTGTATTTTGTTGTGATCCTCTGCCTGTGCGGACTAACACACCCGGATCCAAATTCTCCTGGTCACAGCTCTCCTCGAGGGGCTAGTTTGGTATCTGAACGGGTCAGACAAGATCTGCAAAGGTGTGTGCCACTGTAAATAAGCTTCATGAAACCGGAGTAGAGTTCAGGGATCCAGTACTTGCCTAACATGAGCATGGCCCTGGGTTCAAAACCAGCCTCAAGCAGGTTAATGGGTATTCCGCACCAAGTTCAGTTAGCATAAGGAACTGTCCTGTGGAAGGCACAAATGTCCAGAAGCAGTTCCTGCTGGTGTGCTTCAGAGCGTATAGCCAGGCTTTAGTGAGAGACATCAAGACCAAATCAGAGAAAAACCACGAGAAACAGATGTACTGATGCTGAAAGTGGTGGCGGTAGCTATTGGATACCCCAGGAGGAAGGTAGAAAATGGGCGGTTGTAACCAGGGAAACACTGGCTTGGGGGTCAGGACAGGGTTCGTTTGTTTGATTTGGGGTTGGGGTTTTGGGGGTTGGTTGTTTTTTTTCTACATTTGGCTTATCACTTAATTGTCCCTTAGCTGTGAAGATTCTGGTCATTGCCTGCAGTATCTACTCACCGTGTGTGTATGTGTGTGTGTGTGTGTGTGTGTGTGTGTGTGTGACATGCTAGTGTCTATGCATGTGTGTGGAGACCTGATGTCAACACTGCATGTCATTCCTTAGCCATCCGCCTCTTGTCTTTGAGACAGGGTCTCCTGATGGGACCACAGATTAAGCAGCGAGTGAATCCCAAGGGCCACTATGTCTCTGCCTCCCCAGGACTGGAATTCTAAGCCCATGGCACCACCCCAGCTTCTTATGTGGGTGCTGGGGAACACACTCAGGTCCTCTTGAACTTCCTGAGGACAGAAGTTCAATTTGTGCGGGATGTGCCTGCCGCTCCTAGTCTCCTTACCTCTGAGGTTATCACAAGACATGAACAAGCACCTACCTGTGAGAGCCGCTGAAGTCACACAGCAGTTGAAGCTGTGGCATGCGTATTTCAAAGGACTGGACTGCCGACTAGACCATGGAAGCCGAGTTTGACACATGGCCCTTTCTCACTCACTCCTCTGGCCCACATTTTGCCCCTAAACATCCTCCTCCCACTGTCAGAACTTCAGGCTCTATCAAGTGAGCCGGCTGAGTCACCTTCAGGTGTGGCTGATAAATACCCTGTTGGGTTATCAGCGCAGAGGGACCCAAGTGATTTTAATGAGAATGGGCTTATACTTTGTGGCAAGTGTAGGGGAGGAGTTAGAAATTCGTTGAAAGTTCTAAAAGCCCCTGGCCAGACCTGGCCATCACAGTGGCCCCCAGGTTCCCAGACATCCCTGAGGAGATCAGAAGGTGCAGCATGTTTTCCCAGCTTACCAGTGAGAAACAGTCTTGTGAGACTCTAATTCATCTCTTAGGAATAAGCTCGGTTATCAACATTCTGCATCTTCAACACCATAAAAAGTAAAGCTACCTGTGTTATCAAACAGTGAGTCTTTAATCTAAAAATCCATATTCGTAATAGAGTTAATGAAAAATGCCTCTCAAGTTTATAAAAATACAATTAAAGCTTTCCTCCTGGCCACTGGTCTTCATTGACCGGGAACAGCGCCAGCATGAAATCTTCATGAGATCCTTTTCCTCCAAACCCATCTAAGTTCATTTCCAGGTTGGATTTGCAGGTGGAGCCTACGTTTAACATCAGCAGGGTCCTTTGGAAAATTTCTCTTCCAAAGTCTCGTTGCCCAGCATTAGATTCCAGAGAGCAAGGGCATGCACTCTTCGATCAAGTCCAAGGGCAGCAAATCATTGTTCAGTAGTCTCTGAGGGGTGCCCCCAGGTCAGGTGATTCAGCTGTGCAGGTGGTTTGCTATTCGCATCTGGTTTTTTTGTTTTTGTTTTTGAAATTGAGCAAAGAGCAGCTGCCTGGTGCACTTGGCCTGAAGTGTCTTCTCCAGAATCTCCTGCAGCAGCTCTAAGCAAGGCGCCTGTAATTAGCATAGTTTAGCTCCAAGCAGCTCTAAGCCAGGCGCCGGTAATTAGCGGGCATAGTTTAGCTCCAAGCGCTTGGACGCTGAGTCCAAGCTGGCTGTTAGCAGGACACACAGGCTTACGTATCAGGGTGGCCAGGGACCAGCTTGCTCCAAGAATAGCTGAGTCTAAGGTTTAGTGATGGCTCTCGAATTCAGTTTTCAGCTGTGTTTCTTCGCAGGCTCTTTCAAATGGCTATCAACTACCTGTTCCCTCCTCAAGATAACATCTACAGCTTCATCCTCCCCACCCTTGCGAGGTTGAAATTGAAAAAAAGAGTTCGGCTGTCTTCACCTAAGTCAGTAGGGTCACTGTCTGCTTTGGTCACATCCGGTCCCTTCTGAGCATCGGGACTAGAGAGTGCTGTGACTAACACTGTCCTGTGTTCATGCTTGGACAGAGTCCTATACACTGACAGTGGGGAAGGGGTCCATTCAGTGGAAGACTCTGGCTACTGAACAAGGTGAATGCTGGGAAAGAAGCAAGGAATTCATTATTCACGATTATAAGATATCAAGAATCTGCAAATTTCCCCCGAGATTGTTAACTTCATTCTGATATGAATTTTAATTAAAAAATTATTTATTTAGATTTATTTATTTTACTTTTCTTGGGTAAAATGTCCAAGCTCATTTCTGGGTTCTGAAAACCCACCAAGCTCTGAGCTTGAAAACCTACCTACCAGTCTCTGAGCCTGCCCAAGCTCAGGACTTGAGATACCACCGACTCCCACCCTGGAAATCTCCATCCTGGAAAACTCCACCCCCAAGAATCTTAAATAAACCTGCTTCCCACTCAGTTCTCCACTGCTTCTTACCCCAGCAGAGGCAGCCACCCTCCTGTGTCTTTCCCAAGAAGTCTCTTGTGTGAGGTTTTTGTGCCCTGTGACTCTGTGGTCTTCCTTGTCTCCTGACTGTTAGGGTACCTTTCCCTGCAACACTTGCATTGGAGAAACCTTTCCCCTCAGAGCTGTAATGCTCATGGCTTTATGAGTGTGGACATCATGCCTGCACACATGTGCACCACATGTGTTGGATTCATGGAACGGGAGTTGTGGTTAGTCGTGAGCCACCATGCAGGGGCTGGGAATTGAACCTGGGTCTTCTGTAAGAGCAACAAGAACTCAGCCAACTCTCCAGCCCCCCATTATGATGTAAATTTTGGAAACATATTTCAATAAGTTCAGTTCAGCAAGAGGAAGTAATTCCTTCTTATTGTTAGTTGCCAATATTTATATTTAATTTCCACCTAAAGACAGGCAAACATGTAGTCAACCTAGTAAACCAAGCTTTGTTTACCCATACACACCCCACAATGCTGCCTGGAGCTCATATCTGTCAGGAAGTATGGTCTGATAGAAATTCAACACATTTGGTCTCTCATAGGTCTTTAGCATTCTTAATTTTGCTGTATGTGGTGATGCATGCCTTTAATTCCAGTACTCGTGAGGCAGAGATGGGCAGATCTCCCAGTCTGAGGGTAGCCTAGTCTAAAGAGTTCAGACCCATTCCAAGGTGATATAGTGAGACTGCTCACAAAAGCAAAAACTAAACAACAAAAAATAAAACCCTTAATTTTTATGGCTTAGATATCAACTAAGTAGCTGACCTGAATGTGTTTCCATGCTTTTGATGTCACTTAAACTAGCATCTGGAGTAACTTGCATTTTCCATGAAATTCTCAAAGTTCATGCTGAAAGGTAGATAGGTTTTATTTGGCTATGAATTTTGAATATATATTTTTTTCTTAAAATGCCTTACCATACATTGCTAAATATTGTTGTTTAAGGTTTTCAAGTTTAGCCTGGCATTGCACATCTATAATCCCAGCTCTCAGGAGGCTGAGGCAGGAGGATCATGAGTTCAAGGCCAGCCTGAGCTACGTAGTAAAAGCCTGTCTCAAATCCCTCCTCACAAACACAGCCACTCATGAGCCAGGGCTTCTTAATGTGGTGCTGTTATGTGAATTTCCCACCACCCCTTTTCTGATGAATTCATGAGTTTGAGATCTTTTGAGTCTATGAGATTCTAAAGCCCCAGGAAGATGGATGGGATCCAACCAAACAGCTTTCTTTGCTCCTCGTGTGTTTGCTGTTGTAAGCATGTCCCAGTAAGGTGTCTGAGGGGCTGCTCCAGCATTTAGTGCTCAATGAAGCTGCAGTTACGGGGATTTCAAGGTTCAGAACTCAATGGGTCTGCTCTTCAGAGGAAGCCGACTTGCTCTGTCCATGTGTGTCGCTTCCTGTCTTTCTGCCCTGATACTTGCCATGATTCGATCACTATCGATTGCTAATACAGTAATAAATTAGTGGTGCTTCAAACCCTTGCAAATAGTTTCTGCAGTGCCCAGTGTCTCTGTCATAATCCACAGTTGAACATGCAACATTAGATCTTCAATACAGCTTTTTCCTCTCCTGAAATGAAAAACTAAAAAAAAAAAAAATCCTTAGTTTTTCCCAAAATAAGTTTCAATGGGAAGTAGGTTGCCTGATAGAGCATATGTATTTATTGATACTTATCTTTGGCCATAGGTAATAGTTTGCAATCGTTTCCCTTTAGTCTGAGCCGATCTTCCATTTTGAGTTGCCAATGAACAATTGAGGTGTGAATGCTAGAAGCAACATTAGAAACCTCATGAGACACTGTGAAGTCTGCAGGCCTGAACTCCTGGGAATCCCAGGAAACACATGACTGTCTTCCCTAAGAGTGTGTGCTTGGAAAGCGTGCACAGAATCTGGCTCCCTGAAAGTTTGCTTAGGTTTGCATGTCTGAGACCATCAAGGCCATAGAACTAATTGGTGGCGTTGAGAGTCAGCCTTGGAGTGAGCGAAGCACTCCAAAAAATGCTTAAAGGTCAGAGTTTGAAGAAAATTTCTTAAGGAGGCCCATGAAGTGCTGACATCTTTCTGTTCTGAATAACACTATTTCCAATCAGGTTACAGTTTACGTATATCAGATACACAGTTATTACCAAGGGAATCCTTGCTACGCAGGGTACATTATCTGAGGTCTTTATTGACATGGTGAGGGGATTGCTAAAGGAAAGATATTATCTAATGGGTCAATCATAATAGTATTCTCCAATAACATAGTTTTATCGGTGTTGGTTCTCACAAATTAAATGAGTAGTTTTGTTTAGACTCCTAGAGTTCATTAAAATAACCTCATGAGAATGACTGGCAAGCAAAACCATAAATTGTGTGACAGATGCAGGATTTCATGAGGTTTATGGATGTGGTGTTGGAGAGCTGCTCAAACCCACAGTGTTGAGCCCCTGACAAGCCTTTCCCTGCTAGAGTCTGACCAGAGATTGACTCGGGGCATCGGGACATGAAAGCTTACAAGCCTGCTGCTCCAAAAGAATACTACCCGTGAGAAGGTTTTTAGAGAGGCCACTGAGGGCAGGACACATTTCTGTTGCCTGTGATGCTCCCAATGTTCATGTTGTGAAGTCAAATATCAAGTGATACAGTTTTTGTTGTTGTTGTTGAAGTATAGTTTTAAGATGGTGCCAAAAATCTAAATGGGTTTCAATTTCATTAAATCGTATCAAACTGTTTTGTTTTTATCATTTACTAAGAAATTCTGCTTTCTATTTTAAAATGGATTTAAGTAGCCTTTTCTGTTTTTTTTTATTAGGGAGCATCTCTTGTTTCATGCCAACTTTAAGAACCAGTCAATTGTTTGGTGTTGATTTTCAATTCTGTCTGGTTCTAAACCTTCAAGTTGCTTGAGGATTGTTGTTTTACAAATCTTCCTGTAGGATGTATTTGGTCAGGATCATAAAGACGTGTCGATACTGACCCTCAGGGAGTAGAATTGGTGTGCTACAAATTGAGTAAATTTTGATTAACAGGAAGCTTTTCTAAAAGTCCATGTATAGAAGGACTCAATATAATTTTGAAAAATGGGAATGTCATTGAAACCAAAGGGCACAGACATGAAATAGATGAGTTCCGGGTTATTTATGGAATGCCTCTTACAGATTGAATTTTATAAGGTCTTTTGTGGCTTGAATAATTTGTGACTATGTGGGTTTCTGTTCCTGGATATTTTAATCATTGATGATTCTGTAACATAAAACACTACTTGAGACATTTTCCTGCTATTCGTTCATTTAGGAAGGAATTATCCAATTAACCTTGACTCCTAGGTTGTTGGGTTTATCCAGAGGAAGGGAGCGATTGTTCATTTGAACTCAGGATGTTGAACAGTTGCTCACAGGCCTTTCCAGTGGGAATCAGACTCAAGGGGAGTCTTTAACCATGCTTCCTCCTCAGCTGGTCTGTCAACACCTCCACACTTTTTGCCCCAAATGTTTTTGACACTGAGTACCAGCGAAACAGGCATGTTGGCAGGGTGATCATGTAACTTACCCAAATTAGGACATTCTTGAGATGGGCTCTTCTAATGATTATCCTAGCAAACAAAGATCTGTGGCCATTGGAGCTGCTGCTGTTGGTCAGCAGCCTGAGATCTCAGCTTTTGTTATTTGCTTTATTGTATGCAAGAGCACACTGGCCCTGAAGGCATCTTTGCCAATGGCCTGGTACACACAGAAGAGGTGAGCTGAGCCCTTTGGAAACCAGACAGATCCCCAGCGCTTGGGCACTTATGTCTACTTACTTCATGTCCTTGGCGGTTAAAATCTCTCCAAGAGATCAAGATTAAATGACATCCCAATGATGGGAAACGGAGTGAAGACTGTCTAAACAGGTGCGTATGTGTGATCCAGTGAAATAAGGGATCAAATGGGGGCTTTAGCCATCTTGCAGCAAGTTTTGCTCCTTCATTAATAGTGAGGACCATTTCACTAAGACTGATGAGAAGTGCATGAAGCTCCCTGGTCCTCCATTTCTCCACATGTAAAGATATGATGGTCTTTCTCTGCTTGCCACAAAGACAGAGACTGCTGACTGCACCCACATTTAGTGCTAAAATTTGCCATTTTAGTGTGCACGTATTCTCTAAACTAGCTATTGTGTATGTCAGCTCCTCTTCACTAGCACTTGGAAGATGGGGCACAGCACTTCCAGATCATAAAGTGTCGGGGGCTGGCTCCCCTTTCTCCTTTCTGCTATCTAGGAAGTTCCAAGAGTTTCTTCTGTGCAAACGTGAGAGGGAAGAGCATTCGTCTTATATTTCAGCCTCTCCCTGAGGCCTCGGCATCACAGACATAAATCATACCAGCTGTAATAGTGGTGTGAAAGCTCACTGGACACGGAGTCAGAGGTGTGTATTTTATCTCTGCTTTGTTGGTGGAACAACTTGAATTTCTTTTTTCTGTAGTGAAATGTAAGTGAAAATCATACTTAGAAGAGTTTTGTGGCCATTCAGTACTATCCTGCTGATTTCTCCTGAGCCAGGGTTCATCCTTACCACTTCATTCATTTCTTTTGTAACCATTTAAGCAGGCAATGGTCAAAGCATGGGATGACCCAGCATCTCATAAAATCATCAAAGTGTCCAACTCTCATGTAGAGACAGTAAGTAACCGAGAGGAAGGGTCCTATAATGAGGCTAGACAATGGATACAATACCGATTGTCTTAGTTAGGATTCCTATTGCTATGAAGAGACACCACGACCACAGTAACTCTTATAAAGGAAAACATTTAATTGGGGCTGGTTTACAGTTTCGGCGTTTAGTCTGTTATTGTCACGGTGGAGGCATGGTGGCACATAGGCTGACATGGTGCTGGGGAAGGAGCTTAGAGTTCTCCATCCGGATCCACAGGCAACAGGAAGTGAATGTCACACTAGGCCTGGCTTGAACATTTTTTACCTCAAAACCTGCCCCCTAGTGACACATTTCCTCCAACAAAGTCACACCTACTCCAGCAAGACCACATCTTCTAATAGTACCGCTCCCTGTCAGCCTATGGGGGCCATTTTTATTGAGACCATCACACCAGGCAAGGCATTGGAGATACCCCAGGCACTCCATGTGTATGGAAATGGGTGGGGGCAGGCATTACAGGACACAGTCAGAAAATGATCCTCTGACAGAACAAGATCCAATTCATGGAATCTAGGGGAAAATGTTACTAGACCAGGGGAGCATGTAACTTAACCTTAGGCAAAAGGAATGACTGCTAAAGAACAGAAGAAAATATCTAGTGTAGTTGAAGAATAAGAAAGGGATCAGTCCTAAGAGGTCAACTGAAAGGGAGGAGGGGCCAAGTCATTTCTCCTAACAATTTATGGAAATCATTAGAGAATCTTAAACATGGATGGTGTAAAGGTGGCACCCAACACAGACTCTCCCAGCTGCAGACTCCATGGCAAGACACAGATGGTGCTTGTGAAAACACAGACCTGTTTTACAGCCCAGGCAGCTTCTTACCCAAGGAGTACTAACTTCTGACCATCTGGTAACACACGAGGATACCACTGAAAAGTCTGCTCTAACCAGTGGACACCATTGCTAAATCCTTCAATGTTCTTACAATTGGCTTTTGGACTTTTTTTTCCTTGAGACATTGTCTCTAGTTGAAACTAGTTTTGAAGACCTTCACTAACTATGCAATCAAGGATGATCTTGAACTTCTGGTTTTCTTGTTTCTACCTCCTGGGGATATACCACCACCCCCAGTTTATGTGATTGTGGGGATCAAATATGAGCTTCAAACATTGGGATTTGTGCATGTTAGGCAAACACTGTACCAACTATATCAATTCATGTTCTTACAAGTAGATCAATGGTTTTAGATCATAGATCTTCTACCACTGGATCTGTGATCTTCAATAAGATACTTCACCTTTTAGAATTTCATTTTCATATATAAAATGGGAAACCTAATACTCAGAAGAGTTTTATGGCTTCAGTGAGGTATGTGTCATGATTTGAAGAAACTAATAAATCCAATAACAGTGGGTAATTTCAGGAGCACATTTTCCAATACACAGGTCATCTAGAGAAACAAAACAACAATAACAAAAATCAGAATTAATTGACATCGCACACCAAATAGACTTAGACTTAACAGATATCTACAGAATATTATATCCAAACACCAGCAGATACACATTTTACTTAGCAGCACATGGAACCTTTTTTTTTTAAAATCACATTCTAGGAGACAAAAAAAAATCTTTACACATTTAAAAAGATTGAAATCACTCTTTGTATCCTATCTGACTGCAATACAATAAAACTTAAAAGACATGACAACAAACGCATCTTTAGTCACAAGATAAATAATACACAAACTCATGGATGTTAAATAACTCATTATTGAATAATGGATGAACAGGCTAAAGAGGAAATCAAGAAAGAAGCAGGAACTTCCTGGAACTAGATGAAAATGAAAACACAACACAACCAAAACCTCTGGAACCCATTAAAAGTAGTCCTATGGGGGAAATTTATAGCTCTTCGTGCTTACATTAAAAAACAAAACAGAAATCGGTCAGTGGTGGCACACATCATTAATCCCAACACTGGGGAGGCAGAGGCAGGCAGGTCTCTGTAAGTTCGAAGCCATTTGGTCTACAGAATGAGTTCCAGGACAGCAAGGGCTACACAGAGAAATCCTGTCTTGAAAAACAAAACAAAACAGCAAAAATCAGAAAGAGTACAGATAAATGATTTAATTATGTAACTCAAAGTTGGAAAATCAAAAATACAAACCCTGCTGACAGCAAAAATAATAACAATCAGAGCAGACATTGGTGAAACAGAAAGGAAAAAAAAATCAATACAAAAAATTAGCAGATTCAAGAATTGGTAATTTGAGAAGCAAGGCTGGCAATTACCTATCCATAAAGAAGAGGAGGAAGTAGAAGAAGAGGAAGAGGAGAAGGAGGAAAAAGAAGAAGAGGATGAGAAGGGGGAGGAGAAAGAGGAGAAGGAGGAAAAGGGAGTTCAAGCTGAAGATCAGACAAGCAAAAACAGTCAGCCACTGTCTCTTATCTCTACCTCAGACCAAAATGGGCAAATTCTTCCTCCACAAATCTTTAGAGTGAGACTGAGAATGAGACCTGTCTCTTCCCATTTTATATTCGCTCTAGTGCGGGGATTAAAGGCATGCACCAGTACCACCTGACCTGTATGACTGACTAGTGTGGCTGCTAAGATCAAACACATATGCCACCACTGCCAGGCATGTATGATTGACTAGTAGGGCTGCTTTGCATTGTGATCTTCAGGAAAGCTTTTTTTATTAAAATACAAACACTAAACTCCTATATTTTCTTTTTTTTTGTCCAAAAGGTTGCATCTAATCTACTTTTTATTCTAATTTACATTATCAAAGTATCTTGTAATGTCTCTCAACCTTTTATACGTTACGATTCTTAGTGAGTTTCTTTTCTGAGTCTGGTAAACAAGGAAAATTGTAACTATAACTACCTAGTCTTCAACTCCTTCAGAGATCAGAGAAGAAAATATTATTAACTGAGTAAGCAGGATGTGCAAGCAAGAGACTTCCAAAAAATGTGAGAAATAACAGAAACAACTGACTGGACAGTCACCCAAATGATTATGAGATTAGTGGCAATAAAGTAGTTCTTAAAATTTTTGTTTTTCTTCTTTCCCATATCAGGTAGCTCTTCTGACATTAGATAGAGATTTTGAATTTCACTTTAACAAGCATACTTGGGTTTAGAGAAGGAGAAAGCGACATTCTAACTCCAAAGGCAACTTAAATATTTTTTTTTCGAGACAGGGTTTCTCTGTGTAATTTTGGAGCCTGTCCTGAAACTAGCTCTTGCAGACCAGGTAAGCCTCAAACTCACAGAGATCTACTTGCCTCTGCCTCCCGAGTGCAGGCACTTGATTGAAGGCATGCACCACCACTGCCTTGCACAACTTTAATTTTTAATTGGACTGGGACTACAAAAAGACCATTTGCATTCTATGTCTGTAGAGAACAGTAGAAACAAACATTTGGGAAGATTTATGAAATTTTATTCTGTTGGAAATGTGATATACCAATAGACCAGTTACTCTTCTTTGGGGATACTTTTTCTGGATGATTTGTCTTTTTTCTTTAGATGTTTCATTTGTCCAGTGGTCTTCAGATTCCTAAGCTGGATACCTTTATTCTCCTGACAAGACAGAAATAAAACCCTTCCCCAACCCTAGTTTTGGGGAGGTTGTCTTTTGGAAAGTTAGTTATGATCAAATAAAAACAATCATTTATTAGTTTTATAGATTAGTTTAGATTAAATGATCATGCTGTTCGATGAACTATCATTTCTTCTAATTAAGAGCTGTCTCTTGTTCAAATTGAATTTTTATCCAAACTCAAAGCAGTTGCCCATTGAAAACCCAAATAGGTATCAATGGTGTGGTGGACATATTTTAGTTATCCAAATTCTACAAAACAGAACACATCCAACTGCCAGATTTCATTCCTTTGAGTAGCCTTTGGGTTACTTCCTGCAGGTGTTGGTTGTATAAAGAACAGGTAGGACATTTTCTTATAATTTCCTTGACTTGTTGGCCACATGATGGAAAAGTTTTTTTTTAAACATTTGCTATTAACATGATGGTTTTTATGAAATTCTAAGGCCTTCAACACATTTCCAATCAATAGTTGATTGATTGCTGTATTACCTTGTGCTGAAGGACCTGGCAGACCCAGTACAGAATCAGATGTGTGTTATGTATAATGGGATTCCAGATTGCATCTTGTAAATGAATAAATAATAAGATCAATTCTATACCATCTTGTATAAATTCATCAGTTTCAATATGCAAAACAATTCTTTCTGCATATTGTGAATAAGTAACAATGTTAAGATGTACTTTAAAATACCTTACTACCATGAGAATAACATATAATTCTGACTTTTGAACAGAGTCATAAGAGTTTTGATCCACTTTATTTAAATTTTCTAATTTGTAACCTGTTTTGCCTGATTTATTTGCATCAGGGTAGAGTGTAGGAGATCCAGTTATTAGTGTTTCCCATACAATGTAAGGAAGGATCCAGCTAGTTCTTTTTATAAGTAGAATTCTCTTGCTTTGGGGATATTTATTGTTAATCTCTCCCAAAAATTATTCAAGTTCTTTGTATGGGGGTTCACTTTATGTCCATAATTTATCAATTTTATCAGTAGTAAAAGGCACTATAATTTCTTCTGGGTCTTTTTCTGAAAATCGATAAAGTCTCAATTTTACTTTTAGAATTAACTCAAAGACATTTTCCACATAAGGTTTTAATTTTTTACTCAGTTTATGTGTTAAAAAGATCCATTCTAAGATAATATCATCCCTCTGCATTAAAATTTCTATAGGGGAGTGTTTGGAGGTAATATAACCAGAATGCAGTTAAGATTTGGAGCCAAATAATCCACATGAGCCTTTTATAAGTTCTTGTCAATCAAAAGTAATTCTTTCTCAGTTTTAAATGATAAGTTACTTGGACTATTTAAGTATTAAAATACTATTTTAATACTATTAAAACATTGTCACCATCTAATGTTTTATTTAAACTAATCAGTTCATCAGGTTTTATCCCAATAGTGGACCATAGCTGGGAAATGTTTCCTAGCAATCTTTGAAAACCATTTAAAATCTTCAATTGATCTCGCCTAATTTGTACCTTTTGGGGTCTAATTTTTTTAAACTTATTTTATAGTATAAATAATTAATGGAATCACCTCTTTGTGGCTTTTCAGGAATAATTTGTAATTACCAACAAGGCAATTTTTTTTTTTACTTCTTCAAACATTCTTTCTAACGTATCTACATTTGAATTAGAGAGTAAAATGTCATCCATGTAATAGTAAACTATAGATTCAGGAAATTGCTTACACGGCATTTCCAATGACTGATCTGCAAAGTAATGGCACAGGATGGGGCTACTTAGTATTCTCTGTGGGAGAATGTTCTATTGATATCTCTTAGCAGGCTGAGAATTATTATAAGTAGGTATATGTGAAGGCAAATTTTTCTCTCTTTTTCTTGTAAAGAAACAATCTTTTAAAACAATACAAGAGGACATCCTTTAGGCAATAGAGAAGGCAAAGGAATTCCAGACTGTAGAGAGTCCATTGGCTGAATCACCTTATTAACAGCTCTTTGATCTGTTACCATTCTCCAGGTTTCGTTTGAACAACAAATACATGAGAATTCCAAGGGCTGGTTGATTCTTCAATATGCTGAGCGTCTAGTTGCTCCTGCACCAGCTGTTCTAAAACCTTCAGTTTCTAGGTTGTTAAAGGCTACTGCACAACCCAAACAGGTTTGTCTATCAGCTATTTTAAAGGTAGGGCCATTGGTGCCTTTGAAAGATCAACAAATGTTGTTCCCTGTTCTTGTACAACCTGAATGGTTCGTGACTGCTCTTTATATCTTGTAATATTTTTCCCAGAGCATATGCTAATTTATTGTTTGTTTCTGAAATCAGAGAATGTTAATCTAAGTATTCCATTGTTGTAACAAATCATATCCCTACAAATTAATTGCTATGTTAGCCACATATGGTTTTAATAGTCCTCTCTGTTCTTCTGGCCCTGTATATTCAACCCATCTCACACGCTGCTTTACCTGAGATAAAGTTCTGATACCTGAACATCTACTGAAGAGGCCATTTTGGATGTCAAGATTCTGGTGAAATTATTATTACATCCACACCTGTGTCTACCAGACCTTCAATGACAATGTCATTTACTCTTATTTCTAATTTTGACCTTTGTTCATTTATACAAGTTTGCCAAAATACTTGCTTTATGGTTTCTCCTAAATTTTTATTCTCTCTTTTATAGCTGTTTTGTCATCCAGAGCAGTATGGTTTCTTACAGTAGTCATTAGGTTCTTTAATTGATAGGGGAAGGAGTTTCCTCTATGATGGCAGGAAATGACTGAACGGGATTTGGCATAGGGGCCTGCAAGAGGCCCCTCAAGGAGTTTTCTGATGGTCAGGGATTACCTTGAATATTCTTTGTTGAGTTACATTCTTTAGTCCAATGCCTGCCTTGCCATACCCTTTTCATAGGTCAGAAGGGAGGGGTTCTGAATGCATTATTCTTGGAATGCCTTGTCTACAGTCCCTTTTAAAGTGACGCTGTTTGCCACAATTGAAATACTTGACATTTTGATTTTTCTTGAAACCTCTGGGAATCACCTATCCTATTCAAGTATCACGGTCATGAGATTCAATATTAATTGTATTTCAGAACCCATCCTCCAAAGGTACTGATCTTGCCTTTAATGGCCTAATTATACTATTGCCTTGAGAATTAGCATTTTCAAAATTCAGAGATTCAGTTATTATTTGTCTAGCTTCTGAATTTGGTATCATTCTATTTACTGCTGCTGTCAATCTTTGTAAAAAAAAATCTGTGGTTTCTTTTGGGCCCTGTACTACTTTAGTAAATGATGCAGTCGTCTTCCCTGCTTCTTCAATTCTGCCCAAGGCATTCAAAGCTGCTGCACAGCATAAAGCCAGGATGTGACCAGCATATAGAGATTGCCTTTCTATAGTAGTATAATTTCCTACCCCAGGAAGTTGATCTTGGGAATTTCCCTACCTCTAGCTTTACTCTGTCTTTCTTTACTCTGTTAGCCCCTTCTCTGAACCAGGTACTCCATTGTAAATGTGGACCAGGCTATAAAACAGCTTGACCAAGTCTACCCAGACTTTAGGGATAATTCTATTACAAACTGCCCATGAGTTTAACATTCCCTTCACAAAAGGTGAATGGAAGTCGTATGAGACTATTGCTTCCTTGAATTTCTTTAAATCTAACTTTGGCACAGGAGTCCATTTAGCTCTTTCAAAGCCTCTAGCATTTGGCAATTTTTGTAAGGTTACTGGGTATATTAAAATTGGTTGTTTGAAAATCAACCTTATAATGCAATGCTGAAATTGGTTCTCCATTAAATTCCTCTGTATGGATTTGAATATCTCTATGATCTATTTTATTAAGTTTTTCTAAAACTTGAATCTTAGCTCTCAAATTAACCAACTTTTTAAATGATAAAACAAAATGATAAATCTGATAATATTTACAATTGACATTACGTAAATCCTATCTAAACTAGTTATCCTTTCATTTAATCATTCCACTTTCAAACTGTCCAATATATTACATACAGAGATGCAAACACATCCATTGTACTAGTGTTTCCAATTTTTTAATGTGGGGAAAAAACTCTTTTTTACACTGTTTTCATTGTTTTATTGAGCTATATATTTTTCTCCCTTCACTTCCTCTCCCCTCCCCTTCAACCCCCTCACATGGTCCCCATGCTCCCAATTTACTCAGGAGATCTTGTCTTTTTCTACTTCCCATGTAGGTTAGATCCATGTGTGTCTCTCTTAAGGTCCTCTTTGTTGTCTAGGTTCTCTGAGATATTGAATTATAGGCTAGTTTGGTTTTTTGGTTTTTTTTTGCTTTATGTTTTAAAGCCACTTATGAGTGAGTACATATGATATTTGTCTTACCTTGTCTGGGTTACCTCACTCAATATGATGTTTTCTAGATCCATCCATTTGCCTGCAAATTTCAAGATATCATTTTTTTGGCTGTGTAGTACTCCATTGTGTAAATGCACAACATTTTCCTTATCCATTTTTTGGTCTAGGTGCATTTAGGTTGTTTCCAGGTTCTGGCTATGACAAACAATGCTGCTATGAACATAGTCGAGCATATGTCCTTGTGGTATGATTGAGCATCCTTAGGGTATATACCCAAAAGTGGTATTGCTGGGTCTTGAGGAAGGGTGTTTCCTAATTTTCTGAGAAATCACCACACTGACATCCAAAGGGGCTGTACCAGCTTGCATTCCCACCAGCAATGCAGAAGTGTTCCCTTTTCTCCACAACTTCTCCAGCATAAGTTGTCATTAGTGTTTTTGATCTTGGCCATTCTTCCAGGTGTAAGATGGAATCTCAGAGTTGTTTTGATATGCATTTCTCTGATGACTAAGGATGTTGAACATTTCCTTAAGTGTCTTTTAGCCATTTTAGATTCCTCTGTTGAGAGTTCTCTGTTTAGGTCTGTACTTCATTTTTTTATTGGATTATTTATTCATATGATGACCAATTTCTTGAGTTCTTTGTATATTTTGGAGATCAGACCTCTGTCTGAAGTGAAGTTAGTGAAGATCTTTTTCTATTCTGTAGGTTGTCATTTTGTCTTGTTAATTGTGTCATTTGATTTACAGAAACTTTTCAGTTTCAGAAGGTCCCATTTATTCATTGCTTTTCTCACTGTCTGTGCTGCTGGGGTTATATTTAGGAAGTGGTTTCCTGTGCCAGTGCATTCAAGTGTACTTTCCACTTTCTCTTCTATGAGATTCAGTGTGGTTGGCTTTATGTTGAGGTCTTTGATCCATTTGGACTTGAGTTTTGTGCATGGTGATAGATATGGATCTATTTTCATTCTTCTACATGTTGATATCCAGTTATGCCAGCACAATTGGTTAAATATTCTTTCTTTTTTCTATTTTATGTTTTTTGCTTCTTTGTCAAAAATCAAGTGTTTATAGGTGTGTGGTTTAATATCTGGGTTTTCAATTTGGTTCCATTGGTCCTTTTGTCTGTTTTTATGCCAATACCAAGCTGTTTTCAGTACGTAGTTATGTATTAAAGTTTGAAGTCAGGGATTGTGATGCCTCCAAAAGTTCCTTTATTGTACAGGATTGTTTTGGCTATCCTGGGTTTTTTGCTTTTCCATATGAAGTTGAGTACTGTTCTTACAAGGTCTATGAAGGATTTTGCTGAGATTTTGATGGGCATTGCATTGAATCTGTAGATTGCTTTTGATAAGATTGCCATTTTTACTATGTTATTTCTGCCTACCCAAGAGCATGCATGGGAGATCTTTCCATTTCTGGTATCTTCTTCAATTTCTTTCTTCAAAGATTTAAAGTTCTTGTCATACAGGTATTCCAGTTGTTTAGAGTTATTCCAAGATACTTTATGATATTGTGGCTATTGTGAAGGGTTACTGATTTTTTTTGAATTAATCTTGTATACTGCTACATTACTGAAAGTGTTTATGAATTGTAGAAATTCCTTGGTAGAATTTTCGGGGTTGTTTATGTAAACTATCATATTATCAGAAAATAGTGAGAGTTTGACTTCTTTTCTGATTTGTATCCCCTTGATCTCCCTTTGTTGTCTTATTGCTCTAGCTAGGACCTCAAGAACTATATTGAATAGATATGGAGAGAGTGAACAACCTTGTCTTGTTCCTGATTTCAGTGGGATTGCTTTGAGTTTCTCTCCATTCAGTTTGATGTTGGCTGTTGGCTTGCTGTATATTGCCTTTATTATATTTAGGTATGTTCCTTGTATCCCTGCTTTCTCTAAGTCCTTTATCGTGAAGGGATGTTGTATTTCGTCGAAGAATTTTTCAGCATCTAATGAGATGATCATGTGTGTGTGTGTGTTTATTTTTTAGTTTGTTTATATGGTGGATTACATTGACAGATTTTCATGTTGAACCATCCCTGCTTCTCCGGGATCAAGTTGACTTCATTGTGGTGAATGATTTTTCTGATATGCTTTTGGATTCAATTTGCTAGTGTTTTATTGAGTATTTTTGCATCAAGATTCATGAGTGAGATTGGTCTGTAATTTTCTTTGTTTCTTAGTAATATCTTTATGTGGTTTCAAAGATTTAAAGTTATTCAAAGGTATTGGGGCAATTATAGCCTCATAAAAAGAGTTTGGCAATGTTCTTTCTATTTCTATCATGTGAAACAATTTGAGGAGTATTGGTATTAGCTCTTCTTCAAAAATCTTGTAGAATTCTCAGCTGAAATCATCTGGTCCTATGCTTTTTTAGGTTGGGCGACTTTTGATGACTTTTTCTATTTCTTTAGCAGTTATAGGTTGATTTAATTTTCTTATCTGGTCTTGCTTTAATTTTGGTAAGTGATATTTATTCAGAAAGTTGTCCATTTTCTTTATGTTTTCCAATTTTGTGAAGTACAGGTTTTTGAAATATGACCTGATGATTCTCTGGATTTCCTCCATGTCTGTTATGTCCCCCTTTTCATTTCTGATTTTGTTAATTTGGATATTTTCTCTCTTTCTTTTGGTTAGTTTGGATAAAGGCTTGTCTATTTTGTTGATTTTCTCGAAGAACCAACTCTTTGTCTCATTTATTCTTTGTATTGAAAAACTCTCTCTTTTAACTAATTTCTTATTTGATGAATTCCCAATTTTCTCACCAAATCTGCCACCAATGACGGTGAAGACGTGAAGCTATTACTGCTGTGTGGAACAGTAAAAGGCTGAATGAATTTGAAGGCGGCCACCCGAGTTTGGCAGCAGCCTGAGAAGTGGGCTCAGGGAAAACCCGAGAAGAAAAACAAAACCTAGCTGATAAGATGGTGACTCTTGCTATAGGCAGCTCCAGCCTACACCGGTGACTGTAAGGTCACAGGCAAACGGCTTTTTCATGAATTTGCACCATAAACTTTGGGTGCCAGATTTATCATGAATAATAAAAACCCAGACATAGATATTGGGATTCAGTTGAAGATCAGAAAAACAAAGCAGCTAGCAACTGGCTCTTATCTCTACCTCAGACTGAAATGGGCAATCCTGCCCATGAATGCTCAGACTGAGACTGAGACCTTTCTCCTTATGTTCCTCTCTAGTGCTGGAATTAAAGGCGTGCACAACCACCACTTGGCATCTATGAATAACCAATGTGGCTGCTTGGATTAAAGGTGTGTGCCACCACTGCCTGGCTTATATGACTGATTAGTGTGACTGCTTTGTATTTAGATCTTCAGGAAAGCTTTATTTATTAAAACGCAAATACTATACCACTGTAGCTCTATTCATAATAACTAGGAAATAGAAACAACCTAAATATTCTCTAACCAATGAATGAATAATGAAGATGTGATACATATGCATTATGGAATACTGTTTAGCTGCAAAAAAATGATGTCATGAAAATTGCAGGTACACGTATGGGACTAGAAAAGATTATATTGAGAGAGTGAGTTAACCCAGACCCAGAAAGACAAATGACACATGTTCTATCTCATTGGAGGCTCCTAGCTCCAAATCTTTAGACGTAGCCTTTAGTACGACAGACACCAAGAAAATAAAAAGGGATCATTGCTAGGGAAGAGGAACTGGGAACATTTTCCATTCAACCCACCACAGTATTCAAGAGGATTAGTATGCACTGAGGTCAGTATCTTTTCTGGTGAAGCAAATTCTGAATTATTTGCATTACGAAGTCCAGCCTCGTGTGTGTAGAGGTGGGTTTAGATTTGCAAGCATGCAAGCATGCATGTATTCACCCCAGAACACACACACACACACACACACACACACACACACACACACACACGGATTAAACCATGACCTTGCATGTGCTAATAGGCACTCTACCCCTGAGATACATTCCTAGAACCCCAGTGCACTTTTCACACAGAAAAGGCATCTTTACCGATGTGTGTCGAGTCCATAAAGCAACAGGACCTAACTCTGAAGTTATTTACAGACATAAAAGAACACGGTGCTCTGGAAAGAACTGTAAATGCTTCACCGCGTTTCAGGAGAAAGCTTTCTCTGGAAAATGGAATGTAATGTCTAACACGGCCACAGGGCAATCCCAGACACGAAACATTTGAGCCTGTTCATCCCAGCGCTGTCGGTATGACCACGTAGCTGGCGTCCTTACTGGAAATGCAAAGAGAACCCCGAACGGCACCCAGTCTTCAAGACTTCCCTCGTCACTCAGCAGGGTCTGACATGAACGTCTAACACATTATCGCCGTGGGAACATTTGGCTCCCCCAGGGCTAGGGACTTGTTCTCATGGCCTGGTGTCTACTGGGGGTCCTGTGTGCCTTCTCTCTTCTCTGTGAGACCCATTAGTGGAAAATTCCCAGCTCCTGCTCTTGGCCAGCGTTCAGTCTATGACGGAATGGTTGCTCAACGCTGGGAATGCTTGGCGCTCCATCATTCTGACGGGCAGCATATGCTTTTGGCTCCGGTCTTTGTTGACCCTCTTAAAAGCACAGAGTTCTGCGTCTGGGTCAGACTAATTTATGCCTCTGTAAATGTCTTACTTGGAGAAGCTGCTTGTTTTTTAAAACAATTGAAGGTGGAGCGAACGTAATCGATCTTTAGGGGAAAGGAGTCCCTGGGCTAATGAAAATCAATCGGATAATGTTAATGTGGAAATGACTTCCAGAAATGCTTGGAGTGCTCTATCATATTAGTCACTGACCTCGGAGGACATTAAGAAAATGTTACACACGTATTAGCGCACAGGGAGTCTTTTCTCAACCGTGTTATTTTAGATGCAGACGAGCCGTCATTTCTCTTAGATTTATTTAATGACCCTAGTGCTCCGTATCCTACTTAATGGTGCTTATAGTTTCTGAGTGTGACATGGCCACCAGAAATAGCCTCCTGGATTGGATCCCTGGATCTCAGCAACAGGCCAAAGGGCCAGACTGAGATCATTTATCACCTTGCAGAAACCCCCCGTGGCTGGAATTGGAACCTCCCACTAGTCAGTTGCCTCTTCTCCCTCCAGCCTCACCAATCTGGATCTTGCAAATGACTCCTTCCCACACGCCCAGGCCTCTTCTGATTTCAAAGTCCACTATCTTCTTCTCACAGTTGGATTTCTCAGTCCTTTACCTCAGCCCCAATGCAGCCTGTGACAAGGCTCCACAGCTGGTATTCTCCGTCTCCCTCCAATCTAACACCTGTTTCCAGGCCCCCGTGTACCTTGAGGTCGCAGCAATTTTTTGCTGTGGCTGTCCCTTCCCCTCCTAGTTCGGAATTCCACCAGGAGGGTGCAGAAGCAGGCAGAGGTGAGAGGGTGAAGGTGAGAGATGCCACGGGAGTGAGAACCAGAGCAGAGGAGGGATTCAGAGGTACAGGGCCCATCACACTCCTCACAATTCTGCCCAGGCGGATGCCAGGGCTGCTTGCTACAGGGAGGACCAAGACTAGCTTTGCGGGTCCTTTTCGACCCCTTTCACCGCCTCCAGTTTCTCAATCAGAAAGGACAGCTTTCAAGCAACAGATGCAAAGAAAAACATTGTGTGTCCATCTAAACGTCTGGAAAATTTCTCCAGTGTGATATTCTAAATCAGACGTAAGCTGTGTGGAGGTCAGGGTATTGTTCTTTAAAAATAAATATGGTGATGGAATGCCCCGGGCAGCTCGCAGAGCAGCTTCTAGTCCGACATGGTGGGTCCCTGCAAGATCTCCAGGGTGGCCGTGCCATGCGGCCGGGGGAGTCAGGCGGGTAGTTACAGCGGATAAAAGGTTCACAGGACATAGTATTATTTAAAGAAGAGGGAGACATTTATTGCTTAAAGAAGAGAAAAAACAGAGAGACATAAGAGAAACATAGAGAAAAACAAAGACACATGTACACACAACAAGAAACAAACACAAGAGAGAGAAAAGATGGCAATGAGGGAGGTCAGAAGTGGCTGGGGTGGGCGTGGTTGGTTCTTAAAGGCACCACAAAAGAATAACACAGGGTCAACCCCAGGTATCTTCTGCTCTCATTTTCTGCCTTGTCCTTTGGAACGGTTCACATGACCTAGAACCTGGAGCTTGCTGATGCTCGACTAGCTGGTAAATTCCCAGTGGTTCTTCTGTCTCTGTGGTCAGTGCTGAGACTACAGGCATGTGCCCACCAAGCCAGGTTTTTTTTTATGCGGGTGCAAGAGATCCAACCAAACTCAGGTCGTCATTTTGCAGAGCAAGCCCATCACCGGGTAGATACTAAGCCGTCTCCTAGACATATTGGTGATCTTTCAAAACCAGTGGGATGGGGCTGGGTCGCTAGAGTTAGTGTTTTCCTTTCCCGTCATCCTGGATGAAGATCTAGGATCTTTCTTCCTCGCCACCCACACTGCCAGGATTGTGTGTAAATGGTTAGAACCTTTGACTTCCAGGGGATGTCTTGGCCTTGCTGGGATATTTTTCTGTACTGGGACACAGGAATCAGGGCTTCTACCCAGCCAGCTTTTATGGGGCCTGCTGAGTCGCTGCCATAAATTTGCTTTCTTCACAGTTCTCTGTTATTTCCCCGTACAGAGCCTCTGGCATCTGCCTTCTCCACCCTGCTTTCTCCTAAGCCCTTTAGGAAGCTGTCTGTGACCGACCTTTCCTGCTGGTGTGCCGAATCTGTCCTTGAACAGATCTGTCCAGCGAGAGCTTTTCTCACACACAGTCATGCTCAGTCAGCATGGTTGAACCTCCAACCCATTCTCACTCTGGTAAATTTCATTTTTCTTTCCTTGCTCTGCCTTCCGAGGTTGCACAGTGCACCTGTACAGTCCCCCAGAGTGCGGAGCATTTCACATGGCCGTCTTCAGTACCCGTGAGGGTCCCACACTCCATCCATGGCAACCGTCTCCAAATACGTCCTTTTCTTTCACAGTGAGAAAAACTAATCTTCCTCCTACTGAGAAAATCCTCAGGTCTTCTGTTGTGTACAGTGGCTCAGGTCCCGCCCTTCCCACAGTCACCGCCCACACTCGGCCTACACTCCTTTCTCTCAGGGCTCCCCAGCCACACAGCCTCTGACCCTCCTCGCCTTTCACAAGCTACCTTTCAAGAATCTTGGCTCTGCCTCCCCAGTTACCACTGGGCTTGCTTTTCCACTCTGCTCAAATGTTACCTGGGCCCCGACAGCCTTCACATTCTGTTGTTGAATTCCCAGTGTCCCCAACCGTTGATCAGTCCTCTTGCTCACTGCTTATGATTCTATGTTTCATCTACTGAATCCACCCCTTATTGGCCGGTGTCTCCACAGGGGCAGGGATCTGGATAACTTGGTGTATCCCAAGAGCCAAGAGAATTCGGGGTACATAAAAGGGGTTCCATCTATTCATTGCTATATGAATAAATGAATAAAAGGACATAAGCACAGTTGTGCTTCCTGTAAGTAAACTACATGTTTCAGTGCCCGATGAGGTTTTTCCAGCTCTGTTTATCTTCCTGGTGATTTGCAAAGATCAGAGGAAAAGCTGGCCCTCGCGAGGGGGTGGCACAGGGGTTCAACTGTGAGAAATGTAACTGGGCCAAGATCACGGGGTGAGGTGGTTGTGGAGAGGGGGACCTACCTTCACAATAGCCCCGGGACAGAGAATCAGTTGTGTGGGGTATGGCTAAGGGGGCAGCTGCTTATGTACGGTCAACTCCAAACTCAAGGGCAAGGAGTCTGAGCAGGCAACATGGCTGCTGCTGCTGCTGCTGACCTTAGCTTAGCCGTGTGATTTTTTTTTTTTTTAAATCTTGTCAGGAGAGCCTGAGCAAAAGATCCAGGAGACCTCATAAAAGGCCTTGACTCACAGCGGAGTCCACCTCAGGGAAAGAAAGAGCCAGTACAGTGCTAAGTGCAGCTCAGCACTCACCGATCAGAGACTCAGGCGATCTTGGAACTGCTCTCCTGTTACAGTAAGCGTGAGCGTCAGAGGCTTGTCCTCAGCGTGGTCCAGGCTGGAATTCCTCCTGGTCAGCTTTTCAAAGCTGGAATCAGGTGCAGTGGATCAAGCCCAGCATTCCAGAGCAGTCTCTCTGTGGTCCAGCCTCTCTGTGGTCCAGCCTCTTCTCTGTTCAGGTCTGTGTTACAGGATGTGAGATGCCCGAACAGGGGACATGGTGATTGCCCTCATGCAGTTGCTAGGCTAGGGAGGAAGTAGGTATGTAATTAGAGAGCCGATTGACCGTCCCTAAAGATGACAAGAAGACCTACGCAATGAGAAATATTTTATTTGTTATGTCAAAGAAGCCCTATCAGAGATCAAACCAAAATAGGTAAAAAGTTAGACTCGTAGTAGGGTGTGTAAGATTCGTTCCCAAGAGGCACAGGCAGTGTGATGGTTGGAACATGAAGGACCCGCCATAGACTCTGCATTCAGGATTTGGTAGGCAGCTGGCTTTTGGGAAGTGGCTGGATTCTGACTGCTAATCTAACGGGTAGGTTAATATCTTGATGAATTCATGACAAGAATTATGTCACTGGGTGTTGGTAGCAAGGCTGTATCTGGAGGAAGTCAGTTGCAGAGCAGACCCACAGGGGCTTTATCTTGTCCTGGCTCTTTCCTGTATTCCCCTCTGTTTCTTGTCCACCAGGGGGACATCATCCTCCCTAACCCCCACCACCACCACCCAGTCTCCAAGTTGTTTCTGTTGGTATTCTGTCAGGATTGCAAGGTCTGGTACAAGCAAGACAAGAAGATCTTAGGACAAAAAAGAAGAGATTTTCCATTTGGTTAAAGACCTAGAAACGTTTGTCAAGATCTGTAGAAGATAATGACAGAAAAATGTGTGCTCAAACTAGGGAGAGCTTCAATGGAGACCCAGGCATGGGGGTTTTTCCCCCTAGAAGCAGTTTAAGAGAAAGCATATAAAAGGCTGTGCAGTTGTCTCCTAGCTACTGAGAAGTGAGGGATTAGGGGGCCCTTCTGTCATGAGAAAATAGTTCGGAATTCTTCTCAGGTCCCAACTACCATGCTGGGCATTGACATCTGAAGGAGAAACTGAAGAGCACAGAACCCTGGCGACTATTCTGTCTGCTTCAGCCTGCGTCATGTTTGGACCCCTCTAGACTCCTCTGCGGCAGGGGGTGACAGACTGCAGAGATGAATAACACATCCCTTAGCCCAGGAGAAAAAGTCCAGTGTGTCAATTTATATTCCCTGAACAGGTTTCCCACCTGAAGTCATTTCTGAGCTTTCCAAATTATTTTGTGTTTGTTTTACATTAAGTCAAATGGAAAAAAAAAACACTCACAAAAAACCCCACAACTTTAAAAAAGAAGAATAGACCCGTGAGTTTAAAAAGAAAAAAAAAACTGAAGGGAACCTTTAGTCATATTAAGTATGACTAAAAGACGCAAGGATGGTGTCCTTATGGGAACATGGACATAGGTAGGGTATGATCTAATGTCTGGCTAGATGGGACTCTTCAAAAGCTAAACACGGGTGGTGACAACTTTGCCTCTGTATGTGTCAGCCTAAGCCTGGTTCCTGCAGGGCACAAGGACGCGAGAGGAAAAAGCACTTTATAACTAATCCTCCATCATTTTTCAATTTCCAAATAAAAATTGGCTTTTGGCTCAGAAAGTAACATCGGAGAGATGAATCATTTTTAAGAAACATGGAATAGCTATTCATTTTTTTCCTCCCTTAATGTGGCAGACAATCTCACTTTTAAAAGTTTATGTATAGTTTACAATTAAATTGTAGCGAGAGCATTTGTTCTGCCCACGCTGACAGGAAAACGTGTTTCAGGGAACATGACATCTGTTTCCCTGGCCTTAATCCCCGTGGTTCCCTCTCCCCTGACACAGATCTGCACACCTTGATGTAAGCCGTGTGTTAATAACAGTGTGGCCCACACCATCTTTCTGTCACTTATGGAACCACGTGGCAGATATATTTAGCTATTCTGTGACTGTCCTGCCTCATAGTAAACAATCACTCTGTTCTCTGTCTGTTAAGAGCCACAGAACCGGCCCTCATCTCTTAGTGTTACCTGGGACACAGGCTGCGGAGCTGTGTTTGAACAACATGAAGGTGTGGTTGCCCTGACTGACCTATCGACTACTTTGCTCTTTTTCCCATAACAGGCAACTCTGGTTTTAACAGGTATTCTTAAAATTTTTCTATACGTTTTAATAAACTGTCATGTATCCAGAAATATTTCATTCTTAAAAAGAAACTCATGTGCAATGCACACGGGTCTTCCCATCTACACACCAAGATGCTGAGATGGCCATATTTCTCTGCAGACATTTAAACAGCACCTAGGACCCAGCACTTGGGTCAGACAGCAATCCATCTCCGTGTCTATATCTGTTTCAGAAGCGCCACCCGATTCCAAGCATGTACTTCCTTTTCTTCCCATGGTATGTCTGTGGAACGTTTACACACAGGCGGAAAGCAATGGTAACAGGTTCGAGCTCCGGTCCAGCTTGCAGATACAAGCACGGCCTGTGTCCCTTGCTGAGAATTTATGGACTTGTTTTGACAGCTCTGTTCCTCTATAACGTGCAGGACATCCTTTATGCCATTATCACTGGACTCAGCTTTCCAGCATGCAGCCAATGCATTAATTAGTCTACACCGAAGGCTCTGTTTACCCATCACTGTGGCTCTGACTTTCTATACGAATACTTCGGTGAGCATAACGTAACCTGTGTCCGAGAGGCATTTCTCCTGCCTCTCTTTCAGCTCTCACATGTTTTCTTGTTATTTCTCTGTACTAGGACTTGAACAACCACCCCTGGGGCAGTAACAACACCCCTGGTGTAGCCAGGAAGTGGAAATATTGATGTCTTCATCTCGGGATGCTGGAGAGAAGGAACTCGGGACAACAGGACATCCTGGGGGTGTGATGCTAGGGATGTATGCAGATAACTTTCACGTTTCACAGCAAGCTTGGCTCTAGGGAACCATATTGTGGATGCCCTTCAGCATCCAGGTTCTGCCATCGAGAGAGAAGAAGAGCCGTTCCTGGGTCTGCTTACTAAAGGGAATGGCCAGGAGAAAGAGGGTGAAACGCGTCTTGCGTGGCCCATGGGAGCGGAATGTTAAGCAAAGTGAAGCACAAGAAACCGACACACCGGCTCACCATCCCAGCAACAAGATACAAGTCGCATCTGGAGCTGCTGGCCAGGATGAATGCCTTGAGGAATTCCGGGGCAAACCATGGGCTTATTTTGTTTGGAAGCCAGATACAGTTTAGAATCACTTGGGGAAAATTCTAAGAACTGAAGATTCCTGGGCCCCACAGATCTAACTAATCATAATATCTAAGGTCAAACAGGCACTAAATTTGCCCCTTTAAAAACTCCCCAGGGGGTTTAGCTATGGAACAGCGGGAACTACTTGGAACATAGAATTCTGAGGTTCTAAGAGTTTTGAAGGCATCCAGAAGGTGTGGCCTGGTGGCAGAGCTTTTCTTAGTATGCATGAGACTCTGGTTTTAAGATTCTTGGGACAGTCACGGTAGCCCCTTTGTCCCCAGCTGCATCTGTTTTCCTAACTAAGGCTTTTTATTTGTTTGTTATTTGTCTAAATTTTGCTTTCAGTCAGGATCTCTGCACAGAGCGATCTCAATTCCTCCTGAGTCAACAAAAAATAAAGTTTGTTTAGCTGCAAAGCTAAGTCCCTTGTCACCGGAAGTTGTTTCACTTCAGCGACACTGTTAGAAAAAATAAACCTTCCTTGCAGGGACCTCCAGGACTGGGCGACTTCCCATGTACTCAGCGTGCTCAGGCCTGATCTGAAACTCTCAGCTAACTACAACACCTGCCGTCTCAACCGCTCTCCCAGCTCCGGCTTCACATCTCCAGGATAGCGCGAGTCTGGAAACAGAGGCTAGTGATGGCGGTAAAGCCTGGAGGGGTTCCAGCGTGCGCAAACTTTGTTTCTACCGTTGTTGGGTGTTGTCTACTCACCGCAGATAGGGGGCTGATGACAGATCAAAGTATAGACGCCACCAGAGTCCAACTTGCTGACCCGTGAGTGTTATTGGGTCAGTTAGGAGAATATGTGTGAGGGGTTACTTACAGGTGCAGAAATGACTCACAGACAGCTGTGTCACCCAAACCCACCCCAGTATAGGTGACAGCTCACCAAAGCTGGGAACTGGACTGAAACCTACAGACAGCTCCGACAGGCTGGAGAGCGCCCTTTCCGGGGATGTCACTCCCAGTCAGCTCAGCGGGACTTGGTTTCTTCCAGGCTGTTCCGTGGGTCTCTGCTCTTTCTGCCAGCTGGGCTTGTCTCCGAACCACTCTCTGCAGTCTTTACTGTTCATATACTTTTAGGGAGGGAGGGGCCTAGCAAATACGGTCAGTTTCAGGGACTTCCTGATGCTATTTTGAGTTGTTTGCTTCCTGTCTTACGTGTCTCGCCTCCTTGGAAATGTTCTCTTCCAAGAAGTTTCCCTCCGAAGTGGAGGGTTTTAATCTAGGTAGAACTATGCCACAACTGTATTTCTTTGAGAGAAAGGAATAGGAAGGGATTGATCTCTTGTTTCGTTTATACAGTTGTTAACCACTGTCCCTCTCCAGAATGGGGCAGAATTGCCCTTGACTGACTCATGTAACAACAATAAAAATCAGGAAAGTAATTGACTTTAATGCCACTGATGAGCAAGAGATGCCCATGACCCCTTCTGGTGCTTTTCCTCTTCTCTGCAGAGACTTTGACAGTGAGGGAGGGAATGACCCATCCACCTGTCTGAGCCCAAGATCCCTGCCCATCAAAATGATGAGGCTTCAAGGGAGCCTGTAGTGTGGGAGTTGGCCTTGCCTGGGAGAGATCAATTCAGCTTAGCCTCCCCTTGAAGCCTCAGAACCCCATCTGACTACCCCAGCAGCAGGTGGGGGGAGGAGGGGATTGGAAGAGGACTGGGAAGGGGTTGGGAGTCGTGGAAAGAATGAGTGGTCGGAGTGCCAGCTGAGGGGGGCAGCTCACTGCCCCAAAACAGCAGGTTCCCCAGCAGTGGCTTGGGAGTCTTGCTGCCAGATCTGGGAACTGAAGACCAAGCTGGTGTCTGAGGAGCTGATGAGACGCCCGGGCACCCCAAACCCTCCTCCGTGTGCCTTTGCAGTGATCTTAACTACCAGCGTTCTCCTCTTTAGGCAAGTCACGTTTGCAAATGAAAACATTCCCTGGCTTTTGGCTATGAAAATTCAATTCTTTGGTCAGTTCCACAGTTTGTGCTTGACAGAGAATGTCCTGTGTTCATGGAAGTCATTAGCCAATGATGAAGGTGGTGACCCGAAGCCAGGGGCAGAGAAGGAGCTGGGGGTGCCAGGCTAGAGGTAGGCTGCCAGGTGGCCTTGGCTATGCCAGTCCAAAGCTGTTTGATCTGACATTCTAATCCAGACTTCAACAAGAGACAATGGAGTGAGTTTGAATGCTCCCCGCCACCTACCATCTAAATATGACAGACCAAATCTGAGGAGTTTTCAACACCCACAGCCTGGCAAACCCAGAGTTTAAAAAAAAAATACAAAAACCCTCCTGCACAAGACACACTGAAAGGTATTATTTTTAGTTTCTCCCTTGAAGTGACATTTTCCTTTACTCATTAGAAACATTTAACTGTCAGCTGAGGTCCAAGCCCGCGACAACAGCTTGCTGAGCTCTTTGAGACAAAGAGGAGCCCCATTCGAATGTGTCTGCTCTGCCCGGAGTGTAGGCAGCAGCATTAACATTAACACGGGGCGGGGTGGGGGGTGGGAGGGGCAGAGCAGAACCTGCTCTTCTCAAGCATGCCGCGAGTGTCTGTGCTAGGTGAGAAGGCGCATAAATTCGTCAGATAAAGACACATGGTGCGCCGTGGGGCTCATCGGTATCTGCAGAGGGAAATGGCAGATCCAAACCAGGTAACCTGAGTCGGTTTAAAAAAGGAAGATTTTATTTTTGCGTGTACTAGTGTGCATTGCCTGCCCAGTGTACATTTATGTGCACTGTGTGTGCCGAGTAGAACCCTTGGGAGCCTGGTTCCTCTGCTGGAGAAGCACATGTTTTAAACTGCGCCGTCAGCCCCCAGAGACTTGGACTGTTTTTTAGACGTGTTTATGACTGTACGGACAGAGCTGGGAACGAGCAGGGAAAGCGTCTAGGATAGCCAGCCAGACCTAGGCCTGAGGTCAAATGGAGCAGATCTTGGAACCCAGGAGGCGTCCCATAGAGTATCTCCTAGCCGAGAGTTCCCTCTCTACCCATCTCCCAATCTCCCACGTGTGCCTTTCATTGGACTAATGCCGCCAGAAGCCCAAAGACAAGCATGGTGGCCTTAGCACCCTATCTCAGCACGAATGGCACAGAACAAAGTTCGGACAGGACGGGGATCCTACAGCTTCAGAAAGACATGCATCTAGCCAGCAAGGAGAATCTAGCAACTGGGTGGTGGGCTGCTCTTGGCTGTGATTTATCTCATCACTCGGCAAATGAGAGCACACGGGAGGCTTGTGAAGCGTGACAAGCTGTCCGTCGGCTCAGGGAGCTGGGACAAAGCTTAAATGAACATCAAAATAAAAGCTGAGCTGTGGGGAGCACGACAGAGTGCCCTGCGGCGGGAGCACGGAGGAGCAAGTTTCCAGGTATACTGCCCTGGAAAGCGCGGACTCCGGAGGGGAGAACCAAAGGATGTTAAGAAACCAGAGTGGAGGGCTGCATGGCTATCCTGAAGTCTCACTTCCCACCAGTACCAGGCAAGTGAGGTGGTTTTTGTTTGGTTGGTTTGGTTTTTCATTTGTTTGTTTCTAATTCTGACATTACCAGGAGATAACCTCAGAGCAAACTCCCTGATCCCTTAGCCTTTACAATGGTCCCACCCCCTGTTCTACTGTGTTCCCTGAGCCTTAGGGGTGGTATGTTCTATAGATGTATCCACCTGTGACTGGGCTCCACAATTCTTCATCTTGATTTATTGTAGTTTTCTGTAATGGTCTCCATCTAGAGGAGTCCTCTTAATAAGGGGTGAGGCCTACACTGATCTGTGGAAATAAGGGCAAATATTTAGAATGTAGTTAGGGCTTATGCTGGTTTAATCAAGTAGGGGATATAGATTCTCCTCCGGGATCCATGACTTCACTAGCTCTGAGCGGTTGGCTGGGTTTCCAGTACCAGGCGTGGTTTCCCTCTTGGTGAGAAGGTCTTACATCCAGTTAGAGAGCTGTCTGTTACAGCCAGCGTATGCATGCCGCTACTGCGTTCTTCGGGTCATTGTGACATCGTGCTGGTCATTGTCGTGGTTTATATGTGTCAGAGCTGTGCAGGATGGCTGGTTGTTCTCCTGTCTCATGATCTCTCTGCACAACGTCAGCTGTGGATCTGTGGATTTGTTCCCATCTGATGCGAAAAGAAGCTTCTCTGATGATGGCTGAGTTAAGGGACAGATCTATCAGGACAGCAAAAATACCATCGGTGCCATTTTATTGCTACAGTTTTTTGTATGTTGTTTGCGTAAGCATTACAGCTCAGATGGAAAGGTATCCTGGCAGCCAGAAACCAAGGAATACCACAAAGTCACCCCACCCCACACAATAAACCTCACACAAGGGATTTGTTGGGAGGGGAAAATTCAGGAGGTAGCTGCTGCCTCCGCTTGGGTGAGAAACAGCAGCAAACTGACCAAGATACAGGGCTTATATAGAGTTCCTTGGGAAGTGGGCAGAACTTTTCAGGGTGGAGCTTTCTAGGGTGGAGATTAGTGGGGTTTCATGTCCAGGGATTGAATGTTTTTACTCTGTAGGATGAGGATTGGGCCCAGCAGTAAGGCAGTTAGAGTATTCTGAGTGTGGAACCTGGCAGAAGTCCTTGGGAGGGGGCTGCCCAGGTGTAATTTGAGGAGCTTACAATTTGTTTGTTTTTAATTTGCTTTTTGGTTTGGCTTTGGTCTTTGGTTTTTACCCTAGGTCTCTGGGCTATCTAATCTCTGGCTTTTGGTCACTCACACAGTGTCAGGTATGGATTCCATTTTGTGGAGTGGGCCTTACGTCAAATCAAATATTGTCTGGTTATTCCCACAAGCCACCCTGACAGTGGCATATCTTGTAGGCAGGCACCACTGTCGATGAAAGGGTTTGTGGACGGGTTGGTGTTTTTGTTTCTCCTCTGGTGGTATGCACCTCCTGTACCAAAGACACTAAGTAGCACATAGGGGTGAAGACTGTATGTAGGCATCAGCTCACCTTCTCCACGTTCAGTGAGTTGTGTGGGTGTTGGCTTCAGCAATGGGTCCTTACTGTCAGTTTGTGGAGAGCAACCTATAGTATTGGCATCAGCCTGGGTTGTTTGGGGTTCCCATGGGACCACTTTGGCCAAGATCTCAATTGGATGTAGCCCGATCCTGCACTGGAAGCTTTATTTGATGAAAAGAGATGGCCAGTTGGGGCTCTGTCTCTCTCATTGTTTGGCAATTTCATTTAGATCACCTTCATATATGTACCATGTATTCTACTATATTAGCTTTCCATATCACCCCTCAAATAACTGTTAACTTTAGTTGTCTTCCCCATATTCCCGCCTTTGTCCCCCTCTTCCCTCCCTCTCTCCACTTGGTCCACTATTCCAGTTTCCCACATCTATGTAAAACTATCTATTCTATTTCCCTTTCCAAGGGAGATCCACCTGTCCCTCCTTCCCCAGTCCCTTACTCTATAGCTAACACCTGTGGTTCTGTGGCTTATACCTGTAGGTGTTACAGCTCTGGAGGGAACGGTATCCTGGCCGTCAGAAGCCAGGTGTACCTAAAGCTCTGTTCTGGTGGGAGGTGGTTTCCCTGCAGGAAAAAGTTTTACTTCTCTGCCCTGCTCCTCTCCAATGAAAGAAAGTCATTACCCAACTTCAAGAGATTTCTTGGGAGGGAGGAATCCAGGAGAGTGACTTCCTCCGCCAGAGTGGAGAAAGGGCAGCTCCCAACTGAACAGGTACAGGGCTTATGTAGGGCTTCTTAGGGATGGAATTTTTCCAGGGTGGAGATTTTCAGGGTGGGCATTGGTTAGATTTTAATTTCTGAGTTTGTACAAGCTCAGAGATTGATTGGATGCTCAGAGATTGGTTGGTTTTCATGCTCAGAGACTGGTTGTTTTGGTGCTGAGTTGGTCAGGGGTAAAGTATGCTTCTTTAACTCTGGTTTCAGGACCAAAGTGTGTGTGTGTGTGTGTGTGTGTGTGTGTGTGTGTGTGTGTGTGTGTGTGTGTTTGGCTATCCCTTTTATCCTACAATAACTTAATTATCATTGACTTATCAGCTGATATCTACATATAAGAAAATACACACCATATTTTTTTTTCTGGGTTTGGGAACATAACTCAAGATTTTGTTGTTGTTGTGTTGTTGTTGTTACATCCATTTACCTGAGAATTTCCTTTCTTTGGGTTTTTTGATTTTTCAAGACTGAGTTTCTCTGTGTAGCCCTGGCTGTCCTGGAACTTGCTCTGTAGACCAGCCTGGCCTCAAACTCACAGAGGTCGGCCTGCCTCCCAAGTGATGGGATTAAAGGTGTGTGCCACCACTCCCCGGCTGAATTTCATTTTTTAAATGGCTAATTAATACTCCATTGTTTAATTAACCACAGTTTCTTTATCAGCTGCTCTGTTGAAGGACATCTAGCCTGTTTCCAATTGTCTGGCTATTCTGAACAAAACAGCAATGAACATGATTGAACAAGTATCTCTATGGTAGGATGGAGCACTTTGGATTATGCCAAAGAGAGAATAGTTGGATCTTGAGGTAGAGCGATTCCTATTTCCCTGAGATATCACCACACTGATTTCCATAATGGCTATATAAATCTGCACTCCTACCAACAATGGATGAGTGTTCCCTTTACTCCACATCATCTCCAGCATGAGCTGTCTGCCACTTGTTTTACTGGTCTTAGCCATTCTGATGGGTGTAAAGTGAAATCTCAGAGTAGTTTTGATTTGCATTTCCCTGATGACTAAGAATATTGGGCATTTCTTTAAGGGTTTCTTGGTCATTTGTGCTTCCTCTTTTGACAACTCTCTGTTTAGATATGTACCCCATTTTTTAATTGGGCTATTTGTTTTCTTAATATCTAAGGTCTTTTTTTTTTAGTTCTTTCTGTATTTTAGATATTAGCCTTCTATTGGATATGTAGTTGGTAAACATTTTTTTTCCTATTTTGGAGGCTACCACTTGGCTTGAATGGTGGTGTCCTTTGCTGTGTACAAGCTTTTTAGGCTCATTTATTAATTATGGATGTTAGTACCCATGCTGTGTTCTCTTCAGAAAGTCTTTTCCTGCGTCAGTCAGTTCAAGGTTGTCCTCCACTCTCTCTTCTGCCAGGTTCAGTGCATGTGGTTTTATGTTGAGATCTTTGATCTGTTTAGAGTTGAATTTTGTACAGGATGATAAGTACAGCTATATTTTTATTTTTCAGGATTGTTTTAACGATCCTGGGCTTTTGAACTTTCATGTGAAGATAAAATTGTCCTTTCAAAATCATTTTTTTCTTTGAAGAAGTGCTGGAATTTTAATGGGGTCTGTGTTGAATCTGTAGATTGCTTTTCTTAAGATGGCCATTTTTGCTATGTTAATCCTACCAATCCATGAACATGGGAGATCTTTCCACCTTCTGACATCTGCATCAATTTATTTCTTCAAGGATTTGAGTTTCTATCATACAAGTCTTTTACTTTCTTGGTTAAAGTTATCCCAGGTTATACTTATCCCAAGATATTTTCTATTATTTGAAGCTATTATGAAAGGTGTTGTTTCCATGATTTCTTTCTTGGTTTGTTTGTCATTTGTATATAAGAGGATTACTTTTGTTTGTTTGTTTGTTTTAGTTAATTTTGTATCCAGATACTTTGGTGAAAGTGTTTATCAGCTATAGGAGTTCCCTTGGTGGAATTTTTAGGGACATTTATGTGTACTATCATATTATTTATGTATACTATCATATTATCTGCTAATAAATATAATTTAATATACTCCTTTCCAGTTTACATCCCATTGTTCTCCTTTAGCTGTCTTATTGCTGTAGCTAAGACTTCAAGTACTATATTGAGTAGATATGGAGAGAGTGTACAACCTTTCTTGTTCCTGATTTTAGTGGAATTGCTTTGAATTTCTTTCCATTTAAGTTGATGTTGGCTATGGGCTTGCTGTAAACTGCCTTTATTATGTTGAAGTATACCCCTTGAATACCTATTTTCTCCAGGAGTTTTATCATGAAGGGATGTTGGATTTTTTTTTACTTTTTCTGCATCTAATGAGATGATTATGTGGTTTTTGTCTTATGGTTTGTTTATAAGATAGATGACACACTTATCAATTTATGTATGTTAAACCATTTCTGCATCTCTGGGATAAAACCTACTCATCATGGTGAATGAACTTTTTGATGTGTTCTTGGATTCAGTTTGCAGTTATTTTATTGAGAATTTTCCCATCTGTGTTTATAAGGGAAATTGTTCTGTAATTCTTCATTGTTGGGTTTTTATGTGATTTGGGTATCTGAGTAACTGTGGCCTTATAAAATGAGCCAGGAAATGCTATTTTTGTTTCTATGTTATGGGAAAGTTTGAGGAGTATTATCCTTAACTATTCTTTGAAAATGTTGTAGAATTCTATGCTAAAATCATTTGGCTCTGTTTTTCGGTTGTTGTACTTTGTGTTTATTCCTTTTTGCATGGGAACTTTTAATGACTGCTTGTATTACACTACAGGCTATTTAAATTGCTTATATTATCTTGGTTTAACTTGGGTAAGTGGTAAGTATTGAGAAAACTATCCATTTCCTTGGTATCTGTTCTTATGCCTCTCTTTCAAAATTTCGTTTCTAATTTTGATATTCTCTATCCTATTTGCCTCTTTTGGATAAGAATTTGTCATTCTTATTGAGATTTTTATTGATTCATTTGATTCGTTGATTCTTTCTGTTGTTTTGTTTGTTTCTATTTTATAGATTTCATCTGTGAGTATGATTATTCTTTGCCATCTACTTATTTTGGGGTGTGATTTCTTCTCTTTTGTTCTAGAGCCTTCAGGTGTGCTGTTAAGTTACTAGTATGAGATCGTACCACTTTTTATGTAGGCACTTAGTACTGCTATGAACTTACCTTTTAAAGCCTTCTTCATTGTGTCCCAGAAGTGTGGGTATGCTATGTATTCCTTTTCATTCAATCCCAGAAAGTCTTTGATTTCTTTCTTAATTTCTGTCTTGGCCCATTTTTCATTTAGTAGAGAACCATTCAGTTTCCATGGGTTTGTAAGCTTTCTGTGTTTCTGCTGTTGTTAATGCCTATCTTTAATCCATGGTGGCCAGATATAATGAAGAGTCTAATTTCAAATTTTTTGTATCTGTTGAGACTTCTTGATGTCTGAGTATGTGGTCAGTCTTGGAGGAAATTCCATGAGGTGTCGAAAAGAATGTATACTCTTTTGTGTTTGAGTGAAATGTTCTATAAATGTCTGTTAGGTCTATTTGGTTTATAATGTCAGTTAGCTCCAGCATTTCTCTGATTACGAACTTGGAGCCTTTGTGTATGGTGTGTAGTTGTGTAGAATTGCAATGTCCTCTTGGTGGATTTTTTCTTTGAATATGTAGAGTCCTTCTTTATCTCTTCTGATTAATTTTGGTTTGAAGTCTATTTTGTTGGATATTAAAATGGCTACACCAGCTTACTTCTTATGTCTATCATCTTGAAATATCTTTATCATGAGATAATGTCTATCCTTGATGTTAAGGTATATTTCTTTAAGCAGAAGGATGGATTCTGTTTTCATATCCATTTTATTAGTGTGTGTCTTTTAATTGGGAAATTGAGATAGTGATGTTGAGAGATATCAATGAGCAGTGTTTTCTGATTGCAATTATTTTGCTGTTGCAATGGTTGTAGTGGTGGTACCCCGCCCCGTGTGTGTGTGTGTCTGTTTTCCATCTTTTGATTGGCTGATCTGTGATTATTTATCCTTGTTTTCCTGTATGTAGTTAATCTCCTTAGGTTGGAGTTTTCCTTCTAGCACCTGGACTGGTTTTGTAAATAGATATTGCCTAAATCTTGCTTTATCATGGAATGTCTTATTTTCTCCTTCAGTGCTGGCTAATTTCATCCAACTTAATACAGGCTAGAATCATCTGAGAGGAGGGAGCCCCAACTGAGAAAATGCCTCCATAAGATCAAGCTGTAGGCAAACCTGAAGAGCATTTTCTTAATTAGTGATTGATGTGGGAGGTCCCGGCTTATAGTGGGTGCTGGCATCCCTGTGCTGGTGGTCCTGGGTTCTATAGGAAAGCAGGCTGATGAGGGCATGGGGAACAAGTCAGTAAGCACCACCCCTCCATGCTCTTTGTGTCAGCTCCTGCCTCCAGGTTCCTGCTCTGCTTGAGTTCCTTCCTTGATTTTCTTCAGTGATGGATGACAGCCGTGGAAGCAAAAGCCAAGTAAACCCTCTCCTCCCCGACTTGCTTTTGTTCATGGTGTCTCAATACAGCAATAGTAGCTGCAACCTGACCATGTTGCTTTGGGGAGGATTGTGGAAGAACTTTGGAACTCTGGGCTAGGAAAGCCATTGAGTGTTTGAGAGCTCGGTGGGCTGTTCTGTAGGAACTTGAAAGATAAGAGTGTTGAAACAAGGCAGATGATGGAGGCCTGGCTTGTGAAGTTTTAGAGAGAAACGAAGATTCTACTGAACCATTTGTGTGAAGAATCTGTGGTGTCTGGTCAGCTGGAGCAGGAGAATTGGCTGTGATGAGCAAGAAATCTGAACAACTACATACAACCTTCGTTTTGCTGGGAAAACGGTCAGCTGGGGATGGAGCATCAGTTGCGATTGAGAAATGTGAGGTGATTTCTTCTGGGATGTGTTTCCTCAGAATCAGCACGTGCAAGCTGTGTTCAGGGGTGGTCAAGGTGGTACCTCACACTAGCAGCCAAGCCGATCATGTGTGGGTGCTTTCCGAGTCGTCTTGGTTTTGAAGGCATGAAGGGGTCTTAGAGAGTAGTTGAAGCTTGGCCCTGTGAGAGGCCGGGAGAGGCCATTGCTGAAGGGGCAGGTGGAGCAGTAGGGGAAATCCCCGCCCGGACTCCACGCAGAGAAGCTGAGGCTTAGCCCCATGAAGAGAGCCTATGAGAGGCTCTTGGTGAAGGTGCCGCCCAATTGCAGTAGAAGACCCCAGCCTTTTGGAGATGCCAGCACCCTGGGATGACCACCAAGAACAGCAGCAGTGGAGTGAAGTCAGCTGGAGCCTAGAAGACAAGCCGTGTGTGCTGCAGAGGGCAAAGCTGGAGGAGTGACGCAAGCCCCTTGGAGGGACCCAGAAGATCAGAAGAGAATCCCAGATATAGAACATTTACTTGTTTCCATTGTTAGATTGTGGTTTTCCATTGTTCAGCTAGTGACTGCGCCCTGGTTCTCTCCTCTTGAGGTAAGAAAGTATTTAACTTATTTTTTTTTATTTTATAGGCCCCTACAATGGAGAGACTTTGAAATTTTGAAACAGATCTTGAATTTTAAGAGAGACTTTGGATTTTTATAGAGACTGAACTTTTAAAGTGTGTTTGAACCGGGAAGGACTGTGGGACTTTTACATTTGCAATATGTTTTATATTTGTGATATTTATTATTCTGAGGTTTTGAAGATGAACCAAAAGAAAAAAAGGAAAAGGTTATATCTTAAAAAGTGTTCTGTGTCAAAATGACAAGGGGTCAACTGGGCTAGCAATTTTTATATAAGCATGACACAGGCTAGTGTCATCAGAGAGGAGGGAACCCCAGCTGAGGAAATGCCTCTGTAAGACTGAGCTGTAGCAAGCCTGTAGAGCATTGTCTTAGTGGGTGATATGTGAGGGCCCAGCCCACTGTGGGTGTCGCCATCCCTAGGCTGGTGGTCCTGGGTTCTATAAGAAAGCAGACTGAACGAGCCAGTAAGCAGTACCCCTCCATGGCCTCTGCGTGAGCTCCTCCCTCCAGGATCCTGCCCTGTTTGAGTCCTTGTCCTGACTTCCTTCAGTGATAGGCTGTAGATGTGGAAACTCAAGCCAAATAAACCCCTTTCTCCCTGACTTGCTTTTGGTCATGGTGCTTTAGCAAAGCAAAAGTAACCCAAACTAAGGCACCATCTATTGTGACTAAAAGTTTTGCTGGGTATTATAATCTGGGTTAGCTGGCATCTGTAGCCTTTTAGAGTCGGTAGCCCATCTGTCCAAGCCCTTCTGGCTCTTAGCAGCCCCATTGAGAAGTCAAATGTTATTCTCATCAGTCGACCATATATTACTTGCTCTTTTCCCTTTCAGCGTTTAGTATTCTTTCTTGTTCTATTTAGTGCTTTCATTATTATCTGCTGAGTGGACTTTCATTTCCGGTCCAGTACATTTGGTATTCTGTATGCTGCCTGTAACTTGGTAGGCATCTCCTTCTTTAGGTTAGGGAAATATTTTTTTTATATAATTTTGTTGAAAATATTTTCTGTTCCTTTGACCTGAACTTATTTTCCTTCCTCTGTTCTTATTATTCTTAGATTTGGTCTTTTCCTAATGTTCCAGGTTTCCTGGATGGTTTGTATCAGGAGTTTTTTCAAATTTAACATTTTCTTTGACCAATGTATCCACCTTTTCTATCATGTCTTCAATGCCTGAGATTCTCTCTTGCACCTCTTCTGTTCTGTTGGTGAGGGGTGAGGCTTGCCTTTGAGGTTCCTGCTTGTGTTCTTAAATCTTTCCTTTCCAGATTTTTCTCAGTTCGGGTTTTTTTTTTTTTTATTGATTCTATTTCTACTCTCAGGTCCTGAGATGTTTTATTCATTTCCTTCCATGGTTTTTGTTTTTATAGGTTTCTTTAAAGAATTTACTCATTTCCTCTTTAAGGATCTCTCTCATATTCATAAAGACTATTTTAAGGCCTTTGTTTGGGGCTTCAACTGCTTGGCAGCTGTGGGAGGCTGCGGGGCTCTCGTGGGGACATACTGTTCTGGCTGAGACGAGTCATGTGTTTACTCTATCTTGTGTCAAGTTGACATAAAATGAGCCAGCACACTGCAGAAGATCTGTGTCTCAACTACATTTTGAGTGTTTTCACCATAAAGAGGTGATCGATGTTTGAGAATAGCGATCTGTCGATTTTGATTATACAAAATGTATATATGTTCAGAGGGCACCCTATTTGTTCCTGAAAATTTTTGTATTTATCAGCTAAGCGTAACTACAAAAGAAAGAAGTGGTGCAGTTTATTGAAAAACAAACTACAAGCAATTATTCAGTGCTTACTAGATGTAAGATCCTCTGGGATTATAATATGAAATTCTATTTATCTCTTTAGGGTTTTCCACTAAAGTAGGAAAGACAAAGCAGTAAAAAAAATTCTCAAGGTTCCAATGAACAAACTATTGGTTGTAGCTGTAGATTTTAAGAAATAATGTTTTCTAAAGCTTGCCATGAATGGGGTGGAGTGGGAAGAAAATTCTAGAAACAGCAAACAGGTTGGTGTTTGCCAGGGTAAGGAAACAGGAACTGAGGTGACTCTAAAGTAATGAGGTTCACAGAACGATTTGATCTGCTTCTTGATCTTGTTGGTGGGATTTATTTGGCTCTATGAATTTCTCAGAATGTACTCATCTGAATCTTCAAAGATTTAATTTTCTTGTAAGCAAATTATACCTCAGTAAGCTTGCTTTAATGAAAGATGGAGGTTTGAGGTAGGGGGTAGTAGTGGAGGGTCAGACAGAGGCTCATTAAGCAAGAAAATACCCTTACAGACTCACCTGCAGGCCAGTCTGGTAGAAGCAATTTTTTTTCAAATGAGTTTCTTTCCTTGATGGCCCTAGTTTGTGTCCCCATCGATAAATGCTAACTAGCACAAGTGTGGGCCAAAATGCAGGTCCGCCCCTTTGGGTTTCTCTACAGTGATTTTGAGCTATTGCTTCCAAGTCATTCATGTCACAAACAGGAAACAAATGGAAAGTCGGTCGTCTGAGTGAAACGGGGAGTCCCATGTGTACTCAGATTGCTCCAGTCACTGCTGTGAGTGGATATGTCCCTCAGCTCTGCCCTACTTCAGACCTAGACCTGAGTTAAGGGAGAAATATAAAATTTTATAGCAGTAATTCCCAACAGAAGTGCCAAGGCAGGCAGGCAGGCCAACCATGGGCAGGCAGGCTGGCCAGCCAGGCAAGCCGGGAGCAGCGAGTCAGGAGGCCGCACCCCTCCGCGGCCTCTTCCCGTGGGTTCATTTAGTCTGAAGTGTGGTTGAAGTCTGAGGTTCCTCCATTGATTTTTCTCTGTGAACAGTCTGTTTATTGCTGCAAGGTTATTAAGAAAGCCCTTACGTGGAATAATTGAAGAAAATTGCTCTAATACAGACCTCTTTTTTTTTTTTTTATTCATATTGCCTTATCCGCTTAGGTGCTCCGAGGTTGGGCTTACATCCATTTGGCGAATTGCCCTTCTATCATTGCACAATGACTGCTTTGTCTTCATGGAGTTTTACTTAAAGTCAACATATGTTGAGTCCTTCCTGCTCTCTTTCTGTTTACATCTGCGCAGAATATCTGTTCCTTTGCTGTGTCCGTCTTTGTGTGGCTAGAATCCCTTCTAAACAGCATACGTAATTAGGTGTGTGCACATGCATTTCAATCCATTCATCTACTCTGGGCTTAATAGAGTTTATGTGTAAGGAAATCATTGGCAGTAAGATCTTGTATCTGTCATTTTGTTAATTATTTGGGGATTATTTTGTAGATCATTTATTCCTTGATTATTCTCCTATGTCTTTTTTAATGTGTAGATGATTTTATTGAAAATATGACTCAATTCTTTGCTTTTTATTTTTTGCATATCTATTTTAGGCTTTTGTCTTGTTTCCACAAAGCTGCATAAATAGTTGAATGGGCTATTTTATGTTAAGAACTTAACTTTGATTATACATAACTCTATATATCCACTTCATTCTCTCACACATTCTATGTCTGGATACCACAGTTTACATATTTATACTGTATAACCCATGAAAATGTATTGTATTAAAAGATTTAATTATTTTATACACGCGTGTCACCTGCATGTATGTATATGCACCACATGCATGCAGCACCCAAAGCAGTCAGAAAGAGTATCAGATCTCCTGAAACTGAAGTTATAGATGGTTGTGAGCCACCATGTGGGTGCTGGGAATGGAACCCTGGTCTTCTGCAAGAGCAGCAAGTCCCCCTAAACACTGAGCCATCTCTCCAGCCCCCATAACAAATTATTGTAGCAATCAGTTTTAGAAGCTTTATACTAGAGATGTGGAATTTGTGTCATATTAGTGCTATATTAGGGTATTCCAGCTTTGATTGTGTACTTAATACAGGAAGTATAAAATTCATTGGGAAATGCCTTCTTTACTAATTAGCATCCTTCTCTTTTAGCTTCTAGAATCCATACAGAATTTCCTGAAGTGAGGTTTTTGTTTGCACGTCTTTAGGGGTTCATCCCTTCTGAAGGCCGGGCTTGTGTCTCCTTCCTTCATCACTGTACTAGTCGCTTGCGTTGCTGTGACAAACTTACAGGAAGAGAATTGTATTTCATCTTCTGGTTTCACCTACCGCCTGGCCTTCATCCTTTCCCATTTAGTGCACCTGTCTTGGAAACAAGCTTCCAAAACATCAGCCTTGGCCAGGCAGCGGTGGTATGTCTTTAACCCCAGAACTCAGGAGGAAGAGGCAGGCTGATCTCTTGCTTTCAAGGCCAGCCTCATCTACAGAGCAAGTTCCATGACAGCTAGGGTTTTTACACAGGGAAATCCTGTCTCCAAAACAAAACAAAACAAACAAACAAAAAAAAAACCCACTTTTTGAGGAGGGAGTATTTCAGATTCAAATCACATTTGGTACTTGGATTATGTCATTCTGTAAGGATTTTGTTCATATTAAGGATGTTGCTCACACCTTTAATCCCAGTACGCGGGAGACAGAGGCAGGTGGATCTCTGTGAGTTCAAGGTCAGCCTGGTCTACAAGAGTTCGTTCCAAAACAGCAGGGACTGTTATAAAGAGAAACCCCGTCTCAAACAAAAGGCAAAACAAAAATGTCACTAAGTTTATGCATCCTGCCGTACGTATGACTTGATGCTTTCCCTCTTGCTTGTTTCAGGGTTCATTCTTTGATTTTTAGGAGTTTGATTGCACTAAGGCTTGGTGTAGTCTTTTCTTGGATTGGCTCTATTTGAAGGCCCTTAACCTTTTGTGTGTGGTTATTTCAAGCTTGCCCAAATTTAGATAGTTTTTCTACTCCTATTTTTAAAACAAACTTCCTCTGTGTGTCCGTCCCCCCCGCCCGCATTGACCTATAACTTGGATATTTCAGCGTTTTTTATTTTTTTAAAAAATTGGGTCCCATAAATCTAATCTGCTGGCTTTCTTCGTTTTTGTGTCTGATTCCACCTATGTGTGTTTTCAAATAATCTCTTTTTGAGTGTTCAGATTCTATTGTGTGGTGGTTAACACTGATTGTCAACTAATGAGATTTGGGGTCACCACAGAAGAGACTCTCTGGATATGTCCATGAGGCCTTGTCGTCTGGAGCAGTTTAGCTGAGGTGTGAAGGCACCCTCAGTGTGGCGGTGACGCTCTTGGGCTGCAGACCTGGACTGAAGAGAATGAGAAAGCTAGCTGAGCACCCACGTTCACTCCTGGCTGCTTTCAGACTGCTGACGCAGTGTAAACAAACACCTCCAGCTCCTTCCACCGTACCCCACTGCTCAGTCAGGGTTTCTCCTGCGGCAACGAAACGCCATGGCCAAAAGCAAGTCAGGGAGGAAAGGGTTGATTTGGCTTACGCTTCCACATCACTGTTCATCACTGAAGGAAGTCAGGACAGGAGCGCCAACAGGACAGGAACCTGGTGGCAGGAACTGATGCAGAGGCCATAGAGGGGAGCTACTTACTAGCTTGCTTCCTCATGGGCTTGCTCAGCCTGCTTTCTTATTGCACTCAGGACCAGGGATGGCCCCACCCACAGTGGGCTGGGCCCTCTCACATCAACCTAAGAAAATGCTCCACAGGCTTGCCTGTGGCACTGTCTTGTGGAGATGTTTTCTCAGTTGAGGGTCTCTCCCCTCACGTGACTGTGACCTGTGTCAATTCGTCACGGCACAAGTGATTGACATAGCTTGTGTCGAATGTGTCATCCAGCACACTCACCAAAGCGCAAAGCGAGATACGAGTGCTACAATTCCTTTTCTGCCTGGTATGGCTGCAGAGATCAATCTGTCTAATTAACCAGACCCGGCATTTGGGGCTTGCAATGCTGACTCTGTCCCTGGACAGACCTAAAGGGGAAACGTGTGGGCTAAACTGGCTATGGGATGACTTGGAGCCTGGGACCCTGCGGGCTTGCCTGCTGTGGGTCGGTCTGTCGTCTTTGTCCACAGAAGCAGCTTGGAGCCAGGGTTGGATAGTATGGGCATAAAAGGGGCTTCCGGGTTGAGCTGTGTATTAGGGTGTGCCTGGAGCCTGAAGCTGTAGATTTGGGGAGAGATTGGGGTGTAAGGCCTCTGGATCCTGAACAGAGTCAAAGCCTGAACTGCGGGGGTTGGCCTGGCTGTGGAATAGACTCATAGCCCAAGTCTCCTGAGACTGTGGGGTCTAGCCAAGGACCATGGCAAGCATTGGGGTTCAGTTCTAAGTCAAGGACCTGGAAGCTGGGGTTGTGAGGGACAAGCCTAAAAACTGAGATTCTGAGAGCTGGCATGGTGCTCAGGACAGGCTCAAAGTGAAAGGCTTAGCGTTGTCCTGGTTTTACTAGGGGTGAGCATGAAGGTTGAGAAGACCCAGAAACCAAGTGAGACAGATATGGCTGAAGTCTGGAGAGAAGTCCCGAGCACCAGTCTGGAGTCTGGTGTCATGGAGTCCTGTCTGGTGTGCATGACTCTGCCCGGGTGCTCACCTCTACATCAGCTTATGCCTCCAGGCTCCCACTTCCTTCTCCCTCCTCCACCCAGAAGTTCTCTCACAGTGTGCTGCATGGGCTCAGATAAGGGGAGCTAGGAAACAGCACCCCGACACCTCTTCTTCTGTGCATCTTTTATTATCTCTGTGTAACATCCTGCTTGTGTAATTTTTGTCAAGTTCACATTAAGGTATTTTTGTAAACATAGTTGTGCAATTTGGTGTTTTTATGGGAAGATACACATAGAAAATTCCTACTCCACCATCTTCTTGTTGTCTTTGTCCCCAAAGCGTATTTGATTGAATAATTATAGAAAACACTAGCAAGGTTGATGTATTTTTTTAAAAAAAAAAATCGAAATTCATACATACATCATCCGTCATTGTAGGGATTGATTGATAGATGACTTGCACGGTTTCTGGGACACAGTAAATAATACATATTAATGTTTAGAAGTATTACTTTCAATTAGGTGTCCTTGATCCAATCTTGAGTGCTCCTCTTTCATTCTAATATGTGAAATGGGGCTTTGGAGTAGAAAGCTGCTATTTCCTCTTCGTTCTCTCAAAGCCTGTGACTTTAGTTGGTATTAGTGAAAAATTAGACTAAGCGAGCGAGCTAAATCTGAGTGAAAAATAAAGGAGATAGAGGAAATGAAAGAGGTCTATAAGAAGAAGGCAACAACAGGAAAATTCCCAGGCCCTTACCAAACCCCTCCCAAGTCAACCGGCCGTCTCACCTACCACTGAATAGAAGACGTCTAATAGATCCTGTGTCCTTGGTTGTCTCCGACCCCTGGCTGGCACTGGAGAAATTTAGTGAGAGTGTAGTAAGAGTGTGTACCAACTGCAGGTTAGACTGACTCTAACACAGCCTACACCAAAGCCACACCCAGAAGCTGATCCCATTTCCTCCTTAGAAGGAAATACTCCTCTCTGAATGTTGTCGGTTTTTCTCCAATGCATCCTCATGTCTTGTATGCTTACCTGGGAACTCTGGGCAACTAAATACTTACATTCCCAATACTAAGGACTTATCCCAATAAAGGTAGCACACGGCATCAGTCTTGAGAGATGACATCAGTTGGTATTTTTGATATTTAGTCAGATCCATGTCAGGAAAAGAGGTACGCTATCTGCCTTCAGAAAGAAGTAGCTAGAAAGTAGTTAAAGTGGTTAGGACTTGCCAGTCTGTTTCCTGAGTAAAGCAGAGCTATGGAGACCCGAGACCCAGGAAGTTCTTGTCACAGTCTAAGGTCGAGATTATGGATGTCTCAGAGAAGGAAGGAAACGTGACAACCATATTTCTAACTGCAAACTCAGGGCTCAAAAAATGGAATGAGAAGCATTTTTGCTTTGTTTTTTTAAAATAAAGTCAATGTATTCATGTATATTTGAAAAATAGAACTTTGAAGCAATAGAAAGCAAGCCACTTTGTCCTGGCTGGGTTCTTCTAGCCGATGTTCTGCCTAAGCCACTGCTCATACCCCTGGGGCTGTGGAAGACTAGGGCTCCCGTTCCCTCACGAGACAGAAGCGTTCTCCATTCAGTGAGGTGCTGTCAGGAAGTTAGCCACCATCCTCCTGCTGGACAATGCCAGCACCTACAGTCCCCTTTCCTGTCCCTTTATGACACAGGATAGCAATAGCGTCTCCTCTTATTTCCTCTGGGGACTGGACCACCCTTCTGCTGCAGCCCAAACTCAACCCACACATTTGTCTGTGACCTTTGTTCCACTGTTTCTAGAGTACCCCAGGAACATGGCAGTCATTTCTGATGGGTCTCTGCTAGGTACCTCACATGTGCCTAAATGTAAGGTTAAGCCGCAGGCAAGGAACGCCACTGGGGAGGCTTACTGAAGTGTTTGGTGAACATGATTCACCAGACAGATGAAGCTTAAATAGCTGTGAATTTAATAACAGCAGTGTTACCAACCTCGTGATGTTTGGACACCGCTGGCAGCATAGTGAGGCTGCGTTCCTAGAGAAGCTAGACATTCACTCAGGGGACACAAGAGCCTCACTGAAGCCCTAGGGTTGGCTCTAGGTGTACCAGCACCAAGGACTTCAGGGGGAAACTAACTGATGCTCATTCAAGGACTAGAGATTGTATCTCCCGACTTTGACTCACCTCATCAAGTACCTGCCAACTGCCACACTGCTTGCACTGAGATTGTAGCTTCTGTGTGTGTGTGTGTGTGTGTGTGTGTGTGTGTGTGTGTGTGGTGTATGTCTTAAAATCCACTGGCCATGGAATGCGAGATTCGGCTTCTCTCGTAACATTTTATTTTGGCCTGTGAAGACACTTTCTATTGTTCTCTGGCCTGTGTCTTCTGATAAGAAGCCAGCCCATAATTGGGTTGTTGTTCCTCTGGATGTAGTTGTCATTTTCCTCCTGACCATGTCAAGATTTGCTCTTTATCTTTGGCTTTCAATGCTTTGAAGATTTGCCCCGAGGAAGTGGCCTGACAATATAATCCCCAGCGTTGTATTAAAGCACAGACCGCTGCCTCTTCCAGATATGATAGACAAAAGGTCTGCCAGGCAAAGAAGTTTACAGAACACAGCCGTAAATCCTGTGCATATATACAAAGGGAGTGTGTGCCGACAGTGATGGGAGCAGAAGCCCAGGGACTCTGCAAAGGACGCGAAGTCGGAGAGTCCTAGAGTCCTAGAGTCGGAGAGGCTAGAAAACCTCAGATGAGACTCAGTTGCAGGAAGACAGAGTGCCTACAACTGAATGAGAGACCTAAATGGGAAACCACGCTAAAGAAAACACTAAGATGGCCAATAGGGATGTGAAGATGATCCATAGCTCTAGTCAAAAGTAGTGACCACATCAACAGTAAAATGTCCACTTCTAGGCAGATATTAAAACCAGGTGGGTACTGTGAGGCAACACCTAGTTTAAGTGACGCTCAAGACACAGAACAATACAGTTTGCATTTTGTTGTTGTTGTTGTTGTTGTTTAAATTTAAAAGCCGGTGAAAAGGCTGGCAATACTAAATATCAGCTAGAGGCCCTCTCACAGCTGCTGGCAGGAGTGTGTAATGGTGACCACAGCATGGCGATGTTTTAGGAAGGTAAGTGAGCACTCGCCTTATGACTCAGTCAGTTGGCGACAGTTCCCACCCAAGAGAAACAACATGCGTCCTGTGAAGCCATGTTAAAAAAGTGTTACTGCGGAGAGTGAAAACTAGGTACACCCTAAATAAGTGTCACACAGGAAGCAGAAGACCCCCCGTGGCGTATTCATATTCTGGAATACTACCAAGTCCTAAGAGATAAAAATATTAGTACATATAACAGCTTTAATGTGTTTCAGAAACTTGCTAAGTGAAGGGAGGCTAATATAGTCAGCCACAAACACGGGAGTCCATTTGTATGAAATCCTAGATCAGGCAAAAGTGTGATGTCAGGATTAGGTAAGTGTTTGATGGGGCAGGGACAGGAAGGTAACTATCACTTGTATGTTTGTGTGCATACAATGCACATATGTGCACACAATGTGTGGAAACCCAAGACTGACATCTGAAATCTTCTAATTGCTCATTTTGTGAGGCAGGGTCTTTTGAGAAAACCCAGAGCTTGCTAAGGAGACCAGTCTGGTTAGCCAGTTTGTGTGAGGAGTCCCCTGTCTGCCTTATGGGACTGGAATTACAGGGCTGCTGCCCCAGCATTTGGACTCCGTGGATCTGAACCCCAGTTCTGTTGTGTGCATGACAAGCCCTTTAACCCCTGAGCTGTCAGCACAGCTCCCAAAGATCTTTCATGGTCATCAGCAGAAAACTAGCTTGGCTTTAGGATCCACAGGCCCTAGTTTAGGCATGGCCAAGTGTGGGCGTTGGCCTGCCTTGTTGCCATTTTTAACCCTATTTTTCCGTCGGTGAGTGAAGAGGACGTTATTGCACGCTCACGGGTTGCTTAGAAGATTAGTCGCTGTAATGAACAGGCGTGCTCTCGGCTCCCATTATCTCTCAAGTCTTTTTTTTTTTATTCTAGGAGAAATGAATTCTGGGGCTACCTCTAGAGCCCTACCCTTGAGTGGTAGCCAGTGCTTTCAGCTGAATAATTCTATCCAAAAGTGCACTTGTCTCTGTCTTAGGAAATTATAAGCCCTGCCGATATCACTGAATAACTGAGCTCTGGGTATTTGAAATAGAGCCAGGTCGGTGTCTACTTGGTTATCGGAAGATTTTGGATTTTTACTCCTAGTGTGAAGCCCCAGGCACTACCATCAACATTTAGGGTAGTTTTTCTCAGAGCTGTACTACTGGTTTAGAAAAGCCGAGCCTGCAAGTCCCTTGCCTTGATCTTTTCCTATATTCCTTTTTTATCCACTACCTTTTCTATCTATTTCCCCTTTGTTATTTAATACCCTCACAGGAAGAAAATAGTTACCTAATTTTTTGATAGATAATCTTAAGGGTATGTTTATATTACTTTCAATTTGAGATAGGAAAGCTAATATGTTTTATCTGAATCCAGCTAACATTGTGTGTTAGTACAATAAAGTACAATAAAGGCTATAAGCAAATTTAAATAAAGTCACAAAGCATTCGCTATGCCACAGTAAGCCAAGGCTGGTTCTCTGGGCATCCTTGTCTTGCGGAGCAGATTGTTTCGGGGGTTGGGCTCTTGCTGCAGCTGCCTGGATGGCTCTCATGAAGTCCAGGCAGGAGATCTGACTGTCTTCCCCCAGCAGGACCTGGGAGGCATCTTATTTCTTATTTGCACCCAGATATTCTCATTCCTGGCTGCAAGTCTAATGCAGCTCCACAAAATTCAAATTGGCATCACATTCTCCTGTTCCTGTATGCAGCATGAAGTGTTGGACATACTTTTGATTTCTACTTTAAATTTCAGAATTGTTATGGCAATGAGTTAAATTGCATTTTCTGCTTTTGCAAGGTTGAGGCGAAAACTAATGACTTAGATAACAGGTTCCCTCCCCTCTGGTAATTAGAAAGACTTTAGCTTCATTATTTAATCTCCGGGGACAGGGTAAGTGATTGCGCGGTGTAAGTGAATAGCAGTTTACAGGTCCATTTTAATTAAAAATTTTCACAGTATGAATGATTTGTTAAACAAATATTAACAACATAAATGCTTGAGGATGCAGGAACTGTCTTCACCTTCTGCAAGATTAGTGCTGTAGCCCGTGGAAATTCATCTTCTACCAAATCCCGACAAGGGGACATTGGTTTCTTTTTGGTGACACCTACATTCTCATTTTCCTACCAATAAGGTCATTAGATTTGTTAGCAAAACACCCATCTGATGGACATCGCACTTCGGTTGTGCCTCAAGAGAGTGAGAACTGACAGGTGCTGATGGGGCACACGTCTGCCACTGTCAACCAGGAATCTGATGTTTACAGGGTCAGTCTATCACGGAATCCTCTAAGCACTTGGAGATGGGTGTGCACCTGAACCGCCCCATTATTGAGCCGTGCCACAGACAATTCTCTCAGGCGCAGGACTCTTGTGACTTCTGAGGACCTTGTAGAGAGGAAGGAGATTCCATCTGGCGTTGGTTTCAGCCAAGCATTTTAATCAGACCCAGGCAGATTAAATCTGTTCTGTGGGAGAGGAGGGTGCCAATTTAGCTGTTACTGGATCGATGAAGCAAGTCAGATTTTGAAAGGTTGTGTGGATCCGATTAGAGAGCTGGTAATTGGGTAACTGTCTATGAGCAGGACACGCCGGAGATGTATTGATCAAGAAAGGAAAAAGTCCGACTTGATTAACCTTCTAGGTGTCAATAAACCAAGGGCTGGTTTTAAACGCAGTTTCACTTCTGTTCTTCAGGAAGAGGCCAGCAATAGCCCAGAGAGGGCTGTGGATGAAGCGAGTTTTCCTAAACCAGGAACTTACCTTGACGCTCAGGAAAAGCGGGAAAAGATCAGGGTTTTCACCTCAGGCAAACGATGTTTTCTTCTAGAAGCAAATGTGTGCAGACAGAGATGCGGGTCTCACATCCAGAAACACCTCACATGGCTCTCACTTTGCAGGGGCTTCCAGAATACCTCCTCAGCACCAGGTCATCAACCCCAGGTCTTCTCCCTTTGGGATGCAGTTGGGCATTTTAGACTGTGGTCCAGACACAAGCTACACGGGGCAGAGCAGGCTGCCTGTCACACAGGCCCCAGCTGGGTGCCTCTGGATTAGAAATAACAAGCGCGCACTTTATTATCTGGTCTACATTTTTTTCTTTGATGCAGAGGCTCTTTCTACACTGCCCCCAGCTGTCCTGGAACTCACTCTGTAGACCAGGCTGGCCTCAGACTCGCAGAGATCCGCCTGCCTCTGCCTCCTGAGTGCTGGGATTAAAGGTGTGCACCACCACATTTGGCCCAATGGATGTATTTCGATTAATTCACAAAGGAAATGGTTAGCATAGAAGTTTCATACAGACTTCATTTTGGTCTTTCTAGCCAACACATTCCCTCCCAGATTCTTCACTTGCTCTTCCTTGCTGTGCACTTGGCACCCCTGCCTCCCTCCCCCCAGTGTCTTGGCTCTATTGCCCTCCTCCCCCTATGTCTTGGCTCTATTGCCCTCCTCGCCCCCTCTCTTTAAAAAAATCTCTCTTTTTCTGGTCTGTGCTGGGAAACTGAGGTTCCCTTTTTTCAGGGTTCTTAGTCTTGTTGATAAAATAAATTGGAAATGAACTCAGAGGGAAGATTGAAACAATTTTATTAGCGTTGGGAAGAAAAATCACAGCACAGGCTAGGTAAAAATCCCAGCAGCTACCAGAAGACAGGGAAAAGTCATGTCTTCTAAGTGAGGCATAGGATGAAGCAAATGTCTTTATAGCAAGGGAAAAGTGGTTACCTCAATCCATGGCCCACATGTAAACCCACAAACAAGCCTCCTTCCAAACCCGAGGCCTGTGAGCCCGCTTGGTGAACAGGCCACCAGTCCTGGATGAGCATAGTTACCAGCCCGATCAAAACAGCCTCTCTTCACAGCACACGGAGACCACCACAGCTGGCTACAGCTGGAAACGATGCAGAGATCAGACCATGGGGAGCCTGACGCTAACACAGATGTATCACAGCTCTGCAGCTCTGGCTTGGGGAACATTGAGGAAGAGGGGTGGAACAACTGTAAGAGTCAAGAAGTCTACTGCAAAAGTCTCTCATAGAAATGGCCGCATAAACAAGACTGGAACAAGGCAATATCAGGGCACATGCTAACATAGGAGGAGGAAAAACTGCACCAGGTCTCAGGAGAAGGAGAATTAGCCTCTCTCGGGGAGGAACTCCCTTACTCGATTTACAGTGCAGTGGTCAGCCTTGAAACCTTACGCACACAACCCAAATGGACTCAGCATGTTGCATGTATATGTATATATGTATCTATCTACCTACAAACATACATATATTTGTGCATACATATACAAGCATCGTTATACCTACCTGTGTGTGTGTGTGTATGTACCAATAATAATGAGGAAGAGCCTATGGACTTGAGAGTGCGGTGGGAAATGGGAGGGGCTGAGATAGAGTGGCTGGTAGGGCCTGGAAGGAGGAAAAGGAGGGGGGGGACGTGGTGCAGCTCTATCTCAATTAAAGATACTTGATTTGTTTGCTTTTTAAGGGAAAGGAAGAGGTACTTCCAGGAATAGAAGTGGGCTAGGAAGCTTAGGAGCGAGCCCTAGAAGCATCCGTCATACAACATATGGTCTTTTATAGCCCTTCACATCCTCTTCCTGTTTGAACTTAAAAGGCCTTCGGGGGCAAGCTCTGTTTGTTAGATGATGCCAGGGTAAGGAAGTGCTTCCCGTCTTCCCCTGCAAACTGGCATTGTTTGGGTTAATCTTGATGTAGCATTCTTCAATTCCTACTCTACTGCCACAATCTCATGGGCCCCTCCAAGTTTCCTGCTCAGTGCCCACATTCACTCCACCTAGACACAAATATGTAGCCGTTAGTGACTGGGGATTGTGCACAAGATAGAATATATGTATTCGTCTTTCCGAGCCTAGCTTACCTTGCTTAGTAGAATATCTTTCGGTTCACTTTTCTGCAAATTTTATGATTCATTTTCCACTGATGGCTCAGTGGAATTCCATTCTGTTTATGCATCATGTTTGCATTATCTGCTCATTTGCTGATGGACATCTAGGCTGATTCTATTTCCTCGCTCTTGTGAAAAGAAGAGGAAGAAACAGGGACGTGACAGTGTCTCGGACGAGCACGTACTTTTAGATTTCTATTAAGTAGCAGGGAAAGCCTGTCCTTCACCAAAAGCTGTAGGTGAGATCACTGACACTGGGCGTCAGTGAGAACTTTTGAGACTCCGCCCCCTGCACTGAAACAGCAGCTATGAGACTGGCAGTGGGAAATGTGGGGGAACCTTCTGGACCTCGTCCTCACTCCTGCTCCTCCTGCAGCAGAAGCCTGGCTCTGAATTGATTAAAAAATCCAGCGCCTGGCAGGAAGCGAACGGTACGGATGCTCTGTGGATGCCAAGTGCGTCTGATGGGGACACGGACCTCCAGAGCACTGGGCACACCAAGCCCACACTGTGCTGCCCTCGATAGGGCATGCAGAGCACCAAAAGCCATCATGACTGTCCCTAGGAGTCCGTGACTCTTATCTCCCCCCAATAAAAACAAAATAGGTTTGAAAGCAGAGGCAGTTTCAAGTCTGATTAAAGCCCCAAAACAATAACATTTTAATCGAAAATTTCAGATAAAGGAAATGGGAAGTAAAGAGGCTAAAGAACAGCTTAAGGAGGCCGTGTTTTGAGGGTTTAATACACCGTAAGGAAGCATATTGCATGTTTAATATTCGGGTCTATAAGCGACCTCCTCGTTTGCATGCAGCTGGCAGAGGACAGGAACAGAGAGAGAGCCTATAGAATTGCCAGCTTGACAGGGCATGGGTATTCATAAGCCTCGTGTCGATCGATAGTCACCCTGTTCTGTGGGAGCAAAGCCAAGGTATCCGATACTAGGTGACTTAAGGGAGAAAACAAGCTTATTTCCATCGAAGTCCTGGGGACCCAAGGGCCTGTGCTTGGCGAGGGCTTTCTTGCTGACCAAGGTCCACAGGACGTGGAGCCGCGCATCTCATTATTCTCACTCAGGAGGCTTCACCTTGGTGCCTCTTCTAACCATAAATACTTCCCAGAGGCCTTGCCTCTCAACCCCGCAGCTACACGGTCCACTCTCTTAAAACCTCACAGTGGGGATTAGCTCTTAACAAGGGAACCCTTGGAGACTCGCTGAGGCCGGGTACAAACCGCAGCAGCTGTTAACTGTTTCCCATACGGAACCTTGGTTCACATTTTATTTTGACCCAAGACATAGAGACTTGGCCAGCACTTAGGGAAGCCCTCTCAGGCATCTGCCCTTTGCCAGGGTCCATACTTGCACGGCTGAGTCCACAGACACAGTCATCTGGGATAGCAGCCATGCCCTTACCTCTGCTTACCATGGCCACCCCCAAAATCACCTCAGTCCTAGTGGAGAATACAGAAATGGAGCTGAGTGGCAACCACCCACACAGTGCAGTCTCAAGTCCTGTGCCTTCAGGATGAGTCAGATGCTCCCTGTGGATCACCTTGGCACTGTGAGGAGCTTGACCACAGTTCCTGATACCCATGTTAAGTGTTTTTTAGGGTCTTTTCTCTGTGGATCAAGCCTGCGCAGCCCAGAACAAGGATATTGAGCGTCCCCACTGACGCAACCTTTTGACATATAACTTTTTCTAGAAAACCATTTTAAGTTTGTGTGCATGCATATACATCAATATTGTGTAGAAAGCAACCAGATTAAAGCTAGCATGTACAACATCTTCCATTCCCTCTCCCAGATGAGCCATTTCATTTTCTGTTAATAAAACCCAGCCCTTTTTAAGAAAAGTCTCTTGCATCATTTCTGGTACCCATTATAATTAGACAATGGGCTACATTCATGACTCCAAGACTGGTGACCTCTGACTCTCAGGAGGTCCGGGATGCAGGAGAAGGCAGCTACCTGCAGAGGGAAGCTCCATTGGCCATCTGTGTAGAGAAGGGGTGTTCAGCCCTCCCATCTCTGGCCAACTCTTAGGTTGGGGCTCAGAACCAACAACACTGTCCAAGAGTCATCGGGAAGCTGGTCTGGATGCTGGAACAGGAGGAGATGGGGAATTGCAGGAGAAGGAAGGTAGTCACGGGTGTCTGTGAAGTTCACCCGGGCATAGTTTGAGTCTGTCTAGTGATGAGCTCAGGCAAACACGATCTAGGAGCATGGCACACACTGGCAGGAGTAGACACTGAAGCCTAATTTCTATGCACTTGGTTCAGCAGTTATGATTGAGTTGCCTCCCCAGCCCGCCCCAGCAAGACAGAGAACAGAATCCAAACCATTTGTGGCCCTTCTTGTAGATCAGTTGTGACCCGTGTTGTCACTGAACTAGGTGCCAGTACCAATGGTAGGAGGGCAGGATTGACACACGTTGTATGTCATCAACAACCAGGAAGCCGGCAGCTGACTCTGAGGCAGGCACTCTCCCAGGTGGACTTGTGACTGCAAGCATCTCCATGTCCTTTCCATTCTGCTAGCAAATGGCACCAGCAGCCTTTGGGGGCACCATCCCTGGTCATGCCTCCAAGGGGTTTTCCTTAGTTTGGGGGATGACTTTTCCTGTCCCTGAAGAGGGGGTGGCTTGTAGAAGAAGTGTTTTCAAGTATTTGGGAGGCAGGAGTTTCTGGAAGCTTTCTTACGCTTCAGTAATGCAGGTTGAAGACCCTTCTTAACGCCGTAGATCTTTGGACCTGAGAGAGACGAACTTTGAGGTTTGAGTCAGCTTGCGTCTGCTCAAGTTCAGCTGTATCAGCTGCTCATTGCGGCTACAACTTAAAGACTTAGCACTCTTAACTGTTCGAGCCTCAGCTTCTCCTACGGTAAAATGGGCAGGTTTCACCAGCTACAGTTAAAGATGATGTCATATGTCACATGACACTCAACCACGTGACAGACACCCGCATCTAACTCAATCCTGTTGAAGTAGGTATCCGTGCACCCCTTCAATTACAGAATAAAAAAGCAGGGTGAAGTGCAGAAAGCAGGTATTTGGTGTTTCTCAAGTAGTTACTACACTAAGCACCCAGAAGAAAATGCTGTCTTTCTTGATTAGCAGTTGGCCCATCTGATAACCGATGTGAACGCTGCTCTCCAGGTTTTGTCAGGCAGGAAACTCATCCCTGGTCCCAGGAAACAACACAGCAAGGCCAGATTCGAGGTGGGTTGGGGTGAGAAAGGCAGTCAGCTTGGAGCGGCGGCTAGGGGTGTCTGAGTAGCTGCCTCGTGGCAAATAGGGTGTCCTCAGGCCTTGCAGTCCTTTGCTTCGGCTGGCTGGGGAGGGAATCTTTCTTTCTAACAGGCCATTGGCTCTGATTGATGGAGAGAGCAGCCTCTGCTAGGAGAAGCTGACAAAGGCAATTTACCGAAGGGTGCGCACAGGAGGAACTGAGCCATGTGCTGACAAGGCAGATGGCGGCCAGCGCAGTCCCCCGGCCACTGCTGTGTGGCAGACACTTGTCAGCTCACGGTGTAAATGTAGCAGCCACGCCGTTCCACTCTTCAGCTGGGCCCGAGATGGATGGTGAGCTCTGCGGAGGCCATCCATCACACGGGAAGAGAGCTATGTGTCATGAGCTTTCTGATCCTGACAGCACACTCCCTAGAGGAGTCGGGATGTGGGGCATGCCAGTCAGCGCTCAGACCCTGGGACGTCTTTGGCTGTACGGAAGGGTTTTTTACCCAGGATCCCCTGCTGCTTCTCTGAAGGACAAGAAATGCTGAAGAGACTGACTCACTCCTGCCGTCAGGCCTCCTGGGAGCAGGGTCTGCCCTTTCTTCCCAACATGGGTATGAATCCATATGAAAAACATACTCGAAAAGCTCGTGATCTCATGAAGAGGTTTCCACCCCTACCGCCAGGGCTGTAGAGACCACCGGTCAGGGAGCCTGAGGTCTGGGGGCCACCAGGCCAGTTGAACCTCCCTCAATCTTCTTGTCGGCTCAACCAGCAGACTCAAGGTTCGCTGGAAGTATCTTTCCCATAGGAGGTCAGAACATCTGCCAACACATCTGAAGCAAATGCTGCACAAAGCAATACCCTTCCTGGTGCCATGCCTCTGGGAAATTTGATTTAGTTTTGTTTCGTTAGAGAAATTCTAGCCTCGACTCACAAAATAAAGGTTATTTTTCTAAATGATCAAGATTCATCGTTTGAAAATCATTCTCCTAGCAACCTTTTGGATCTAGGCTGCTGTGTCTGTCTCCAGTGCCACCCGGCTGATTCAGGGTTTGGTCATCTTCTTCCTGGACAACCACACTGCCCCCTCGGCTTCCTTTTTTTCCTGCATCCCCGGGGTGGCAGACAATGGGATTTTCTGATAACCATGTGGCGCTAACCGCACTGCTCAGATGCTCCGAATTCTCAAGTGGCTCAGACGGTTTTTACAGCACCTCTGGGCCACAAAGGGAATGGCTTCCACTTCCCAGGCTTGTCCCCAGATGTTTCTTCTTTCCTGTCTTTAAGATAGTCTCGCTGAATGCTCAGGTCCTCGAACCTGTTGCACTCCATGTTGGACCCGGTCTTGTGTGTCATGCTTGTCTCTGTTTGAAGTTCCCCTTTCTTTCCTGTCCCTTTAGAAAGATGTCCCCAGGGAGGAGGAAACATGTGGTATCAGAAATGCTTGGTACCACACAGGAAGACTCCCAAAGCTTAGTGTGTAGGAAGGAATATTGGAGGGACATTCTCACAGGCTAATGACTCACGTGTCCCACGTGCCTTCAGAGAGTGGAGAACACACGCCTTCATTGTAGTGTGGATCTATATGTAGATGCTTCTGCACAGTATTAAGTCCATGACTTCATGAGGCCTGAGCGCCAAGCACTTAGCTGCTGAGAGCTAGCCTCAGCCTCTTCCGTAGGACAGTCCTTTGCCAAAGTGGGGGCGTTTACCTGAAACATCCCAGCAGCTGGTCACTCTCCGCATCAGTCAGAGCCAGTGACTGACTGAGAGGACTTCGGAGCCTCAGAGGGGCCCGCCCTGCAGCACAGTCCATACCTGACATTCTCTGGACACCAGGCTCAATCTGGGGCCCAGCCGACACTGTCCTCCTCCTGGCTTTCTTCGGCTCTGTCCCCTGCCCTCGCTGTCCTTCTCTTGCCAGCATTCCCCGATAAGCTAGCTCCTCAAGTAAGCTCACATAGGCTCTGCAGCTAAGTCACTCGAACCCTGGCCGTTCAAAGCTCTCAAACATACAGAGGAGGCTGCCCTCTGAGGGCTGGAACGTAGGTAGGAGTCCCTGCCATTGAAGTGGCCTTCTTGGTACCAATGTGGATATTTACATAACTGGGTGATGGGGACTAAGGAGCTGCATTTTACCCCAGAGGCAAAGCTGGCCTGGTTCTAGTTATAGGCAAATAACAGGTGGTCTAGTTTCATGTTAGAACATTGGGTTTCTTGCTGGCAGTCGATTGATCTAGACTCTTGTCAGACCTTTGGGCTCCTTGTTGGTAGCAGAGTGGTCCTATCTTCCTAGTTTCCTGGTACTGCAATGAGCACTCAACCCACAATAGCACTGTTGGAGTTAATTAGCTGAACACACTCTGAACCTCCCAACCAGATGGTAGGTGTATATGACCAGATACACGGCCAAGGGCCCTCACTGATTCCTGTCTCTGGGACGGTTCATCCATCCCGTCTTTCAAATGAGCAGATGTGGTACCTACTGGAGCAAGGACCTTATCATAAAATTCTAAGAACGCCTTATACGTTCTGCTCCTATCCATCTCCTAAGAGCCCGGCAGCTATTCACAAGATTAACAACACTGGGAGAGGGACGTGCCCGGCCACTTAGTGAATTACTGGTCTTTGGCTCCCAGAATGGACTGCAGTCTGTGAATCAGAATGTGGCCATCAGCGGAAAATGATGATTTGGCGCAATTTCCTGTTTTGGTCCGCATCCATCTCACAGAGTCTCTGATCACTCCATCCTGTTTCCAGGGTCGAATCGTGTGGTTCGAATAGATGAAATTAGTCAGAATGACTGCACTGGCTCTGTCTGATCAAGTAAGCTTAATTTCTTTCAGAGGGGACTAGAAAAAGCCCTCAGAAAAGTACCCAATTCACCAAAAATAAAAACAAAACAAGTTTGGCATGCGTGTAATAGCACAGGGGAAGCAGGAAGATTGCGAGTCTGAGACCACTCCGTCTTGAAACGTCTTGAAATTAAATCAACGAAAATAGCAAAAGTGGTGGTTCTGAAACACCAGCCATTTTAAGTGACATTGCCTGCCTCTGTGTGATCACAGTTGTTAGCTTTAGCTTGATCCCACAGATGAAAACCCCAAGTTGCAAAAAGGGTAGAAAGTGTAGTTCTGGAAAGTGCTCAGATCTAGGCCTTCATTGTCCTTCCCAGATATGCCTAGGAGCCAGGCTCTGGCTGTGTGGTGTGTGTGTGTGTGTGTGTGTGTGTGTGTGTGTGTGTGTGTGTGGCCATGGAATAACTGTCTGTCAATCCCCAGCAGACAGTTCCTCAAGTATTTTACCCCTGATTAGATTTCTAACAAGAGCACTGCTGAGGACTCCTCCCCTTAATCGACATCATTATCGTGGGACATTCTATTCCGCACTTGCCTTCTGCTTGAAGACTGATTATGCGGCCTGCAATGAATTGTGGCCTAATCTTCACTAATGCATAATTAATACATGCTGATTCAATTAGTCAGAACACCCCACACACAGTTTTTCTTGCTAAAAATTTACATTTATATTAGAAAATTTATAACACTGTGAGAAGGGAATAAAAAAAAAATCCCCCGGAGCTCCGGCAGCCCACTTCCTTTCCTCTTATCTGGTGTGTTGTCTCTAGGCACCTGATGGCTTCTCAGCTCTCAAGTGCTGCAGGGGCTGAGACTGGGGCCCCTGACTATGATGACTTGGCAAGGGGTTGCTTTCCAGCAACTCAGCAATGAGCCTGTCCACCCAGACAGTACTCATTCACGCTCAGTTTCCAGTTCTTCCTGAGTGCCTCCTTGGCATGACGTTTTCTTCTCTCTCACACAGGCCGTTCACCTCATACTTAGAGGTACAAGGCTTCCCGATCCATCTTTTAAAATCTTAATTGGTGCCCCATCTCTGTGTAAGTTCTTTGACAATTTCCTGTGTGTATATATTGCATTCTGCTGCTCTCCCCATCTCCTCCTCCCGCCATCAGCTCCTCCTGCCTACCTGGACCTCTTCCAGACTCCTGACACTTGTTTTTGTGCTGTGGCTCACTTAGTTTAACCACGCCCATCAGTGTGACCATGAGATTGGATACATCCATTAGAACCTGGTAGGGTCACCGTAGTATACCTCTGAAGGAAGCCCCTGCCCTCCTTTCCCGGCCTTTATCAGTAGCAAACAACGTTGAGGAGTGGGACCCCAGAGGCCATCCTCCACCTATGTGCGGCAGTCGATGGACCATTATTGTTGGACTTGCTGCAGTCATCTGCCAATGTTGAAACTTGGTGTTCAAAGCATTTTTGTCTTGCCCAGAAGATGGGGTTCCGGAGCCCTTCTCCCTGTCTTCCAGCTTTTACATGCTTTCTGTCTTCTCTTTCACACTGTCCCCAAGTTTTGGAGTGGATGGTATACATGTCATGTTTAGGGATGAACACTTATTCTCAGTACCTTGTGCAACTATGGGTCTCTTCATTCGCTGCAGTTCATTGGGAAGACAGGATTCTCGGACAAACACGGAGTGGTGATTGTCTGTGGCTATAAACTTACCTATTTAGAAGGTAGTTTGGTGCAACCATCAATTTAGATAAGCAACAAAATTAAGTTTCCCCTTGGGGACTGTGTCTTTCTGCACTATGGGTTCTTTTGAGTGAGTTTACAGTTCTGGGCATGAATCTCCTCCTGTAGAGTAAGCCTCAAATCCAATCAGAAATGCGTCCAGCCAGAAATGTGTCCAGCCCATCCTTCCTTCTTGTTTCTGTTTCCTTCTTCCTACACGTTATCGCGTTTGTCAGCACCCATTGTCTTAAAGCAGTCACTAGTGCAGGCCTTAACAGAGAACTTGGGGCGCTCCCGAAATTTGAAACACTAGGCTGCCAGTCAATCTTTTCTTCCACAAACGGCTATGGTCATGCTGCCTTATCTCAGCGGTAGAAAAATAATGAAGACAGAAATTGGGACCAGGAGTGGGGCATTGTCATGACAGGCCGGAGTGTGCTGTTTTAAGTGGGGGACTGTAGCACAAATTCTAATTGGCATTAATAATAAAAACCCAGTGTCAGATACAGCGGTTAATACTGAAGATCAGAGAAGCAGAGCAGCCAACCACTAGAGAGTTCTTTTCCCTCTACCAATGCTCAGACTGAAGGGGCGATCCTGTCCCCAGACTGTCTCTTCAGACTTCATCCTCAGACTGCAACTGTCTCCACCAAACCTCAGACTGCAATGAGTTCCTGTCTCCTCCCGCGTTATATTCGTCTCTCCGCCCAGTCACATCACTCCTGTCTCCACCTCCCTGGTGCTGGGATTAAAGGCACGCTCCACCGCTGCCCAGATGTCTCCAAAGTCCTGGGATCAAAGCTGTGTGCCACCACTCCCTGGCCTCTAGTGGCTTAGCTCTGCACTCTCATCTTCAGACAAGTTTTACTTGTTAAAACACAAACAAAATATCACTACAGGGGACATGGAAGGCTTTGGGACTCGGTCTAGAAAAGTGGCTGAATGCGTTCCATGGGCTAAATAGGCCGTCCTGGTATGCGCTTGGAAGAAAGTAGTGCTGTGAGCAATGTGGACTGTGGAGGACCAGCTCAGGGGGTTTTAGAGGGACACAGTGTTAGCGCCTGGGCTAGAGACTGTTTTTGTGATATTTTGGCAAACAGTGTAGCTGCTTTCTGCCTTTGTCCTAAAGCTTCGACCAAGGCAAAATGTAAAGAACAACAGATTAGCAGGTGGAACAGATCTCAAGACAGCCTAATACTGTTTCTGTGGCTTGGTTACTAGTAGTTATTTTTTTTTTTTGATCTATAATAAAAAAAAAAAAAGAGCATACAGGACACAAAGAAATACAAAGTGTCGGGGCTGGAGAGACGGCTCAGCTGTTAAGAGCACTGGCTGCTCTTCCAGAGGTCCTGAGTTCAATTCCCAGCACCCACATTGTGCCTCACAAGCATCTGTAATGAGATCTGGTGCCCTCTTCTGGCCTTCAGGCATACATGCAGGCAGACCACTGAAAACATAATAAATAAATAAATCATGAAAAAAAAAAAAAGAAAAAGAAATACAAAGTATTTAGTTTAGAGCCAAAAGAAACTCTGGGAGATTTTAATGTTATAAAAGCTTGGGCTAAAAAGATAGGAGAGACCCATGAGAACTGGATTAAAGGAAGGTGTGCCCTCAGGTGAGACCCTACACAACTGCTCTTCCAGCTTGAAATAAGGAAATGCCTGAGGAATTTTCTGGTCCGAAAAAGCAACAACAAAAGAAAGTTTATGCAAATGAGATTCAAGAAGGGAGGGGTGAGGGACGACACTGCACTTGGCTGCTGTTTCTGGTTTGGGAATCTTGAAGGATATGTAAATAAAGGGGTTGTGGAATCTTCCTCTGTGATTAAAGAGAGTTGTTGGGGGCCAGGATGTGGTCACTGGGTCCCTCCATGAAGGCCCTGAGAGGCTATTGTACGAGACTGTCCAAGTGAAACCTGGCTTGCACTGGTGGCACTAGGACATGGGAGGTGCAGAGTCATGAGACAACTGCCAAAAAGACCTGAAGACAGGGAGTGGAACCCAACTCCACAAGGCTGGCGCTAGCAGACAGGTCTGACATCAGACATGGAGCCGCAGGATTTGGAGTTCCCCTGCTGGGTTCAGTCTTAGCTTTGGTCCAGTATTTTCTCACTATATACCCAGTCCTCCCTTTGGGGATGGTAATGTATATTCTATGACATTATATCTTTTTATTTTGTGCGTTTTTATTTTGCTTTTACTGAGCAGCAGGGTGGGCAGGAAGGTCTGGGGGGGTACAATTAAGAGAGTACCTTGGGTCTCAGAAGAGACTTTGGACTTTCAACTATGTTGACACTGAAAGACTAGTGGGACTTTTGAAGTTGCACTAAACACATTTTGCATTGTGTCATGCACATGAGCCCTCGGGGACCAGGGAGTGGAATGTGGTCCCTTGGTGAATAATGGTCCCTGTAGGTCATCCATTTGGATACTAGGTCCCTAGCCTGTGGACTATTTGGGAAAGATTAGTAGGTGGGTCCTTGTTGGATGAGGTACATCACTGGGAGCTATACTTTCACCAGTAGCCTCTCAGAAGAGCCTCTCTTCATGGCACCAAGTCTCAACTTCTTTGCATGACCCCTTCAGGTCTGGGCCTTCAACAGCCACTGAGGCTGCATTTTTACCAATGGCCTCTCACAATGGCCAAGGCTCAGTGCTCTCCACGACTCTTTTATGCCTTCAGAACCAGTACAAAGTTCAGCTGCCAGCACTAAGTACAGCCTTGGCTCCGTCTGGAACAAAGTTTGTGTGTGCTGCCAAGAGCAAACACTTCCTAGGAGATGTCACCTCAACAATGCTGGTCTCTCCTCAATCACTGCTAATTTCTTAGCTCCAGCTAGCCGGCATCAGATGTCCCGGTAATGTAAAGATTTCACTTCAGTGTTGCTGATTTCTCACTAATTCTGGCTGGCTCTTCATCCCAAACTGATAGAAACAACAAAATTTCAATTCAAATTAACAAACAGCACCAGGTGATGGTGGTGCAATGCCTTTAATCCCAGTACTCAGGAGGCAGAGGTAGACAGATTTCTGTGAGTTCGAAGTGAGCCTGGTCAACAGTGAGTTCCAGGACAGGCTCCAAAGCTACACAGAGAAACCCTGTCTCGAAAAACCAACCAACCAACCAACCAGCCAATAACAACTAACCAACCAACCAACCAAACAAACAAAAAACCAAAATAGCAAACAGGCGCAATGGAGTCTTTAAACTTCCCTCTGAAACTCCTCAAGCCAGGGCCCCATCTTCTTAATTGCTCTCCACATTCTTATCTTCCAGCCTCCTACTGAATAGCTCACTGAATTCTCAATACTTAATGGCATTTCTAGCTCAAACTTCCAAAGTTCTTCCACAAACCATCCAAAAACATGGTCAGGTCACAGCAGTACCCCACTCCTGGTACCAAGTTATCTTAGTTAGGGTTCCTTTTGCTGTGACAAAAACACCATGACCGAAAAACAAGTTAGGAGAAAAGGGTTTATTTATTGATATTGCTGTCCATCACTGAAGGAAGTCAGGACAGGAACTTAAACAGGGCAGGAATCTGGAGGCAGGAGCTGACGCAGAAGCCGTAGAGGTGTGCTGCTAACTGGCTTGCTCATCATGGCTTGTTCAGCCTGCTTTCTTCTAGAACCCAGGACCACCCAAGGGTATTCTTACCCACAATGGACTGGACCCTCCCTATCCGTACTAGTTAAGAAAATGCCTTCTAGCTGGATCATGTGGAGGCATTTCCTCAATCGAGGTTTCTTCCTTTCAGACAGCTATAGCTACAGCATGTGTCAAGTTGACATAAGACTAGCCAGCACAGTTATACTTGGCATAAGTTACATATGATAGCATCTATGTACTAAACTTTCAGTAAGACTTTGAGCATGGTATTCAGATAGTTAGCCACCATTCGGAATGAGATCTAGAACATCTCAGAAGTCCCTGGAGCATCCACCGGCCAGTTTTCTCTTTTCCATGGGTGACCACTTTCTTGTCTCTGTCACCTGTATGATGAAGGGTAGTACTCCGTCTTTGATGTGCACTGTCTTCTAACCAAGACTTCCATATACAGTGTATTGATACAACTAGGGGATCTCTTTGGTCATGGACCCTGTATTGGTTTCTATTAGAGTTATAACAATTTGACATGAACTCAGTGGTGCGAGACAAGAAATCAGATATATACAGTCAGTCTTAGGGCTATGTTCCTCCCAAGAAGAATCTGTATCCTGTCCAGCTTCTAACGTATGCTGTATTGCTTGGTTCACAGTCCTTTCCTCTCTGTTCAAGGCTTTCTGGGTCTGTGTTTTTATTATATAAGAATTTCTATGTTTTAAGAACTCGTAATTATATTTTACCCAATAGGTAATCCAAAATAATCTTTCCATCACAATGCTATAATTCTTAATTACAAGTCCTTTTCAAACTTTTATTCTTTTGCTACACAAGCTAACAAATTCACAGGCTCTGAGAATTAAATTGAAGACATCTCTGGGAGAGCATTATTTAGCTGAACGTAGCCTTTCTCTATTCCCTGTTATAAAGCTGTCCTCCTCAACTGAGGACATTTTTTTTCCCTGCAGGGGATATTTGACATAGCTAAAGACATTTCTGACTGTCACGATTGATGTGCTGAGGACAAGACTGCTGGTAAACAGTGCTCAGTGTACAAGACAGCATCACACAATGAAGGATTATCCATCCCCAAATGCCAGTATGGCTGAGACCGAGAAACTCCTTTAAACTGAGGGCCTGGCTCTTAAGGAGGTTTTTCAATTGGCCAATAAGGAACGCAGCTTTTGTTCTTAGGTGAATGTCTTCTCAAGGCTGTCTTTAGAGTCCTGAAGGGAAAGGAATTTGATCCTAGAGTTAATGCCAGCTAATCCAGAGGCGGGTGTGTGTGAAGAACGTGGGGGGAGGTGCGTGTGTGTGTGTGTGTGTGTGTGTGTGTGGTGGTACAGGAGCAGGGTGGCCTCTCCTCCTATACTCTTATGTGAAAATAAGAGTAAGCGCTTTGGGATGGAGCTCCCAAGAGCATCATGGCATTCCAGAGAAGAGGGAGTCACATATAATTCAGGGCGTGTGAATCAAGCTAGAGAAAGACAATAAAAACAAATCCCGTAGACCCGGATGCACATAGACTCCTCACCCCACCACACAGGTTTAAGAATTATTAGCTAGACATGAGTTGGAAATACTTAAAGCCATGTGAATATTATTTAAAGTTTTGTCAAAGGTCACCAGAGCAATAAAATCAGGAACAGAACAAGGAAGAGAAAGCATTTTGTGCCCTGGTGTGATCCTGGTAGAGTCTTTTTTATTTCAGACTGGTGAATGTATTATTTGTATACTAAAACTGATTTAAAACTTATCTTAAATCATTTAAAATATTTAAAAGATCCCAAGTCCCTGTGATTGCCACTGTCCAGCACATCTTTATAAATGAGTTTCCCTTGTTTATAATTCTAGGAAGAGTTGGAGGCAACCCACATGTCAACAGCAGAGGACTTTAAATACATTGTGATATATCTGAGCCACCGCATAGTTATTAAAATAATGGCCTTATTGGAAACTAATGTAGAAATACGAAAAATGTTAGGAAATAATGCCAAATAAAATGTATGTATGCTTCATAAAATTACTGCTATTGAAAAAAGAAGTCTCAAAAGGTTTACCCCAGTGACAAAATCCCTTGTGTTAGCACTACGGGGACGCAGAAGATGCTTAATCACTGTTTCTATTCCCTTAGCCACCTTCCCTCTGCTCCACATGTAAAGGCAGTCTTATGCTGGGAAGGCAGTTTCTCTTAAAAAGTGTAGGAATACATTAGTTTTAGATGCCTGAGGAATGTGGAGGCTCACAGCCCTGGCTGCTGCTGTTGGGAGAGAGGCCTCTGAGGCTTCCGAAGCAGGAGATGGGAATTTACATGGAAGCAGCTTCTCAGCTTACCTTTCTTAATGGAAGGAAAGAAAGAAACTTAGATAAAACGTAGATGTTCCTTTGTGTGTGTGTGTGTGTGTGTGTGTGTGTGTGTGTGTGTGTGACTGTCAGTCCGTCTGTCTTTTATGTGAGTACTGGTGTTACACAGCAGAATGTTACCACATTCAGGAAGATCAGTGTGCACTGGCTACCAAGAGAAACTTAAGACCACTTGATCTGAACAAAGTCTGTGCTCTGACAGCCCTGTAATGGATTTGAGCAGGATAAAGACCCGAGATAATTTAATGTAAGAATGCAAAAAAATTCATGTTGATAATTCTTTTTAACAATGAAGGGCGAATATTGGACACTGAAGACTGGTCCAGGACCATTCGTGTCTCCTGTCAAGTCTCTTGGTTCAATCTTATGCTTGCTCATCTTGAGACAATGATGAGGCTTGGTGCCTGCCACTCCACTTCCTGAGCACCTGGTTAGGTTATCCTTTGAGAAACCACCCTAGGTGAAAAGCCAAGCTGCCAGATTTGTCAAATATAGAGTAGCCCTTGAGGAAGTCTTCAAAGAAATTAAATCGTTCATATTTGAATGTGGGCCACAATTGTGGAGAATCCCAAAGAGAACAAGGTGAACTCATGGACAAGGACTCAAGTGACGTCAATGAGAGCACCTTGTGTGTCCCTGCCAGGGAACAGTGGCTGCAAGGCTGGACAGAATTGGACGTGAGACTTGACTGGGACCCTCCCCTTTGAAAGGAGCCAAGCGAGCTGTCACACACAGCAGGGGTCATTGCATGTGAGCTGTCTGGAAAGCAGTATTTTCTTCCTCCCTTTGGGCTTTGTTCAGGTTTATTCGGGGAAACTACAAAAGAAGTGGATCACAGAATTTAGGGGTGATTATACAGGCTCTATAGAAGGTCAAGGTAAAAAAAAAAAATGTGGTAGCTGTGCACCTGGTGGAGAGAAGCCTTTTCCAACCGAGAGTCCTGTGCAGAGTTCAGAGGGGCCATAGACAGGACCCAGGAGGAAGAGGGTGGAGTAGGAGAACAGCCAACTGCAGGAGGACCCTGGGGGAGCAGGGACAGTTAGGATGAGAGGCATTGTAGAGCTGGGAAGGAATTCAGACGGAGAGAACTCGAGCAAAGCATACCCAGCTTTGTCTCCTACTGCCTGGCTACCAGCCCCGCCTGTGTGGACCGGATGATGCTGGGTAAATACTTTCAAAATATCACTGAATGCCATCCCATCCATCCTGTATCTCCTGTCGTATCTGCCCTGTCCCCCCACTCAGACAGTAACTGGATCACTTGGGAGTGTTTGTCTCAGACAAGGGTTATTGCGGCAGAAAAAAAAAAAAAAGGGAAGAAATACGGTTTAAAAATGAAGCTTCAGACACTTGGGCCCCAAAGGCAAACAGGAACTGAAAACTGAAGCTGGAGCTAAATGCTGGGAGTGTATGGGCAATCATCGGGTACCACCCCTGCATCACGAGTGGGGACACAATACAGGTGGTTAGTGTAGGATGTTGCGGGGAGCCCTGGGCTGTTCCACCAATCCTCTCTAAGAGGCAGCAGGATAGAAGCTCCTCTAACCGAAAGCATTTGAGGGCTTGGGGCTCCTCACACCCCAGGCAGCTCTCGCAATTTTGTTGTGGCTCAGGAGACAATCCTGGGTATTGAGGGGGAACAGGCAGGTACGGTGTAATAACTTTTATGTTTGTTTTGTGTTGACACATAATGGAGCACACATTTAACAGCTTAAAATGCCGCTTGTTCATTAGCTCACAGTTCTGTTTTCTTGAGGCCTGGTACAGCAGAGCTGGATGCTAGGCTCAGTATCATGATGCAGAGTTAAAGGGCCGGATGGCTAGGATGAGCCATTGCCTTGAGACTCTGGGAGACACATACCCAGTCATTCTTGGCATATGCATGTTGTAGTACCTACGGTCATAGGACTACGGTCCAGAATGTTCCTTCTGGTGACCAGCCAGCGACCCTCTCAGGCCAGCCTTGGGGTCATCTCTGTTCCTTACTATGTGTTCATTCTCTTCCATTTTAACACTCAATTTCTACTTCCTTGTCTGTGATGGATGGGCCTTCCTACAACAAAGCTGGTGCTCACTAGAAAGCCAGTTTGTTTGGGATATTTGGTCTCCAGGATGCCTTTACTGACTTTGTTTTGAGACAGGATGTCACATAGTCCAGGCAGACCTTGAAGTTTACTATGTATCCAGGCAGACCTTGAATTTACTAAGTATCCAAGGCTGGCATTACCACCTGATCTTCCTGCCTCCACTTGCCAAGTATTGGGATTACAATCGTGTGCCACCACACTGGGTTTATACCATGCTAGGGATCGAACTCAGAGCCTAGGCATGTCAGCAAGCACTCTGACAATGGAGCTTCATCTCCCAGTTCTCAGGGCGCCTTTACAGTAGCCCCAGGATGGGTATTTACTTGACTAACTGGGAGAAGAGGTGCGTGTGTGTGTGTGTGTGTGTGTGTGTGTGTGTGTGTGTGTGTGTGTGTATGTATGTGTTTAAGAGGCAGAGTATCCTAGAGCATCCTCCTCTTTTAGAATTCTGCCTCTCAAACCGCTGTTCATGAGGACAGTCACGTAAAATTGATGCCATGAGCCCCTAAGAAGCATTGCAGGACAAAGGAAGAACACAGGTCCTGTTCCTTCTACGTCATGGTGTCCCCGGTAAGCAGGCACAGGGCATGCTAAGGTCATCTAGTCAACTGAAACTGTCCAAGAACAACATCTCTAGAACCTAGTGTCTCTGGGCTGTCCTCCTCTCCGCTGGGTCCTGGGCACCCTGCACCCATTATGCAGAACTTCCCATAGCCCATCAGGCTCCTGGGGAAACTCAGGGCTCAGAGTCAGACTTTAGGGTGGGGCAGTGAAGGCCGCAGCTCCCCTAGGCTGCCTCTGGGCCCAGATCACAGGCAGAAATCAAACAGAGCATGGGTCTCCACTTTCCCGGACAAGGGTCCTTCAGAGCATCACTTTCAGGGAGTTCAGTTTTGTAAGGAGAGCCGTACCAGGACGCAAGTGGTGCTCCTGTTCCCCCCGACTTCTGCCCATTGCTCAGCTGGCAGCATCTCAGGTCAGCCCTATCAGGTCTTTCTGGGCACTGGCCGCTAGCGCCAGCGTAGGGACTTGCAGCACATCTGCGTCTTCTCGCCAGCACAGGAGGTCCAAACACCTGGAGATGGCACCAGGCTTGCCCGAGGGGAGGTGTCACTGGGACCGGAATGATGACTTTGTACTTTGTTGAGAAAAACTGTAGAGGTGTATGAAAGATTCTGATGAGGGCCAGCCCTGTGAGCAGCTGTATCGCTTTCAGTGAAACCGAAACGCTAGCTTACTTTAAAAGTGAGTAATAGTATACCAAGAAGCCCCGGGTCTCCTTGGCGTCTGCTCCCTGCTTTTCCCTGAGTGAGCATTCCGTGGAGGGGAAACTGGAGAGAATCTCTGGCCCCAGGCGCTCTGGAGATGTTGGGAGCCCTGAACGGTGGAGGCCTGCCAATGTTTGTCATCGGAACCGATCCCAGATCCAGCGTCTTCCCGCCATCTTTACCGCACCCTTCCAAAGCCAGGTGCCCCTGCAGTGATCCGCTGTACTTCTTGCTTCCTTCCTGCCTATATTCTAATGATCTGATCCATCCATCTCCTGTAGCAGCTGTAAGATACATAAAACAGATCGCACAGCCCAACAGCCCCGATAGACGTAACAGACCCGACAACCCCAACAGCCCCGACCCTCTCCTGCCTTCTTCCCAGAAGACATATCTGTCTCTACTGAGGAACCTTGCATTGGGCTGCTTTGATTGTTCCAAACCATGAGCTGAACCTCTTTCTTGTAGCGCGATTTCTAAATTGGTCTTAATAATAAAAAACAGATATTAAGGGGTTAAAGCTGAAAGATCAGAGAAGCAGAGCAGCCAGTGATTAGTTCTTACCTCTACAAAATTCCCAGACCAAATGGGGTATCCTATCTCTACAAATCCTCAGACTGAATCCTGAGCTCCTGCCTCCTCCTGCCTTATACTCCTCTCTCGCCCAGCCATATCACTTCCCCTCTCCACCTCTGTAACATGAGGGCGGGCTTGTTGGGGTATCTGTCCCGCCCAGTACCCCACAGTCGGCAAGCCACAAAGAAAAATCACGCACAAAACTCCATAAGATTATAAACTGATTGGCTCATTAGGTCAGGCTTCTTGTTAACTCTTATAACTTATGTTACCCCATTATCCTTATCTACGTTAGCCACATGGTTCTGTACCTTTCTCAGCTGGGCAAGTCACATGCTGCCTCTTCGGTGGTCTGCGCAGGAGCGCTGGAAGAGCTTCCTTCTTCCCAGAAGAAATACTCCTGTTCTCATTGCCCCACCTCTACTTCCTGTCTGGTTGACCCGCCTATACTTCCTACCTGGCCAATCAGCGTTTTATTAAAATACATGATTGACAGAATACAGACAATTCTCCCACACCATTTCCCTCTTTTTTTAAAAAAACAAAGGAAAATACCCATAGTCCATTTGTTGGGAATGTGGGCGTAGTATTTCAGGCTACTTCCTGCTGGTTGGGGGCGCTGATGATCTTATGGGGTCCTAAAGAAAATTTAGAGTTATAATCAAGTCCTGACTAGAGTATCCTGTGAGTCTTGATCATCTCAGGCAGCAGTCTTGAATCTGTTCTGGAAGAAGAACTCAGACATCTGGGCCATCTGTTCCTGTCGGAGATTTCTCAGGTGGCCTCCCTTGATCAAAGCTGATTTTTCTTAACTCAGAATGAATCCATAGCCTCTCATTTTCTGTGGAAACAAAAGCAAAATCTTTTCTCCAAAGTAACATACCTTTTGACTTCAGTTTTGAAGCCAAGGTATTTTCAAAATTCCTATCTTGGGTTAGTTCAGCAGCATTTATAAACAAATATCTTTTAGCAGCTGTTGCTCCTTTCTCAGCATTCAAACAATTCAAAGAGAGCATAATAGCATACAGTATCAAGATTCTCTGTGTATTTTCCATCTTTATACGGCTTTATTTTAACCTCTATTTCTTTTATTTTTTTCTTTTACTTTTTGAGACAGGTTCTCTGTATATCTTTGTCCTGGAATAACTCTGTAGACCAGGCTGTCCTTGAACTTACAGAGATCCCTCTGTCTTTGCGTGCCCAGTGCTGGGTTCAAAGGTGTATGCTACCACACCTTGAACTCACAGAGATCCCTCTGTCTCTGCGTACCCAGTGCTGGGTTCAAAGGTGTATGCTACCACACCTTGAAGTCACAGAGGTCAATCTCTACCTCTGTCCCTTGAAGTCACAGAGGTCAATATGCCTCTGCCTCTCAGGCATTGGGATTAAAGGTGTGTATCACCACACCCTACTTCTCTCTTTCTTTTTTATTTTTAATGACTTTAACCTTTAGCCTGCATATATTTTTAACACACTGCAAACCATTTAGAGGTTTTCTTCCTCTTTGAATCTCTCTTTACTGTATATCTCTCTTTTCCTGACTACATGAGTCTAAAACCGTGACTTTGACGGCTGGATCCAGCCCATTCCTTAGCTTTCCAGTCTCATGGCTGAGGTACCAGCCAGAGCTGTGTTCACTGCCACAACTCTATGGCGTTTCAAGGTCCTTGCTAGCAAGCAAGTTGCAGCATTCTGCTCACAGACCACACTCAGTCGGACTGCCTGCCTGAAAGAGTCAGAGTTTGCTCTGGCAGGACAGCCCAGAAAGCCGGCATTTTAAAACAGCGCAGCTTTTTTCCTGTTACAGCTGAAAACCCAAAAAGCATGCATTCAGCTTTTCATCAACACCGTTAAAGTGTTTTGCGGCAGAACTTCTTAAAGGAGCTGCAAAGTTTTGCAGCTAAGGCTGAGTCAGGAGGCCTCTCTTAGATGAGAGCATTTGCTTGCCTCTACCAAGCAGAGCAGACCCGAGAAATTGCTGCTACCAAGAAAACATGCTTTACTCTATTCTTTCCCAAACTTTCTCAAGCTTTCTGTGGATTCAGTTATCCACGTGGGCGCCATATGTAACATGAGGGCTGGCTTGTTGGGGTTTCCGTCCTGCCCGGTACCCCACAACCGGCAAATCCCAAAGAGAAAATCACACACAGGACTCCATAAGATTATAAACTGATTGGCCCATTAGGTCAGGCTACTTATTAGCTCTTATAACTTATGTTACCCCATTATCCTTATCTACATTAGCACATGGCTCAGTACCTTTTCCAGCGGGGCAGCTTACATCTTTCCTCTCCGGTGGTCTGGGCAGAACTGCAGGGAGCTTTCTGCTTCCCAGAATACTCCCACTCTCTTTGCTCCACCTCTACTTCCTGTCTGGCTTTCCCGCCTATACTGCCTGCCTGGCCAATCAGCGTTTTATTAAAATATGATTGACAGAATACAGACAATTCTCCCACACCACACCTCCCTCACGCTGGGATTAAAAGTGTGAATCACCACCACTTAGCTTTGTTTCTCCGTTAGATTTATACTAAATCAATCTCGTATAGCCCAGGGTGGCCCTGAACTCACAGAGGTCTATCTGCCTCTGTCTCCCGAGTACTAGGATTAAAGGTGTGTGCCACCATCATCTGGCCTCTATGACTAACTAGTATGGCTAGCTCCGCACTCTGATCTTCAGGCACACTTTATTTGTTAAAGCACAAACAAAGTATCACCACACTTTCTTACTGTCTTCAACAATGTTTTCTGCATATAGAAATACAATTTACATGCAGTAAAATTATTTTGTCTCCTTAGATGCACATTTTAATTAATTTTGACAAATACATACTTACATAACCAATACTTCATGAGGTGTAAAATTTTCTCATTATTTGCAAATTTCTCTCATACCATGCTCCTCCCTTCTTTTCCTCTTTCCTTCCCTATAACAACAAATACTTTTGTCTTAAGTGTTTTCTTTGCTTCTTTCACTTAGCACAATGCTCTAGAAAGCCATCTATGCTTTCTGTGCTCTCCTCATTCCCTTTTAGTAGAGTAGTGTGCATCACATACATGTACCAAGTCCACCACTCATCCTTAGTACCGAGTAGTGTGCATCACACACATGAACCAAGTCCACTCTTCATCCTTAGTACAGAGTAGTGTCCATCACACACATGTACCAAGTTCACCACAGATCCTTAGTACAGAGTAGTGTCCATCACACACATGTACCAAGTTCACCACTCATCCTTAGTACAGAGTAGTGTGCATCACACACATGTACCAAGTCCACTCTTCATCCTTAGTACAGAGTAGTGTCCATCACACACATGTACCAAGTTCACCACAGATCCTTAGTACAGAGTAGTGTCTATCACACACATGTACCAAGTTCACCACTCATCCTTAGTACAGAGTAGTGTGCATCACACACATGTACCAAGTCCACTCTTCATCCTTAGTACAGAGTAGTGTCCATCACACACATGTACCAAGTTCACCATTTACTTTAAAGGGGCATTACAGCTGCTTCTAGCTTTCATTTTTATTAATATAAGTGTATGATTTTTCAGTATGACATTGAGGGAACATACAATTTCATTTCTGTTGAGTAAACACTCTTATGGGCATCATTGCTGAAAATTACGACATGTGTAAATTTGGCATATCTTCTTATGTGACATACTAATTTTCATTGCAGCTAGCAGTGTTCACAGTTTGCCGTTGTTAGAAATTTCTGCTAGTCCTTTAAATTGCATAGTAGAGTCCTAGATTTTTTTTGTGTTTGTACGAATGGGTGGAGACATGCCATGGCACACATGTGGAGGCCAGAGGACAGCTTTTAGGAATTGCTTATTTCCTGCTATATTTATGTCCGTTTTAGGATTCAAATTCAGGTTGTCGGGCAAGTGATTTCACCTGCTGAGCCATCTCATTGGCCCTGGGAGTTGTAAAGTTTTATTCTATAGGTTGGTGTTGAGCTAGCTAGTTTTATGTCAACTTGACACAAGCTAAAGTTATCCAAGGGGAGGGAACCTCAATTGAGAAAATGCCTCCAGATTGGGTTGTATGCAGGCAATTTTCTTAATTAGTGTCATATAGGCATTTTCTTAATTAGTGATTGGTGAGGGGTGGTCCAGCCCTTTGTGTGTGAGGACATCCTTGGTCCGGTGGTCCTAGGTTTTATACAAAAATCAAGGCTAAGCAAGCTTGAGAAAAAAACCAGTAAGCACCACCCTTCTGTAGCCTCTGCATCAGCTCCTGCCTCCAGGTTCCTGCCCTGCTTGGGTTCCTGTTCTGACTTCACTCAGTGATGGTCTATCATCTGGGAGCACCAGCCACCTAAACCCTTTCCTCCCCAGGTCGTCTTTGGCCCTAATGTTTCATCACAGCATTAGAAACCTTAAGACGAGTGTATATTTTACTTCATTTCCTTACTGACTGTTGACATGGGTCTCCTCATTGGTTAAGTATCTCGTCACATTTTTTACTCATATTTAGTGTGAGTATTGACCTATGAGGGCTCTTTGTGTATTCTGCAATGTATCTTTTATCTGGTGATCATTTCCCAAGTATTTCTTCCTGTCTCCTGCTAGAAATTTTACAGTTTACATTTTTACATGTATATCTGGACTCCACTGTGAGCTGATTTGTGAGACTGGGGCAAGGGCTGCTGTTTATCGGAGTTCTGTGTGTTTGCAAACGGACGTTTACTTGCTGCATCATTTACTGGGAGGATGTTGTTTCTGTAATGAGTTCATGACATCATCACTGAGAATTCAATTGAGCTCGTGCATGTATGGGGGGCTATTTCTGGACTCTCATCAACCTAGCCTATCCCATGGTCGTGATTAATGTTGCTGTGAAGGAGAACCTGGAAACCTACTGTGAGAGTGGAGCGATTTGTTCTCCATACAGAGTTGTTTTTGCTATTGTCAGTCCTCTGTTTTCGCATACAAATTTCATTCTCAATTTGCGGATCTTTACCGGGAACGTCCCGTTGAGAGTGTGATTGAAGTTCTATTAAATCTGTTAGGAAATGGAGTCTGTAGTTAAAATCCTCCCACAAAGAAAGACTTCAGGTCTAAATGACTTCAATGGTGAAATTTAACGAGCATTTTTTTTTTTTTTAAAAAAGGCCATCAATTGAAAGCAAGCTTTCCCAGAATATAAAAGAGGAGGGAATAGGTTCAAACTCACCAACAGGATGCCAAGTATTCAAAAACCACAATATTATAGAAGATAAAGGAAGCGAAGGGCCGGTAGTCCTCAATGTAGACACAGACACCCTTAATCAAATAGACGGTTTAATCTTGCCTTGAATCCTGTTGTTTTCCCAAAGTGTCCCGAAGTGGGTTTAGATACTAGTGAGGGTCGCCTCAAGACAGCTGGACAGCGGGGGTCCTGGTCAGTCCCTCAGGACTACAGCGGTCTCCATTTACTGCCCCTCACGAGTCAACACTTCCAAAGTCACTGAGTTAGGAAAGATGACTTCAAAGGTCACATCACGCCACCCAGTGTAGGTCACATTCCTTCATTTTGTGTCTCTTCCTGACCCACACCCTGCTCCACCCCATTCCTCACTTCCCACATGGCTGTCTCTTTTAAGACCAGGGTCCTTGCCGGCTCAGGTCTTAGACAACAAATATGTATATGTGTGAATACATGTATATATAAATTATTGTATATGATTATATATTATATTATATGAAATATAATAATATGTATATATAATACTTTTCTATGCTTAGTTACCATTTAACACTTCATCCAACACTCCCCTCCAGCCCCAGCCTGTTAGTGGTACTTGGTGCTTCCCTGATAGGAAAAAGTGAGGCTGTGTTGGCTAACTTTATGTCAGCTTGACACAAGCTAGAATCACTTGAAAGGAAGAACCCTCAGTTGAGAAAAATCCCTTCATAAGCTCCAGCTGTAGGGTGTTTTCTTCATTAGTGACTGATGGGGGAGGGTTCAACCCATGGTGGGTGGTGCCATCCTTGGGCTGGTGGTCCTGGGGTCTATAGGAAAGCAGACTGAGCAAGCCATGAGGAGCAAGCCAGTAAGCAGCTTCCCTCCATGGTCTCTGCATCAGCGCCTGCCTCCAGGTGCCTGCCCTGTTTGAGTTTCTGTCCTGACTTCCTTCACTGATGAACAGTAACCTGCTTTTTGGTCATGGTGTTCCACTGCAGCGATAGAAACTCTGACTAAGAGAGAGGCCATTGGGCAATCTTGCTGGAGTGACTTCCTCAACTGGCCACAAGTTCGATGATGTTGGGACACACTATCTCTGGAGGTATTAGTTGTTGGAGCAACAGCAGACATTCAGATCTAAACAATTTTCCACAAAGATCAGAATCTCTCTTCCATTATAGGTTAATGAAAACAGAGGCTGACCATTTAGTTCCCCTGAGACAGAGGTTGGAACGCCTCTTCCTGGACGGTCAGACAGGTGGGTTTTCTAGAAACCCTTCAGCAAGAGCAGGGTCCCCCAACCTCAGAGCCCCTTCCTCCGCACACTCTGCCGCTGTCGGGTATAACGAGCTGGTTTTCTTTGCTCTTGTCTCAGAAGCTTGCCTTTTATGCTAGTGTTGGGGAATATGAAAGCTGACTCGTTAGCACGCACTCTGGGTATGTGTGGGGGTGCATTATGAGGCAAGTACAGCTTTCCCTTCTCAGCCTGAGGGGGCTTCATGCGCCCTTCCCACCTCCCTTCATAGAACTCCGCCCCTCTTTGGGCTTTTTGTTCTCTGAGCCCACCCGCCCTTCTGTCCCCACCCCTGTTCCTAGTGGCACTGTAAATCCCTCCTAGTTTAACTGAATGTTTCCCCTTTGCAGTCTCTTTCTGCCCCTCTCCTCACCACGCCAGCATCCAGAAAGACAAGCCTCCGTTCCCTGTCCTCATTTCCTGACTCCCAGGACCCTGGGCGTACTGACTTCGCACTGATACACTCTGGTGTTGTCCCTCAGAGTTGGGTGATGTTTTGGTTAATTTAGTGCCAAAACTGGAGCTGGCCATGGTAGTTCAAGGACCTGGCTGGATGTCCTTTCTGGGTGGCTAGAAGATGGAGCTCTTAGTTCCTGCTGTGAGTGGATGTCAAGCAAGCTTGATGTCTGAATAAAAAGTCTAAGCAAGAGAGACATTGCTCTCTGCTCTAAAAGCATTGGGCTTGGACACACTAGACTCTACATCCCCCTCTTCTTGGTTTCAGGGTTTGGACTCAAGGAATAACTATGCCCATGGCTCTCTTTGGTTTCCAGCTGGCTGACTGCAGCCCTGGCACTGAGCCTTTGTATACGAGCCAGCTGTCTATTGTAACTCTCTCTTGCTTGCTTACTCTCTTGACTCTAGAGGGCGAATCTCCTTTATTTCCTATGGCATACACCCAGACACGCAGATGTACTGAAGCACACAGACACATATAAACACATACACACACAAAACTCACATGCAGAGACACACAGATACTCACACATATCCAGACAGACACAAACAGAGGCAGTAAAACACATATGCAGACAGACACACATATGCACAGACATACAGAGCTCTACATATTCAGACAGACACAAATGCACTTAGACATACACACAAAAGCATACATGTGGTAGATACACATAGTCATACACAGACAGACACAAACACAAGCAGATAGACACAGACATACAAACACATACATACACAGGCAGACACAGCCATGCACAAATACAAATATGCATGCGGATAGACACAAACACAGGCAGGCACACAGGCACAGAGACATACACATGCATACAGTCATGTGTAGACACACACAGAGAATCAGTAATTTGTTCGGCTTCTCTGGAATATCTAAACTAATCTGGACAGGTTTTGCATCTCTCAGAGCCCGCTGTGGTTTCTCCAGGTCCTAGAGTCCCTCCGCCTCAGTTTCCAGTCCCTCACCCAGATATAAGGGGCACTTTCAGCTACCACTGTGATAATTTTCTGTGTTATCTGATATGATACTCTCCCCAGGAGCTGTTTTTCCATTCTTCCCTTACTCCCCCATTCCATCAAACCCCAGGTCAGTATCCCTGGCAGAGAAAGCCTTGCCAGCCTCTGGCTCAGCCGGGTTCCTAAATTCCCCTCATTACTGCTTCTCAGAGTCATTGAGTATTGTTTGTTCTTTCTTGTCCGGCTCAACATTGAATTTTTTTTTAATGATGAAGACTTTGCTGCAAGTTTTTCTCTGCCCAGTATCTAAGGCAGACCTTGGCTCCTGTGGAGTGTCTGCAGTCCTTGGTTCAGTGAGGGAATAGTTGATGATATTTCAGTCACTGAGAGACCATGGAGATGAGCTAATGCCCACAAAGAGAGGTGGGAAGAAACTTCAAGGGTCCCACATCCTCTGGTTTCCTTTTGCTAATCTATCTTTTAACCCGTGGTGGGGCTGGTATTTTTGAAGAGAGGATAGTCATCTAGATTGTCTCCCTTGGGTGGGCTATGTTAAGGAACATTTGGCACCTGAAAACTCTCTACCCCTTTGTACTGACTCCAGACTCCCTGGTCTCTAAGCCCTGGCAAGTTGTCTGTTCAGCCCCAGATCCTCAGACATCTTGAATCTACCAGAAACGCAGTTCAAACTAGAGTTGATGCCTGAGCCCTCCTGGAGAAGCAGCTTAGGAGGTCCCCAGTGTTTACATTAGCTCCGTCTCTGGGCCGTGTTCTTTAGCATGCTGTGGAATCTCTTTATCTGCTTTGTCGCCTGCATAACCACGAAGAGTCACTTAATCCTGTGACTAACCCACTCCCTTTATAACCGAGGATGGACAAAGCACCCAAGATGGCAGTCCTTGGGCTGACTGGGTGCTGAGAATAAATTCACAGTGAAATAGTTCTGTATTTCAGCAGTATGACATTCCTGGATTGCATTGCTAAGACCAGTGAGCAATACTAACTTTCCTCCCCTTTCACATGGGCTTTCTGGAACCCTCTTGTCCTCAACCCCCGGGGACTGCATGCCACCTAACTAAGCGGATCCCAGTTGTCATAAGCCCAACACTGCAGACTGAAGTGGACAGAATAAGGGCACACAGTGGTGGTGGTGGTGGTTCCAGCAAGGCGGGGTGACTTGGGATTGGTGACCATACCTTCCAGTTCTGCTACCTCAGCTTGGTCACACACGGTTCTCTCTTCATTGTCACCACCTCATAGGCTTCCTTACCCTGCTTTGGTGCTGATGAGGCCATGATCTGAAGGTGTGGATTCACTTAGGGACACAGACGTAAAGCAGGGTGGCTCTTGTCGTTACCAGCCCAGCACCTCAAAGACTCAGAAACAAGGTGTGTCCTTGAGTGTGTCCTATGCTGGAACTGCTTCATCTAGATGGGGTAGGGTCTTAAGATTTGCCTCAAGCTGTATCGATATAAAATATTCCAATGATTTATTACTAGAAAGAGCATAAAAAGCTCAAACCCTATTCATTAAGTGAATTCATTTTAAAATAAAAAAAGAAAGAAAGAGCAGTATTAGAAATTGAAGTACAGGCTCCCAAGAAAAAGGCAGGGTACACACTTTCCCTTGGAACTCCTCTGCACGCACCCCTCCCAGGATTCACAGAACTTTCCAGTTGCTCTCTCTCAGAAACCCTCTGCACGCACCCCTACCAGGATTCACAGAACATTCCAGTTGCGAGCTGTGGTGGTTTTTGCTCCACTCCGGTCCTAGCCTCTGAGTGCCCAAGAAGAGAAAAGAGGAGGCAGGAAATTTCCGGCATGTCTTCCCCCACCAGAGGAGGTAGAGGCACTCCCCACAGTCGGAGCGCTTTGTGCCTTTCCGACTGCACCCTGTCCTTCAAACTTGGAGCACGCTTCGCTCTGATTCCCAAGCGATCATTGGCTGCTGCGGCTTCAGGGTTTCACAAGCCATATGCTTACTTCCGCTCAGTATACGTCGCATCTCCTGACGCTGGGCACTGACTCGATGACAAACTTACGTGTCCTTTTCTCTCACCTCTGTTTACGTCATGCACACTTGTGTATGGTGATGGCATTACCCAACCCTCTGGCTGTCTGAAACTATGGGAGTCTCCTAGACTTGCTGAGGGAGCACTCCTTCAGAGGGACACCGGAGGTTAAAAGCAAGACCCAAATTTTAACCTCATAATCTGAATTGCTAAATTGTTTTCAAGATGAAAGTATCCCATTCATAAAAGATCTAAAAATGCAAATTTTTTCCCTTAAAATGTGAAAATAAATCAAGAAAGTGAAATATGGTTCTGTCCAGAGCCTGAAGACAATGTTGAGTCAGCAAGAGGGGCCCATGAGTATGTACAACACAGAGAGAGATTTGCTGATGTCCAGTGTAAGGATGCAATCTGTCTGTGTGTTCTTCCCACTGATTGTGTGTGTGTGTGTGTGTGTGTGTGTGTATAACTATATATACATATAAATATATTATATGTCCTAAGGTTTTTATTGCTGTGAAGAGATACCATGACCATGACAACTCTTATGAATGAAGACATTTATTTGGGTGGCTTATAGTTCAGAGGTTCAGTCCATTATCACCATGGTGCAGAGCATGGCTGTGTGCAGACAGACATGGTACTGGAGAAGCAGCTGAGAGTTTTATATCTTGCAGGCAACAGGAAGTTGACTGAGATATTGGGCGCTATTCTGAGCATAGGAAACCTCAAAGCCTGCCCCACAGTGACACCCTTGTAAGTGGAGACTGTTTTTATTTCCCAGCTACCCAGACCTGAATAATCACACAAAAATTCTATTAATTACAATACTTTTTGGCCAATGGCTCAGGCATAGTCCTAGCTAGCTCTTACATCTAAAATTAACCTATTTCTATTGTTTTATATTTTACCACAAGGTTCATGGTTTGTTACCTTACATTTTGCATCTTGGGCAACTACATGGAGTCTCTCTGACTCTGCCTTCTTTCTCCCTGCATTCTGTTTAGCTTTCCTGTCATGGGTCAAAGCACCTTCATTATTAACAATGGGAATAAAACATATTCATAGCATACAGAGGGAATCTCACATCATCTCTCCTTTTCTGTCTAAATAAAAAGGAAGGTTTTAACTTTAACATAGTAAAATTACATATAACAAAACCGATATCAAGCAATAATTACAGTTATAATACTTAGTCTATTTATATCTGCCAAAATTAAACAAAGCATTCCATCATCTGTTTTATCTTTGTGAGTCTAAAGTTTCATATCTAATTCATCTTCTATCATAAATAAGGAAAACTATAGAATTATCTGTTTTCAACTCCATCAAAGACCCCAGAAGTATATAATATTACCAAGTAAGCAGAAAGTGCATTGTAAGCAACTTCCAATTGCTTTAACAGAGACATCTCACTGCCTGCATAGTCACCTGTCACCCAAAATTCTTCTGTAGTCTTGTGGCACCCATCTTCAGCCTATAGGATGATAGTGTCTGGCAGTCTTTTCCATGAAACAGGAAATTTTAAAGACAGTTCCTCCTATATTGCAGACTATCAGCCACTTTCTTCTGTGTCCTGCAGAATGTCTGACAGACTCTTTCATGAAGCAGGAACACTGAAATATTGTCTCACCTTCTTTTGGCAAGTTCAGTAGTCATTTTTCTTTGGGTCCTGCATGTCCAGTTTATATAGCATACCATCGAGCAGTCCAGGCATGAGTAGTTTCTTGCCTAAATGGCTTGCAAACTCCATAAAAAGACTCTTCGATGCCCATCATCCTCTTGAAATAGATTGGTGCTGCCAGAAATAGACATGTCTCACTGTCAAGAAAAGTCTAAGTTCTTAAAACATTTTAAATGCTATATTCTGTAGGTCTTTGAAGTGATGAAGATTATCTAACTGGAATATCTCTGTATATCTAGAAAACCTAACTAGCATGGCTATAAGTTTGACTATTATAAATGACAATCTATTAATCTGCAAGTTTTAATTATAACACTATATTTTAAATGAGCTTTATAAACATAATACCTCAAACAAAAGGAAATATACATATAGCAAAATTGACCTTAAATTTGTATCAATAAAACAAAGTCTATACCAATGTAAAATATTCATTTCTATATCATATACCCCTCACCTTTGTTTAGAAAGAGATTGACTGTGACCATTAAGCACTTATAATAAACCCCGTTTAAATGAAAACAAATATTTATAAACAATATTTTTGGGGGGAATTGGGCCACAGTTTTCTCCAAACTTCTTCCTGCTGTCTGTTGGGAAAAGTATTTTTAGGGCTGATGAAGACCTTTCTGGGCATTTTAGGCTGGAAAAAATCCACAGGCTCTCATCTTCTGTGGAAACAAAAACAGAACTTGTTTTCCAAACTAACATCCTTAGACTCAAATTTTGAAATCACAATACCTTTAACATATATATATATATATGTGTGTGTGTGTGTGTGTGTGTGTGTGTGTGTATGTGTGTTGGTTTAGTTTAGCAGTCCCCAGAATCAATATTCTGTAGTCAAAAATTTCAAATAAAATACAATAACATACAGTATCCAGATTCTCTGTGTATTTTCCATCTTTATGTGGCATTTTTCCCATGAATTCTTTTATTTTTTAATCTTTTTTTTTGAGACAGGGTTTCTATGTGTATATTTGACTGCCCTGGAACTCACTCTGTAGACCAGGTTGGCCTTGAACTCACAGAGATCCACCTGCTTCTGCCTCCCAAATTCTGGGATTAAAGGTGTGTGTCACTGTGCCTGGCTACTCTATTTCTTTTTTAAAGGACTTTCTCTATCCTTTTTCTTTTCTCTCCCAAGTCTACATATATTTTTAAACACACTGTAAATTTAGAGTTTTTTTTTTCATCTGAATCTGTCTTTACTGTATATCTCGATCTTTTTTGAGCACATGAATCTTTAATCTGCTAAGCGGCATGCCTAGGATTAAAGCAGCAGCTTTGACAGCTGGCTCTGCTCATTTCTTAGCTTTCTGAGAGTCTTGCTTCATTTCAGAGGTACTGGTGGGAACTGCTTTGCCATAACTCTGTAGAGTTTCTAGGTCCATGCCGCCACCAAGAAGCCTGATGCTGGTTGCTCATAAACACCATTTAAGTGTTTAATGGCAGAGCCTCCAAAAAAAGAGCTGTGAGGTTTTTGCTGCTAAAGCTGAGCCAGGAAGCCTCTCTTAAAGAAGCCACACCTCTGCTTGCTGCCAGCACATAGAGTCTACCAAAGGAAAGATGATGACCAAGAAGCTGTACTTGACTCTGTTCTTGTATTTAAAAAAAAAAAAACAAGTATTCTCAGGCTTTATGTGGAAATTCTTGCCAAATGTTTAGGTGCCATTTGTAGATGAAGACTGCACTTTCATTTCCCAGCCACCCAGACCCGAATAATCACACAGAAACTATATTAATTACAACACTGTTTGACCAGTGACTCAGGCATATTCCTAGCTAGCTCTTACATCTTAAATTAACCCATTTCTATTATTTTATATTTTACCTTTTACCACAAGGCTTGTGGTTTGTTACCTCACATTTTGCTTCTTGGACAGCTACATGGTGTCTCCCTCACTCTACCTTCTTTCTCCCTACATTCAGTTACATTTTCCTGCCTAGCTATATGCTGCCCTGCCACAAGCCAAAGCAGCTTCTTTATTAACCAATCACACATTTCCTCCAACAGGGCCATACCCACTCCAACAAAGCCACACCTTAGTAGTGCCTCTCCCTATGAGATTATGGGGCCAATTACATTCAAATGACCACATTACACACACACACACACACACACACACACACACACACACACACACACACACTGTGGGCCATCCTCAACAAAAGTACCTCTTGATAGGGTAGCAGGGCATGAGAATCTAGAAATATAAGTGAAGAATACAGAGATGCGTGAAGAATAACAGAACAGAAACCATAGAATAATACCAGGAGGGCACTTCAGTGATTGCTGAAATCTCCCATGTTTATTTTTTTATAGCTCTTATACCCAATGTAAATGGGTGGAGAAGGTAACAAAGGACTTTATTAACATGATACAAAGGATAATGCATACAGCCAATCACTTTATCACTCTGAGATATCAAATCATTAGCATTTTGTTGTCTGGTAGTGAAACTGAATCTGATCTAGATCACATATCCTGAGGGCTGCCCCTCCCCAGGTGACCTCATAGTCACAAAAGAAGGAGCAGAAGCAGTTTGTCCTGGCCATCTGTTAGGATTGACTGGAGCTATTTCAATGTCAGAAGAATTAAGCAATTACATTCTGAGTTGGAACAAGTAACTATGATGGTCGATCATTTGAGCAACCTCCAACTCTCTGACGTCAGACAAGGTAGAAATGGGCCCACATTTTGGAAAACAAATTTGTTTAAAAAATTTACTTTTCTCCATACCTATTTTTGTCTAAATTATCTTTCATTAAATATATGTCTTTATAAATAATGCTTAAGCTTTCCACAATAAACCATAAATTTTCCTGCAGTAATCTTTAAAGTTTCCAGGAAGAAGATGGGGCCCCACATCAACGACTCCACCTGGTTGGTATGATGTCATAATTCTGATAGCACTACTGTAAGACTGGTTTTGGGTACCAGCTGCTCAAGATGGTTTCAAGTTGGTTAGCTAAAATGGTACACTGTCTTACGATGTTCTGGTCAGAACTTCAAATAAAAACTTTAAAAAAAAACCCTATTAACAACTCAGAGACATTTATAATTATACCAGACAGTAATCTTAAAATTTAACCATCCTTTTAGTTTTACACGATCCTATAAAAAGAGCATCGCCCCCATGACAACTAAAAGTAATTTTAAAAGACGACATCCCCTTTCCCAACAAAGTTTGTCCTCAGGGTTAGAGACATCAATTAGGGGTTGATCATAACTGATATAGGGTTGGGGATTGAGAAGAAAATTTTGTAGGCTCAGGGATCTCACTACAAAAAAGAAGAAATTGAATGAGATAATAGGTAGAATGGTATGAGCTTACTCACACTAATAATGATAGTGAACAATAGAGTGAATACTTGTGAGCTATTATTTATAGACAATTTACATTTGTATAAATTCTTGTATATTGATACAAATTCAAATTATATTTGTTATATCGAATATTCTCCTGTTTCTGTTTATAATATTTGCATACCTGTACACAGTTATTTTGTCATACTGTATGCATGCATGTTTCTATCTCTGTTTAAGACATTTTGTATATTGATACAATTTTAGGATATATTTATCATATTGCACTATACATTTCTACCTCTGATCAAGATACTTATACATTGTTTAAATTTTGAGCCCATTGTTCTTATTTGCTGCATAGTTATTTAAAGATTTTTTAATGTTCTAATATAAAGTCTTAGTCTTTAAGTTATACGGGTTATATAGTCATCCATGTTTGTCATACTTATAGTTAGACTAAATAGGTTCTTTAGATATGCAGAGATTGTTTTCTGCATAGACATAGGTAACCACTTCAAAGAACTGTAGAATATGGCATTTAAATAATTCAGGGTTCTGTTGACATGAGACACAATTCCTCCTGGCAGCACGGATCTATTCCTGATAGAATGTTGAGCACCAAAGACACTCCACTTAGGGCTTGCTTTCTTCTTAGCAAAACTGGCCTTTGGGCAGGAAGCTGCCCATGCCTCGACCACTGACAAATTACATGGTATCTGGTCAGGACAAGCAGGAGACAAGAAACAAGACTGCCAAACCTTACCAAGACAGAGTTAGACAGTTCTAAAACTTTTCCCGCCTCTTAAAATGGTCTATCAGTTACTCTAGGCCTTAACCAAAGTCGGTTGCTCTAATGTTGCAAATGAGACTTTGGGTGATTGCCCAGGTAGCCAGTTGTCTCTATCATTTATTGTATATTTTGGAAGCTGCTTGATTGCACTTTCTATTTACTCAAGTAATAATATTTCCCTTCTCATGTCTTCAATGGGGTTAAATACTAGATAATCATAGTTACTTTCCTCTCATGACTTAGCCAAGCCATTTCTAACACAAGACTTAGATTCCTTAGGATAGAGAGATTCTCAAACCATTTAGCATATGTTTCTTAATATTGTTTACTCTGGTTATTTCTAATTTTTATACTTGATATTGGTTCTTTTTGTATATAGTTTTGTATTGGATTTAAAACTCTCTTATTTAGACAAAAGGGGGAGTTTATGGGGAACTTCCTTCAGCCAATGACTTTGAGAGGTTGGATGTGGCCATATGGCCTGGTACCAAAAAAGTGCGCATGTGCCCCTCTCTTGTTCTCTCTCTCTCTCTCTCTCTCTCTCTCTCTCTCTCTCTCTCCTGGATACTGGATTCGGTTTCTGTTCCTTGTTTGTAAAAGAGGACTGTGATCTGTGAGTTTCCCCTAAATTATTACACTTAATCCTGAACTAGTGTGGGATTAATTTATTTGTGTTCATCTACACACACACACACACACACACACACACACACACACACACACTGCATTTAGAATATACTGTCTAGCTGTCTGGCCCTGTCCCAAATCATTAACACCGTGCTTGCTTAGAATGCTATCAGTTCAGGTATAACAATGTTGCCTTCCTTGGAAGACCAATTGAGGATTCAAAAAAAAAAAAATGTGCAGCTCATCAGGATGGATATGGTCTTTCAAAATATATGTATTCTGGACTAATGAAAATATGGGTTCATGTACTGGAAAGTTTAACAGTCACCTACAGATTAAAAAATGCTAGCTTTAGAGAGTTTGGCTCATAAACTCTACCATATCCTTTTCCCTGTCTGAGGACTCCACCAGTTCCCAGTCTATTTCTCCAGAGCAGAAACACTCCCCAGGGACCAGGAATGGAGTTATAGGCTAGTGAATGGGCTGAGTAGCCATAGCTTAATTCAAATGACAGCATTTGCATCCACTGTGGGTCTTTGGGAAGTGGTGTATATGAACCATTTGGAAGGATATTCCTTATTCCTCGCCCCTATTCAGGGTCACTAAGGTACCTGAATGACAGAAACTGTTTAAGATTGTTTAATAAACCAAGGAAGAATAAATGAGAAGGGGAGGTTTTTCCAATATACCACCCATCACTCTCCACAGGGCTTATTTTCTCTATATGACAAAGCCAGCATGATAGTCCTGTCACCTTTCCCCCAGAGCAAATGTCTTCTGAGAGTGTTACAGAGGGCAGATCCGGGAACTTGAACTTTGTCATAGAGGAATCAGTGGACACCCTGAGCCTAGTTTGTCTAGAAAAGGGGATCTTAAAGGACACAATAAATACAACCCACGATGGCCACCAGATCACCCCGTTTTGTAATAGCACCCTCTATGATACAGTGGGTAGATGCGATGACTTGAATATGGTAAAAAAAAGCGGGGGGAGGGTTGCCACTCCCTTCATTATCTTCCAAGAAAAATGCCACTCCTGCTTTCAACTCATCACATAAGACTGTCCTCCCAGACTTGAGAGACACCGTCCCATTGAACAGCAGGAACCTGCCATGTCTGGGAGCTATGGGTGGCCCCAAGCCCACAGCCAGCAAAAGAGTGGGACCTCAGCGTTAGGACTCCCAGAAGATGAATTCTGCCCCCCGCCCCAACCTGGGACGGCATCTTCTCCAGCTGCCTCTGACCCCACAGTCCTGGCTGACCTGAATGGAAGGCAGTCAGAAAGCTGTTGAGGCAAGGTCTCTTGGCAGAACTTTGAGACCATCAATGTGTGCTGTGTAAGCCTTTGTGTGGACAGTAACTTGTTATGCAGCAACAAAAACGAGAAAAAAAAGAAAGGCCTTTATGCCAGGGCTGAGGCCAGACAGTGAAAATCTCATTTAATTTTCACAGGACCCATCTGACTTAGACCCATACTTGACCCTGTTTTATAGATGTGGAAATGAATGGGAGGTTTGATCCCAGATACAGGTCAAGTCACCGCTTAGGCCTAGGTTGGAGGCTCTGAGTTGTGTACTGTGAACCCCGTGTGTCACAGAGCTTACATTAGGGTTTCTTAGCTTTTGAGGGGCACATTAGATATGGTGTGCACTGCTGGAATGATGTAATTGATAGTTTCAGGTGGGATTTGCTGCAGTCTGCTTGGGGGCACAGCTTTGGCAAGCTGGATTTTCAGTGGTTGTTGCTATGAAAGTGAATCCTGAATAAGAATCTATCACTGCCATGAGGACCAGCCTCCAGAAGCTCAGGGACTGGGGGGATCCCATGGAATCAGCAAACTAATCTCTCAACTTGGCTTTTCTATCTGAGCGAGTAAAACTTAACTCTTTGTAACTAACTGGTAAGGGGGATAAACTTAGCTCTCTGGGACTGGCAAAAAATGGAACACACACACACAAACACACACACACACACACACACACACACACATACTCTTAGGATTCATTCTCTATTCTCTCTCTGTTTTTTTTTCTTTTCTTACATCTATACAAATGTACCCCTTCTGTCTCTCTTGATGTCTTCCCTCTAACTTTATTTCCCCTTACAGCTTATATACCTCAGCAAAATCTTTCAAGCAATACAAAAATTACAATGTGGTTACATTCAATTTTTCAAGTGAATGATTACAATGAATACAAGTAAAAAAAAAACCAGCATGTTTTCTATCTCCCTTACATGATTAAACATTTTAGGTATTACAGGTGAAAAACAAGTTGTCCCAAGAACCCACATGCATTCATATCCAAGCAACTTGTAGATTAGCAGAGTGTAAGATAGCAAGGTACTTTCCTCAGTCAGTTCTTTTGCTGGCAGGCTGCATTCTGCAGTTGCAAAGAAAGGACAATCATCATATTACTTATCTCAAAAGGTAATCTTAGAAGAATCACAAACCTAAATTTTCACATATGAAAAACAAACAGCCATCTCTATTTTAAATCCTCAAGGTGCATATCCACTCATCAAAAGTTTTTTTTTTTATATCAGGAAAGCAGGGCAGAAATGGGTAGAAGGAATTAACCATCGTCTTTGATCATCCACCAATCTTAGCAGGAAAGGCACATCAGCTAATAATAACTGGGCCGCTTTGTTGATGAGTCCCTCACTCAACTATGTGCCTTTCTAGACTTCAGATACTTTCCCAAGGTTTTTCATCTCAAAGCTATTAACACAAACATCTTAATCTAACCTTAAGTCATTTTTAAAGCTTTATTTTAGCTATGATGCACATTGAAACCTCTGTACACATCTCTAAACATTAAGATTAAAAGACTTGAGCTAATTGGGCTTCTGGGACTCAACTGCTTCTCTTAATCATTAACCTGAGCTACTGCCTGGTCCTCAAGAGAAATCCATGTGTCCAGTTATGTGACACTCCCTTTTTTTTTCTGTCCTCTGCAGCCTCTGCTTTATCAAAGGTGGGACAACATCACATATTGCTTTTATGTATACTGGTTTTACCACTAAGCAAACCTGTATCATAATCCCTTACTGTATTTATTAAAGACTCGCAATCATCAAAATTCTATTTAAATGAACACCATTATTGTTTAAACTCATTGCTTCGGTTAAATAGTACATCTGAGGAGAAAATCATCTTCACAGTCATCCACAGGGAAAAATGCCCAGCAGAACAGAATGTTTCCATGAGATAATCACATTATATTAAAGGCAGTGGGGATCTCCCTGCACCCATTCACACCATACCAGAGACTAGAGAAAAATGGTAGCAGCAAATGTGTAAAGACACAGCAAGGCAGCAGTAGGAGATGCTCTGGGGCCTAAGCCCTTGAAACTGTCGGGAATTCATTCACCCGTGCCTTGCATGCTGGTGTGCCAGTTCTCTGAAGTCAGTTGCTACTTGCTGCTCCTCTGACATGGCCACCTGTAAGCAGAATTTTTTGTTCCACCCTATCCTGCAGCTGTTGAGTCCCACAGAAACACACAGAGGCTTACCTTAATTATAAACCGTTGGCCTATTAGCTCAGGATTATTATTAACTAGCTCTTATAACTTAAATTAACTCATAATTTATATTTATGTTTAGTCATGTGACTTGGTACCTTTTTCAATGCAGCATTCTCATCTTGTTTCCTCTGCATCTGGTTAGTAACTACAGACTGAGCCTTTCCCAGAACTCTACTAGTCTGGTCGCCTCACCTATATTTCCTGCCTGGCTACTGGCCAATTGGCATTTTATGAAACCAATATGAGTAACAAAATCTTTACAGGGTCAACCTGTAAAAGAGCATTATCACACAGCAGCCACCAGCAAGACTCATCATGGACTAAGAAATGAGGGTGCTCAGCTCTAATTGCATTCCAAGGTTGGAGTGAATGTGCCGCATCCACCCACTCCCCACCCGCTCACCATACACATTAGTTACGGTGATTTAGGAATGAAAGGCAAAGATCAATTGTTCTTTTCAATAATGTGCAATGTTTCAAGTAGGCATTATGTTGTGAGGGCATGAGTACTTCTGCAGTTGGTGGGCTATAAAGACCTAACAGAGGCACCCGGTGCTTCTGATGGCCCTCAGGTTTCTGTGACACCAATGAGACCACTTGAACTATGGGGCATCTCTGTAGCCAGTGCTGAAAGGGCTGACTGATTAACCTTGCTCTTGAGGGCTGGGACAGGATGACAGGGCAGAGTTGTAGGAGGCCAACCAGGTCACTAGAGAACTATCTGCTTGTTGGTCCCACCCCACCTGTGACCATGGCCATGGAAAACATGGTCTCTCAGGTGATGAGGTCTTTGTTGAGGGAAATGACCCAGTAGAGGCTGGTCACTTGTTGCCTACATGCTTTGGACAGCTTCTATACTTGCATCAGGTGGGATCACTAGGACCCCCGCAGGCTCCCAGGACCCTGGGCCTACACATGTGGTCTCTAATAGCCTGTACCTGAAGTTCAGCATGCTCTGTTTGTCCCACAGGACTCTTGGGAATCTGAGAGCTGAAGACATTTTTAAATTTTATCTTTCTTGAGCCGGGGTGGGCACCGCGGGCCGGGGCAGGCGGTGAGAGCAAAGGGGCGGGAGTCCCTTTGTTCTGATAGCCGGCCTGCAGCAGCTAAGACCGCAGGAGGGACTCTTCTGACCAGCGAGGGGCTCTGATCCTGTGCAGGGGTAAGTGTGTGGACCGGTGAGGGGACACACAATATTCCCGCCATCCTTGTCTCCCTGGCTACTCCAAAGGGGCAGCTTCCCCCAGCTAATCCCTCTCTCCTGCTACGCCATCCCAGCTTTTGGCCTCGAACCCCTCCCCTCCTCTCTCCCTTTTTCCGGGCTTAAATTCCTCCATCTCAGCCAGGGTGGGCACCACGGGTCTGGATAGGTGGTGAGTGCAAAGGGAAGGAAGTCCCTTTGTTCTAATAGCCTGCCTTCAGCTAGCTAAGACTGCAGGCAAAGTGATTCCTGGATAGCAAGGGACACTAATCCAGTAGAAGAAGACCCAGCGGAGGGAAGAGCCATTGGAGAGCATCTGAAGGAAGAGATGGGCAGGCGCCAAGGCAAGAATTCCTCCAACAATCTGAAAAACAACATGAAAACACCAGATCCCAGCGATCTTACGACAGAAGGACTCGAACGCCCTATTCCGGAAGAAGTGGAAAACAGTGTCATTATGAAAGCAATAGAGTCTCTTAAACAGGGTATGAATAACTCACTTGAAGAAATAGAAGAGAAATATAACAAAAAAATGGAAGAAATGAGTAAAGAAATGGAAGACAAATATAACAAAAAATTTGAAGAAATGAGTAAATTCGTAAATGATACCCTGGGAAACCAAGAAAAAGCAATCAAACAGGTAATGGAATCAGTGCAAGAATTGAAAACTGAAATGGAGGCAGTGAAGAAAACACAAACCGAGGGCCGGCTGGATATGGAAAATCTAGGTAAACGAACGTAGACTACAGAATCAAGCTTAACCAATAGAATACAAGAGATAGAAGAACGAATCTCAGATTATGAAGACAACATAGAGAAAATAAACGCCCTGACCAAAGAAAACAGCAAATCCAACAAATTCTCATCACAAAACATTCAGGAAATATGGGACATAATAAAAAAACCAAATCTAAGAATAATAGGAGTAGAAGAAGGAGAAGAATTGCAGATCAAAGGTCCAGAAGATATATTCAACAAAATTATAGAAGAAAACTTTCCCATCCTAAAGAGGGATATTCCTATGAAGGTGCAAGAAGCATACAGAACACCGAATAGACTGGATCAGAAAAAAAGTCCCCTCGCCATATAATAATCAAAACACAAAGCAGTCAGATTAAAGAAAGGATATTAAGAGCTGCAAAGGAAAAAGGTCAAGTAACCTATAAAGGTAAACCTATCAGACTTACACCAGACTTCTCTATAGAAACCATGAAAGCCAGAAGGTCCTGGATAGAGGTACTGCAGAAATTAAGGGACCATGGATGCAAGCCCAGACTACTTTACCCAGCCAAGCTTTCGTTCACTATCAACGGAGAAAACAAAATATTCCAGGATAAAAACAAATTTAAACAATATGTAACTACTAATCCAGCCTTACAGAGAATACTAGAAGGAAAATTACATCCCAAGGAATCCAACACTGCCAACACTGACTACAATAATTCAGACATCTAGCGACCCTTCACTAGCACAATTCAAAGAAGGAAAACACATACACTCTATTACCACCAAAAAAAATGACTGGAGTCAACAACCAATGGTCATTAATATCTCTTAATATCAATGGACTCAATTCACCTATAAAGAGGCACAGACTTAGAGATTGGTTACGAAAACAGGATCCAACATTCTGCTGTTTACAAGAAACACACCTCAACCACAAAGACAGACACCTACTCAGAGTAAAGGGTTGGGAAAAGGTCTTCCAAGCAAATGGACCTAAGAAACAAGCGGGTGTGGCCATTCTAATATCTAACAAAATCGACTTCAAACTAAAATCAATCAGAAGAGATGGAGATGGACATTTCATACTCATAACAGGAACAACTCATCAGGAAGAAGTCTCAATCCTGAATATCTATGCCCCTAATGTAAAGGCACCCACATATGTAAAAGAAACTCTTCTAGAACTCAAGGCAGTCATCAAACCACACATGCTAATAGTAGGAGACTTCAACACTCCTCTCTCACCAATGGACAGGTCAATCAGACAGAAACCAAACAGAGAATTAAGAGATTTATTGGAGGTATTGAATCAAATGGACTTAACAGACATCTATAGAACACTCCACCCAAATAGGAAAGAATATACCTTCTTCTCTGCAGTTCATGGAACCTTCTCGAAGATTGACCACATACTCGGCAACAAAGCAAACTCCCACAGATACAAAAAAATATTAGTAACCACCTGTGTCTTGTCAGATCACCATGGATTAAAATTAGAATTCAACAACAATGCTACCCCCAGGAAGTCAACAAACTCATGGAAGTTGAACAGTCAACTACTAAATCACCCCTGGGTCAAGGACGAAATTAAGAAAGAAATTAAAGTCTTCCTTGAATTTAATGAAAACAAAGACACAACATACTCAAACCTATGGGACACTATGAAAGCAGTGCTAAGAGGAAAGTTCATAGCAATAGGTGCCCAAATAAAGAAAACGGAGAAAGCACACATTGGAGACCTAACAGCACACTTGAAAGCTCTAGAAAAAAAAAGAAGCTGATTCACCCAGGAGGAGTAGAAGACTGGAAATAATCAAACTGAGGGCTGAAATCAACAAAATAGAAACAGAGAAAACAATCCAAAGAATCAATGAATCAAAAAGCTGGTTCTTGGAGAAAATCAACAAGATTGACAAACCCCTATCCAAGCTAATCAAACGGCAGAGAGAGCACATGCAAATTAATAGGATCAGAAATGAAAAGGGGGATATAACCACAGACTCAGAGGAAATTCAGAGAATCATTAGATCTTACTACGAAAGTTTATATGCCACAAAGTTGGAAAATGTAAAAGAAATGGACATTTTTTTAGATAAGTACCATATACCAAAGTTGAACCAAGAACAGGTGAATAATCTAAATAGACCTGTTAGTCGTGAAGAACTAGAAGCTGTTATCAGAAATCTCCCTACCAAAAAAAGTCCAGGACCAGATGGTTTCAATGCAGAATTCTACCAGAACTTCCAGGAAGAGCAAATTCCTATACTCCTTAATGTATTCCATAATATAGAAACAGAAGAGTCATTGCCAAACTCCTTTTATGAAGCTACAGTTACCTTAATACCAAAACCACACAAAGACACAACCAAGAAAGAGAATTACAGGCCAATCTCACTCATGAACATCGACGCGAAAATTCTCAATAAAATCCTGGCAAACCGAATCCAGGAACACATTAGAAAAATTATCCATTATGATCAAGTAGGCTTCATCCCAGAGATGCAGGGCTGGTTCAACATACGCAAATCTATCAATGTAATCCATCATATAAATAAACTGAAAGAAAAAAAATCATATGATCATTTCATTGGATGCTGAAAAAGCATTTGACAAAATTCAACACCCATTTATGATAAAGGTGTTGGAGAGACTGGGGATACAAGGATCATACCTAAATATAATAAAAGCAATATACAGCAAGCCGACAGCTAACATCAAATTGAATGGAGAGAAACTCAAAGCCTTTCCACTAAAATCAGGAACACGACAAGGCTGTCCACTCTCTCCATACCTCTTCAATATAGTGCTTGAAGTTCTAGCAATAGCAATAAGACAACATAAGGAGATCAAGGGGATTCGAATTGGAAAGGATGAAGTTAAACTTTCGTTATTTGCTGACGATATGATAGTGTACATAAGTGACCCCAAAAACTCTACCAAAGAACTCCTACAGCTGATAAACACCTTTAGTAACGTGGCAGGATACAAGATCAACTCCAAAAAATCAGTGGCACTCCTATACACAAAGGATAAAGAAGCAGAGAGGGAAATCAGAGAAACATCACCTTTCACGATAGCCACAAATAGCATAAAATATCTTGGGGTTACTCTAACCAAGGAAGTGAAAGACCTATTTGACAAGAACTTTAAGTCTTTGAAGAAAGAAATTGAGGAGGATACCAGAAAATGGAAAGATCTCCCTTGTTCTTGGATTGGGAGGATCAACATAGTAAAAATGGCAATTCTACCAAAAGCAATCTATAGATTCAATGCAATCCCCATCAAAATCCCATCAAACTTCTTCACAGACCTTGAGAAAACAATAATCAAGTTTATTTGGAAAAACAAAAAACCCAGGATAGCCAAAAAAATCTTATACAATAAAGGAACTTCAGGAGGCATTACCATCCCTGACTTCAAACTCTATTACAGAGCTACAGTATTGAAAACAGCTTGGTATTGGCATAAGAACAGAGAAGTCGACCTATGGAATCGAATAGAAGACCCGGATATTAACCCACAAACCTATGAGCACCTAATTTTTGACAAGGGAGCTAAAGGTATACAATGGAAGAAGGAAAGCATCTTTAACAAATGGTGCTGGCATAACTGGATGTCAACCTGTAGAAGGATGAAAGTAGATCCATACATATCACCATGCACAAAACTCAGGTCCAAATGGATTAAAGACATCAACATTAATCCGTCCACTTTGAACCTGATAGAAGAGAAAGTGGGAAGTAGTCTACAAGATATAGGCACAGGAGGCCTCTTCCTAAGTAGGACCCCAGCAGCACAGACAATAAGAGAAACAATGAATAAATGGGATCTACTGAAACTGAGAAGCTTCTGTAAAGCAAAGGACACTGTCAGTAAGACAAAAAGGCTGCCTTCTGACTGGGAGAAGATCTTCACCAACCCCTCATCAGACAAAGGTCTGATCTCCAAAATATACAAAGAACTCAAGAAACTAGGCACTAAATCTCTAAATAACCCAATTAAAAAATGGGGTACTGAACTGAACAGAGAATTCACAACAGATGAACTTCGAATGGCCAGAAGACACTTAAGGTCATGCTCAACCTCCTTAGCGATCAGGGAAATGCAAATCAAAACCACTTTGAGATACCATCTTACACCTGTCAGAATAGCTAAAGTCAAAAACACCAATGATAGCCTATGCTGGAGAGGATGTGGGGTGAGGGGAACACTCATCCATTGTTGGTGGGAATGCAAACTTGTGCAGCCACTGTGGAAATCAGTGTGGCGGTTTCTCAGGAAACTGGGAGTCAACCTCCCTCAGGACCCAGCAATTACACTCTTGGGAATTTACCCTAGAGATTCCCTAGCATACAACAAAAGCATTTGTTCAACTATGTTCATAGCAGCACTATTTGTAATAGCCAGAACCTGGAAACAGCCGAGGTGCCCCTCAATAGAAGAATGGTTAAAAAAGGTGTGGAACATATATACATTAGAGTTTTACTCAGCGGTAAAAAATAATGACATCTTGAATTTTGCATGCAAATGGATGGACATAGAAAACGCTTTACTGAGTGAGGTAAGCCAGACCCAAAAAGAGGAACACGGTATGTATTCACTCATAAGTGGATTCTAACCATAATTTAAAGGTCTTTGAGCCTATTTTTCGTGATCCTAGAGAAGCTAAATAAGAAGACGATCCTGATGAAGATTATTTAGCTATCCGCCAGGAGGCAGGAAATAGTCAAGAGTCCCAGGTAACCTTGGGTGCATGGGAGGGTTGTTGGAAGGGGAGAGGGTTAGAGAGAAGGGAGTAGGGGAGTAAGCTCGGTTGACTGGGATGGGGGGAAGGGAGGAAGGATAAATAAGGGATCAGGGAAGAATATATTTCAACTAAGGGAGTCATTTTAGGGTTTATAGGAAACTTGATTATATATGGGATCCCAGGTCCAAGGAGAGATCCCCAGATTGTTCTCTGGACAGAGGAGAGGGTGCCTGAACCGGCCTTGGCCCATAACCATACTGATGAATATTTTGCCTATCACCATAGATCCTTCATCTGGCGATGGATGGCGATACAGACGGAGATCCACATTGGAGCACCGGCCTGAGCCCCCCAAGATCCAAATGAGGAGCAGAAGGACAAAGAAAATGACGAAGGACTGCGAGGGATGGTATCACCCACTGATACAAGGGGTCGGATCTAATGAGAGTTTACCAAGGGCAGTTGGACTGCGACTGAACGAGCACGTGATCCAACCAGATTCTCTGAATGTGGCCGGATTCTCTGAATGTGGCTGGCCCGGAGTCTTTCTGAAAAGCCATGGACAATGACACTGGGACTAGTTTCCTCTGCATATACTGGATTTTTGGGATCCAGTCGGTTTGGATACTCACCTTCCTGGACCTGGAGGGAGGGGGGACGAACTTGAACTTCCCACAGGGCTGGAAACCCTGACTGCCCTTAGGGGCAAAGAGGGAGGAGGAGGGGGGGGGGAGTGGGAGGGTGTTGGGAAGAGGGGCGTAAATGGAAACTTTTATAATTTAATAAAATTACTGTCAAAAAAAATTTATCTTTCTTTACTCTTTGTGTCTTTCACATCCTGCAACTCCATCCCATTCATTTCCTGTCCCTTCGTATCCGCCCTCTGCCCTTGCAACATCCCCCCAAAATAAAATAAAATTTAAGAGAAAAAAAAAAAGAAAAGGAAAAAAATCAATCTTGTCATGGAAGCTGTAGTGTGACACAGTGAACCAGTAAACCGTTTTTACTGAACACAGTAAACTGTTTTGTCCATACATCTTTACTTCCGAGTGTTCATTGCAAAGTCATCGGTCTGGTTTGAGGCCTCTGGTTTCTGCTACACTATTGATGCTGGGCCCTCACTGGACTCCCCTTGTTTGTCCTGTTGTTTCCTTGGGTCTACAGACCCTTTCACGTGCTTCAGCAGATCACAGATGGGCTGGATGTTGGGGTGGGCCAACTCATAGCCAGGTTCCGGTTCTGGGCAATGAGCTGCAGGCATTCTTATGAGAATGGCCATGTTTACCCAAGTGCTGCCACCACTGGGAGGAGCATCCACAGTGGCCTAGAGAAGGTGGAAATACCCTCCTGGACATCATAGAACTTCATTCCTGGAGGAATGACATCTGGGACTGGACAAAGGCACAGCCATTTCCTTTCTTTGTTCTTCAACCATTCTTCCTCTTTTCTTCTCTCTCTCTCTCTCTCTCTCTCTCTCTCTCTCTCTCTCTCTCTCTCTGTGTGTGTGTGTGTGGTGTGCATGTATGTGCATTGTGTGGGTCCCCTTTCCCATACAGGCGCGTGTGGGAGCCAGAGGCTGACAACAGCTCTCTTGCTCAATCACTTTTCCACCTGATATTTTCTAGGCAGGATCTCTCACTGAACCTGGCCGGACCTTGCTCTTGGAGCACGACTGACCTTTCTCTGTCATTCAGCACTGGAGTTAGAGACACATGCATCCCACTCCACTTTGATGTAGCTGCTGGGGACCCAGACTTAGTCCTCTTGCTTCTACGGCAAGCACATCATCCTCCAAGCCATTCCTTAGTCATTCTTAGCAAGTGCCTTCCACCCCTGTTGAAGGATGCGGTTCTACATAGTCATCTCCCAGCCATTGATAAGGCATTGTTCTGGTAGGGGCTCCATTAGGAGGCTTACAGCGAGTTTATTCTTACAGCTCTAGAAGTTCAACATTTGGGACTCAGGTGAAGCAGGGTTTATTTTTTCTGAGATCATTCTTTCCCCAGCAGCACTCCATTCATGATTCCCATAAAGACAGTAGTCCTCGGATGAAGGCTCTTCCCAACTCATTTCAACCTAATTGCTCCTTTAAAGCCAAAACGTGCACATTCTGAGATGGTGATCTCAGATCTAGTTAACACACCCTATAGTCTTCTTTTCTATACCACTCTCCCAAGGCGCACAAGTTAGCCAGCACAAAGCAGGCATTGAAGGACACTTACTTCTTTGCCTTGGAGCGACACACATTCCCAGGCTGTAGCAATAGAAAAAAACTGAGGTAAGGTAAGACAGTGAAAGATCAAAGATGCTTCTGCCAGATCCTGTCAATCCTAAAATTCCCCAGGTAGAGGGGTTTAAAGAAACCAGTGCTGGCCAGATGATGGTGGTGCACGCCTTTAATCCCAGCACTCAGGAGGCAGAAGCAGGCGGTTTCTGCGAGTTCAAGGCCAGCCTGGGCTACAAGTGCTAGTTCCAGGGCAAGCTCCAAAGCTACAGAGAAACCCTGTCGTGGAAAAACAAAACAAAACAAAACAAGAAACCAATGCTGGAGACCTGGAGGAGAGCCCTGCCTCGCTCCTCTCAGAATGTGAAAACCAGGTGGAGTACCACACAGCTGGGGTAGGCCCTTTCCTGAGAATCACCACACACAGAGCCTCTGTCTGTTGGTTTCTTTGCTGCATGATAGCATTTCGAAGGGCTGAGAACTCACCAGAGGTGCCTATTCACTGAACAAAATTAAACATAGGCACTGACTGTATTGTATATACAGTGGGAATCTTGGGGGGACCTGAGGAAGGAGAATGGGTACATTTCTGGAGTCTTATGGGTGCTAACTGCTCCCTCTGCCAATTTTACCCCATCAGGTAGATTTTGCATATGGAGACTCCAAGACCAGAAAGCAGCTGGGTTTTGTGTCTAGTGCTCCACAGAACGTGGCAGAGTCATGATCTGATCACAGATCTGCTCTCTCTGAATGAGGAGGGGCACCTGCTCAGTTTCCACCCAGAGCTGGCATTGGTTCCCTAAGCCGTGCTGGCTTTGCTGAGATCGGAGGCCCTCACAGCGCTGCTAAATGGGGAGGCCGGTGCAGGATGGGGGGTCCTTGGGCCACAGGTGAGCGCTCAAAAACTAGACTGCAACAAGCTGGCCCTCTGTGGGGACAGCCCAAGCACTACAGTGGCTTCTGCCCCTGCAAGGGACCTACAGCAACCCCTGGTATGGAAAAAAAAAAGGCTCTTGGCAGGCCTTATTTGTGTTTGCGTTTTCTTTCTCTCCCAGTGAGCTCTTTCCCTGAGGAAGCGGAGCCAGGATCGCATGTCAAGGCCCGCCGACTCATTTTAAACACCTCGTTCTCCCGGGCGACCGGTTTTTAAACGCAGTCCCACTCAACGCCCCTTCTATTTCTGAAGTTTCCTCACTTCTTTCCACGGAGATTCAGATTTCATTAGTGATGTGAGGCGATAAAGACAGACAGCCCATCCGTGATTTTAAACTCGATGCTCTAATTTAATCTCTCCTTTGATGCCTGTCGTTTCCAGGCAGGGGAATCATCTGGGTTTGCTCAGCGGCTGTTCATAGCTCTGATGTTTAGCTCGGGGGGTCAACGTCTTTGCCCTTCCCCAACCTTTCCTGGGAGAAATCTATCGAAGCAACCATTTCTCTACCTGAGACAAATGCTTGCTCCGTATCCTCCAGATATTCTCATTTGGTAAATCTGTCAGCTTTCTTCAGACCTGCTCTGCAACAGACCTCATGAACCCCGGGTAGAGGGCACGCGCAGGCTGTGCCCGTCCAAGTGTGCGCCTGCCCACTTCACATGCACTGTGTCTGTGCCAGCTGCCGGGTGGGCAGCTTTTGAGGCTCTGTGTAGGTACTGGGGGAAGTTACCTGGACAAATTAGTATTAAGACGTCACTTCTCCACATCCCGTCATTGCTTCAGTTAGGCAAGTTCAGGTAAATTCTAGAAGTTAGAAGTCCTTCCTTCCTCCCTCCCTCCCTCCCTCCCTCCCTCCCTCCCTCCCTCCCTCCCTCCCTCCCTCCTTCCTTCCTTCCTTCCTTCCTTCGTGAGGAGTGCGTTTTGAGACAGGGTTTCTCTGTGTAACAGCCCTGGTTGTCCAAGAACTAGTTCTGTAGACCAGGCTGGCCTCGAACTCAAGAGAGATTCGCTTGTCCCTGCATCCTTAGTGCTGGAATTAAAAAGCATGTGCCACCACCACCCAGCATAAATTCTGGAAATTTCTAAGAAAGGTTTTTCACAGAAGCACCCCTGAAGATGGTCCTGGTGGGAGAAACCATCGGATAGCTGAGGGCAGGGAGCTCTTACATGAAGGTGTGTGCACATGACCCTGGCTGTCGGGTGAAACTGTGGGCCTTGCCCTGGGCCGGCACAGGGACCCTCTAGACATGGTTTCCGGGTCGGGTCATTCAGCACCATCAGTCCTATTGACTGAGTGCTGGGGCAGGTTATGGAGAGGTTAGGCGCAGGCTCGCTGGAGGCCTATGTCACCAGGTTACAGGTGGGGAAGGAGTTCTGTCAGTTTGTTGTCAGACTTGGAGTTTCCAGGAAAATTTCTTTCTTGTCTTCTTCCTTTCTTTCTTTCTTCCTTTCTCTCTCTCTCTCTCTCTCTCTCTCTCTCTCTCTTCCTTTCTTTCTGAGATAAGGGTTTCTCTGTAGCTTTGGAGCCTGTCCTGGAACTAGCTCTTGTAGAGCAGGCTGGCCTCAAACTCACAGAGATCCGCCTGCCTCTGCCTCCTGAGGGCTGGGATTGAAGGCGTGCACCACCACCACCCAGCTCCAGGCAAATTTCTAAGGAGCACAGTCCCATTGCCTTCTGTCCTAAGGCTGAAGAACGCGTTCTCATCCTGGAACACAGGAAAAATGGAGAATGAAGACATCAGACTCTGTGAGCTTTCATTTCTTTATTGGGCAAAGGGCTTGTCGTCTCTACATTTCGTTTTAAACCTGGTGATTGTTTCTAGGCATTGATATGAACCTATGTATTCCTGCCCATATTTAATCTTTCTAACATTTATACTGAACAAGGAGGGCAGCAACGAAAGTGTAGCCTTGAAGAAAGGAAGGCACACTTGTTCTTTTTCTCTTTTTTTATTAAGAATTTTTAAATATAATCATTTCTTATTTTATATAGTTCGGCTCATTCCCACTCCCTCCCCTTCTCCCGATTCTTCCACCTTCCCCCCAACTCCATCTCCCCATCCACTCCTCAGAAAGGGTAAGGCTTCTCGTGGGGAGTCATTAAAATTTGACACTTCACTTTGAGGCAAGACCAAGCCGCATCCCCACCCCCCACATCTAGGCTGAGCAAGGTATCCCTCCAAAGAGAATGTGCTAGATGCCATTCAAGCACTGGCAATAAATCCTGGTCCTGCTGCCAGTGGCCTCACAGACTGTCTAAGTCTCACAACTGTCCCCCACATTCACCTACATTCAGTGGGCCTAATTTGGTCCTATGCAGGTTTGCCCACTATAAGTCCATAGTCAGTGAGCTCTCACCAGCTCAGGTCTGCTGTTTCTGGGGGTATCACCATCATGACCTTGACCCCTTTGCTCATATTATCACTCCTCCATTTCTTGGGCTGATCTCAGGTAGCTAGGCCCAGTGCTTCACTGTCGGTCTCGGTATCTGCTTCACCAGTTGCTGGGTGAAGGTTTATGATAACAATTACAGGGGAAGGCCAATTTAGGTGTCCTCCCCTCTGTTCTTAGAGTCTTAACTGGGGTCATCCTTGAGGATTCCTGGGAATTTCCCTAGTGCTATGTTTCTTGATAGCCCTTTAATGGCTCCCTCAATCAAGATATCTCTTTCCTTTCTCTCCCTGTCTTCCCCCTTTTTGAGCATCCCATTCCCTCATGTTCTCCTTCCCTCTCCCTCCTCCTCCACTTTTCCTTCTCTCCCCCCAACTCCTAATTTTCTCTAGAGCAATAAGACAACAAAAGGAGATCAAAGGGTTAGAAACTGGAAAAGAAGTCAAACTTTGCTATTCGCAGATGATATGAGAGTATACATAGGTGACCCCAAAAATTCAATGAGGGAATGCCTACAGGTGACAGTTTCAGTAATGTGGCAGGATACAAGATCAACTCAAAAAAATCAGTAGCCCTCCTACATACAAATGATAAAGGTACTGAGAAAGAAATCAGAGAAAGATCGCCCTTCACAATAGCCACAAAAAAACATAAAGTATCTCAGGATAACACTAACCACAGAAGTGAAAGACCTGTTTGACAAGAATTTTAAGTCTCTGAAGAAAGAAATTGCAAAAGATATCAGGAAATGGAAAGATCTCCCATGCACTTGGATAGGTAGGATCAACACAGTAAAAATGGTAATCCTACCAAAAGCAATCTACAGGTTCAATGCAATCTCTATCAAAATCCCAGCACAATTCTTCACAGACCTGGAAAGAACAGTACTCAACTTCATATGGAAAAACAAAACACTCAGTCATTCATTTTCCTCTTGGTAGACACCGGGCATCCAGTATCTGTTCAATATAACACTCTGTAAGCATGTGCTTTTTTTGGTTGACATTTATTTTTATTCGTCTTAAGCAGCTACCCAGGAGTGCAGTTGCTGCTCTGTGCAGCTGGTGTGTATTTACTCTAACTCAGTGCAGTCAAGTGTTTTCTAACTTGGTCGCACGTTTTTACAGGGCTACTGTCAAGACCTGAGAGTTCCAGTTGCTTCACAGTCTTGCCAACATTTTATACTATCAAACATATTTTTAGTGTTCTGGTGACTATATGGTAGAATTTATTGATGGCCTTAATTTTTATGGCCTAATGAATAATGCTGAGGAGTACCTTTTCCATGTTTTTGTCATTCGCATTTATCTTTCTCTGTGAGTTATTTGAATCTTCTGTTTGGATCTCACCATTTTAAAAACTAGATTGTCTTGCATCATAGGGTATAGGACTTTATTTCACATGTAAGTTTTTAGATGCATGTTTTTGTTGTTTTGTGGTTTTTCCTTCCATTTTATGCCATTTTTTTTCTTTTTTTGATTTTTCAAGACAAGATATCTCTGTGTAGTACCGGCTGTCTTAGAACTCACTCTGTAGATCAGGCTGGCCTTGAACTTAGAGATTCTCCTGCCTGAGTGGTTCCTTCCACTTTAATGAGTGGATCTGGTTAACTTTGATGGAATCAAATACTCAATTTGTTAATGTTGTATTTTCTATCTTGAATGTTTGGACTGTTCCCTGAATCACAAACTTGTGTTTTCTTTTCAAATGTCTCTGTTTTCAGCTGTTACCTTAAAAGCATGAATCATCTTAATTTTTTGAGTATCAAATGCAACAGCTGTCAAGTTCCTCTCTTTCTGTCGTTTGTTTCCCTGTTTCTATTTCAGCAATTTCTTTCCACATTTTATTATTTTGGTTCTTTGTTCAAAAATCAATTGAGTATGTAAGTCGTATCCACTTCTAGGCTCCATCACTATTGTCTGCTTTTCAGTCCCTATGCCAAGACCACTCTACTGCAGGCTAGAGCTTCCTTTTTATCTCCTATGGGGTTGCTTTGGCTGCTCCAGGACCTTTGGATTGTCATGCATGTTCTGGCTTCCTAGCAGTGTTGTTCTGATACTTCAGAAAAGTGCAGGGAACCATATGTGGGGGTTTGAATAAAAATATCCTCCCATAGGCCCATAGGGTCAACACTATTAGAAAGATGTGGGGGTTTGAATCAAAATATCCTCCCATAGGCCCATAGGGTCAACACTATTAGAAAGATGTGGCCTTGTTGGAGGAAGTGTGTCACTGAAGGGGGGGTGGACTTTGAGGTCTCAGATGCTCAAGACCAGGCCCAGTGCCTCACTGTCTCTTCCTGCTACTCATAGCTCCAGATGCAGAACACTACCTCTCCATCACCATGTCTGCCTGCATGCAGCCATGCTCCTGCCATGATGAGAATAGACTAAACCTCTGAACTGTAAGCCATCCCCAATTAAATGTTGTCTTTTATAAGAGTTGCCATGGTCATGATGTCTCTTCACAGCAATAGAAATCCTAACTAAGACAAGGTACTGGTCAACTCATAGGAGAAAGTGCTCATAAGAGGTCTAGACACTGCCCGTCCATGAACTATCCACTGCTCAGCCATTCTTCAGTCACTGCCCATCCACTGCCCAATCAATCCCATACACTGCCCATCCATTGCCCAACCACTGCCCAGCCACTGCCCAGCCACTACCCAGCCACTGCCCAACCACTGCCCAGCCACTGCCCAGCCACCGCCCAACCACTGTCCAACCACTGTCCAGCCACAGTCCAGCCACTACCCAGCCACTGCCCAACCACTGTCCAGCCACTGCCCAATCAATCCCATACACTGCCCATCCATTGCCCAGCCACTGCGCAACCACTGTCCAACCACTGCCCAACCACTGACCATCCACTGCCCAACCACTGTCCAGCCACTGACCATCCACTGCCCAGTGACTGCCCAGCCACCGCCCAACCACTGTCCAACCACTGTCCAGCCACTGCCCAGCCACTGACCAACCACAGCCCAGCCACTGTCCAGCCACTGACCATCCACTGTCCATCCACTGCCCAACCACTGCCCAGCCACTGCCCAGCCACTGCCCAACCACTGCCCATCCACCCACTGCCCAACCACTGCCCAGCCACTGATTGAAATCAGTCCAACCTTTTTTAAATTAAGCTCTAGTCAGATTCTTAGGACAGAGGAAAAGCAGTCAGATTCTCTGTCAAAATATCATAAGAATGACCTCTGACTCAGTTGCTAATATTGTTCCCCTCTGAAACCTCTTGAGCTCCGTCTCTCCAGTCCACATTGCTCTCAGCATTCCTGCCTTCCAAGCTCCATGAGCTCTGTTAGAAAACTGAGAACAATGGCTTATTTCCCTCACACTTCTCCATCAGAGTGCATCACTGAGGGAAGCTGGGACAGAAAGTCAAGGCAAGAACAGTGTAACATGAAGGGCTGGCTTGTTGGGGTTTCTATCCCACCCGGTACCCCACAGCTGGCATGCCCCAAAGAGAAAATCACACACAGGACTCCATAAGATTATAAACTGATTGGCCCATTAGGTCAGGCTACTTATTAGCTCTTATAACTTATGTTACCCCATCATCCTTATCTATGTTAGCCACATGTCTTGGTACCTTTTTCAGTTGTCAGCTTACATGTTGCTGCTTCGGTGGTCTGTGCAGGAGTGGCAGAGGGAGCTTCCTGCGTCCCAGAATACTCCCAGTCTCTTTGCTCCACCCCTACTTCCTGTATGGCTTTCCCGCCTATACTGCCTGCCTGGCCAATCAGCATTTTATTAAAATATGGTTGACAGAATACAGACAATTCTCCCACACCAGAACAGGAGGCAGGAGCTGATGCAGAGTGCCGTTTACTGACTTGCTCCTTATTGTTTGCTCAGGCTGTCTTCTTACAGCTACTAGGACCACTGCCCACCGTCAACTGAGCTCTCCCACACCAATCTTTAGTCAGGAAAGTGTGCCACAGACTGGCCAACAGGCCAATCCAGTGAGAACATTGTCTCATTTGTGGCTCCCTTGTCTCTAATGTCTCTAGCTTGTGTCAAGTTGACGTGAACCAGCTCATAGGGTCCTGTTTAGGAAGTCCTCACATATAACTCTGTCTTGAGAAGTACTCCCTGCCTTTTTCTCCAGTAGTTCCAGATTTCAAGGTTTTATGTTAAGGTCTTTGATCCGAATGGAGTTGAATTTTGTGCAAGGCGAGAGATTGGGACCTAGTTTAATTCTTTTATGTATTGATATCAATGTTCCCATCTACGGATATACTGTTTTATTTTCTTCTCCAGCGTATAATTAAAAACTCAGGAGGCTCAAGTTGTATGGACTTCTATTTCTCTGGGTCCTCTGTTCCATTCCATTGATCTACATGTCTGCTTGTGTGCTAGTCCCACAACGATTTTAGAACTTAAATTCAGGTGTGACAATACCTCCAATATTAGTCTTTTTTTTTGTTCCCACCCCCTGAGGATTGCCCGGGTCATTTGGGCTTTGAACTTCAATATGCACCTTAAGATACTATATAATGAATACTATTACAATTTGTCAGTGTGCTACACTTTTATCCATTTATCTGTTGGTGGAATATTTAAATTTTAGTTACCGGGATTGGTGCTATAACTAACACAACAAACACTTACTTTTTCGCTTGCTGATTTAATTTACATATACACCCAGGAGGGTGGGGACTGAATCATACAACAGCGGTGGATTTGGTTTTGGTGAGGACCCCAGCACTGCTCTCCATAACTGTTCCTTCTTCACATCTCATGAGTGATCTGTCCAAGTCTCTGCTCCCTCCACCTCTCCATCTGCATGGATTTACAATGCTGTTCTAACGGGAGTGGGATTCCATTGTAGTTTTGATTTGCATTTTCCTGATGACTAATTATGTGTTTCAGATAATAGACAATCATATTTCTTCTTTTGAAAAGTGCCTACTCAAATTATTTGCCTGTTTTGAGTTGATTTTTGTTGTTGTTGCTTGAGTTTCTTATATATTTGAGAATTGAACAGTTGTCAGGGGGATTGCTTAGCAGCACTCCCTACCTTCCTGTGTGTTGTTCTCTGTGCCTCTGCCTGTTTACCAGTTCACTGCTGTCTCACTGACTGTTTCTGCTTTTATTCCCCATGTTTGGGAGGTTATAAAAAAAATGTATTGACTATGCTGTTGTCCTGAAATGCTTTCCCTATTTTGTTCCCCAGTAGTTTTATTGCTTCAGGTCTCAGTTAGGTCTTCAATCCATTTTGAGTTGATTTTTGTACAGGGTAAAAAGTGCAACTCTGTCTTTTATATTAATGTCCTAGCATTTATTGCCAGTAACAACCTTTCTCTACTGTGCGCTTTCGGCAATTTAGTTAAAATTTTTTGTTTGTTTGTTTCTGGATTTTGTTCTATTGTCAATGCTGTTTTTATGAGTACCAAACTATTTTGGTTATTGTGGCTCTGCAGTGTGTTTAAAATCAGGTATTATGATGCTTAAGGCTTTATTCATTTTTGTTATAGACTATTTCAACCATCTTAAAATAGCTTGTAGATCTATTTTAAGAATTGAAACATAATTAATAAAAACTCAGAGACAGATATTGGGGTTCAGCCTGAAGACCAGAAAAGTAAACAGTCAGTCACTGGCTTTTGGCTCAACCTCAGTCCAAAAATGGCGTTCCTGCCTCTAGGAAACCTCAGAATGAGACTGAGACTGAGAGCTGTCTCCTCCCATCTTATAAACCTCTCTAGTTCTGGGATTAAGGGTGTGCACCACTACTGCCTGGTTTCTATGGCAAGCTAGTGTGGCTACTGGGATTAAAGGTGTGTGCCTTTGCAGCCTGGTCTATAAGGTTGGCCAGTATGGATGTTTTACTTTTCTGATCCTCAGGCAAGCTTTATTTATTAAAATACAAATCAAATGCCACTATAGTTCCAGGCTCTAATCTAGGGTCTCATCTTGCATTTAGCTGTCATTAGGTTTAACTATCTCTCATCAAAAGCCTTTATTATGATGAGTATGAGTTCTCTAAACCAAATTTCAACAGGGTTTTGGTTTTAAATCAAGGGATATTGAATTGTATCAAACATTATTTTCTGCATCCCTTGGGGTGATCTTTTGATTTTTCTGCATGTTTTGGGATGATTTTTATGTGGTGTTATATATTATATTTATTTATTCATTTGAAACAACCCTGAGACAGATAAAAGTTGATCATGGTGAGTATTGTGCTAGTATTTTGTTGAGGATCATTTCATCTGTGTTCATCAAGGATATTTATCTTAAGTTTTCTTCTGTATTGTTCCTTTGAGGGTTTTTGTTGTTGCTGTTTGTTTGGTAACTAATGACATTGGGCATTTTTGTGCTTTATTGGTAATTTGTAATTTTTTGATAAAATTTTGATTCAGATTCTTTTTTGTTTGTTTTTAAAGTTGGCTTGTTGGTATGACTAAAGAGGTCTAGAAGTTCTCTAGATATTCTAGAATCAAGACAAATGCTAAATAGTTGTTTGTGAACACTTCCATTTTATCACTAGTTCAGTTTACTACAGGTGTCCTGTAGAGAACAAATGTCTTAAATTTCAAGAGAATCCAAATTATACTTTTCTTTATGGATTGTAATTTTTGGCCCAATTCTATTTTCTTGTTTTGTTTAATCCAAGAGCACAGAATTTTTTCTATATTTTTTAATAATTTTTTTGTCTGTTTTGTTTTTGTTTTTTCAAGACAGGGTTTCTCTATAGCTTTGGAGCCTGTCCTGGAACTAGCTCTTGTAGACCAGGCTGACCTCGAACTCACAAAGATCTGCCTATTTCTCCCTCCTGAGTACAGGACTAAAGGCGTGTGCCACCACTGTCAAGCTTCTGTTAAAATTTTTATGGTTTTTCTGTATTATAATTCCATCTATAGTCCATTTGCATTTATCTTTACTTGGTAAATTGTAATGGCCAAAGACAAAGGTTTTTGTATTAAGACACCCACCTGGTCTGGCCTGATTGTTGATTGGTTATAGTTGTACATGTTGGTCTACTTTGAAATCAGAACTTGGCCACACTGACCTGTTTTAGTTTTTATGAAAATGTAGTATGGTTTGGCTACTGTTATTGTAAGGTAAGTAGTATAAATTTTCTTTATTCCCTCTCAGAATATTTGGCTATGCTGTGTCTGCTGACTTTACACTAAAGATCTCCTCAGATTTTTATTGGAATTAAAACAAATCTATAGATCATCCAAGTTGAGGTGATAATGAGAATTTTAACCCACAAGCATCCACTTTTCATTAATTTCTCTTAGCAGTAGCCATTTTTTACTGTACCCTTTGTGTATATTTTTATATATTTTATTTATATATTTAACTAAATCATACAATTTTGGGGTACTACTACTGTAATTTTAAAAAAATTCTCTAATTGTTGCCAGTATGCAGAACTCAGTTGATTGGCATGTTGTCTTTTCATCCTGCAACCCTGTCTAATTATTTTAGAACCCTCTGGCAGGATGGGGAGTGTGGGAGAATTTCTCAGTGCATTTCACACTTTATGACACCACTGTAGGGCAATGAGGAATTAGAACAGTGAGCGCAGGCGTTTTGCTCTTGATCTTGGTTTGGGAAGCACTCACTTTTATCACTAAATGCCACGAGAACTGTTCACAGGTGTGCTTCTTCAGCTGACGGCACTGCACTATTAAGTCACCTTTCCTTTCTTATTAATTCCCAAGGTCTCACATTAATGTGAACATTACAATATAAAATACTCCAAATTTTAAAAGTCCACAGTATTTTAAAATTCAAACACTTTAAAATTCAGTTTTTCGAATATTCAAGCTTTCTTTTAAAATCCAAACTTTTGGAGTTGTAAAACTCCAAAATCTCTTTAAAATTTTAAAGTCTTTCAACTGAGCTCCTATTTCCCAGGGTAGAATGGACTTTTTTTTTTTTTTTTTTTTTTTTTGGTTTTGTTTTGTGAGACAGGATTTCTCTGTGTATCATCCTGGAACTCACTCTGTAGACCAGGCTGGCCTCAAACTCACAGAGATCTGCCTACCTCTGCCTCCTGAGTGCTGGGATTAAGGTGTGCATTACCACTGCCTAGACAGAATGGATATTTTATATATCTTATTAATTATCAGATTTAGTTTGTCTTTACTTTGGGGAAAGTTCATCTATAGTCATAGTGAAGATGAATTTGTAATTTCTTACCATTTCTCGTCTCACGTTCAACCATACTTTCTCATTAGATTGACTGGAGAGTCTTCTTCCTTTACCTCTCCCCGGAAGGGGAACGATTGCCCCTGCAGAGCGCTACTGTGTATGTCTAGATTGGGGAGTATTTGGTGGAAATATCTTCATTTTCTTATATTTATGTTTTAAACGTTCTACTCTAAAAGAGATGAAGATGTGCAAGAGCTTATGCGGGAAGAACTGGACAGGGTCATCCTGGGTGGGTTTGCTTCACTTCTTCCAGAATCTGGTGAGACAGTCCTCAGAGCAGGCTCCGATTCCATTGCTTCCTCATGCCTTCGTGTGGTATATTTTGTCATGTGCTCCAGCCTGCTAGTACTGAACTGCGGCGTGGCCAGACTCCCACACAACCCAGACACCAGCTCCATCATTTCTGTGATGTTGTCGGATGTTTCTGTCCTGCCTGATCCCGCAGGTGTTCAGTCCAATGGAAACAGACAGAGGCTTATATTAATTATAAACTATTTGGCCTATTAGCTCAGGCTTATCAACTAGTTCTTACAACTTAAATTAACCCATAATTCTTATCTGTTTAAGCTAGCCACATGGCTTGGTACCTTTTCTCAGTGAGGCTTTCTCATCTTACTTCCTCCATGTCTGGTTGGTGACTTGTGCCTCCTTCCTTTCTTCGTCCCAGAATTCTCTTAGTCTGGTTGCCCGTCCATATTTCCTGCCTGGCTACTGTCAATGTTTTATTAAACCAATATGCGTGACAAATCTTTACAGTGTACAAAAGGATTAACCCACAGCAGTGTGACTTCCATCAAGTGAAATCAGCGTGCATTCAACATTGGCCTTTTTTACTGAACACACTTTCCTTGAGGTTTATATCAGTTGTGTATCACTATTTTGCTCATTTTTTAGGGGGGGAGGGGATGAATGAACAATGGTTATCTTGACTGTTTACCTGTTGATGACATTTACATGATTCTAGTTTGGGGTTATGGGGGAAAATCTGCTATAAACATTTGTTTAGAGTTCCAGCATGAGAAGAAATCTCTAGCTCCCTGGAACAATGCTCTAGGAAGATTGAACATTTTCTTACGCTTTCTTGTCTGCATGTGTCCTGGTGCCTGTGCTTGGGTGTCAGGAGACAACTCACAGGAGTCATTGTTCTTCTTCCGTCATTGGGTCCCAGGGGTACTGGAGTTAGGCATCTGCCTTGCTGCCCTCAGGAAGATTTTAAACATCCGGCTTCAGTCCTACTCTCTGGAGTGTCTACTTCTTGATTTTGCTTTGGTACATTAAGGTTTTTCTAGGACATTGTCAATTCTGTTTGGTTTTTCGTATTTATCAGCATGAAGAGTCTAATCAGTCATTTGTTCAATTGCTGTTTCTGTATTTGAGTTGACCTTTTCATGCCTAATATGGCTCATCCTTTTTCCTTCTTAGGAAATTTCATCAGGGGATGATTTTAAATGGTGATATTTTAAGTCTCATCAGGACTCAGCTTTCTCCATCCTGTAGATTGCTTCTCTGTGTTACCCTTACACCAATTTATGGAAAATAGAACATATTTTAAACCTTTTTGTCCTCCACTGTACCTTTAAAATCTGTACAGTGAAGTCTCCCAGTGACCTTGCTCTGGGATGGATATTTAGACACAACACAGGGCTCTCAGCAAGGGCCCTATTGGCTTCTGAGGTCAGATAATTCTTTAACGGAAGGTTCTGGGATATGTCCTGTAATCTGCTGAGCAGCATCCCTGGGCTGTGCCTAAGATGCTAGCCAGTCAGTCCCCAGTTACAACATTGCCAAATATCCTAGGAGAGGGAGACAAAGCTGTTCATGACTCCAAAATTCATTGTTAGGAAACATTAAGCCCCAGAATCGCCATTTTTCTAATGTGTTCATTTGAATGCTCAGCTCATGCATTTTCAGATTCATTTTCTAATGTGACCCTTTTGTTGTTTATTAAGTTTGGGATGTCAGGAGATTTGGTGAAATTTATTTGCTAAACTAGCAAATTCCAGGTATCAGGTGTTCTTCCTGCTGCCCTTTTCGGTCAACTCTCTGGTCTTCTACACTTGTTGATCGATCCGGTGACTTCTGGTCCTTCTAGCACAGCATCTGAAGAATGCACATTTACAGCAGACACACGGTCACACTCACCTTCCTGGAACATCTGCTCTCTATTATAAGAAATTGTAGGGTGACCGAGGTAGGAACACAAGAAAGAGTATGTAGGAGGGAGAAGTAAGAAATGAGAAAGGACCAAGGAAGGAAGAACGGTGGTCTACTGTTTTGTGGCTACCAGAGCCACAGAGGGGAAGGCTGAATTTGATGTGGTTTATTTTTAGAAGCCCTTAGAGTGACCTGACTGGGGTTGATGGCAGTCCCTTCTCTTACTTGGTTGCCACTAGAGAAAGTTGCAGCCTAACATTGAGTTGTTCTGTGCAACACTGAGTTGTTCCTTGGGAGGCTGATGCTATATGCAGCTCTCAATTGGGAATTGCTTGTATCTAGGTCTGTCTGGCCTGTCTGAAGTCCCTAAGACTATGACCTATATGGGCATCACTGACCAAGTCCCCTCTTGCCTACTTCCTTTCATGCGACATTGATGACCTGTTGTCTTCCTCAGTGTCATTTGGGCTACAGGACTGCCATCATGACTCTGATATTTGTCAGTGGGGCACACGGGGAAAGGTGGGCAGAGGCAGGGGTCACAAGGGGCTGTTGAGAGACAAAAGTGTTGTTAGAGCCTATAGGTGTAAATCATTTATTGGCTTTTACTCAGTTTTGGAGGAAACATCTGGTAGGCTTTTAAGTGTTTTCAACGGGAAGGCAAAAATCTCTGGATGTGGGATAAGATGAAGCCCCACTGACATCTGGGACAGGTGGGCTAGAAGAATCTCTTCTGAAGCCACCAGTGCCTTAGCTCCCTGTGACATTTTTCTATTGATTCTGATATTTGCATGTCCATGGTAGATCAATTAGCCTTTAACAATGTCTTCTCTATTGACCTTATCACTTCCCTGCCCAGTGTCATCACTGCTTACCAGAGAGAGACTACAACAGAAACAGTTACCAGAATTATCTGATTCCTGAGCTGAGAATGGGCAAAATGCTTAAAGTGAGCCACCAGCAGCTCATTACAGGGCATTTCTGTGTCTCATCACTTCTGAATGGCCCTGGGTGAAAGGCCAGCCTCCAGCTCTCTCACTGCTAGGAGGTGGGGCTTAGTGGAAAGCAGGTCATCGGGGTATGACTTTGAAGTAGTATGGGGACCCTAGATGATCATCTTTCTTGCTACCATGATGTGAGCAGGCCTTCTCTGCCAGACTTCTGTGATGATGTCCTGTGTCACAAGGCCTGGGCCAAGTGACCACAGTAAAGGTTCTGGAACTGTGAACACAATAACCCTCTTTAGAGTTGCATTTCTTGATGTTTGGCAACTTGACAGAGTCATCTGAGAGGAGGAACCTCAACTGAGCAAATGCATCAGTAAGATCGGGTTGCAGGCAGGCCTATAGGGTGTTTTCTTATTAGTGGTTGATGGGGCAGAGGCCAGCTCATTGTGGATGGAGCCATCCTGGAACTGGTTGTCCTAGGTTCTATAAGACAGCAGGCTCAGCAAGCCATAGGGAACGAGTCTCCATGGCCTCTGCATCAGCTCCTGCCTCCAGGTCCTGCCCTGTTTGAGTTCCTGTCCTGGCTCCCTTGCATGATGAACAGTGATGTGGAAGTGTGAGCCAAACAAACCCTTGCTCCCAAGTTACCTTCAGTCATAGTGTTACACCCCAGTTAATAGTAACACAAACTAAGACACCTAGGAAGCTGTGGGTTGCCCTGGGAACACAAAAGTAGTTACTTGGGGCAACTATTCAAGCTCAGGACTTAGGAGACAGGGCTTGGCTTAATGCAGACAAAGTAAGCAATAGAGAAAATATGGGATCACCCAAAACCTAGGTAAATAACAGCATGCAGTACTGAGATGGGCATGCAGAAGCCGAGCCCTGCAAACTGGGACCAGCCGAGCCCTGCACCAGAGCGCGCACAATGGACAGGTACCTGAGCTCCTTCACTTCAGTGTGGTTCCAAATATCGGCTCCAGCCACCTTTTCCCCCTAAATTCTCATGTTACAGCTAAACAAGTCATGTTGTGAAAAACAAAACAAAATCCCCCAAAATACATTTAAAAAAATTCTGGCAAACTCCCGAAGCACACAGAAAACTCGAACTGCATTTCAATCTTGAGATCTCAACAGAAAGAGACGATTGGACTGGAGCAGCATAGCCATCATCATCAGGACTTATGCGCTTAATTACAGAGAAACCCAAAGCTAATAATTTCATGCAGTGCTACAGCCAGAGGAGGCTGGTTACCATGGAAATCTCACTTTCATTTTCTTCTTTTCTGAGCATATTTATGTGATAGAGGAAGAGAAATGTAAACACGGCAGAAAGATCAAACAAGACACGGCACAGTTTGCTGTAAATATTTTACATTATTACAAGAACACAGTGAAAAGGCCCTGCAGACCAATGGATGGGAACAGGTCTCTGGCAGGAGAAAAGAAGGCTGTCCCCCAAAAATGGCCCAACTTTACAAAAATGGTGAGTCTGTTTTAAAAAATGTAGAAGGCAATTTTTGGAACATTCTGTGATGTTAGCCAAAATTCAAAGTGTATTTCTTCTGAATGCAAAATATAACAAATAAATACGTGTTAAATACAGATCTGAGATACAAACGACCAAAGGTAGACAGCTGACTGCTTCATACGCGTAGCTGTCATCCATTTTCAGAATTGTTTACAAAGCCAGAAAAGCCTCCGTGGACCTTGAACATATGTTTCATACTTGATATTTTCAAAAGCACCCTATTTCCAGTGTTTCTTTTATCCACTTCACAAATATATTATTTTAAAACAAAAAAGACTAAAGGTGCTTTAACCTGGTAATAAAATGGCCATACACTGGCGCCCAAGAAAACTGTGAACCAACCACAGGAGTGCTTGGTTCACAATGACGCTTGCAGATGGGACACTTAGACAACAGGTGGCTGAGGGCAGCCCTGCTCCCTCAACACTGAGATCATCTCCAAGTAACAAGCAGAGAAAGCAACTCAGGAAACTGTATTTCTGCTCCTGCTCTCTGTGCTGGGAAAATAGGGGGGCGGGCTGAAAGCCCACAGTAGTTGCATGGCCTGGGCACCCATTGAGTGTGATGGGTTTTCTTTTTGTGCTCAGTCTGCTTGGATTCCTGAAGAAGTCAGAGTATTTGTGTGTCTCTGATGCTAACTTTCATTCTCTTGTATTCTCTTTAAACCTGATGTGCTTGCATAGTTATGCTTTTGGAGAGTTCTGGTATTCTAGAGCACCAAAGCACTTGGACCAGACTAAAAAAACTCAGACACAAACTATGGCTCAAAGTCAACAGAGTGTGCGCCAGTGTTTGTCCCTGCTGTCCCTGGCTGCTCAATCATTTACACTGAAACACAAACCTAAAACCTATGGGCAGTTAAAGATCTAGAGGTGTTTGACTCAAGAAGCTGATTCGTCAGGCAGTCTTGGTGGTCTATGAAGGAGGAGGATGGAGCTGTCCCACAAGAACTATGCCCACATGGACAGCTTGTATCACATGATAAAGCTGGGCAACAGACACTGTGTTAATAAAGTGAAATTCCAGCAGACAAAGGGTATTTTGTGTCTCTGGCCACTCTGACCCTGAATTTGAACTAAATGAGCTTCTTTTATGTTTGATTTGATGCTCAGAGCCACTTGCTTGTGAAGCCTACCTAGAGTAGCCTGTTGAAGCTGGAGGAAACCATCCCATTGACAGTAAATAAAAAGCGAGCTCCGTTGGGATGTGTTCACATCCTGGGTACCGTGTCTGTGCGAGGTCCAGGATCTGAAGAGTGATGGAAAATTCTCTCATGGTGGAACTGTGCTGTTCTTCGTGTAGCTCTTCTGACTGCTGTTCTTTAACTAGCATGGGACAGGCCCCGCAGTACCCCGTGGCTGATTTACCACAGTCCTCTGGGTGAGGATCAAGCTTGGTGCCTGCTACCATGTTTGTACACGCTAACAAGTCTAGCATTATCTTAGGAGCTGGCAACCAAGTTTTCCCACCAAATTCTTTGTAAGAGGAAACCCTTAAAAAAGAAAAGGCATGGAATGGAGAGCTAAAACAGTATCAATAATAACAGCGGTCTAAGTCCCTCGTAGCCCCTAAGGGTTTGAACACAGGGGCTCACTGTTTGCTCTGCAGTGATTGTCAGGAAAATCGAACACCTCAGGGTGATTTGACAAGTGCTTCGCGAGGAAAATAGGAACAGGGACTTGGATTCACGGGCAACTTCTCTTTTCATTCTTGGGTTTTTGCTGCGCTCACAGGTGCCTGAGGCGTGTCTCTTATGGGGTTCTGTTGTTTGCTCTGGTGGTTACAGGCAGACACCTGGCTTTCTTACTGGGACAGTCTAGCATCTGCTGGGTGGCTTTTACAGCCTACTTATCTGATGCTACAGAAATTCCCAGCAAACAGGGAAAGTGGCAATGTCTGGTTTTCTAGGAAGGGAGATACTCTGGGAAGCTACGAGGAAAACTGATGTCTTCGTACAATGTTCTGGGGTGCCTAGTAAGGCAGACTGGCTTACTTTGAACCCTCATCGTGCCCTCTTAGTTGAAGCTTTGGAAGACCACTTAACATGATGTAACTTGAATAACTTAAATATTGCTCTTAAGGAGGGATTAGAGGGGTAGGAATTAGCCTGGAGTAGTGTGTGGATGTCCAGGGCCTACTGTGGAGTATTCTGTCCCATAATTTCTTTGGGGGCAGGAGGACAGTTTGCTAGCTTAAGACAATAAGGAAACCTTTAACCTGGACACGTCCACTCACAGTGGTCTTGATGTCCTTAGAAAAAGTCCCCAAGTCTTTGCTGATAAGGCCGCTCATACAGCATACCTGCCGCCTAACGGTGCCATCTCCACTGGTCGCCTCCTTTCATAGGCTCACTGTGTGCTTGGGCTTCTCAAAAGAGGCCTGCACTTCCTGTAAGGCAGGGAAGTCCTGAGAAGAACTCCTGGGTTTATAAGCCAACAATTAAGGCTTTTCTGTTCTGGTAAAGAGAAACTTTGCAAAGCCGAAGATGAGAAAGGATAGCAGCCAGCAGTCAAAACCGAGTAGGGAAAGCTGCAGCTCTTGGCCTTCCTGGGCCTTCCTGGGCCTGGCATGGCAGACGGGAGGGGAGACATTCTGTGACAGGTCTACTGCTGTCTCCCAGCACTCCAGGCCTCTGTGGAGCACCTGCACCTTACTGCCTTAGCACATGTCTGGGCACACAATCCCGGAGTTCAAGAAGAGATCTCAGTAGATATTCTTGCTTGAGGATTCTTACATGTAAGGAAGCTAAACCTGCCGTCTTACAGTTTTCTATTACTAATGTGAAACCCAGCGACATCTGACAGTTCCCTGGAGACCCCACACTGAGCTGTGTGTGCTGTAACTCAGTTTCCCCATGCTTAGGAAATGGGCTCAACGCCCACCTCTGTAGCTTTGCAGAGAAAGCAGCTACTTCCTGAGACCTAGGAGTGGGGCTGGGGCATAAGGCAGGCCAGAGAGAGAGTCTACTGAAGCCCTTGGAGACTGAAGGGGTGTTATCTTTGGATGTTTCTGTGGGTCTCTCTGATGTTTTCACTGTCCTCTGTCTTCCCAGATGCCTTTGCTGGAAGCCCAATCCCTTACCCCACTGCCCTGTGCTTGGCCTCAGAATGTTTCTATTTTTCTCCTTCTCTTAATTGTTACCAGGGTAAAGTCAACAAACATGGCTACTTTTCCAGCTTCCCAGGCTGCTTTGTTTCCCTTCATACAGCACAGCACAGCAGGGCCCCTCAGCAGGGAACTCCAGGAACCATGGAGTTACTTATTAGTGGTCAAAGGTGTCACAAGATGATGTCAGTATGTTCTCATTTAGGAATTAGCTTCTACTGCATAAAAACAGCTATCTAATGAGATGTGAAGAACTAGTGGCCTTTGCCACGAATGTTTTGGCATTGATAACAGTGCAAATGTAGAGGCTTTGGCTCCTCTCCTTCAGGACCGAGCACAGGGGACCACGTGGAACATAACCTGGCTCAGTGTCAGCTCTGGGAGGTGCCAAGCAGTTCCTGCTGCAGGGAGTGGCCCTGGCACTGGGGTGGGCTCTTCTGCAGCTTTGGGGCTGTTGATCTGTTCTGGGTTTTGTGGGAACGGTCTGACACCTGGCAGTTTCCTTAGACTTCAAGGGGCATTATCTGTCTTGTCCACTTTCTCCTGCTGCTCCAGGGAACTGGTTCTTTCCTGTTTTGCCTCCCTGCACGGCTAGGCAGCTCACTGGCAGACCTGCTGCACCCTGCCCATTACCCTTGGGCACTGTAAAGGAATGAAGAATGTCACAGCAGGTTTTCCCCTGCTGTCCCAGAATCTTCATGCCTGTCAGGATAGAGTGTTTCTAAGGGCAGTCCTGAATTCAATCTTTGAATCAGTGGAGGGCAGTGGGGTGGTTTGTGGAGGTGACGGTGCATTTCTCAAACTGACTTAGGGCAGTGATATATAGTTGACTGACCATCTGTATTAGAATGTGACTTTCAAAGGGACATTTTATGACGTCTGTATCAGTAACTCCTTGCAGGGTGATCTTGCTGGCTTTGAAATCAGCGTCTTTTCTTATACAGAAATGAGTGATACATAGTACACAGTCACACTTGATATGAAACTAGTAAGTCCAGAAAAATATAAAGTAAAAAATCTAATTTAAAATAGTGATATTTAGAGTAAATCAGTTAATAAGAGGTAATATTTTTGATAGTAAAGTCTCACGCCGCTTTAACGATGGATTTCATGTCATATAAAACCTTGATTCCATCTACTGAAGATAACGGCACATAGAGCGTCTCTGCAGCTCTCTTTCGGTTCTGGTGCTGGTTTATATGAGGGCTCTGATCTCCCCGTGACAATCGCATCTGCTGTCAAGAGACATGAAGGATGTCGACGGCATGACAGGTGGAGTGGGCTGGAGGAAGGGGGCTCAGGCAGACAGCCCCTTTCAGATGTCACTCTTGCATCAAGGACATATGGTACATCAGGATAATCGCATGGACCATGAAGGCTATGCCTCAGACTCCCCAGACCATGACACACAGCCGGTCTTCTCACTCCAGTCTGCAGAAGTGAGAAGTCTTCTCATTTCTCACTGCAGTCTGTGACTGCAGCCGGTCTTCTCACTCCCTGAGTCCCAGGGTGTAGCACATATTGCAACCAAAATACTTGCTTAACAACAGTCTTGGTACCAGCGCTGTAGAGTTGGTCAGGGGGGCTAGTGAACAGAAATAGGGGCTCCAAAGGAAACTAATACAATCTCAGTCATAAGAAATTCTGTTCCCAAACAACTCAGCAGTGGAACCACCTGTGAGATGCCCATTGACTAACTCCAGGCTGTACTGATGTCTGAGAAGGGGCCAGCTGTGCCGGGGAACTAACTCTACTGTCCCTGTTGTCTTGGAAAAAGGAGAAAGAAATCACATGGGGCATCTCCCTGTGGACCTTGTAGCGGGAGGGGCTGAAAGAAAGCATCACAATTCACTTACGGTTTTCCTAAAAAATGGCTTTGAGAAGAAAGCTTAGGTCACACAGAATACACAAAGATGCCAATTTGGCAGACAAGTTCCCTTCTTTAAAAAACAATGAACTACTCATTTCTAATGAAGGCTTCTTGTGATTCAACGTAGGAAAAGGCAGAAGGAAAGTCAGACTGCTAAGTTTATGGCCTTCTCCTTCACGCCCAGACAGCTAAACTGAAGGAATGCTGAGTGTAGCCATGAGCAGGGCTATCAGCAACTCTTGGAGAATCCATTTGTAAAATAAAGGCTTGCGGCCAGGCTCAAGCCTATCCACACCAGTGGGAATTTTGGGCTGCACTGTTTACTATTATTATTTAACAAGACAAATCCTGGAATTTGGTGCATGTCTGCAGCCTCTTTTCCCTAAATCAACTTGCAAATCAGAACTGTATTTATATGTGCACTTTTTGGGTACGGATTAGCCTCCTAAAGTACATAATTCCAATAATTATCAGTGACAGAAGGGATGAATAAATTATGCTTCGAGCATAACAAAATTAACAGTAAGAATGTTTTGCATAAGCTTTTCTTAATGCATGCGCCTATGTTAAATTTAATATTCTATACGACTGACATGATCCTGAAAGGCTCCCAATGAGTTAATCTTAAACTGTACCTCTGCCTGTTCTGGGACAAAGAATAAAATAGAATTTAAATGCTGCAGATGTCAAGATGTTTTGAAAAGCTTTTTTAATTTAAGCAAAGAGTTATGATGTGAATTGCAAATCCCAACAGCCTAGATGAGTGAAATTATCAATGCCATGTTCTCTTTCCAGCAGAATGCAAGAATTAAGCTTCGGGTCTTGTTCACAGAGTTCGAGCCAAGCCAATCTCCTTTCCCTGGCTGGGAGAGCAGTGCTGAGAGGTGGTTCTTTCTTTTTCATAGACAAAATTTGTATTATAGGCGGACTGACTTGGAAATCCTGAAAGGGAACGTCTTATCTCCTTCTGAGGGCTGGCAGATGCCTGGAGAGCACAGCGCTGAATCTGAATTCTGGAGTCTGCGCTTGAGTTTCCATGGTAGGTGCCATTAAAAGCGCGCTCTGCTTTAGCAGTGTCTGACCTGCGGGAGCGCCGTGCTGTGATAGGGCTGCTCTGTGTGGGGCAGTGTACTGCTGAGGGCAGGCGCACACAGTCTTTACTTTAGTCTGCATGTATGATCTTTAAATGTGTAGAAAGTGAGCAAGGAGGTTGGAATGATGGGTAGAGTCACTCTCCTCTGCAGTGGCCTCCTCTGAAAGTTAGAGTCTGGTCTATGCTCTACGCTGCCCGGAAGGGAAGGGACGAACTTTCAGTCTCACAAGCTCTTCAACACATGTCAAGGAACCCCTAAGGTGATGTCTGTCTGAACAGAGGCCTGAGGGCTTAGTGAAGACTTCTGGGCCACATCTTCCCCTGAGTGAGACCATCTCCCAGACACACTGATCCTGAGACAACTGTAGATAGATCATGGGGCAGTTCCCTGGACACAGTTAAGATTCACTTCAACCAAATCCTAGTTTTAACTGCTGTATACTTGATAGGCCGAAGACATCTTTAATGATGAGCCTGCTTGCATACCTGTGAGCTATCAGGAAGGTAAAGAGGGGACGGAAGTGTGGGCATCCCTAGGGCTTTTCTTCATTAAAAGTCCTTGTTTTCTGACCCATCTATTTCATCCTTAGCCACAGTACTCTTCAGTAGGTGTATGTGGATGTGTCTGGACATATGAACCATGGGCTCTGAAGGGTCAGAAACTGGTACAAAGAAAGGAAACTCCATTCTGGGACTGTCCCCGAGGATGAAGACACATGATTATCATCATGCTGTGCCTTCTGTGGACCTCAGTATCTCTAAGAAAGTTTCCACTGAGCTCTAGGAGATCCTGAAACATTTCTTAGGCCTTGTTAGGAAATTCAGACTACAGACACAGTGTATTATAAAGGTGCAAATCTGGAGGGATAGCCGGCTGTTTTGTCTTCTCCCTGTTGGGCACTGGCTAGCTGCTATTTCCCAGCCTGCCTTCCTAGTCACACATGTCTCTTGCCAGCCCTGTCCTCTGCAGTCTCCTGCAGAAGCAGCTGCCTCCACCCTGTGTGCCCTCTGGGAATTTTCCACACACTACTTTCTGCAGCCTGACTGAGGAGGTAAAAGACAAAATAACACAGGAGTGTGATGTTCTCACTGGGCTTGTTCTGACAGGAAAGAAAAGAAAAACCCTAGGAGGTCCAAGTAATTCCCAATATATGATTATATTTATAGATACAATCTCGCCTTGGCAGAGGAGAAAGCCCACAGTGGCGGGAAGGCATCCTGCGAGCCTGTGCTACCAAAGCTGTTTATAGCACCGACTGAGGAGGGCCTGCAGCAGAAGCCCACGGGCTGTGCCTCAAGGAGAAGACCTTGGAGGGACATCAATGGTCCCAGGCAGGAAAACACAGGCCTTTTATCTTCTCAGTTAGGCCTGTGCTTTTCTCTGTACAGTGGCCTCAAACAGCAGGGTTCTGTGGTTAGCTAAGATGGCCCTGGGTAGGACTGTTTATTTCTTGAATAAATTTGCCTTTAACATATTTTAAAGTGGAACAGACTTTTAAAAACCCAGTTAATAAAAAACATAACCTGCAAGGACAGCTGTAGTAAGGTGGTATGAAGTCGGGTGGCTGAGGACAGAGTCTCATAGGTGGATTCTGGCCCTTGCTGGCATTATGTGATTTTCTTCTTGATGGCAGTGAGCTCTTTGAGAAGGTCGCTGAATTTAGGGCGGTTCTCAGGCTTATAATCCCAACACTTCATCATGATTTTAGAAATCTCTTCTGGACAGTTCTGTGGGGCCGACATCCGGTATCCTGAAGATTCAGAAGAGGAGAGAACTCAGAGCTGGGGAAGATATGAACACTCACACAGGGCATTACGCTGTGTACAGTATGCTGCTTGTAGGTGTTAGTGCCTTATGCTTTAAGCAGAGCAGAAATTACAGACACTGCTGGTGTCCCTCTGGCGGATGGCATTACAGAGCCATGCATATGTCAGCAGACCTATAGCACTCATGGTGTTTGGTAAGCTGTAGCGTACGCACATACATAGCTGAGTTCTGAGGATCAGCTTCCAGAATTATCAGATGCAGACTCTGGAGATGTGGATTTATTCTGCACTGAGCAGAGAAGGAACAAGTTCCAGCCTTCACAGGCTGCTGTCTGGCAGCGCTGGGGTCCTGGGCTGGGAGGTGTGTGTATGAGGACGGAAGGCAGGCCACCCCCACACTCAGGCTACCCACGGCAGGCTGGCCACAGGAGCAAGGCTGGGGCAGACCTGACCGGAACACGGCTCTCGCTGGAAGCTGTGTCCGACACAAGCATGTGCAGTGTTACTGCCACCTGGTCCTGTCAGGAGGACCACGGCCTTTCTTCAGATCACAGCTTCTCTAAACCCCCTCTGGAAACGGAGGCATTTCCACTTGGATACCACAGGGATCTATCTGTCTGGTGGTGTGGGAGAATTGTCTGTATTCTGTCAATCGTATTTTAATAAAACGCTGATTGGCCAGGCAGGCAGTATGTAGGGTGGAGCAAAGAGACTGGGAGTATTCTGGAAGCAGAAGCTCCCTCAGCCAGTTCTGCCCAGACCACAAGAGAGGAAAGATATAAGCTGCCCCACTGGAAAAGGTACTGAGCCGTGTGGCTAACATAGATAATGATAATGGATTAATATAAGAGCTAATAAGTAGCCTGACCTAATGGGCCAATCAGTTTATAATCTTATGGAGTCTTGTGTGTGATTTTCCCTGGGAGTTGCCAGCTGTGGGGTACCGGGCGGGACAGAAACCCCTACAAGCCGGCCCACATGATACAGTCTGGTGTGGAACACAACACCACTCTAAGGCAGCCTGTCTTCTGCCACCTCAGTGGGGCAGGACAAAAGTGAAGATCTCTCTCTAAAGTGGACAGGCTCTGCACACGGACACAATCTCATATAAACTGTGATAGTGCAGGACTGGTATCTGCACAGTTCACACTTGAGAACTGCAATTAAGTTGCAAAAACGAATTACAAAAGAAAATAATGTTTTAAATAAGTTCACAGTTGTGTTGGCCATGTTCACAGATACACGTAGCTGCATGTCACCTACGGGACATGGGCTGGCTCGCATGGCTTTGCCCTGCTCTGCGGGAGCCATAGCCCCATGGTGTTTGGTAACAGACTGCTATGACATGTTCCCTCCCTACAGCATTGTGACCCTTCCCTCCCAGATCTGGTGGCGGACACGCCATGGGCACTGCTGTCCTGGTGCCCATGAACACAGAGCACCAAGGCTGGTAGACGGGAACGTGACACACCCAGGCCTTGGCTCACCTCTTTCCACCTGTTCCCGGGCCTGCTGGTTTGTCATTCCAGGGTACGGACAGACTCCTAGGCTGAAGGTCTCCCACAGGAGGATGCCAAAGCTCCACACGTCACTTTCAGAGCTGTATCTCCCTGAAAGGGCGGAAATGGTCATAGCCAGGTGAGTCAGCGGGACAGGAGGATAAGGGTTTGGCTCTGAGTGTCACCTAGCACGGCTAAGCCTCCAAAGGAATGTCACAAGTACATCCATTCTTGGTACTTGTGTTAATTCCATGCCGAGCAATGTTAAGAATTAAATGGAGTCTTCAGGAGGCTAGTTTAATCACATGACCTATAAAATGATTTTCTTCTTTTCTAAAAACAAAAAGTCAGCCAGCATGCAGGCTTACGTCCCCTATGGTATCTGAATGAGGTGGTTGGTTTATGTATAAAAATATAAATTTGCACACATCAGTCCCTAGGAGATTAAATAAGTTGGATTCCTACAATTTGACCTTCTGCCTGCATCATTTTTTTCTATATAAAATTACAAACAAAGCAATAAGGAAAGTTTCTTAACTTCATTTTTTTCACTTATCACTGTTTACAGATATTCTTACATGTTTAAAGGTCTCATTTTCTCCACTGATAGTTTCATTTGCAGAAAATGCATTTCTCTGTGAGGTTTGAATAGAGCGGAAATTAACATAGCTGGCTGATAAAAACAACTTCTTCAAATTACATGGTGCCTTGTTTTGTCAGAATACCGAGCTGCACCTGTTGCTGAGCTACATGAGCTGAACTCTTAGATCTTTCTCTTTTGATAGCCTTCAGTAGAAGCACTGAGATAAAATCCCCCCAAAGATGCCTTCTGGAGATGGGTATGAGATCAGGGAGGAGAAGCAGAAACATCCCTCCCTGTCTCCAAGACAATATGCACTTGTTCAACACGTACATATGCGCTCTGCCACAACCAAACTCCATCTGCAGTAATGTTAAGGTTTTTCTGTTTTGTTTTTGTTTTTGTTTTTTTAAAAAAACAAGGTGCTCCAACGCGGGCCTCCATCTGTATCGCCATCCATCGCCAGATGAAGGATCTCCTGGAGGCCCGCGTTGGAGCACCGAACTGAGCCCCCCAAGATCCAAATGAGGAGCAGAAGGAGGAAGAAAATGACGAAGGACTGCGAGGGATACTATCACCCACTGATACAAGGGGTTGGATCTAATGAGAGTTTACCAAGGCCAGATGGACCGTGACTGAACGAGCACGTGATCCAACCAGATTCTCTGAATGTGGCCGGATTTTCTGAATGTGGCTGGCCTGCAGTCTTTCTGAGAAGCCATTGACAATGACACTGGGACTGGTTTCCTCTGCATATACTGGATTTTTGGGATCCAGTCTGTTTGGATGCTCACCTTCCTGGACCTGGAGGGAGGGGGGAGGAGCTTGGACTTCCCACAGGGCGGGAGACCCTGACTGCCCTTGGGGACAAAGAGGGAGGAGGAGAGGGAAGGGGGGAGTGGGAGGGCGTTGGGAGGAGGGGTGTAAATGGAAACTTTTTATAATTTAATAAAATTACTTTCAAAAAAAAAAAAACAAGGTCACATGTAGCCTAGGCTTGCCATGTAGCTTAGGCTAGCCTTCAAGTCCCGATCTCCCACCTCTACCTCTCCAGTGCTGGGATTACAGGTGTGTGTCACCATGTGCAGCTTGAAGGTTTCTTGACTCAGCATTTTCTATCCACCTGCTACCCCAGGATTTACAAATGCCACTCCTGGAAAACTGTAATCTTCCTCTAAAACAGAACAGCCTCTTCCATTTCCTGATGAAGGTAGACCGGCTGGAGTATGCCTGTGCTGGGGTGGCACTCTCAGACTGGACTCACCCACCGAGCAGTTCCTGCCATGGGAATTAGCTTCCCACTTCGGAGAAGGTCATTATTGACATCCCTGTGCTGTTGGGTAGGAAAATTGCTTTTCTTCTCTACACATCAAGTCTTTTCATGAAACTCATTCAGCGGCTAAAAGTTAAGGCTAATTTGTAAAGAAGTGAAGATCTGGAGACACGTAGCTTATGTTGTCTGGTGGAGATCAAGAAAGGCGCTCTGTGTGTACACAGACCACACTTCAGAAAGCCACGGAACCTGCCTGACCTTTGAATTTGGTTTGGTGGATCGTTTCAACACCACGGAGTAAGTCAGGGCAGCAGACTGCTGCTGTCTTGCTGTACTGACCCTCACAGTGCCCGTCTGGAGCAGAGGCACTACGAGGAGACATCCTGCTCACGTCCTGTTCCTGACAACATAACCAATGAGAAAAGGCTGTCTCCTCTCATACCAGACTCTCGGGAGTTCTAGCACACTGAGAGGAGTTTCTCCTAGTTAAGCCGTGAGCTCCACCATCATCACTAAAAAATCAGGTGGCAAGTGGTTAACTTTTAAAATAATTTCTGAGATTATAATTACAGCATTTCTCCCTCTTTCCTCCACCCAAACTTTCCTATATGCCTCCCCACTCCCCACCAGATTCAGGGCCTCTTTTCTCAGTTACTGCATGCATAGCTGTATGTGCACATGCATACATCTTCCTAAGTATGTCCCTGTTCAGTATATTATTATGTTACGTGGATGCATGTTTTAGGGCTGACCGTTTCATACTGGACAACCAATTGGTGTGTTCTTTCCTGGGGACGACCCGCTCTCCCACTCCCTGCTGGAAAACTTTCCCAATAACTGATAAGTAGGTGACATTATTTCTTAGTTGAAGACGAGTATACTACTTTTTCTTTATAAGCCTAGTACTTCTGTTGAAAACCAGACTGAGAACAGAAGGAATACAGTCTGAGTATACTAGCAAGTAATGGCTGGGGAGTGTTACGATTTGAATGTGAGCTGTCCCTATAGGCCCATGTGTAATCTATTAGTCCCTGAGTAGCGGTGCTATTTGGGAAGGTAATGAATGAAGCCTGTGATTTTTACTTGTCATAAGCGGTCAAGCACAAGAAGAAAATTCAGGCACAAGGGCTTTTCACAAATATTTTGCATCTAAAGAAACACTCTGTACAAATACGAGTGTTACAGCCATATCTTTTGTCCAGAGGTTTTCCCTTGAGAACAGCACCCAGCTCTGCGAAGACACCTGTGGGTTCCCTGAACTCCAAGGCTGGTGGTGGTCGATGACTAGGAAGCTCACGAGAGCCCCTCTTGCTGGGCATGAAGTATCTGACTCAGCCCTGACAAATCTCCATAACACTGACACTCAAATCTTTACCTAGAAAGAAACTCTGGTGGCTCCTCGAGACATGAAACTAGTTCCCACTCACATCCTGGGCTGCTGGTGCAGATGTGAGGTACAGCGCCAACCAGGACAGACACACTGACAACCGTGGGCTGACACGGACTGCCTTCCATGCATTCACATGGAATGTGTGCACTTCTCACAATAGAGATATGTAAAATTTTTCAGTGGACAAAAAAAATAATAAAATAAATAAATCCCTGCTCTCATAGAAGATAATAACCCACGTCTCTCTTTGCTCAAGACTTATGTAAGCTCCAGGGACAGAGGCTGAGAGCAGGATCCTGCGGAGGGAGAAATGAGGACCTGACTGACACTACTTAACCTTAGATGAGATTACTGAACCAGTTATAAGACATTCAAACTAGCAGACCAGACCCTGCAACACTTGATGCAAGCATACACCAAGTGTGCATGTGCGATGTTCTGAGGAGCGGTGCATAATGGAAGGGAATCATCTTTGAACACGAGACTTCTTGGATGTCTAGCCACACTCACTGGCTACTGTAACCTAGCGATCTCACAGTGAGATGTCTGAGGTCTGTGTCTGAGAGCAAGGTGAGAACATTTACACTTGGTCCGTGCTGCCCCTCAAGTAGTTCCAGCCTGGATTCTGCTCTACCCCAACCATGTTGTGAGTGCTTTGTGCTGATGCAGGCCACTTCCACTACCGAAAGGAAGACTAGAGTCCATTCATACCATAATTAAGAGCCTCTGGTGCTGTCCATTTAATCGGAATCTGCTTTAAGCCGGAAGATGAATATACTCCGCCGTCTTCTTGCCGAGACATTCCAAAATCACTGATTTTCAGAATATTATTTTCACCTACCAGGCAGTTTCTTGCAGCCAGGTCCCTGGGTTATAACAAGACACAGAGAACGCCCATTAAAACAAGTTGAAAGCCGCTTTCACATTCATGACTTCCACACTTTGCATTTTCACATCTGCAGTGTATCTATAATGAGGTTAAGAATGATCGCGATTTACCAGGCTTCCCATCAATTCTGTCACAGGTAAAAATCACCCAGGAGGACATTTGCATACGGAGCAGGCCACATGCTAGTTTTCTAGGCATCAGCCAGATTTCCATTTAAATAGAAAAACTCAGATTCTCTGTTAACAGAGGAAGTCACAGAGGTGAGGCTAAGAGAATGTGACATTGTTTCTATGTTGACCAGCTTCCCTAGGGCAGCACTGCCCAAGGGCTGCTGGGATAATGGACTGTTACCTACTGTCCACAAAAGCAACTCGGTCACGTGCTGCTGAGTATGTGCAGTGTGGCTAGCGTGCCTGAGAAGTAGCGGCAGGTGGCTGCGGTAAAAGGTCATCTCTAGAGGTTCCCCAAGGACAGGCAAAGGCTAAGGTGGGGAGAAAGTGGACGAACTCTCCTACTGCGCCCGGGACAGACCAGACTGCACAGTGGCTCGGCTCTCTCTCCCTCATAGCTCTACTCTATCCATCACGGGATGTACCAGAGCTAACAGAGAAGTCCCTTCCCCAAGTCTAGTGAGGAGGGCACGCAGCAATCAGATCCATATATAAAGTCATGAGTGTTATCACCATAGGACAGGATTTAGGGTGCGTGGATGTAAACGTGCGTAAAGGGACAGACTCACAAGAGGGAATCCTAGGTTAGACAGGCTTGTCCAAAGGCCTCTTTGATAACTGGCATTTACTTAAAGACCTGGAGAGTGTGTGTTGGTTAGGTGTGGTCTGAAGGAAAGGCGGGTCAGTCAAGTTTGACAATGACAGTTTCCTCCTAACATCCATTTCTTCTACTTTAGTAAAGGAACCTGGAGTTTAGCTGAATGTTTGGCCATATGGTTTAAAACTTGAAGCTTTCTAGTGTCCCCTGAAGTCAGGCGTGGCTGTGCCTTAGGTGCGGGCTGATGAAACCGCAGCATAGGAATTCTCTACAGTGTCCACACAATTGTTTGAAAGCAAGGAGATAGACTGTAGCTCTCCCCCTCCCTTCTGCTAGCCTGAGCAGGGATATGAAGGAAGGTGTTAGCAGAGGAGACCTAGCACGAAGAGCAACCACAGCAACACCATCAGAACAGCAGGCAACCAGGAGCCTGGGATCACTTACGAGTTCCAGAGTTATACTCTGTGCTTGGATTTGTTACATATGAGAATTCTTATGCTATTTAAACGGTTTTCATTTCTTAACTTTGTGTGTGCGTGGTGTGTGTGTGTGCGTGCGTGTGTGTGTGTGTGTGTGTGTGTGTGTGTGTGTCTGTGTGTGAGATTATAAGCAAAATACAGTGGTGAACCTGGATTTAGATACCTTGAGTTGGAGAGATCTATGGGATGTCTCAGTGGAGGAGGAAGTAAGCAGCTGGCATATCAATTCTGAAGTCACAAGAGAGATCAAAGAGACAGCTGCAGTTTTTAGATGGCATTTGAAGGTATGGGATTAGAAAAGCATGCACGGTCAGTGTAGAGAGATGGAAGGTAGCATCCAAAGATGACATAATGGTCTAGGGAAGGGGCAAAAACAGACTAAGGGGGCAGCACAGAGGCAGAGAAAGCCCTACCTCTCTATTCAGCGAGGACTGCATTTCAAGGAGGAATACTGATCAGTCAGCCACTATGGAGAATTCCAGGGCAGACCGTGAGCTGGCTACTGACTGGTCGACATGAACTAGGGCAATCTTAGAGATGCGGTGGTGGCTGTAATAAGAGCATGACCACAGCGGACAACGGAAAGGAGAAAAAGCAGCTAAAAGCTCTGCTGAGCAGATTTGCCATAGAGACAGAAGTAGAGAGGTCTACAGAAGGGCTTCAGCACGAGGGGATGCCCCACCCTGCCCACTGCAGAAGCCAGTCTATGTGTGCATGCTGGGATATGATGCAGGGAAAAGTGGCCATCACAGATGAGAAGCTCTTTCAAACCACACATGAATCCTGCCACCTCTTGCATTCTAATTTAGATTCCTAACGTTCAAACACGTATGTGGGACACAGGCGGTGCTCAGAAACACTCTATGAGTGGATACCTTCTCATATAAATGTTCCAGGATAAAGGCATCCATTCTGGCTTTTCATTTTAAATTATCTTCTCCTGAGTAAATAGCTGGTTTTCTTTTCAACTGATTCTTATATGTGTGGTTTTGGAACACATATTTAAGAATTAATTTTTGGAAGTCTTGAGTCATATTTAAAGCTGTTTTTTGAAATGAGGTCTCACTGGGCCCTGGCTGGCTTTGAAGTCATTTCAATCCTCCTGCCCCAGCATCCCAAGGTCAGTGGCTCCAGGCATACACTGACACCAGGTAAGTCTTTGCATCTTTAGCAACAGACACATAAACATTCCACTGGTACCTAAGAGTACCCAATTAACCTTACAATTACATGCCACAATTATGACCAGAGAAATAAATAACATTTTCCGCTTTGGTAGGGAACTTGGCTGGCTGTCCTTATAGCCATTCACAGAGAAACGGGAAGCATTTTGCTCTGCTGATTTGCTGCGACTACTTTTATTCATCGGATCAAGACTCACAACGGAGAACCATGGAGGAAGCCCAAGTTAAAAACTGAATCTGACTCACTGCCTGGCTTTAAATGTGGCAGCTCACCATGCGCTCCCACGGGGGGAGTTTCCTGCCAAAGCAAGTGACAGTGAATGGCTGGTGTGTAATTCACTGCATCTGTAGGAAGCTGCTAGCCATGTCCTGGGAACTCCAGGTCTTGCCCACGGTTGGCTATAATACACTCCAGTCCACTACCTGTCTGTGTGGCCTTGACATACTTGGCTGTGCTTTCCTCATCTAACAAATAGAACTTGGCAGGGCTAGGAGGGGTAACGCATACAAAGTGGCAGCATACGGTAAACACAGCATCAACTTCCAGTAAGCCACTGTGGGTACTGCCCTTGCTCATGGGTTAGTAGTGCTACTGTTGAAACTACGGCTGTTACATGAGGCCCGGAACAATATGTGGAAGTCATTTTGCAAACCATGTCAATATCAGAGTCTGTCAGGGTCACAAAGGAATAGGAGCAACACCTGAAACATGACTATAGAGCCATGGTGCAGAGATCTAATAAACGATGTGTCCACACTTTCACATGTTTGACTTCCTCTTGAGACACTGAAGGAGTAAGAATGTCGACTCTCTCATGTGGGTGCAGGCCTGGCTCATCCGGTTTGGGAGATGGCACTGTGGGTGTGCAAGGCTTCCCTGCTGCACTGTAATGCTGCACACAGAGGATGATCCAGAAGGGGACTAGGGCTTCGCTACTAACTAGGTTCAGATTAGACCGCATTATGTCACTGCGTCAGATCTCATGGCTCCCTCCTTTCCCTTTACCCTCTTCTGGGGATGAGGAGGACATGTTTTCTAGTACCTTAAAACAGTCATCAGATACAGATCTGTGGTTAGTAACACGGGGCTGATGTGTGGGAGATTTCTGAAAGATTGTGGCTACATTTAATTCAGAGGATCTACTGCAAGCAACACAGCCTTTAAAATTCTGGATCCAGACAGTCTTCAAAACCCATACTGTAACTTTGGTTCTGTCATGACAGTAAGCCCATAATGCACTGCCTGCTGGTTATAACTAAAGCCTCCAGGTGAGCCAGGCAAACACAAAGAGTTTTCAAGATTCATGCATATGGATTCCGGAGTGTGACAGAAACTTGGAGAGGTAACACAAGTTCCCTCTCTGTTCTGTTGCTCTTTGGTACTTTTGCAGTGGCCCTCAAAACAGGTACAGAGCAGGCACCTGAACTGGTTTCATAAATCCCACAGATGGCCGTCTTTCTACCAGGTAGGGCGCAGGGAAATGAGTGAAGAACCAGAGGGCTCTCCTGACCCATGTGTGAGTGCACTGCTTCTGTGGCACACACCCACACTCACTGAAACTAAGGCGGTACAACAGCAACCAAAGGCAGAAGTTTAGTCTGAAGCAAACGATGTCTTGTGGCAATCATTTTGTTCTGCAGCATGTTATGGCAGGGACCTCAAGTCTACTCACTCCCAATACCAAGACTACAATTCAGATTGCTTAACGGTCAAAATTTTTATTTTATTTTATTTTATTTTAAGAGACAGGGTTTCTCTGTGTAGATCAGGCTGATCTTGAACTCAGAGATCCACCTGCATCTGCCTCCCAAGTGCTGGGACTGAAGGCATGAGTTACCACTGCCTGGCCAACAGTCAAAACTTTTAAGTGTGGGTAGGGCTGTAGTTCATTTGGTGGCACGGAAAAACTTAGCAAGCTATGAAGGGCTTTAGGTTCATTCAACAGCACCCTACCTACCCAGGATCAGCTGACCAATTATAGATTCTGAAGGTAAAGGGAAAATACACTCAACAAATACCAACCCTGTGACAACCAGAAAATAGAATCAGACAAAAAACAAACAAAAAAACAAAACCCACAAAAAAACAAAACAAAACAAAAACTCCAAACCCAAAAACAAACAAAAACTTTATGGCAGCCATTAAGATAAAATATACACTTGCATGGAAAGGCAGGAATTATTCGCAGAAATTTAGAAATATTTAGAAAGCAGAAGTATTACAACTTGAACATACAATATCTGAAAACATACAAAATAAACAAAACACTTGACAGGTCAGTAGTGGGCTAGTCACCACATTCAAAACACGACAGGACAAACAAAAACAAAGCAGCCAAACTGGAGAAACAGAAAAATGTGGACAGGATTTCAGGGAATTGCAAGATAACAACCAAAATGTGCAAGTAGAGAGTCAGGAATCACAAAATAATATCCAATGATCAAAATCACATAAGCAGATAAACACAAGAAGGAAGCAGAAATTCTGTTTGAAGAAACATGTGTATATATTCAACAATGCTTTTGATATCCTATCAGATGAAATCCATACCTGGCACATTATTAGACCAAGATGGGGCTAGACGGGGCCCAGGATAGCCAAATCCTAACCATTTATCGTTTTGCTCATAAATTAGTACATCTTTGAGTCCTTAGCATAGAGATTTCTTTTTGTAGTAGATGGCCATCAACACAAAGACCCACAACTGGCCAAGGTGCAGAGCAAAAGAGATTGTGGAATGCTCTGCCCCAAATGGGACATCTTCATCACACCGCTCCTCCCAAACCTCAGGGATCTCTGGAGGAGGGGACAGTGTCAATCCAGAGGCAGTGAGGGACAAAAGAAGATGGTACCCCTGGATACAGCCGGACAGCTGGACCTGTGAACTCACAGCAGTTACGACCTCATGAACAGGACCTGTGTGAGTTCAAGCCAGACCAAATCCCAACTTGGAGAAGAGAGCTGGGCTCTTAGCTGAGGAGCTATCCGCAGATGACAGCTGCTCGGAAAGTCAGTTTTCTCTAACAGTGGAGTCACTAGTAAGTTGACCGTGCTCCAGTGGAAGACCACACATCCAAGAATATATGGGTAGCACAAATTGGACTTGATGGTGTTTAATAAGAGAGACACAGGCTTGGAGGTTAAAAAAGTGGATGTGTATCTGGGAGGAGTTGGGGGGGGGGAAGGTAGTGGCGATGATTAAAACACACTGTAAAAATTATCAAAAAATTAATAGTAAAAATATATGCATACACATACACAGTCAATATTAAATACCAAACAAGTACACAAAAGCATCATCAAGCACTGAAGTCTATGGAAAAAATTTTAAAATCCTAGCAGCTGACAGGGACAATGACATCAAATAAAAACGGCATTCCAAGTGACTGCAGATTTCTCAAAACAAAAGATGAAGGCCAGAAGACAGCAGAATGATATATTTAATTTGCTATGTGGGAAAATTTTCTGAGTTGACCCACAGCCTTCATGCTCTCTCTATTAACATATTAGCAGGTACATTTGTCAATTCAGCATATCCCATAAAGACATTGTCAGATAAGAAAAAAATTAAAAGAATTTGATGATAGCAAATATACTTTACCAGAAATGCTAGAAATATTTAAGGCCAAAGGAAAACAATAAGGGGGGCATTGAGACACAAAGAAAAGAAATACTATTTTTTCATCTTCATTTTCTAAATAATAAACCTGAATAGTGAAACCAATACAATGGCACTATCTTATCATGTTTTCAATGTGTTTCTATGAACGCTGCACATGGACTTACCGTGTTTTCAATGTGTTTCTATGAACGCTGCACATGGACAGGAAGCAGGGAGCTCCATGGTGAAGACACTCGCCTAGTCTGATCCCTGAGATGCACAGGACGGAAGCAGAGAACTATTCCTGAAAGTTGCCCCCTGACCTCTATGTGCACAGCAAGCCCCTCGCCAAATAAACAAGTGTGACACGTGGGACAATCGCCATACTAAGGAGCCGTGTGAGCAAATGAACCTGCATTGTATAAGTTTCTCCTCCGAGGAGAAGGAGTGTGACATCGGTTGTAAAGCCTAGGGCTGTGTAGACCGCTGGACATTGTATAAGTTTCTCCTTCGAGGAGAAGGAGTGTGACATCGGTTGTAAAGCCTAGGGCTGTGTAGACCGCTGGATTATTCTGGCGCTAGAACAACTGCACAGTGATGTGAACTGATACTGCAGAAAATTCAGGAAAAGATTTAATGAACAATACCAAGGTTAAAAGGAGTTTGTTATTAGTGTTTTTATAGACATTGAGATGGCAACAAATTTGATGGCAATATAAAAGGAGTACTTATCTTAAAAACATAACTTGCCAAAATCAACATATGAAAATCTCAATAGCTTCATGCTTGCTAATAAAAATCAACCTAGTATCAAACCTTCCCCAGATTATGCTCCAATGGCTCCATTAGTAATTTCTATCTCATGGAAGAAATAATATCAGCCTAACTTTGGAAAAATATAGAAGATCATTGTCTACCTCATTCTACAGGGTCAGCAAAACTTGAACATACAATCCAACATTGTAAAAAAATTCCCACCTGAACACACAAAGTCAGATGTTATACATCACAAATCTTTGCAAACCAAATGCAACCATACACACACACTGACATCTATAACCAAATGGGGATTATCCTCATAATGCAAGGTTGGTTTAATATCAGACAGTAACCAAAAGTTACTAGGTTACTAGAATCCAGTGGGAAAGTGATGATTGCGTCTGATACTGAAGCAGTACTGAGCCAAACTCTACATTCACTTATGTTAAAACGCCCAGTAAAATAAAACTATTTAGAAAGCAAACAAAGAACTGAAGAGAAAACTGATCTGATAATATCAGACTTGAGAGTAATGGAACAAGATTTTCTTCCTGAGCAAGTTTACTGCTTCTACTGAAAAATATCTTTTTATTTCTTCCTGCCTGTCTCCCTTCCTCTCTCCCTCCCTCCCTCCTTTTATTTATTTATTTATTTTTTTCAAGACAGGGTTTCTTTGTAGCTTTGGAGCCTTCCTGGAATTCGGCTGGTAGACCAGGCTGGCCTCAAAGTCACAGAGGTCCACCTGTCTCTGCCTTCTGAGTGCTGCGTTTAAAGGCATGCACCACCACCACTCAGCTTCTTTCCTCTTTTTTAAAAGATACATATCTTTTTTAAAGATTTATTTATTATGCATATAGTGTTCTGTGTGCCTGCATGCCAGAAAAGGGCATCAGATCTCATTATAGATGGTTATGAGCTGACCCATGGTTGCTGGGAATTAAACTCAGGACCTCTGCAAGAACAGTCAGTGCTCTTAACCTCTGAGCTATAAGACATAAAAACAAAAGCAAACAGGGCTAACCTTCAGAAAATAATAAAACAATCTCTACTCACAGATATATTTTCTTTAAACACAGAAAACTTCTGGTAACTTCTATGCCAGCAGTTTTAAGCAGTAAACTAATTTAGCAAGCTTTGCATTACAGATGAAAGTATTCTATGCTGGTAACAAAAATGCCACCCATTGCTTTTAACACAAAAACATCGTGATGGAAGGAGACTAGTCGTGTCATGTGTCATAAATTTTGCACATGACTGTAAAATTTTTACACACGACAGTAGGCACAAACTCATGAGTTGTTTCTTAGAGCAAACCAGGAAACAGGTGGGCAAAGAGGGGTGTCTCAGGAAGTACAGGTGACATCGGGGAGCCATTCTGTTCCTGTCTGTACCAGAGGCCAGACTTAGATGAAAGTGATGGGTCAGCAACTGGCCAAAGAGGAGACACAACATCTGCTGTGAAGTCCTTCCTTCACAGTGGCAGGTGGTGGAGAGCCACTGGAGGACAACAGGAGATGCTAGCTGGCCAAGCGCGGCTGCAAACTCTATGTGTTCTCCTTAGGAAACCACATTCTCGCTGGGCTGTGGAGTCCCAGAACTCAGGAGGCAGCTGGGTCTCTGTGAACTGGAGGCCAGCCTGGTCTACAAAATGAGTTTCAGGGCAGTCAGAGCTGTTACACAGAGAAACCCTGTCTCAAAAAGTAAAACAAGAAAACCACATTCTTTATTAGTTAAGAAGAACTGAAGAAAGATGCTGGAAAAGTATCAGAATCAAATTTTCATAATCGCTAATTTATCCCAAGAGGGGAGAGGGGCCTGTCCTTGCATTTAGTTAGCTACGGCAGTTAATCTGGGAGGCTGGAGCTGTAGGACAGACAGTGTGAGCTGTCTCCCACCATCTGTGCATGCACCGTGAAGGAACACTGGCGCTCTAGAGGTTATCTCTGGCATAAGGTTTAAACAAACTCCGACTGATGATTAAACCCCTTAACAGTCTAGTCCAGATGAAGAGGGGGCGTATTAAAAGGCGCTGGTGAGGAGACAATGTTTAAATCCCTTTAGTTTACAGATACGCCAGATTTCCAAGGGTAATACCACAGAAGTGTTTTAAGACACGCGTTAGGGCCAGAAGCTATGGGAGGCTAGAATAACAGCGCTGTGAGGGCCGTCTCCCCCGGTCACTTCAGCACGTGTGACAGGGACTTCTATTTCTAAAAGACACCTGGGAAGGAGGTTTAAAATCTGCACTTCCCTCTTCTGAGAGGGTAGAGGGAAACAGAACTTACTTTCTGAGGTAACAAAAACACGAATACCAGGATCAAGCACAGTGTTAATCATTCACTAGCACAACAGAATTTAAAACGCTACCCAGAGCAGCACTGACAAGACCATTCCTAACCGCACAGCCAAATGGTAACGGCAGTCATTTACTTAGTGCTTTGTAACTTGATGGGTATCTCTGTCAACACTCAACTTCATGCATACCATGCTACATGCTAAATCCATCTTACAAACTTTTCCCCCAAAGCAATGATTTACAGTTAGGACTTCCAGATTAGGAATCTGCAGAGTGGACATCTCATCCATTGTTTTCCTAAATAAGCTGTTTAAGTTAATCTGTTGTTACACATTATTTCCCTGGACTTTGGTGTAGTGATATTTTGTTTGTGTTTTAACAAATAAAGCTTGCCTGAGATCAAAGTGTAGAGCTAAGCCACTAGGGGCCTGGGAGTGGTGGCACACGCCTTTAATCCTCCCCCCCTCCCCAACTCAGGAGACAGAGGCAGAGGGATCACTCTTAGTTCAAGGCCACCCCTGGCTACACAAGAATTAATCTGTCTAAAAGAGATCACACAAAGGTGATCCCAGCAGTTGGGATCCCACACCTTTAATCCCAGCTCTAGGGAGGTGGAGACAGGAGTGATATGGCTGGGCAGAAAGAGGAGTATAAGGCGGGAGGAGACAGGAGCTGAGTGCAGTCTGAGGCAGCAGTCTGAGGAGGCAGTCCGAGGACAGGATCGCCCTTTTAGTCTGAGGATTCAGTAGAGGTAAAAGGTCTCTCTAGTGCCTGCCTGCACTGCTTCTCTGATCACTCAGATTTCATCCCCTAATATCTGACTCCGGGTTTTATTATTAAGAACAATTAGAACTCGTGCTACGCTTTGGAGCTGAAAGCATCGTTCTTTCCTGAGCATGAAGAGCACTGTATAAAGGAAGTAATTTTATAATAATTTGCCCAACATCTATGTAGGCACGAGAGCCATATATTTTACGATGGTTGACAGAAAGAGCATAACATGGTGAAACTGATTTGTAATCTGGCAATGGCAACAGTAAAACAGGACTGCATTTACATATGTGGAAGCCATGCTATCTCAGATGCTGCTTCATGTACTCGTGGAAGATAAGCCGTGGCTGGAGGGGTCAGAGGCTGGGGGTCCATTAGCAAGGTAAGGACACCATCTTCCTGTAACTGGGATGGATATCTCTACTGCACAGGAGTAGCAGACAGAAGTGAGGGAAAGGTTTCCAGGTTTACCAGTGTAATGAGCATCACAACCCAGCGAATGCCAGTCACTCTGGGGAGGCTGTGTTACGAGAAGGCCAAGAAACAGTGTTCCTTTGCTCCCTGTCCTCCACTAAGCCTTCTCCAGTCTCCCCTTCAGCACTGTAGCAGCCCACTGGCATGTGCCCTCCTTCCACACTACCTCCATCTTTGCCGCGTGATGTGGACCCAGCTTGGCTCTTTCTATCCCGCCCTCACAGCCTTCCCTTCTAGCCTATCTCCATTTTGTGTGAGTATCACTTGCTGATATGTAGAAACACTTTCTACCAGAGACCCGTAGTGGACACACCAGGCAGGCGATTTCTCACTATCCTTCCTGTCCCTCATTAAGCTCTGTCCAGACTTTAGGTCCTGTAGCAGTCTGATGGAGCTCCTCCCTTCACTCCAACTCCATTCACAGAGACTCCACTTCTTGGTGCAGACCCAGAGTCCCTACCCTTTCCATCCCTGTTTCTGAGACTCATTCTCTGACCTACGGCAGACTCCATGCCCTAGAGACTCTGCCTCTTGGTGCCAACCCAACCCTTAGTTTGTTCCCGCAGCCCTTCAGCCTCTCCTCCATGTGCATCTCTATTCCGTTTTCGTCACCTGCCTCCCTGACCTGCAACAGCACTCTCTGCCAGGGGCTTCACAACCGCCACACTTTCCCAGGATCCAAGGGGAAAGAGCAACCAACAATGGAGCATACACCCAATACAGATAAGACCAGAGAGCAGAATTCAAGAACAATTTCACCATAACAACTACAGATGCCTAGACCATGGGACAAAACAAGCATGAACAGCCAAGACACTACGATTCTACCAGAACCCACTAACCCTACTACAGGGCCCTGGGATGTGCTATAGAGCGGAAGCATAAGACAAGGACGTCAAAATAGCAATTATGAATATGTTGAAGGACCTTAAAGGGAATATGAATAAACCACTTAAGACCATAAAAACACAAAGAAATAGTTCAATGAAATAATGAAGACAGTTTAAGACTTGAAAGTAGAAATGAAATCACCACAGAAAACCAAAACCAAAATAAAACTGGAAATGAGAAATTCAGCAAGTCAAACAAAAGCCTCAGAGGTTAGCCTATCCAAGAGCAGAAGACATGGAAGAGGAAGTTTCAGTGTTGGAAACAAGTAGAAGAAATGTACACCTCAGTTATAGAAAGCATTAAATCTAAAAAATGTTAGGCATAGAACATAAATGAAATCTAGGATAGTATGAAAAGACCAAATCTACAAATAATGGGGACATAAGAAAGAGAAGAAACCCAGATCAAAAGCACAGAAATCAGTTTTAACAAAATGATAGTGAAAAAAATTCACAATGTAAAGAACAAGATGCCTATCAAGGTACAAGAAGCATACAGAACACCAAACAGAGAAGAACAAAAAGAATTTCCCATGATCGCTAATACTAAATGCACAGAACAAAGAAAATTATTAAAAGCTACAAGGGAAAAAGACCAATTAACATCTAAAGGCAGACAGACCCAGGAGAATAACCTGACTCTGCAGCGGAGACTCGGAACAAAGGGCCTGCGCACACGTCCTACCACCTGTGAGAGAACACACATGCCAGCCTGGACTACTGGACCCCATAAAACATTCCACAATCAATCCAAAGTCATGCAAGCTGCATCCTTTGGTCTTTAGTAAAATTTACTTTTGCCAACTTTTAGGTCACAGTTATAAAAAGTGTTGAAAGGCTTAAGGTGGACAACATGGTTTTATGTTGCCTAAAGGATTTCCAAGAATTAGCAAAACTAATGACACCTAAACCCCAAGATAAAACATTGCTGAATTCATGGTAGCATTCCACAGAAGTGCAGGGCTATGGTGGCTGACTGCACCACAGTGGCCAGGCAGTTTTGGGAATAACTCCTTACATGGTAACTCAGTAAGAATATGCAATACCAAATCATTTTGGAACTCTCAACTAGCATTAGGTTATTATTGAAAGTCGATGGTATTTTAAGCAAAGCAATCAAGGTATATTTACGAGGAGACTTCTGTTCTTGTGACCTTACTTTGGAATATATGTTTACAAGTCTGATGTTACACATGCACGACACAAGACAACTAGAACAGACCGTGAAGCCAGATGATGACGATGAGAAGTCACTGCTGTCTATGTGATTTGGGAATTCCAGAAGGAAACACTGGGTCATCTCTGTGAGTCTGAAGGTTTGAAGAATACTGAATACCATGATTTCCTTGATATACACTAGAACCACCGAGCACACACTTCCAATTTACTTTGCATCATTTCTATTAAGTTTTTAATCATAGAATTTAATCTCTATGTACACAAAACAAGGTCCACATGAGTGTGTGGACACATCAACAGATTACCCCATTACTCTGCGCTAGGTCCTTTGCTATCTGTAAGAGAAAACAACTTGATTGCATACATTACAAGCCTAGACATTACATGTTTGGAGGTAAAGTTGATAGGCAGACCCTTAAAGAGAGGCACAGCATGGGAACCATGGACAAACAATTTGTAAAGGATGTGACAAGAGAGTCCTTCAAGGCTCTGTAGTAGAGACTCAGGGTACCCTGTGTTTTTCACACTTGTCTTCGTGAACACACAGATACCATGCAATGAAGTCTAAGGTGTGTGTGAATATGTGTGTATAATTCCTAACTTTCAGCCAGCATAAAGGTTCCAGTCAGTTGAACAAGCCTTCATTATTATACTCTCCAGTCCAGTGGAGCCATGTTGACTCTGGAGAACAGGCCTAGCTAAGCTGTTGACCGCGGCTGGCAGAATAATAAGCACTGAAAGTCGCTGTGGTGAACTGTTGTGTTTTGGGGTAACAGGTCATGTAGTAATAAAGAATGAGACCATGTATTAATTAATAGTCATAAGTACTACCTCTCAGCAGGAACAGGCATGACAGAGTTGGCAGCCAGAGAAATACCACCGCTCAGGAGCGGCCTTCCTTCTGTCTCAGCCTCACTACCAGCAAGTGGTCAGACACCTCTTCATGGTGCCATACTTCCTTTCTTATCTGGTTTCTTCATGGGGTACAGACACAGACTTGCCCTCTCTTTGGCTTTCTCTGCACTACACTCTGCAGCTATTTAAGCATGACTTTTTGTAGACATTCTGGCTGGAGCAGCTCTGTCCCGGCAAATGATACTCTGGGTACATTCCTCCTTGTCTCACAGTGCTCCAGCAGTGTTTACTTAACACAGCGAAGCCAGGTAATTTAGAACTAGACTCCTTAGAGGGAACTTTGGAGAATTTTGTTATCAGATTAAAATATATCACAATAAAGGACATAAAACAATTCATCAATAAATGTTAACTATTACATGCATGTAGTTGGTAGCAAAAAAACTGGAAAACAAACACTTCATAATAATTTCATAAAGAGATTTAGGGTTTCCAGGGGGCAAGGATCTAGAACTAGATTGAGTGCATTCCTTTAAAAACTCATATTTGTTTGCTAGGCAAGGCAGGGAACAAAAGCAGACAGGAGTTCACATTCCTTGTCTGTGAGTTGGCGAATGAAGCACCATTAAATATTACACAAAGGAGTTATTCAAGGACATGTTCCTTTTAATATAAAGAGGGAATCTGAAAAAAGACTGGAGGAGAGAAGCAAAAAACCAGGAGCAAACAAGAGGATGCGATAGTCCTGCCGGCACCATTTGTTGTGGAGATGGTTTGACTTCAGTAGCTTGTCCCCTACTCACATAGATGAGACAAAATAAGTACAGATTGTGGCAAGATTACTTTCAGACAGCAGAACTTGAGAAAACAGAACCAATCAAAATAAAAAGTACTGTTCTGTATTTCTAAAATGTAGAATTCACTACAAAAGACATGCTAATGGGTCTAAGTAGAAATGCAGCAAACAGTGAGAACAAGACCCAAGCATATCTGCACGAAGGGGGAGAGAGAAGCAGTGCAGTCAGCACATGCATGCGATGCATGGGACTGCTTCAGGAGGGGCATGCACAGGCCACGAACTGACATGTCGGCCATAACTCACAGATGAAGACAGAGGGGACTGGAGACCTGCTTAGAGGCAAACAGCAGCTCAAACACCAGCGATGAAGGAACAAGGAGGCCGCCTTTGAGTGTTTTAATAATAAAACCACCAATGGAAAAGAGGGCCCTTCATATTAGGCCTGCGTTGAAAGAGTCAGAATAATCACAGAAGTACACTGCACCAGTGCCGTCTGAGCGTCCTGCAGGCAGCAGCATCGTTCTGAGTAGAAGTTCACAGGCCCCTGGGAGCAGATGTGTCTTTTTTTTTTTTTTTTATATGGAACGCTTCACGAATTTGCGTGTCAGATGTGTCTTTGAAAGAGAATGGGAGAGTTCTTCTAGCCTTTTCAGCTGTTTTCTTGAAACCTATTATCTTTTTAAGGCTAGTTTGGGCAAGTTTAACACAGTGTAGCTATACTGTGACTATTGTTACAAGAGCAAGCAAACAGCTGTTATGCAGGTAAGCCCCTGGCTTTACCACTGACCGCCTCTGTGACTCATTCTGTTAAGCAATAATACAGCAGTGCAAATATGACCAGACTACCATGAAATTATTGCCTATACCATATCAGGCACCTGGAACAGTATGTAATGGTTTTCCCTAAATTCTGAGTCATATTTATGAAAGGGTATAAAAAATACTAAATGGTGTTGCATGAAGAGCAGGTTTTTTTGTCCCAGCTGCCCACCTAGCTTACATCTGAAATAATTATACAGAAACTATATTCATTTAAATACTGCCTGGCCCATTAGTTCTAACTTCTTATTGGCTAACTCTTACATATTAGTTTAACCCATCTCCATTAATGTGTATCATCACATGACTGTGGCTTACCGGAAAGATTTTAAACAGCACCCGTGAACCATGGCGTCTTCCACTCTGCCCTTCTTTCCAGCATTCAGTTCTGTCTACTCTGCCTACCTAAGTTCTGCCCTATCAAAAGGTCAAGGCAGTTTCTTTATTCAACCAATGAAAGCAACACATAAATAGAAAGACCTCCTACACAAAAATGGAGTTAACATTTTAAAATTATTCATTGGTTAAAATAAAATTTAGTTACAGCAACCCAACTTTATTCTATCGACAGTAAGAGAACAGATGTTTATTTTTATTCCACATCTCTCTAAAAATCATCTTCAAAAAAAAAACAAAGACTTCCACCCATGGTAACTAGTAATAATTCAGGAAGAAAAATAATGCTTTTGTTTTTCATAAAAATGAAAGATTTCCTATTCCTAAGATACTGTGACAAAGAAAAACCCCAAAGTCAAAAGAATCACACTTCTAAAAAGTGAAAAGCAAGGATTGGGGGTGTAAATGCCCACAGAGCATTTAGTTATCAGAGAACCAGCTGACAACTAAATATTTTAGCTAGTTTCCTTCTGACTGCTATGGACTAATGTGTCTCCTACGTGTGTATAAACGCTGATGTCCTAGCGCCCTGCACTGACAGTATTATGAGGACAATCTTGGAGATACGATTGGATCACAAGTGTGAAACCCTCATGAATAGAGTCAGTGCCCTTATAAAGACAGGGGAGACAGTTTTTTATTTTCTCTGCTCTCTACTCGAGAAGATGGTCACTTTGGAAACCAGGAAGTGGGTCCTCACAGAGAGCAGACTTGCTGGGCACTTTGATCCCCAAATACTCACCTTCTAAATGAGAGAAATTAATTTCTGTGATTTGAAAGCAACCCAAGTCTGTGGTCTTTGTTTCTGGCAGCCCAAACTAAGTCAGAGATTAAGAAAGACAAGAAAATTCTGAAAAAAAGTCACAAAATGGAGCAAGAAGTCATGAAAAGGGGGACAGAACATAGAGGGGAAGAGAAAGGGTTAAAAATGCTGAGTGTAGTGCATAGAGAGTGGGGTGACAATAATCAGAATGTATCATGTACAAGTACAAAACTGTCAAAGAATAAATTTAATAAAAGCTTTCAAAACCATGGGTCTAAATATATAGCAGCTGAGGGCAGAGTTCTTGCCCATAGGGGCATGCCAGTTAGGGTGAGATCACAGACCCAGCAAGAATCCCTGGCCTTGTAAGATGCAGAGGAATGGCATGCGTTATAATTGGGAAGCACAGGTTCCTGCCCTTAGGTGGCTTACCTGTCCAAGGAAAAATATCAGTCGTGCAGAAAAGATAACATGAGTTCACAGAGGGCCCAGCTGAGGGTGGGGGAGGAGGGGGCAAAAGGCAGGAAAACTTCCTGCTTGAGAGAAACCTTCCTGGCCTTAATATTCAAAACAGCTAACTGCAGAGGCAGACTATAGTCATGAGCAGAAAGCTGTAACCAAATGAACACTTAAACCCTCAGAAACAACAGAGCTGAAAGCAAAACTCAGGTCCAGCCAACATCATGAACATGAGGTAACCGCTCCTATTAGAGACTTACAAATGACGTTACTCTTTATCTGAGCATTCTGTTTGGTGTTTCTGAGTTACAGATACGCCAAAGTCTCTAGTAGACTCCAAAGAGACAGAAACTAAAAAGCATCAGTATGCACAAAATGCAAGGATAAAGTAAGAGTCGATGATGGGTTTGCCTAGCTTCCACACACTGCCTTTATCAGTTTGAGCCCACTCTGAAATGGAAGTTCAGCTATTGCAGGCTTATTTTTATTTTAAACTCAGTCTGTTCAGGAAAATTCTCTGTGCTTTTATAGCTATACAACTGGTCTGCCCAGAAACGTTTCTCTCTGCTGTCCTCTGTGATCCAGGCAGGTGCATCCTGATTACAAAGACACTTTCAGAGGGGCACAGTGTGGCTCAAGAGCTACCAACCTTTGTCTCCACTGGCTTGAAAGAGAGATAGCATTAAAGGCAACAGAAACGAGCATAAACTGTCAAGACACAGAGATGATAGGAAGGACAGCTTAAGCCATGATTTTATTGAATTCATTTCACACAGAGAAGCAAGATTTAACAGCTCTGGCCGTGAATAGCTGAATTAGAGAAGGGATTCTGTACAGTGGCTGGTAATGTGCAGAGCAAGTTATGATTGCGTACTTCCGGTAGAGCACTCCTCTTTAGAAACATTTACAGAAAATGTTTGAAATTACCATGCACATGATGTTCCTTTAACTGAAGCTATATTTAGATCCCCAAACAGAAAGGAGGGAAAAGTGGACTGAACCCACTCTGCTAATACCCAGCAGGCTCACAAATTCTTTCTCCACGGGGCTGGAAGACACAATGTCTGCTAGGCACTCCGCAGCCCCACTGATAACCATTAAGTTTAGGGGTGTCTACCCAGGATGCCTCACTTCCAGTTATCACGTGTGACAGGAGTACGTGAAGATACCAACTAATCATTAAATGTGTGATTTGAGGCAGAAAGATGCCATTCCTCTATTTCTTCCCTCTCGAGCTGGAACAAAGGAAAAATACTCATCCTTTTTGGCCATATTAGTAACTGCCATGAGGAAATAAAAAGGCAGGTGAATGGGAAGAGGCCAAAGGGCTGCTAAGGTATGGATGATCTGCTCTGTGGATTGATTAGTGGAACATCTACTTCTGTCCAAGATCTAAGAACTGGGGGAAGAGACAAGCCTAGGCTACTCACTGTCTCTAGCCCATGACTCTCGTTCATAATTTCTGGCCTTCAAATGCCACTGAAGCTTGTATCTAAGTAAAAGTGCCGCTTTCAACAGCTTCCGTTTCAGCCATAATCCTTGCGTTGCATTTTGGGAAAGAGGAATCTATGGGCAGGCTCTAGACTCTCTCTAGTGTTGACTATATTGCTGATTATACTCCCTTCTGACAATTCTTACCCTATGCTTTGGAAGTCAGCATCCATCCCTCCCTTGACACACGGCCTCCCTAATAAGATGTTAGCTCTTTACAGGGAACAGCTGTGCACTTGAGAGTGCGCATCAGCACTCATTCACCCAGGAACCACTGTGATCTCTGTGTGCACACATGAGCTGGCCACGGTGGGGTTTGATACAGGTGAATAAAATGTAAGGACGAATGTGATAATGGGTTATAAAAGAAGCACAAAAATGTCCTGGCATCAGGGCACATAAAGCTTATTTTCAAGGCTTACTGTGGGTCACACACACCTGTAATTCTAATGCTGCAACTGAAGCAAAAGGATTGCCAGTAGTTTGGGGCTATCCTGGGCTATGCAGTAAGCTCCAGGTCTACTTGTGCTATAGTGTGCAACCTTGTCTCAAACATACAAAAGCACAGTCCAAAACTATTTCTGGTTGGCGAGTATCAAGCAATCTATGAAGCAAGGAATAAGTTGAACATCTTGAAGGAAGAACATAGTTTTAAAAAACTACTCCAGAAGCTGAAAAAATTTTAAAATGGTTGAAATGATACCAACTACTTTTTTCCTTTCATAGAAGCCCCACAAGTCTACTGTGAAAAAACTTGTTAATACAAAACAGGGCAAAAAGTGTGGACAAAGGACAGCTCTCATTAGCTAGCTAGAAATAATGACTGTTAACACGACAACGGGGATGCCAGAGCTGCTTTTTCTACACTTCATCTTTTTTTTTTTAAATATTTTTATGGTTTATTTAACTTTTTATTTTATGTGCATTGGTGTGAAGTGTCAGATCCCCTGAAACTGGATCTTCAGACAGTTGTGAGCTGCCATGTGGGTGCTGGGAATTGAACCCGGATCCTCTGGAAGAGCAGTCAGTGCTCTTAACTACTGAGCCATCTCTCCAGCCCCTCTACAGTTCATCTTTTAAATGGTTTTAAAACAAGCATTCAGCACGGTCTACCTGCTTACCCAGCAATATATTAACTCACATTTTCATAAGAACCACTCTCCCAATAGTTATTGATAATGCCATTTTGGGATTATTTTAATTTTGTAACTAAATTTTAGTGAGTATATTGGAATTCATGAACAATCCACATTTATTACAGGTATTTTCATGGTAGTTTTAACCTGAATATACCCAAAGGACTCTTTACCCTACAGAAATACATTCATGTTTAATTCTACTTCATTTACAATAGCAAGGAAATAGAATCAGCTTATATATCTATCAACAGATGACTGGATAATAAAATTGTCATACATATATTTAATGCAATTTTATTTAGCTAAAAAGCAGTGGTTCTCAACCTGTGGGTCATGACCCTTTTGGGGTATCAAACACCAATAGGGGTTGCATACTGGATATCCTGCATATTGGATATTTACATCATGATTCACAACAGTAACAAAATTACAGTTATAAAACAGTAATGAAACAATTCTATAGTTGGGGGCCACCACAACATGTGGAGCTGCATTAAAGTGTCGCGGCATTAGGAAGGCTGAAAACTGCTGCTGAAGTCATGAAACTTGCGAGAAATGGATGCAAGTGGGAGATACTGTGCTAAGTGAAGTAACCCAGGTTCAGAGAGCCAGATACTGCATGCTCTCTCTCACTAGCAGATCTGATCTTCTGATTTTTATATATGTGTATTTATGGGGGAGTCGGTGTTGTACAGATCACAAACTAGAAGGGGCCCACGAGAGGGGACACCATGTTTTACAGGAAGGCGAGGATGCCATGAAGTGGAAGGAGGAACACTGAGTGCAGACCAAGAGTGAGACAAGGAGACAGGGAGAGCAGATCGGCAGGGAGGGTCAACTGAAACAACAGACACACGAAAACATCACGGAGGAACATAGAACAGGCAGGATTTGAACCAGGTAAGAGAAGGTGAGGATACATGTGTGCAGACAGAAAGGGGAGCCTCAGGTAAAGTGGGCACTCCAGCTCAAGCTGCCTGGGGACTGTTGAATATCAGCTGTTGTTGGAGGCAAGACTAGAGGCACTGGAGGTACTACAGACAGAACTGAGACTAAGAACACACTGAAGTGCAAGAACATGGCAGACTGAAGATGAACAGAGGCCAGAAATCTACACGTCCAGAGATCTTCAGTGAAGTACTCTCCCTGCCAACATTTTGTTTTCTAGTATGTTTCAGACTCACCAATGTTTTTCTGTAAAATATAGGCTATTTTGACAGAGAACATTCTTTTAACTTTGCCTTTACTTCCCGTCTTAATCTAGCTAGGTTGTGCTCACCCCCCAAAGACCGATCCCAGCACCACTGCCTTTGCAAGCCCTCCTAGCTGCGTCACCACCGCATACTGCAGCATTATATCTTAGTGGGATGCACAGGTTTTCATGTTTGTCTCTGTGTCATGAACCTTTTGAGTCTAGAACCTCAAGGTCTAACACATGACACTGTAGTTCTTAATTCACGCTTCGTGAATAGACACATTAGCTCCCAAGTTCCCAGTTTTCAAATGCCACCCAAATCAGGAACTAAAGGAAAACTAATCTTACCCTAGAAAAATTCTCAGTAGGAACTAAAATCCATGATTTTAATATAATGAAATTCCATAGAAACAAAGAGTCACTAAGGAAACGAGTCAATTATTTCTAGAAGCCCAGTCTCACAGTGGAAAACCTATCAAAGCTAACAGTATTGGGGCTCAGTGGAGGACTCATTAGGAAGCTGTTGGAGATGCACAATATCAGAAAAAGAATAGCAGAACTCACTGCCTGTGATCAAATAAAACCACTAGCATTGTCCACTCCAGCAGTGAGAAGATAAATGGTTTGCAAAATTACAGTACAGACACGACAGATCAAGGGGGACAGGATTTAAAACAGTGGAAATCTTATAGCCTCCTTCTATTGCTGATCATAGCAGTAAATCACATTCTAAAGTGTTTTCACAGAAATGGTTACTAAGAAAATCTATTTAGTACTGAACTGCCAGTAGATTTAAAAACCATAACAGAACATCTCAGAAGATAATAAGACCTGAATTAATCTAATTGTGTATACATTTTCAGGAGATTGAAGAATAGGAGGCCTACTGTACTGACTGGTTTGCACATGGAGTCAGTCTGTACCAAGATTCCTCTATTGTGACACAAACAGTGTGCACATACACAGCTTGGTCCTGTCTCTGTCCAGTGTAATTTACACACTCAATGTGTGGTCTAGTCTTGTCTTTTCAACTGGCATTTCCCATAATCAGCTGGCTCAGTTTTTCACTATTTTAAGAATATTATTATGTTGGTGTGTGTGTGTGTGTGTGTGTGTGTGTGTGTGTGTGTGTGTATGTGTGTGTGTGTGTGTGTGTGTGTCTGTCTGTCTGTCTGTCTGTCTACAGGCATGCTCATGCCATGGAGGTCAGAGAATAACTGTCAGGGTCACTATCTCTTCTCATGGGTGGCTCCAGGGCTGACCTCAGACTTGCCCATCCTTCCAGCTAACTGACTCGTTTATTTCTCCATTTCATTTGTCTTTTTTTAAAAAAATTCTTCTATCCTCCACTAATTATAAATCCTGTTAACTGGATTGCCAACTAGAGTCTTTTTCATTATCTGGAACAGAAGATTATAATGAGAAATGTCTTCAAATACTTAGGCAAATCTGGAATAAGCACAGCTTTTCTCTAATCTACCCACACAGGCACTCACTCTCAAGATAGTGCACCGCCAAACTCACAAAGGCTCCTTTGACAAACGCTTTCCCTCCTGAGGATTTCCATGTGATCAACGGTTCATTTTAGTGTTCTGTAAGAATATCATCGAGCCCAAGTTTTCAGGGTCTATGCCTTCACTCTCGTGACAAATCAAGACATTATTTGCAGATTCCAAACCTCCCCAAGTCTTTAAATTTCTCAGAAGTTTCCTGTCATCTGGGTTATACTTCACATCAGGTAAGAAGCTCATCAGTCAAGTTCCTGTACCTACTATTCCCGAGCTCCAAGAACCTTAGTGATGTTGAGTGTCACCTCCCAGGGACTGTCACCTGTTAGAGTGACCACATCTTCCCAAGTGATGTCTCTATTTCTCCAACTTTGACCATCATTCACCCACAACTGGCTTTATCATTGACTACTCAAATTGTTTTTTCCAGCAATTCTGGTGTTTCTCATCAGGGACAATATCAGGCAGTAAGATACAAGTTATTTACAATACAGCACCATCTGATTTTTTCACTCCATAGGACAGTGGCTGCCCTTCTGAGCCCCTGCAGTTAGGTGGCCACAGGACAAGCGGGTGTGACTTGTGATAGGCATTACTTTTGAGCAAAGGGTTGGAAAGCTCACCACTGTCCTTTCCTCTTGAGAAGGCGAGCTCTGAGCACGTGTGGAGATGACAGACACAAATGCTAAGACCACCTGCTACCTGCGAGTCACTGTCTGCATTGGTACAGATCTTCAGATTGCATCTAAGAATTTCTGTTTTCTACACAGTCACTGAATTTATCCACATGACCTCAGTGTGTGTGTGTGTGTGTGTGTGTGTGTGTGTGTGTGTGGTTTCTAAGATGTTGCGGTAGGACTCGGGGGTTTGGGATGGGAAGATCATCCTGATTATCTAGGCAGGCCTAATGTAACCAGAAGTGTCCTCATGAGAGAGCAGCAATAGGACTCATGTCATGAGAAGGAAATATGACAAAGAGTTTGAACTGATGTCTATGAAGATAAAGGAAAGGACAATGAAGGAAAGAAGATGGAGGCTTTAAGAGCAGTGGTTCTCAACCTTCCTGATGCTGCAACCCTCATGTGGTAAGGCCAAACCATAAAATTATTTTCTTCCTAATTCATAATTGTAATCTTGCTACAGTTAAGAATCACAATGTATATATTTCTGGAGAGGGAGGTTTTCCAGTTGGGATGTAACCCACAGGTTGAGAACCACTGTTCTAGACAGATAATAGCACTTCTGATGCCTGAGTGAGAGACTCCTGAGACCCATGTAGGACCCTGAACTGCATTATGCTTGTGGCAATTTGTTATAGCAGCAATGGGAAAGTAACACAGATATGAAACAGCGCTTGTGTTCTTGTAACATTTCACAGTCATTTCCTAAGGTATACATATTTAAAAACACATTCCTCTCTCTTTTCACCTCCATCCCAGATGTCAGTGGCTAAGACTATGGGATGAATTCCCTTTTTCCGAATTCTTAGTCTTCTAGACGCTTATCCCAGGGATAGGTTTTGCTTCGCTCTCCCAATGTACTTTCTTTTTCTCTCTCATTCATTTCTGAGGCCATGGAGCCTTTACCCTACCATGACCTCGGAAGGGATCCTCCTGTTCTTCAGTTTTCAATATTTGGGTTAGTTCAGAAACGTTACAGCTGCCCATGATACCTGCCGTGAAAGATAATGACAAGGCTTGTTTGTAGTTCCAATGGGGACTTCTCAGGAAACTTGACTCTGACATAGATGACCCATTCTTGCAGGAGTATGTCTTACTTCTGATAAAAGGGAACCCATTCTTGTAGGGTTTTGCATTGTCCCCAAATACAGGTGTTTGTGTTCAACAGCTGTGCTCTTCCTAGTGTCTCAGACAATGGTTGTGAGAAAACATTTGTCAAAGTCATCAAGAAAAATCCCCAGGAAAGAATAATCACTGCTTTCCTGACTCTTGATTCTACTGGTTCCAGGCAAACTGTCCAAAACATTTAAAATGGGGAAGGAGAGGTTATGACAGCAAAAGCAACTTTCCCAAGTCAAGAGCCAGCAGCTACCAGTTAAAAGCAGACCCTGGTCTGGTCGGAATACAAATTCTTACTTAGGGGGCCATCTTGAGCCTCACTTTCCTTTTCTGTAACAGGGACAGCAGTACCAACCTGCCATAGAGAGAACACTAAGTGGCTATAATTCAGAGTCACGCTGGCAGATGGTGACTGCGAAGAGTCTCTGTGCATTATGCAGTGCACCAACGATGCAGTTAGAAATGCAAGGGAACCTGGCACTCTCCCCACTACCAACCTTTAAGCTGATATGGATGGTATCCTTGATGGGCTAGCATACTTTATCAGCAAAAATACATCCATAAATCCAAACCTTGTTCTTATATTAAAAAGGCATATTTGTTTTTATAAGGCATGTTTAAGATAAAAAATCCCATGAAATCCTCTCCCATTCCAATTCACATACTTCCCTAAGTATACACCCCAAGAAAATGTAACTAAATCAACAGGTAATATTATAGGCAAACTTTTAATTTATTTATTATTATTTTCATTTGTTTGTTTTTTTGAGACAGTGTCTTTCTATAGAGTTCTGGTTGCTCTGGAACTTGCTCTGTAGACCAGGCTGGTCTCAGACTCACAGAGACCCGTTTGCCTCTGTGCCCCACCCCCAGCACTGGGATTGAAGAAGCATGCCATCATGCCTAGTTAGGCAAATGTTTCCAATGAAATCTCAAACGGATGCCAGAATTTGTGGTTTTACTAGAAAAATCTGGTTCAAAAGTTCAGTTGAGAAACATCTCATCAAATCTCTCCCCTCAGAGAAACTGGCAGAAAGAAGATCCAGAGGGGATGTAGGACACCAAAACATAGCAGGGCTGATACATGTATGAGCTCACAGAGACTGTGGCAGCATGCACAGGGCTGCATGAATCTGCACCAGGCGAGGTCCCAGCACTGAGAAGGGAAGTGGACAAGCCCCTGTCCCTAGTCCAGAAGCTATGTCTAATTGGTAACCACATGCATGATAAGTCAGTTCTCTCCAATGGAGTCTCACTGGGGATGCAAACCACTCTTAAAGGCGGGCCCCATGCCCTGCAGGAGATGGCAAAACAAACTCAGTGGTGTCTTTGGAAGTTCTTTGTCTCATAAGAGTTTGAAAGGCCTTTTTTTGTTTTAAGGTGATTACAGGTTCTGTGCATATATAATATGGCTTCCAGTTTTGAGTTTTTAAGGGGATTCCTGGGTGTATGAACATATATCTATATGAGCATGTGCATATGAACATCTGTGTCTATGTCTACATGCGTATCTTGTGCATTTTCTCTGGCTCTTTTTCTTCTGTTTCTTTGTTTTGTCCTATTCTAGTTTGTTTTGTTTAGTTGAATTTTTAAAAAAATTCTTTGAGATGCCCATTTGTTTTCTAGTAAGAGAGACAGAAAGGGTGTGGATTCTGATGAGTGGAAAGGTGGAAGGAATCTCAGAGGAGCTGGAAGAGGGAAAACATAATTAGAATATAATGTTGAAAACAATCTCTTTTCAATAAAAGAAAGAAAAACCCATGCCTACTGGGCCACCTCTAAAGCATGAGAAAGAGGACCCTGTGAGCGATGTCACACTACACCAGAGGATGCTTCGACAGCTCTTGAGACCACAATCTAGTCCTACTTCCTTTCTTTGCGCCATCTCTCCTGCAGTCAAGCTCTTCAGTAATTTCTACCACAGCAAATGTCACAGTTTGCCAATGAAGCAAAACATGACCATTAATGGAAGCAAGGGAGAAATCATGCACTTTGCTACATGTGCAAACTTAGCCTTTCTTACCTGCACCTGGGGTAGGGATCTGTAGTTTTTGTAGCAGTTTTCAGATTTACTAATCTATGCATTTTCTTATTAGGCAGGCTCAGTTTTTCATGGTTTCTGGAGTGACAGAGCTCAGTATAAAAGTATGTAAAATAGAAAACCAAATTTTACATTTGAATTTAGTTGTTTTGCAACTGAATTTAGCCTTCTATTTGACAGTGATATGAGAAAATGTTGCCTTGACACTGAAAATACAGATGTATGATTTTAAAAATCTAAAACTTACATCAAAAATATCGCACAGCAGAAAATAATTATTTCATGAATTACAATAATTTTTTATTCGGCAAGACTATTTTAAACTATTTCAGACTATTTCCACCTTCAAAGAGACGAAGAACTAGCTGAAGATAAGTTCTTCAAAATATTTATCTATAGTTTATCATTTTAGAGTCCATTGCTTTGTATATATGATTATAGTTTATAAAATGCCATTCTGGTTACTGAGTAATAATTCATGCTGTGAGTCTGGTAAGGATTTACCTGTACCAGAGAAATTTTCAACAAGTTCTACTTTTAAACATTTTAAAATATCACACAAAATGACTACTCCAACACCAACAATACAACCAAGAAACTTCATCTTTAATGACGTCTCAGGTAATTTACAAGACATGGGAATACTGAGGATGAGTGCGTGTACTTAAAGCAATCCCTTTAAGCAGATACTGGTTTCTCAGACCCTAAAAATATATACTTATTATTTAATAACTGGCCAGCAGACATTAAGAAAGTCTATGCAGCATTTGCTTGTCTTCTACTTAACAAACCAGGGCTCATTTGGGTTAGTATGCATATTCTAGAGAGTGTTGTAAGTCTATGGGGAGAGGTACAGGACATCAAATACGCTTAATTTAGTGTCATAATTAAGGTGGTAAGATAGGAAGAGGGGTGATCAAGCTCAGCTGAGAAACAGGGTTCCCTGAGGGAAATGTGACTGGTGACAGCAAGGCCCAGGCCAGGTGAAGATACCCTTAAGGGGAAAGGATGGATGGGAGAAGCCTGCCCCTGGAGATGAGGGTGGGCTGAACCACTGAACACGGCCAAGCTGGTCAGTCTCTCAGGGACTGTCTTATACACACTGTCTCAGGGACAGACTTTGGGCATTTGTCTCGTGCCCTAGATTTTTCAATATTGGAACTATTTCTGGTATTGTTTGTTACCAGCGGTAGATGTGAAGGAGGCAACCTGGTTGAGCCCTAATATTTGGGAAAGTCTTCAAATTTAGGCATTATCAATGAGGCTATACATAATGTCGCAGAGAAAGCCTGCTGAGGTTAAAGAATAAAAATGTCACAACATTTATGTCCTTCCTCTTCTTTAAATATACCAGTAAAAAAAGAAAGTGACCTACTTAATTTATGTTGGTTTTTAGAGACCCTGATGGGTCTTGGTTAGGTGGCATTATTATCAATGGGCAACAATCCATTATTATCAATGGACTATCTTGTCTCTTAGGTCACACAACTTAATAAAACTTGGCTGTTGCTTCTGTGGTGTTGACACTTCCACCTATCAGAGCACAGGAAGCGGACAATTATGGAAGCAGCAGAGAGCCACTTTCATTATTTTGACCAAGATAAAGGTTTAGTTACCTTAATGAAAAACTTGCTAAAATTCTATCACACTTTCTCACACCTTTAAGCAGAGTGAAAGCGAGGTCACGTGTGTCCCCATGATTTAAGGAACTCACAGTGGGGACAACAAGGTGGCGTATGAGAGAGACGCCCGAGGGACTGTCTCGGCAGATTCTAGTCACACTCGCCTCAGAACTTACCCCTCTTTCACTGCTGTTCCTACTTCCAAGTTTCCTGTCTCCTCTCCCTTGTCTACACCCTCAACCTCTTCTCTACTTTTCTTTTTTTAAAATTATTTTGCTTTGGTGCCTGTCCTGGTTCTAGCTCTTGTAGACCAGGCTGGCCTCGAACTCACAAAGATCTGCCTGCCTCTGCCTCCCAAGGGCTGGGATTAAAGGCATGTGCCACCACCGCCCAGCTTCTCTAATTTTCTAATTCAAATCTGAGAATCTAAAAACCCAATTTATGAGACTTAAGCTTGAAGTCAAAACAAAAATGCCTAAATGTTTCTTTACAAAAACTGTCAGGGTGTCAGTGGGTGGCTTTCACGGCTTTATTTAGGTTTCAGCTATCTTTCACACATCTTTCGTATTGTGTGTGTTTGAACGTGGGTATAAGCATGGGCAGTATAGTATAGATGTCAGAGTACAACCTCAGGTACCAGCCTTGTCTCTTACTCTGTCAGAGACAGGGCCTCTTCATATTTGTTTGTTGCTGTGCATATCAGGCCCGCTGAGTCCTGAGTTTCTGGTGCATCTCCAGCTTTCAACTATATCATGCAGAAGGAACACTTGTGGAGGCCCAAAAATGTAACCCTATTTCCACTTTGTCTGAAGGTCGGAGAGTTTGAGGTTGCTCAAAATTGTGGACAACAATTAGGGCTACACATCCTGACCTAGGGTGTGGTTACTTGGTCCTTTTGACATTAAGATGGTCCATACAGGTAGATCTACTCCAGGCCTGACCAAAGGTCAGAGAATTCAAGCATACTTCTGCTCCTTCTTTTGAAATAAGGGGTTTGACTTTGGGAGTTGCTGCCTTCAGGGTACCTGGTCTAGATAGAATGCTTTTTTTTTAAAATCATGGATTAATTGCTTGATGACTCGAAGTATTGAAGCAAGTAGCTGTTCTAGTTGTTCTTTGTATCATGTTAAAGCAGTCTTTTGTCTTCTTCCCCTGATGTATTGGGATATAAAAGTGCATGGATTTCAGTATTCACTGAACTCCCTCCCATACTATCCTATGTTTCTATTTTATTTTTTCCCTCACATCTTGGTGCTCTTTCCTTATTTTCTGATTTCCACGCCCCTACTCTGGTAAGTGGTATTTTTGTCAAAGCTGGTCTCCAACAAATACCGGGATTGCAGATGTGTGCAATTGCATCTGGCTTTATGTAGGTTCTGGGGTCCCTAATCAGGTCCTCATGCTTAGGTGGCAAGCACTTTACCCACCGGCCTATATCCTAGTGCTGATTTCTTCATTATTCTCTTGAGAGTTGGAGCTGCTAGATAATTACCTTCCAGGTAAATGATATCTATCTATCTGTCTGTCTGTCTGTCTGTCTGTCTATCTATCTATCTATCTATCTATCTATCTATCTATCTATCTATCTATCTATTCTAAAACCTAAGTGCACCCAGTTATGATAGATTTCTCCATCATGCATATCATGCATTTCACCAACCATACGCACAACACGAAACCCTTTTAATACATAACTGGATTGACTTTGTAATTAAAGATTTTATTTTCTTTTTGTATCACTAGAGATTGAACACCTGGTCTTGTAAATATATGTAATTATTTACCTGGAATCTAAAAAAAGATATTACTTTTGATATTTTGGAATTCCAAAATTTTCTCTCTAAAACCACATAAATTATCTATGTAGAATATACATGGCTATGTATACAAATTTATAAGATACAAAATATCAAGAAAGTGGTATCTTATCTGAAAATTGGCTTGTCTTTTTCAGTGTAGTATGAGCTGCGGGCAGGCCTGCTTTTCATCCTGCCTGGCTCCCGCACAGCTAGCTTAGCCCCAGAAATAATAACACACAAGTTATATTCATTTAAACACTGCCTGGCCCATTATCTCTAGAGAGTTAGTTACTGACTAACTCTCATATCTTGATATTAACCCATTTCTAATAATCTCGTGGTAGCACCACGAGAGAGTGGCTTACCGAAAAAGATTTAGCATGTCTGACCTGGTGGCTGGCTCCATGGCATCTGCCTCAATTCCCTCTTCCCAGCATTCTGTTCTGTTTACTCCGCCTACCTAACTTTCTGTCCTATCAAGGGGCCAAGGCAGTCTCTTTATTGACCAATGAAAATAACACAATAGACAGATAACCCTCCTCCATCATTTCAGTTAAGACTAAAGTATAAAAATGTATCTTGTGAACAAATATTCTTATATTACAGGACTCCATTACTGAACAGACCATAATTTAAATAAAACACTTAATTTTTCTTTTATGTTTACTGTCATGAATAATGTTGAAATAGACATCTGTTCACACATACCATTTTGCATGTAGTTATCAGTTTTATAAACTAGATTTCTAGAAATGAAACTGCAAGAAAGTAGACACAAACGTCATGGTTCCTGAGAATTACAGTATTAAGTGATTGCCAAAGAGGCTGCAGCTGGCACTGCAGGACGGGCATGTGTGTGTCTACTTTCCTTCTCGTCCACACTGACTTATGCTATTCTTTTTCATTTTTATCATCTGCAGTTTTTTAAAAAAAGATATCCATTTTTTTAAAAATTCACATTTCTCTAATGACTTTTGGACTTAACACGTTTCAAATATAATGTTATCTGTATTAAATTCATGTTTAGGAAGTTATACTAACTTTTTCCATGCACTAACCATACTGAATTATAAATCCTTATGAATCATAATTGTCATTTGCCATATACATTATATATTTCTCCAAAATATTTTCTGAATTTATCCATGGTGTTGAATATCTGTTTGTCTTTAATTATTCCTTTGCACATCACTGAATCTTCTGGTAACCTACCGGTTTCCCCCGATTCACCAGCTCTGAGGTAACGAGGCATACAGCACGGCAGAGCCTTCCTGCCAGTGTCACAGCTGCCATATGGGCCAGCGCTGCACACGCCACGGCTCACTCTGTCAATCCCGCATCTACTTCATGTAGACTCTAAGTCATTATCCAATGCATCACTTTTGAGAAAGACTCTACAGCTCTAATTAGGCACAGATAACAGTATGACACATATAATGTCTTACAAATCATAACTTCATATAGGTATAATATCTGGGAAAATACCACAAATTCATATTTTTGAGATTCTGAAAGAATGACATTTACTGTTTATAGAAAGAAAGTACAAGGCAGCTAAAATGATTATCATCCAAAATCTGGCTATAATAATAGAAATTCAGTTAATAATAAATTTTAGTAGTCAATAGTATTATGGAAGTCAGTTACCTGGAAATAAGGTATTTATTATCTCTGATGGCAGTTAGATTAGATCAGAGAATTTCTCACTGTGCTCCTGTGTGTGAAAGATCTGATCTGTTCTTAACCTCATTGCTAAGAAACATTTGGAAGCCAGTAAAAGATACTGAATTCTTAGAAACCAATAAGAGATACTAAAAACAAAATTTATTTCACTATAAAATTCCACCAGTCTTCCTTTGTTGTTTAAACTCAAATAAGTAAGGTAGAAAATTATGATTTACATTTTTAATAATTTTATTAAAATCTATTATTTTGTTCTGGTTAGCTAGTATGTCAATTGTACATGACTTAAAAATATATACCAAGATGTAAGTTTGCTTAATTTTCACTGTTATTTATAACAAGTTCTGTTTTTTTTAAAATAATCACATGCGGTTTATAAAGTGTGGGGTCTATTTTCTAGCAATCAAATAGCTTTAATATTCAGCCCATCCAACTCAATGCCTTAAAAAGCAAGTGGAAACACATTAGCATACATTTTTGAGAAATACAGCATCAGTGTGACAGTAATAAAGTCCAGTAAGAACATTCTCTATGTACACGGACTTTCTTCTACAAATCTGCCCCTCCTGAGTAATCTCAGAAGTTTTACCTCACTGAAAAAGGCCCTCCGAAGACACCCCCCGGGTCTGAGTGGTAGACCCGCTGGTAACTGGATGTCTCCTTTCCGCTTCCATGAAGAGAGAGGTAAAACGCAGACAGGTGGCTTAATCAGGAGACTGGCATGTCCGGGGGGGGGGGGGGGTTGGAGGGGGGGGGGGCGCAAGTTCCTTCCAACTGATGGAAGGAAAAATGTTGAGAACACCAGGTACTGAAGCACATGACTGAAAGGTAAATTTAAGTTCCCAAAATGAGATGATGAAATTTATAAGCTTTTCTTTTTCAAGCTATTGCTATAGAACTCTGCCAAGAGGAGGTTTTCACGGTTGAGAGATTGCAGTTGATTTCCTTTGGAGCCCTGGTGCGGGTCACCTTGTCCTCTAGAACACACCGAAGAGTCAGTGACTTCATACACATTCGACCCTAGAGTTGTCAGAAAGCTCGCACAGGCAAGGGTGTATACGGTTTCCTATATGGAGTTTGTGACATAGTTTTCAAACATTTACCTAGGGGCTGGAGAGATGGCAGTGGTTAAGAACATGTCCATTCTTGCAGCATACCTGAGTTCAATCCTAGCACCCATGTCAGGTGGCTCACAACTGCTTGAAAAGGAACCTGATGCCTCTGGCCTCCTGTGCCATGCTAATTCTGAGTATGTACATATACCCTCGTGGTCTTTTACCCTTCATCAGACCCCTAAAGTAGGCTATGTGGCAATACAACATCAGTTTGAGGTTTTGTTCATTTTTTTCTTATAGCACTAACCAGAACAAAAGCCATTTGGAATTTATCAGGTTGTCATGGGGTACAGTGAAATAACTCTGTATGTACACAGTACACCCAGATTGAAGCAGGGGTTAGCATCATTGTTTCCTGAAGCCCTGTTTGTATAAAATGATGCATATTTATGCAGGTGGTGTGATGCAGTACATGCATATAACATGCATGGGTCAGATCAACCTGTCCCCAGCATTCCTTTGTGTTTGGAGCCGCTGATTGCTTCTCCTTCCTGGAGAACCCCAGAACTTCCTCCTGTCTGCCTGTGCTTGGGTATTCCTGACTAACCTCCTCTGCCCCCTTTTGTCCTCTCAGCCTCCAGTCTCACTCTTCTATTCAGAAACATCCTGTGTTGGAAATGATGTGGGATAGTGTCTTGTGGGGGGTGAGAGTGCACACAAGTGCAGGTGACTAGAGACAGACAGGCAGGAGGGAGACTACCTGGATGACGGACAGATAGGCTGTGGAGGGAGTGAACTCTGAGCTGAGGAAAAGATCTTAGAATTGACATGTTAGGAAGGTAAATGTTCTGGGGTGAAATGTAGGTCAAATTAAAAAAATTTTTACATTAGATATTTGTTAGGACTGATCTCAAATGTTTTGCCTATGCGTCCTTTAACTTGACACTCACAGGTTCGTTGGAGAAGGCATCTCTATCTCCTAGGCTGGAGTAAAGAGAACTACATGTATGTCCATACTGAGACTCTCTGTTGCACAGGATAAACTTATTCACTTTTTTCTGTGACTGTGGGTGATTCTGGCTATAGTAGCCAGAATCTCATTCCTTAACGAAACTCTTCCTGATGTCCTGAGATGGTTCCAAGTGCTGACTCTGGCTGTTCGAGGTATTTAGTGGAATGGCAGAGCTCCTAGCATTTGTCACCAACTGGGACCTCAGTCCTAACGAAAGGGGAGCATGTCACCCAGCATAGACAGATTCTTGCCTACAGCAGAGTGTCAGAAGTACTGCAATGTCATGATTTAAAGTCATCGCATTCCACCTTCAGTGACAGGACTACCCTATCCCACCCCCACAAAACAAACAACAAATAAACAAAGCACCTCGAAAATCCATTCCGTTATCTGGCAATCAAATCATATAACATCAAAAAGGCAAACGTTTTAGGGTCTCAGTATCTGGTACTAGACTCTACAATTCTAATATACTATATTTTTTACTTTAAAACCAAACAATCAAATAAACGAACCTGAAACCCAATACTAGACTTCATAAAAGAGGCCAAGTAGAAAGGACAAAAAGACGCCATGGCTGAAGACCACAGTGACAACAGAAACTTGCCTCCCCTCTTCTCCAACTGAATTTGCTTTCTGATTCCGCAGGCTGAATCTTTCTCTAGCCCCCAATACCTGTAACACAGTGTGTGTTTGCCTGAAGTGTTCAACAGTCTGCTGCACAGCACAGCTCAGTAAACACTCAGAAAGGTGTGTCATTCTTTGCAGAATTCTCAAGCATGGCTCTTTTAATTTCTTAAATAAATTTTACAATTCCTAAAACCACATTTATTCCATAAAATATCCTAGATCACAGCCTGCTTCTTTATGTAGTTCCTACCCATATTTGCTCAGTAATTCAGCAGTCAAGCAATATATTCATCCTTGTCATTCATTGATGTCATAAAAAGAGAAGGGAGCTGGGTCAGATTTTTAGGCAAGCAGATATGGATCGGGTCTTTCAAATGCTCTAACACTAGTGGTGCTCTTGCCACAGTTTTTAATCTGTTGGTAATTCCAGTATAAAGCATGAATTCCACGACCACCCAAAACAAATCAAAATCTTACTATGTAAATGACATATTGTCTAGCTGTTGCTGGTATTCTATCTTCAATCTCCTAAAAAAAAGATCAAGAATGCTGTTGCTAAAACTATAGAGGAGATGATAACTTTCAGTAGTAACAAATCAAGAAAAATGAACGTTGGCCTCCACCTTCTGGTTGACATACTGAAGAGATGGCCATGAAGTTCAAGGCCTCTCCAGCTGAAGTGCTTGGAGACATTTATGGTTTTAAAACCATAAATAAACTAAGAAGTAATGCACACATCATTGGAGTAGCACATAAAGGAACCGGTGTGATAGCTATACCACAGGTCAAAAATATATGGTGCCTTTCATTGTAGGAGGATCCGTCCTTACTACCCTACACACAGGCACAGTTATGGAACGCGATTTGGTCAGTGAAATGTGAGCTAGTCATAACTGTCACTTCTAGAAAACAGTTTTTAAGAGCTATCATGTAGATTGGCAAGTTCTTTGCCTCTGTTTATGGGAGAGATAGAGAGCGGTCTTTCTGTGTTCCTAAATGAGTTCTGTGAAAGCTGGGCTTGGGAACCACACCCATAACCCAGTACCCAAGAGCATCATTTTCATAGAGCAGCAGGCCAGAGGAGCTGAGATCATATGAGACCCCTCCTCAACAGAGAGACAACAAAGACAAGTACAGCTGGAAGCAAAGCTTCTTCCCCAGCACATGGAGGAACAAAGGCCAACTACAAAGACTCTCAACACCAAAGATTTCATGCTGTTTACTAATGAGTAAAAAATTCTGACATTCTAATACCAAAGTCAAAACTTTTTTACCCTCTGGTATGGTTAGAGAATGGTGACGCTTCCAGTTAGTCTATAGTACCAACTATGGTCATTCAGTTTTGTCATCAAAATCTTTAAATATTTTACAAAACTTGAAACTCTTATGAGTTTTTCATTTCTAATAAACAAGCCTAATGTACGAAAAAGGGCATCACTAATATGGCTTATGAAAATTAAGAAAAGCAAATTTGTATTATTAACTATAAATTACTTACTCCACCCCAGTGTCATGGAGAATTCTCCACGTTACCCCTACAAAGGCCACCACCCATCTGTCGGTTAGGTTCCCTTCATTAGGTGTTATCCTTGAACAGACTTTTAGTCTGCTCATAGTAACCACAAGACCCTATAACTTTTTCCAAGGCAGGAGAGGTGACATCACAGAGGTCCAGGGGTCCACAATGCTTTCTTTGCAAGCTGGAGGGCAAAGATGGGTTTTGAGAAGGGTGCTTTACCCTTAAGTCTCCACTTACTACAGCATACAGGACTTTTATGTTGCCCATGTGACAATCTCTTCCTTCCAATTCATTCTAATGAAAACACACTGTTCTATTATCAGAGGGCTGGGATTCAAAGAGGCACTGCTGGTCTATTATCCAGTGTCTTACGTTCGAAGATGCATCTGAATTCTAAGACTGCCAGAGGGGCAACACTGGACACCAAATCATTTGAACAGGTTTTAGTGTTTATATTTTCTTTCTGCTTGCTTAAAAATCATTAATAATTTTCTGATGGAAAATTAAAGGACTATGTTTGGCAGTTGCTTGGTATTTTTTTTTCTTTTTGTATTTAAAACAATGTCTGGGCTCTAGCAAAGAACTATATAATCCTACAAAGCTCTTTCCTGTGTAATTTGAATAACATATTTGACCAAATGAAGCAGAAGAAAGGTGACCTTCCGAGTGACAGCCTCGTTAGTTCTGCTCAAGATGTCGTGGTGTTGCTTCAGAGAATGTATTTTCTTTTCTGTCTTTATTTGTATTTGTGTAATTATCCAATATAATGGGAAGGCATACATAATTTTAGTCTATTACAGTAAAAAGTCTGCTATATTTCAGTCTACCCATTCTTTTCTGTCTAAAGCTTTATTGAAAACATTGAGAGCCACGAAAATAATTCATTGCTTTTTAATGTAATATGCATATGGTTCTTTTGTGTGCACAGAAGAAAATATAGACTTGCTATGTTAGTAACAGAACCCAGGCACTCTCACTGTCTACCCCACCAGCTCACATTTATAATAGAAATGTCTTGCTTACTGTGTACTACAGATGCATGCACTACAGATGTGTGCACTGCAGACGGGTGCAACTTGAGCCTTTGCAGGGAGCAAGAAAAAAGTAATTTGGCCTTTATTTCTGATACAATTCAATTATACACTCACCAGAGAGCTCATAACTGCCAGCTGCCTTCTCTCTTTAATTCAGTTTGTACACTGCTATCTACCCAGCACTGTGTGGGCCCTGTCCTTGAACTGGTTCCCTGTCATCCTAACTGATATTCACTCTAGCCATTGTAATATACAGAAGTTTTCAATCGATTCCTATCCCTGGGCCAATTCATCAGAATACTAAGCTTGAGAACATGTCAGCAAAATGTGTGTTCCCATGACAACGCAGCATACCAGAAGAACACTAGAGGTTTGCTTTCGTAATAGGGCACAGAGTTACCATGATTTTTATGCTGACTTACCAGAAAACTTCTAAATTGTAATAGGAGAAAACAGTGAAATAAGAACCAGTTCTGACATCTGAAAATGGAGTAACAGTCAAACTGTATTTCCTTAAAAATGCTACCTTGGTGATGTCCAATAGGACGATTTCTCTCTCTTTTTGCAGCGTTCTGGGCTATGAAGAATGAGAGAAGCTTTTGGAATGAGGGTTGCAATAGGAACCTCTGCAGGGTTGAAAGCAAGACAGAGACTCAGAAAATAACCCAAAAGGGGCCTGAAAGAGAGTGTCGTTATGTTGAGGGAAAGCCTCCAGATGCTGCTCTGGCCTCAGCCCTCACCCACTTACACCTACAAATCTCATCCTTTCCAGTGGCTTCAGTGGCCACGTAAGTATTGGCCAGTCTCATTTTAACAGATTTCACCCCCATCCCAACATTTTATCTGGAGTCCATTAGGATTCCTTTTCCTAGATGTTCTAGAAGGCACACCAGCTCAAGTACATCCTTCTGGTCCTGCTGCTGCTGGCCCTCTCTGAGGTCCCTGAGTCATGTTAACAGGATCTTCCCTCAGAGTCTGTGTGAGCCCTTCCCTCTGCTTTGCCCCAGTTCCCTAGGAACCTGCATTCACTTCTGATACAGTCCTGGAGGGCGAACACTTAGTCCTTCCTGAAACTCACGATGTGCCTGTCATAGGTCAGGCCAATCTGAGAGGGCACATGACCCCACAGGACCCAGGCTGTGAACATCAAGTGGAGCCTCCACAGGAAGGAACAACTGGAGAAATAAATAATTTTGACAGCAACGTTACTTCAAGTAATAAAAATGAGTTTAGCGGATAACTAAATCTAAGGCTTATAGTTGACAACAAGATCTTCAGTGAACATTTCCCTTTCTTTCATTTAAAAGTTAGTGGACAGAAATGGAACGTAATGATATAATTTAATATGCACTGTGTAAGGATTATCACCAAGTAATTGCAAGTTCTTCATCTTCCAGGCTACACCTTAGATACCCAGAGATTTTTATTTTCTTATTGGAAGTTGTACCTTCTTCCATGCCTATGGATTTCTCCTCTAACATCTTTTTACTCTTTGCTAATGTTTATATCAAGAAACATAAAACTACTAACAAATATTATGGACTATGAAAATCTTGATGACCTGCAAGTGCCCCATGGTAACTCAGAGAGTGTTTTCCTTCCTCACCGAGCAGAAGTAGAGTTGCTCCCCGTCTCTGGACTTCCTCTTCCCCTGTGTGTGCTTTGCGCTCACTCCTTACCTGACATGCTTCCCTATCCTCTCTGCATGAGGAGACACGCTTCCCCCTTCCTGGGGGACAGTGAGGACGCAGAGACCTAGTAAGGGGCACATCAATCAGGGTCTCCCCAGGGTTAAGGGTACCCAGTTTGCCTTCAGAAGGATGCTAGGCCACATCCTTCCCAAGTTATACAATTCACTAGCTACTAGAGCAGAGCCAAGGCCACATGGGAAAGAGAACCACGCAGCCTTTGAGTCCCCTTAACAGACGTGGAATTAAAAATTGGGTTTGTTCATCTTCTGGGCTGCAACCACAGGGTAGCTCTAAAACTCGCCTTCTATGGGTCTCTAACCTCTGCACCTCTCATATTTCTATTTTTGTTTGTGGCTCTTTTCTATCAGATATGAGTTCTTCCTTCTGTGGATAAGAGAGTCACTACACTTCATGACAATATTGAGGTCCTCCAGGGTCTTCTTCTTTACAGTAAGAAGTCAGCCTTGTCCTAACCCTGTCCTTCCCCAAAAGCTAGGCCAAGGGTGACAACTTAGGAGAGGCTTTAGACACATGCACAGAGAAAGAGGTCTGGCAGGCAGAATCATCAAAACAACTCCAGTAAACCCCAGGGAGAGCATCCTCTGAGAGGTGCACGGGTGCTGAGCAATGTTTGTACCCTGTGTGAAGATGTATTGCTGTGGCTGGTGAAATAAAAAGCTGAACAGCCCATAGTGATATACGGAGGATCGGTGGGATGTCTGGGGAGAGGGAGGAAGAGGAGGAATCTAGGCAGGTGAATTACACCAGCAAGAGGCCAGCAAGACATGGAGGGAGTCGGACATACAGAAATGAAAGAAAGGTAAGAAGCCACATGGCAAAACAGATTAACAGAAACAGGTAAATTTATGTTTTAAGAGCTAGTGGGATAAGCCTAAGCTAAGGTCAAGCTTTCATAATTAATAATAAGTCTCTGTGTTGTTTGTGAGCTGCTGGCCCAAAGCAAAATCTGACTACACATGGGCACACTGGTGCCTAGCCAGAGTGAAAGATCAATCTTCGGTGAATTTCCTTTTCTTCTTCCAGACCTCCCCCATACATAAATGTGCATGCACTTATGCACACACACGCATGCACACACGCACACACATGGACACACACACATGAGCGTGCATGCACTCACACACAAACTCAAACATACACACATGCAAATTTGAATTAAAGTTAGCATGCCCAATTCTGCTGTGGAGAAAACATCCCTGCATGACTTAATCTGGGTTGGAGGCTTCCTTCCGTCCCCACATCTCTTTTCTTTACAAAGGCTCAAGAGAGCCCTAGTGAACAGACGAGGCAATCTGCTTGTAGAAGACACAATTTACTTTCAAGGAAATGAAGACTTTGCAAACAGTAGCTTTAAATAGACAGGTTGTACAGTCTGTACTATCTAATATTATATTAAGATTCCTTTTTGCTTCATATCAATGTCAAAATTATTTTACTACGATGACAAGTTCTTGAGGATGTAATATTTATACAAATGTCACAGTGGTAACTGAGTTAAAGCTTGGACTAAAATCCATGTGTTTCCATATTACTGAAATACAATTTGATATATACATAAACATGATTACAACGAGAAAAAAAGGATCAGACTTGGAGGTAGATATTAAGGTCAAAGCCTTGGAAATACATGTATTCTCACTCAAATTGTGTTCTTTCACTTACGCAACAGTGACAATTGCTTCCCTTGACCACTGTCAGAATCAGATGACAATCTACATGAGAATAAACTACAAGCTATAACCAGCTAAATTCAACTCTATCATTACTCTTGAGATTATTTTCTAAAGAAAATGTCTCAGACAGTAATGAAATGAAACATTGCTGCTTTACATGTGATATGTTATGTGTTACTGTCTTTCCATATATTTTCAAAACATAGGAGGAAAGGAAGAATTAGAATATCTTTAAAAATGTATATACCTTTTAAAACATTCTCTTATGAAGCTATCCTGCTCCCAGTTTACCTCAGTGTGGTTTGTGGTTGACAGGGATGCCCAGGCCACACAGCGGAGCTTCAGCATCTTCACAATCTTTTCCACGTCTGAGTGCTGATTATTTACCTCTCTGTGCAGCAACAGAGAAAACCAGAAGGGAAAGGCAGAAGCAGAAACCCAGGGACAGCAGAAGCCCAGTGAGGCCCAGTGGTGAAGAATCAGACTAGTTTATAATGGAGCGGCGTAAGCCAGGCTTGCAGGAGAACTGTCCTGAGCAATTCTGAAGAACAGCTCCAGAGTACCCTTCTCAGCATTCTTAAAAGGAATTATGAAGATCCTGTAGCTCATCGGCCTAAAGCTCCGATGTTTCCCTCACTCCGATCCCTTCCAAGGTCCCACCTCCATCAATGACACCCAAGCGCTTTCACATGCTGTGAGTCTGAGCCACCTGGAATTACCAAGACCAATCCCTTTAGGACTCACCCGGTGTGACAGACAACATAAAAGATGCTGTCACTTGGTGGTGGTGTGGCCAGGCTGACGTTCACAATTAAGATGGAAACCCCTGCTCTGTGAACCACACTATAAACCCTGAGCACTGTTTATATCTTCATACCTCTATTCTGCTCTAAGAGGAGTGCTCTGAAATGAAGGCCAGGAGACTTCGGACTTTTCTTTTACTGTCGATTGCAAATTAATAATTTACTTACAAGATAAAGAACTCTTTTCCAACAACATAGCTATTTCCTTTTCGCAAAATCAGAAGCAGTAAAAACTTACACTGTACATGCCCTCTGCAAACGAGTTAGATGGAAATCATTTGACAGATTATGTAATAGTGAACCCGGAAGATAAATGGACAGCTCTCCCCCAGGCTGTAGTTCATGTCATTGTTCTTTTCCAGTCAATGTCCCTATGTACTACCTGAGGCTGCTGGGATTAGATGACAATGTTACCTGAGTTGGACTCAAGGGACATGTCTCCTGTGAATGGGGCAATGGGGTTGTGTCCTCATGCTCTGCTGTGGGGTCTGGTGTTTTACACGTCTAAAGGGAGCTGACTCCCTTGCTGGGGCACCAGGAGTTTCTATTACTCTTCCAACCTGTCCTTGCCACCTGATGGAGCTAAGGCCAGGACCTGGAATTCCACTGGAATAAAGAAGAATATGAGGCAGGAAGTGTCTGTCCTCTGTTACAGTCTAATCCCCCAGCTATGAGAAGAGCAACTGCTATGTGATGAGCATACAGGGGCTTAATCAAGCAAGAGTCTAAGCACGCAGGAGAGAATCTAAGCCTGCAGGAGAGAATCTAAACATGCAAGCATGCTTAAGGAAATGAATGATAAATGCTCCTATGGTAGCAACTTATTTATTTACTTTAGTTGTCTCCTTTACAAAAAGAAAAAAAAAATCTTACTTTGTTATAGTTTTCCTTTAGATAAAGACTGAGGTGCCACATTCCATAATACCAAATGCAGCATTTGAGTTGGTATCAGGTGATAGCTTTGATTTCTGGGTTTTTGCTACTTTTTAAGTTTCTAAAATAGCCTGCCCTTGGCTCTCTACATTGACAGCAGCATGCTGGGTTCAATCTTCAGAGAAGACTTTAATAAAAACAAAAACTATGCCAATTTCTGTACACCTACTATGAACACATACTTTAGTTAGGCACATTTGTTTCAGCTTGGAATTATTTTATGACATTGGCAACACACTTAAAACTGAAGATGCTGGACAAGAACTAAAACCTGAATTCTAATTGGTCTATGGCTCTGTCTTTCAGCCAAGCCATTTCAGTTTATACAACGGGCCACTCTACTAAGCAGTGCCCATGACACTAATCAGCTCAACAAGTTCTTCAGCACTGAATAAAATACAACTAAGCTAAGAACATATCAGTTGCTTTTAGCAACTAAGACTACACCAACACATGGTGGCTGCTCAGTTATTACTGACAAACCAAAAGCACCCTTTCCTGTTATTTATATCAGCGTATGTATGAGAGACTGTAGGAAGTTGAGGCCTACCAGGCCAAAAGGAGCAAACCTGGAGTCTGCCTGGTGCTGTCAGAGTTCCTGATTGTGTCTAGCCAAAGAAGGACGACCAAGCAATGCTGCCTGACAGCCTCGCAATAGGTGCCATCAGAGGGCCTGACTGTGCCTGGTTAATGAGGGCGACCACACAATGTCAACTATCAACAGATCAGAACACCCGATCTGGTGCTGGGAGAGTATATAAGCTTTTCCCCACTGTTATAGCCTTCTACCTGACTCCCAGTGTCTGAGACGTTGACACTGCGTATTCTCACTCCTCCCCTGAGGAAGACATTAGGTCCAGCAACAGGAGATCATCTCACAAGCCCAAAGAGCAAACACAGTACTGACCCCATATTTTCTAGTATAAAGACATTTTTTTTCCCCCAAGACATGGTTTTTCTGTAGTTTTGCAGCCTGTCCTGGAACTAGCTCCTGTAGACAAGGCTGGCCTCGAACTCACAGAGATCTACCCGCTTCTGCCTCCTAAGTGCTGGGATAAAAGGCGTGCATCACCACCACCCGGCCATAAAGAAGACCATGATGTAAAAATTTAAATGTCATTATATAATTCGGTCAAAGAAAGCACAGAAAAACTATAGTTAGTAATATTACTGCTAATGCACACGGTTTGATTAATGCAGGCCAACTGTTGTCTGTCTCCATTGAGGGTCACAGAAGGAGAAGTTTTCTGTTAGCAGCAAAGAGTTATTAAGACTGGCAGTGAAGAAATCTGTAGCTGTGATTTAGTCAGTACAGAACAAAGTTATGTTAAGCCGGGCCCTGAATCCACAGCGGATGGCTGACCTAAAGCACGAAGAGACTTGAGCATTTCCACTTACATTGCTAAATGCTACAGAACTACAAATCTGGTTTGTGAGCTTTAACATGTCATGTTTCAAGAGACTAAATTTAGCAGAAAGAGCGCCCTAAGTTCCTCTCAACAAACCTACACTAGTTATCCAGACACGAAGTAGAAAACACGGTCACTGCCGCAGGGTGTGCCAGTAGGGCAGACAGTGTGCAGGTGCACAGTATGGTAGAGTAAGAGAGGCAGTGATAGGAACAGGCTCCATTGCGGAGGCAGATTCAAATGCTTATTAAACCCAGGCACTGTACTCGCGTAGGGGTGTGAGAGTAAACAGGTTCCCTGGTCCTGCAAGAGCCTACATTCTAATGTCCTCTGCGGTATGGCTGCCACTAGCTCCATTCATTGGAAAGATAGCCCATTTAAACTGAGCCATATGCCTCAATTTTGTAAATTTGTATTATAAAATAATACATGGTCAGAAATACTCCTACAAGTTGTAATCTGATTAAAAAATCATATACTGACAGTGAACTATTAAAATTATCTGCTCATTTGTACATCTAAGATGGCTTACTTATAAAATCTTAATTATGTATATGATTCCTATTGTTTTAGTTATTGGATAAGGTTAACAGAAGCTACTGAGGGTTAGCAGAGGTGGCTGCTGTGCTGCTGTTGTTCAGCACAGTAATGCATGGCTTTGAGAAAGGAATACCGTGGTGGCTTGAATAAGATGGCCGTCATAGGTTCATATATCTAATGCTGAGTCACCAGGGAGGGCCAATTTTCAATAGGATTAGAAGGATTGGGAGCTATGGCCTTGTGGGAGGAAGTGTGTTACTGGGGGGTGGGCTTTGAGGTTTCAAAAGACCATGCCAGGCCCAGTCTTCTCTCTCTGCTCGCAGCTCAAGATGTAGTAGCTCTTAGCTCCTTCTCCAGCACCATGCCTGCCTGCCACCACGCTCCCCACCACTATGATAATAGACAACGCCTGAAACTGTGAGCAAGCCTCCAACAAAATGCTTTCTTTTGTAAGAGCGCCATGGTCATGGTGTCTCTTCACAGAAACAGAACAATGGCTAAAATATCGAAAAGCCTTCTTGAGGGGAAAACATTTATAAAAATGTTATAAAAAACAAACAATCAAAACCCATGAAATAATGATGGTTCATTAAATACCAAAGTGACTTTATTCTGTGCCTGACTCCAGTCCTACCCCAAGCAGCTACCTGTTCTCAAACATCATGTATTCAGGTATGTTCCCACTTATTTAGCCAATCACTTTTACTAAATTCTGAATCTTTATCTACATGATAGTCTATCTTTCACATTATATTCTATTTCCTCCCATTATTTTGCATATATATGTCTATACATTAGTGCCCTAATTATTATGTTATATTGTAACATAATTATTATGTTATATTGTAACATATAAATGGGAAAATTACTCTTTATATCTCTATTTTTGTTTATTTCTGGCATATTTATTTTTCACACACATGTAGGATCATTTTGTAAAGTGCCCAATCCAAATTTTTCTTTCGATTTTGATAGAAAGCATATTAACGGTGTGATCCACGTGCTAATACAAACAGTACAGACCATTTTAGCCTGTATAATGTGAACTTAAGTACATGGGCATGTAACTACCCTGGTAGTTTACAATTAATTAGCACATGGAAACTGCTTAATATTAATGTGGGCACCTTATCACTTACAGTCCCAACTCTGGAACACCCCACTAGAGCCTGAACAGTGTGAGATGGATGCTGTCTATAGGAAGGCAGACGCCCAAGTATGCCAAGGATTATGCCTGCTTTCTTTCTTGATTTTAATTCAGTAATTCTCAAATAGAAAGTAGAAAAGCATCACATTATTAATGAAACCAGGGAAAACAGATTAGAATCCCATCCTGACATTTAAAGTGTTTACTAGGAGTGCTTTAATTAAGAAAAGTCTGTTGTTTCATATCCTCCCCAAAGCCACCTGGAAATAGTCAAAGATATTTTTAATCATGATTATAAGTAAAAATGTAGTTTGACTATGTAGTCATTTACAAACTCAATTTCCTGATTTAACTGTATGCAGATGACTTCTGTTTTTCACGACAGTACATAAATACTTATGTGACCATGGGTGGGGAAAGGGAGCGAGGTAGGGCGCGATCCACTTATACTCAAGGCCGGGCTGCAGCCATGGCCGCTGCTAGGCTGCTCTTAGGGTTCACAGCAGCTTCAACGGTAAACTGCAGACCTATGAAAACGTATTTACAGCACTGTTTATAAAACTAGGGAAGGCTAAAATAAAGCACGGAGGAAGCGGTACTGTTAAAGGCAGGGGTGGTGGAGAGATGGCTCAGCAGTTAAGAGCACTGGCTGCTCCTCCAGAGGTCCTGGCTCATTACCAGCATTCCCAGGGTAGCTTTCAACTCCTGTTCCTATGGAATTCACACCCTCACACGGACATACATGCAGGCAAAACACCAAGGCACATAAAACAAATAAATTGTAAAAAATAAATGTTAAAAAAAGGAGATGAGATGGTTGTATAAACTGTGTTATTTTCCTCCTGCTGGCAATGGCCATTCATGACACTCAATGACATATAAAATTACTAATAATTCTCAGCAACAAAAAATGCATGAACAATTTGCTTGAAATATAGAAACAATAGACTGGTACCACACATGAATCATTTTAGCATCTGTAGCTTTGGCACCCAACAGTTCCTTGTACACAGTATAGACTTAGGTACTCAATCATGATGGTTCTACCATGATATTTATTAGTTCATGGACTCTATTGTTAAGCATCAAAAGTTGAAAAAAGAGAAACAAATTTAGCAAGCATATTATAAATGATACATAAAGATGAAGAGTTTAAAAATATTTCACACCTGGAGTTTCACACCATTATGAAACACATGCACTAACAATGACCTAAAGTTTCCCAGAATGCCTATGTCTATGCTGGAAGGCAACTCACAACTAAAGCACATACAATAAACACCACCAATGATGTCTACCACATCAAGAGAGATCACCTTAGGATTTCTCTATCATGAGAATGCAGCAGGCAGCAACTGGCTTCTGTGTTGGAAGCCTCATGTTCTGCCAGGCTGGTACAGAATCGTTAGGGCCTTCCTCTGGCTGCTGAGCACTATGACCTGTCACACGGCCATCTCTCTGAGTTCTTACTGAAATGACGACACTGGGCTATGTGAGATTTCCTTACTTGTGTCCTGCTTGCTTCTACCACAGTATGCGCCATATTAGTGGATATCAATTTGGTTCTCTACCTGACTTTATCTGCGTCCTCTACCCGACTATAAATCATACGACAGTATAACACCTAGTGCTGTGCTTGGCACAGCAGAACCAGTTTAGTGAGAACCTGTTGGGTGGCTGACAGAGATCAGGGTTGAAGAGGTCTGTCCTTGCACATGTGGGAAAGCACAGGCAATACATTCTTATTCATTAACCAGTCCTTTTGTATATAGATGAAAAAGACAGTTAATTCAGCTTACAACTTTCTGTTGCTATCCGTGTTTGAGCTTTAAGAGGAACAGCATGCAAAGCAACATGTCAAACTCCCATTTCCAAGAGTGTGGTGTCTCCAGAAGCAAGCAGGAGACTCATCCTGTTCGTTTCAGCCCTTCCAAGAGGAATGGAAGCTAAACCGCGCAAAGATTGACCACGGGGACCATAGCCTCCTCCCTCCATGCACATAAAATGGGGCATCGGTGACTGGGGAGGAGGAAGGTGAATGCCCTCTGTGTGTGAGCAGCCGCCGCCAACTGCAATAGGAGTGTTTAAAGACAACAGATGTGATGATCTCCAGGAGCGAAACTGCAGCTTTCCGCAGGGAATGCGCTGCAGGTCAAGGAGTAGGACCCAAAGTATCGTTTTGGAACCGACCCAATTACTGGAGGCAGCAGTAAAGAAAAACACTGAGAAAGGTATGAATTCTGAACACTGCAAAGGAGAAGAGCTGACCCTGGGAGCTGTGGTGTCAGCCCTGACTGCTGCTCCTTTCCAGGGAGCCAGAGGTCCTGGAGAAGTCAGGCAATGCCTCAGAAACAGGCCTGGCTTAGGGGCAAAGCTGTGGTGTGCCGAGAATGCCGTCACTCTGAAACTCCTACCCTCAAGTAACAAGAGGAAATCTACACATGAAACATGGAGTCTTTTAGAAGGATTAGAGGGAAAAAATCCAGTCTTCTGTTACTTAAACATTCTAGAACCACTGTAGCTACTGCTGCTGCTGAAACTGACTTAAGTTTCTAGACTGAGGTTGGCTAGACAGGGCAGTTAGGAAGGGGCTTTCCAGACAAACATGAGAAAGTAAGATACAGTGGTGCACACCTATAATCCAAGTGCTCAGGAGGTAGAGATGGCAGATCCTGGGAACTCTAGCCAACCAGCACACCCTAAGCAGTAAGCCCAGGTCCCAGAGAAACACCTCATCTCATAGAACAAGGCAGATGGTACCTGAGGGGGAATAATGAGTTTATCTTCTGGCCTCCCCACGTGAGCATATACACTTTCCTTCATATACACACTGACACAGACACACACACACACACACACACACACACACACAACATTTGCACTGATTTTCAGAGAGGCTAAAACGTGCTAGGCACTGTGCTGAGCAGTTTACATTCAATCTTCACCAATATTCTGCTCCCATCCTAATTATGTATGAGTTTAAGAAAAGGGAAGAAATAAGCAGAAATTATCACTGAAAGTACAACTACCATACGATGGAATAAATTCAGTAGACAGGGCTGGAGAGGCAGCTCACCAGTTAAGATCATGTAATGGTCTTGCAGAAGACTCAGGCTCAGCTTCCAGCACCCAGGTCTGGTGGCTAGTAACTGCTTCTAACTCCAGCACCAAGAGACCCAAGGCCTCTGGCCTCGGTGAGCACATGAACTCACGTGACCACGCACATGTAATTAAAAATAAAAGTATATCTTTAAGAGTTCTAGTAGGCAGACTCATGTCCATATGTATATAAACTGACTTTTTAATCACAATTTTTACAGTAACTACATTATGATTGCATAATTATCCAGAAAATAGCTCACAATACACTTCAGTCCACTATGTTATGTAAAGAGATCTAAAAATATGTAAGAGAAAAAGTACAGATAGTATTTCCAAACCTCGAGTTCCTGGGGGGCTGGGTCTTCAGGGTAAGAGAGGAATCCATTGCTATGGTGTAGGCCTACAATAGGAACACTTGAGAGGAGGAGATAGGAAGATCAGGAGTTCAAGTTCATTCTTGAGTATCTAATAAGCCTGGGCTGCATGGGAATTTTTTTTTTTCACCAAAACAACAGTAACAAACAGCAGTAACAAAACTCAAAACACAACAATAAAGGTTTTTATGCTGATTCAGGCCTCCCAGTTGAGAGTTGCAGTTAGGAGCTTTTTATCTTTCAAGAATTTTAGAATTATTTTTAACTATGTGTATGTCTGTATGTGGATCTGTGCCTACAGAGTGTGTGGGTTTGTGCATGAGAGTGTACTGTCTCCAGAGCATGTGGGTGTGTGCATGCGAGTGTACCGTCTCCAGAGTGTGTGGGTTTGTGCATGCGAGTGTACCGTCTCCAGAGCGTGTGGGTGTGTGCATGAGAGTGTACTGTCTCCAGAGCATGTGGGTTTGTGCACGTGAGTGTGCCGTCTCCAGAGCGTGTGGGTTTGTGCAGGTGAATGTGGTACCTTCAGAAGCCATGGTCATAAGACCCCCTGAAGCTGGAGTTACAGGCAGTGGTGAGCTGCCTGACATGGGTGCTGGGAACTTAACGTGAATCCTCTGGAAGAGCAGTGCTCATTCTTAGCTATGAATGGGTCACTTCTCCAGGCCCTGGTTTCTGTTCTTCTTGCCGTATGTTTCTTTGCTAACATTGGGTATCGAGGACCCACAGACACTGGGATGTTTAATAAACAGGCTAAAGAATCCCAAACAAAGCAGCGGTGATATGAATGTGAATTCAGCTCTCCCTTCTAATCCTCGGGTATTGAAGCTTCCGTCTCTACATGATGGAGCTGCACTGTGAGCTAGGAAGCATCAGTAATGCTCACAGTCCTTCAAATAAAGGTAAAGACCCCATCTGTTAAGATGAAATGAAAGCTGAATGCTGGGACAAATTGTCTCACAGTAGGCCCTTTCCAAGATCTCTGGTATTTATGATAGAAAGTAGCAAAATACTTTTTATCATAAGTCTCCAAATTCCACTCTTTTCTGTTCTTTGACCTTTGAAAAGAAAGCATCGTAACACACAGGGTTTTTACTGCTATTATTCACTCTGCTTTAGTACTCTGACCTAATGAATAGTTTTGTACACACAAGAAGTAGAAAATGACATTATCTTTAAAATTCTATTTGCCTGCACTCAAACTTCGCATCTGTCTTTACTTACAAAGGCAGTGAAAGAGCTCATGGAGGCAGCTACATCAGTAACAATGATCACAAAAGGCTGGCAGCCTGCAGTCACGGCCATCGGCAGAGCAGGGTACACACAACTATTTCTCTGAGCAAGGCAGGGCAGCAGCGTTTAAACACACGATGATGCTGACGCAGTCTTAGAACCAGGAGTCTAATGCATTTGTGAACACTTTGGATGACAAACTGTCAAGTTGTGCTCACACAGAGAATCAGTGTAATCCACGGACACCATGATATTGTTTTGATCATCTTACAGAATTTCCCTTAAGAGGGGAAAACTGAAAACTCTGTAAAGCAACAGGAACAGCCAAGCCTTCCACCGAGGTCACAGATCAAATGATTCTGTTATGGCTGTAAGTGGGCTCAGTAAGACGCTACTTATCAGCATCGACTAGTAAAGAAACTGGCAACAAATAACTTCACAGGTTCCCATCTTCCTAGTGTAGGCTAGACATTTTGGAAGTGTGAAGACGTCCCCAGAACAGCTGTGGTCAGACTGAGGTGGTCAAGGGAATACACAGTAACTCCTACAGGCCCAGACAGACTATATTCTCTCATTTTTTGGACCACCCAAAAGACATGTTTCCCTAACCTAAACCACTGTATCTAATTATTTTGGCGTCTCAGCTTGTTCCACGTCACATTCTGGGTGTCTAGATGTGTCTCATATCTTCTTTTGGATGAAAGCCCTCTTGATGAAATTTTTTTTATACCAGAAATAAAATATGCTAAGCACAAAGATGTTTAGCATGGCTTGAAAAAAGAAGAGTGTGTGTAAAATAAAGGAAAAGACTTCACAAAAAAGTCTTTAATTTTTTAATAAGAAAGGAAAAGTGACTAAAAATTTTAATAATTGGAGTATCAGAAATCAGTCATCAGAAGCTGACAATTCTGATTTTTCAAAAAAGAGCAGAGGACTCTTTCCTGGAAGAAGAATCCTACAAAATCTGTGTGGTTGAACACTAATATGAAATTTACTGACAGAAATGCCTAAAGGGCCAACAAGATAGCTTACTAGGTAAAAGAGTTTGCTGCCAACACTGATAACCTGACTTTAATCCCTGGATTCCACAGTGAAAGACAAGGAGAAGACTGGCTCTTGAGCATGGCTCTATGATCTCCAATATGATATGTACCCATATGCATCACACACGAGCCCATGACCATCACACACGTGCCCATAGTCATCACACGTGTGCCCACAGCCATCACGCATGTGCCCACAGCCATCACACACGATCCCATGATCATCACACACGAGCCCATGATCATCACGCATGTGCCCACAGCCATCATGCATGTGCCCACAGCCATCATACACGAGCACATGACCATCACAATGTGCCCACAGTCATCACACGTGTGCCCTCAGCCATCACACATGTGCCCGTAGTCATCACATACATGCCCATAGCCTTCACATACGTGTCCATAGCCATCACATGTGTGCCCACAGCCATCACACACATGCCCATATTCATCACACATGTGCCCATAGTCATCACACAAGCACACAAATAATAATTAAAATTTAAAAAAGAAATTCCTTCAAATAACTTTAATCTGACAATTCTAAATTAAATAACCCAACATTAAAAAACATCCACCTTTATCACAAGTCTCAAAAAGCTCACAGACTGAGGAGCGTTTCCTATATAACTTGTTACTCAGATGCCACTCACTGTGCCGTGCCCAGACAAGGCCTTTTCCACGCACGACCACTCCGCACAGTTCAGTTTGGAGCTCGGGAGCCCAGGAGTCACCCACACTTTCCTTGGACAACTCATTAGTAACTGAGCCAATTCTACCAAACAACCTTTGACTTTCATAGATTTTCACAATGATATGTTAGAAAAATGTAAAACCTTAATTAGCACTAATAATCTCAAATGAATGGATACTGTGATAGAACCCAGAAATTAAAATAATTCTTCATAGCACATTTTTATATTTATAGTTTAGAGTTAAATCTATTTGAAATTTATATTTGAAATTATACCTCCTGGTTCATCTGGACCACAGGACCCTATCACTTCCCCTTTTCCACTATGGAGCAGCCATGAAGTGAGCTGCCTGGCATGATGTGGCACCATGCCACAGGCCCATGTGCAACAGTGTCATGGGCCAGAACCTCAAACTGTGAGCTCAGAGTACTTTTCTTTTTTATAAATGACTATGTCAGGTTTCTGTTATGACTAAGGCAAGAAGACTAATACCAAAGACACAGAACACAGAAGCACAGGGGAATGCAGGCCGTGGGGTAGGACTTGAACGCAGTCTCAAAGACAAATTAGATCCAACGCTTGCGAAGAGGACGCAATCCTCCTTTAAACGCTTCTAGTTCTCTTTAGAACATGTCATCTGACAGTACTTTAGGTGAGTATCGAAAGGAAGACCTTGTGAAGCACAGACCTAGAATAGCTCAACTTTGGCCCTGAAGAGAAAGTTCTAGAGCAGGGATCTAGATGCCCACCTATCCTCTTCAGAGGCTTTAAGTTAAAATCCATCTGTCCTCAGAAGCCACCAATTCTTGACATTCCCACATGAAAAATGGGAAACCAGCATTATTAAATGTTGTAATTTTAGTAAAGTTTACTTTTATATGCTGATTTATTTGTAGTGCTATAATGATTCAGACAGGGTAAATGGAAACCAGTGAATGATAGTACTGGGAAACTCAAAAGAATTACCAATATCAGTTTTAGTCTTCTATGTGCTAAATGGCTTCTCAAAACTTTTTTTTAAAGATATATCTTTATGTGTATGAGTGTTTTGTCTGAATGTGTGTCTGGAGCCCATGGAGTTCAGAAGAGGACATCAGATACCTTGAAATTGGGTTTACAGATGATTGTGAGCCACCATGTCAACGCTGGGAACTGAACTAGAATCTTTTGCAAGAGCAGCAGGTGCGCTAACTGCTCAGTCACCTCTCCAACCTGCCCACTGGCTTCTTCTCATTGCATCCACAGAGAATTACAAAAGACAAGGCCTTTTCTGGCCCACGGCATAGCAAGTGTCTGTGTATCAGAGACAATGGGAGGCAATATGTGAAGAATGCCACTCATGACTATGCACATACAGATCACTGTGCAGGGACAAACACTTTCATTCTTAGAATGTCACCCTCACACAAGACACCACAAGGTGCCATACACATACATACATACATATTCTTTTTTTGGTATCTTGCTTAACTTATTCTCCATGGTTTTCCTCTTGCATATTAAGGCATCCACCACTTTAATGGGAGATCATATTTTGAGTATATTTTCTGGAGCAAATCAGGCAGATTTATTTTCCTTACCATATATCATAAAACATGAACATTAAGATCAAGAATAATTTTTGTTGTTAAAAAATATCAAGATTCTTTTATGCTTAACCCTCATTTAATTGTCTGATGCATGAGTTACTTGTTGTACTACATGACGGGCACTGTGCTTGGCAGCAAGGATGTTCTTCAACATGAAGAGAACATGGTTCCACCTCAAGAGGCTCCCAGGATAGATATATAAAGCCACAATTTGAAGCACCTCTGAAGCAGTCCAGAGACAAGCGTTTCAGTAACATTCTTGGATACATCTGTGCAGCACCCAGAGGTGAGAATGGAATCTCTTTTAACAGGGTTTGGAAATGGTTCTCAGAATCTTTTGTTACAGTACAGACTATAAAATCTTCCCAAACTACCCAGAGCTTCATGTTCTCTTGCTTTTTTTGTTAGAAAATGAGAAAGGAATCTATTTTGGTGGGCTTTTGTGATCCACACTTTTTCTTTCTCCACTCTACCAGACTGAAAGGTCTGCTTGCATTCTCATATGATAAGTACACAGTAGGGGAACTTAGAAGAAACAGAAGAAGACAGTACTCATTCTAGCAGAGGCAAACAGTCCTCCTTATCCGTGAACTCTGCAGCTCGTAACTGTGGAAGACGAATTCTTGAGGTCTGGAGTGCTGAAGGCCTATTTACACCTCTCAGCAAAATACAGAGGCTCTAGATCATGGCCATACTTTCTAACACAGGCAGAGACAGCAGGAAAGGCAGCTGAATCAGATGGTGTAGGTATATGCAAACGTGAACTGCTCTGTGCTGCTGCGAGGGGAAATGTGCCCTCTTCTCCGTGAGATCCAGGCAGCATCACTGCAGAGCATCACAGCCACCCTCTTACCTCCCAGATACCCTCCTATAGCAGGCAGCCTTTGAATAAACACTCAAAGATCAGACGACTTCAGTTGAGCTCTGAAACGGCGATGTCATAAAAACACACTGGAGAAAAGTGATTTCTCCCTTTCCATAAAGAAATCTAGCAGGCACAGGAATGTCTGGAAAGACTTTCTCAACAACATAGTCTGTTTCTTCTAAGTAAATAAAGGCCTGCAAATAGAGATATGAAAATGTAAGAGTGAATGAATGAGCAGCCAAAAGGCTCTGGCATATGATTGGCCAGTGCCTGCTGGGCGGTCACAGCCAAGGAAGGCACTGAGATGGCTGCATTGCTGACAACCCAAGTTCTTGCCACAGTGACCGACAGGGTGTGTGTCTGGAGAGGATACAGGAGGCCTCACTCTTCTTACTTAAGTACGGTTCTCGTCTACACTTTCAATACACTACTCAAGTATTTTTTTTTAAAACTAGAACACCTTTAGCCAAGTTCTTTCCTGATCAAAATGCTTCCGTTTTCCATCTTTTAAGATGCCCTGGTATCCAACTCCTTCCTTGACGCCTGAATAGTGACTGAATGCTATAATCAATTAGATTTTGGAAAGGCTTTTATGACTCTTATGATTAAACCTCACAAGCATTGACTACAAGGTAGGTATTAGCAATCCTCTTAAAAGATGACTAGAAACACCTACGGAAGAAAGAAATATACTTTTTTTTTTTATTTCCTGAGAAGTTTGTTTCTAAATTTGTTTTGTTATTATAGAAAAAAAGGGGAGATGTTTCTATTTTAGAAAAATCAATATGTGCATCTAGAGATGTGAAAAAAAAATAGCTGGGGGCTGGAGAGATGACTCAGAAGTTAAGAGGTTATGCTCTTTCAGAGGTCCTGAGTTCAATTCCCAGCAGCTACATGGTGGCTCACAACCATCTATAATGTGATCTTATGCTCTCTTTTGGTGTGCAAGAAATCATTCAGATGGAACACCGTATACATAATAAATAAAATAATTTTTTAAAAAGAAAAAATAGCCATATATTCTCCTGTTTTCCAGTGCTTGGTGCTAGAGAGGAGAATCAAGCAGCTCACTTAGTTCATTGCTAGCTTGTTTCAAAGGCCACCAGGAGTTCTGGTAAAATACAAGAAAGGTTTCAAAAAAGAATGATGTTAGTCTCTAGGTTTTTTCCTATGCCCCTTCCCCCATACAATGATTTCCATGCATGGAACTTCTACAGATCTGTTTTTCTTACATAATTCATTGGAATGGAATCTGAGAAATTTCTGAAGGCCACAAAATACATTTCCCCTTTGTTATCTAGGTGTTGTTCTTGTGGGAGTGGAAACTTATCAATGCTAACGCAATTTGTTTTAGGGCTCTAAAGGAAGCACTCAGCCATCAGAATGGTGATTTAAATAAGTCACATAAATATCATTATTTTGTTATCTGTAGATGGTACACTATCATCCTAAATTAAAAGTAATTTTGATGTTAATTATTTTTTAAAAATCTGGAAGCAAAATTAACTGTGAACCACAAAAATCATATGCTCATTTCTCATGGATTATCCTAGCATGTGCTCTTGTCTTTATACTTGTCTTTCACTGACTAACTCAAAACTTTGCTGCCTCAGTCTGCCATATGATTAAAGTCAGACTTTCCCCCTGATATATATATATATATATATATATATATATATATATATATATATATATATATATATATATATGCGCACAACTAATAGCTTCAAAAGTATTTTATGGGCATTCCACGTTCAAGATGTTAAAAGTTAAACCTTAAACACAATGCTCTCTTGCCCACAAACAAAACATTGTCTTGTAGAGTTTCTAATAGAGCCCAAGAACTCAGCTGTACAACCCAGGGTATTGATTCCACTGTTGCTGTGTCCGTGAAACCTGCTGTGGAACAATGGTCTTTTATTCTGTCACCTGTATTACTTTTAATAAAATGCTGCTTGGCCAGTAGCCAGGCAGAAAGTGTAAGTGGGGTAACCAGGCAGGAAGTAGAGGTCGGGAAACAAGAATGCTGGGAAGAGGGAAGTGCAGTCTGCAGTTGTGACCCAGCCACAGAAAAAGCAAGATGTGACTGCCTCGCTGAATGAGGTACCGAGTCACGTGGCTAACATGGACAGGAATAATGAGTTAATGCAAGTTATAAGAATTAGTAAATAAGAAGTCTGAGCTAATGGGCCAATCAGTTTATAATTAATGTAGACCTCTGTGTGATTTCTTTGGGACTTCATGATTGCGGCAACCAGGCAGACAGAAACCTCAGTCAACACTTGCCCAGTCACATCTTCCTTCAGTGTGGTCTTGGTTGTTCTAGGCCACAGTGATTTACAATAAACATGACTTCCCCTAGCTCTTAGGGTCAAGACCAACTCCATGAGCCTGCTCTATTTCATAGTCTCATGCTGCAAAACCTCCAGCAGTCAATCATCAGATCTCAAGTCAGCAGTCAATCCAGTCCAACCTGATCCCTTTCACTGCCATGAAGTCATTTTCTCTCCCATTTCCAAGCCTGTCTTCCTTCTAACTGGTCATCTTCCTCTCTTCTACTTTTCCTTAGTTACTTTTTAACTTTTAGCTGAGATGCTTTTCATGATTTCATTAAGAAATGATATCTGTGCTTACATCCTACCTTGTATGGATTATGTGTCTGCTTATTAGACTTTATGCTCCAGAGGAAAGACACCCTCTCTGACGTGCTCAGCATTTTATCTCCAGCATCTACCATACATACTGCACATGAAGAGCACTCAGCTGCATCCTATGGCCTTAGCAGACCACGAAGCATCTGTCATGTGGCTGCTTTTCAACCTAAATGCTTGCGAAGTAAGTAGATAAAGCATTCCTCAATTATGTTTGGTGAAGTGAAGACTTCAGAACATTTGGCTAAGTATAGTAAAAGGTTACCTCAGAAATTCCTTATTAAGTTTTAATGAAGGTGATCATGTAAAATTTAATAAGTCATTGAATGCTCATTGGCCATTCTTGACCTTAGACGGCTGCATGGGGCCTTTTCCTTCAGAAATTTTATCCCTTTTCTTCTTTATTTTCCTCCACATGATGCGCTATTGATTAAATTATCAATACATTTTTAGACCTCCAACTTCATCTTCCTTGAGTAGGGAGCATGTCTTTTACAAATAAGCATTCAAAACATAGGGATAGAGAGATGGATCAGTGATTAAGAGACCTTGCTGCTCTTGAAGAGGACTCTGGAACCTGAAGCTCTTCTGGCAAACAGGAACAACAGTATAAATGTGGTGCATGTATTCAGGCATGTACTGGCTTGACCTCGGGTACACGTCCTCAGCTGTAGCCTCTAAGAGCAGCTCCTGTGCACGCTCACTATCCCTCCTCTCTCTCTCTCTCTCTCTCTCTCTCTCTCTCTCTCTCTCTCTCTGTCTAGGCAAGTCTGACTGTCTGTCGTTCCCCCCACTCTCTCTCTTCTGCTGCTCTTGTCCCCAGAGGCCCCTTCCCCTTCCCTCCCTTTATGTTCCCTTCCCCTAATAAAAACCCCTCCATGTGAACTCTGTTTCATGTGTCTTTCTCTCTCGTGCCACTTTTTCATAAATTACAACAGTGTGTACATACATACATGCAGGCAAAACACTCATATACATAAATTAGATAAATCTAAAACATTTAATTAAAAAACACATGAATTTTTATTTTTATCATCTATGAGACTTTAGAAATTACAAAGAAAGACGAGAAGAAAGAATTTCATCAGTAAGAGTAAATGATATCATGAAAGAAGAAATACAGAAACTTCAATATTCTGTTTGCATTAGAATATGTATCTGAGTATATATTTTTCATGAAAATTTTAATTTTCTTTACTTTACATGGTATACATTTGAGAAGGACCATATCTTATAATATGGGACTGGTAAGATGGCTCCGTCAGTAAATTGCCTGCCATAAGGACCCGAGTTTGGATTGCCAGCACCTACTGAAAGCCAGGCACTATGGTGTCCATCTGTAATCTATACCTGGCAATACTGGCCAGCCAGTCTAGCTAATCAGTAGTTCTGGGTTCCCTGAAAGGGCCTGTCTCAAAAACAAAGTTGAAAGTAATAGAGGAAGACATCCAAACACCGACCTACAACCTCCACATGGATAAACACCTATATGAAAATAGCATGCACACATACATGCCAATACCACACATTCCAAGTTTTATAATTAAAAAAACCATAAGATAGCACAAGGCCATTTTAAAAAATGAGCAAATCTTAAATTTCACATGAAGTATGAAGTTTCATTTGGTTATAGACATTTGTAGATTATGTTAATGTCATTTTATAGGTCATTTTTATAGGTCTTAAAATCATAGGTACAATTATTTTATCCATTCATTAAATTATATAAGTAAGTGGAAGTCTAATTTTAAACAGGCAAAATGTACAATTTAAGAACTTTACCCAGTGGGGACTAACATTCCTCACAGGCTTTCTCTCATCGGTAAGGAACTAAGTTCTCTGAGCCACTGTTACCTCCATAAGGAATGGGCTGGTCTCATATGGTCCCAGAGACTCAACGATGGTGTCTCCTATGCCACAGTACACAACAATACACCTACTCCTTAACAATTCTTTCAAAATACATGTTAAAAATGAACACTCTGGAAAAATTATCAACTGCTGCTGCTTTCTCCAGAGCAGAGAGGACACAGCACACACTATGCATTGCTGCTTTCTCCAGCGCACAGTGACCTTGGTCCCAGAGCACAGAGGACACAGCACACACTATGCATTGCTGCTTTCTCCAGCGCACAGTGACCTTGGTCGCAGAGCACAGAGGACACAGCACACACTATGCACAGCTGGAAAGCCTAGAGGCTGTGCGCGTCTTTGGTGTGACAGGATTTGGAGGAAGGCACGGACACTATTGTCTTCAAATGTTGGAATGATCACATTCAAACAATAAAAAAATAAATGTCATTGGCATTCCGAAAAGACCTTTGGACTATGTATGTATAATCTATACAGCTTGCCACTGGATAAGATTAATTCTTTCATCATCTACACAGTGTAAAGAAATGAAAAAATACAATTGGAAGGTTAACATTTATGAGTTAAACAATTATTTTATAGAGTTCTCAGTCATCTGATATCAATACTTTAGAACTTTTATTGACCAATTTATCCATTACGTGTCAAAGTTTATTCCTATTCTGCTATATGAAAAGTGCTCATTTAAAATGTGCACAGAACAAAAACCTAATAACACAATACAAAATATTTAAAATTGTCACCAAATATCCGGGTTAGAATCATAAATGTGTACTCAGCTACTGTTTATCACACATCTCTTGTCAACCCTGTATTTTTAGTGAACAGGAGGAGCAGAGGAAGGCCTCTGAACAACAGAGCGCAGGATGAAAGGAACTCAACTTCTAGCTACTCAGAGCCACAGTAACAGAGCGTCGTGGCCCTGAGCATCTCTCTATGATCCCACTGCACAGGCGTCTGCTGTTCTCGGCAGACCTAAGCCAAAGCATCCTACAAAGGACCATTTGGCCTTTTGCCTCCCATCTCCTATTGATCAAAGACCCTTTCCACTGAAGCCAGGAAAGTCTCACACAGACCTTCTGTGAGACCAAGGACAGAACCAGAGCCGAGACTCACTATGAATCCATTCTTTAACCTCTAAGTGCCAGACGTTGTTGCAGGGTTTTGTATTTATTTTTTTGTTTGTTTTTTCCTTTTCAGTAAGCTGAGAACACAAGTAAAAAATAAGGAAGTTTTCACTAAATACCCTTATTCAGTTGTTGTTACTTGGTAGACACTCAATACACGTTTGCTGTTAGCACTATAGGTGCTAATTTCAAATTCCACACATGACCTCATGTTCCAGGCTGCCATCAAAGCAAGGTATGCTAAAAGCATTGTATGAAATTCCTCAGGTATTACATTTAAGTGTATATGAGATGCGAAAAGTTCTTAGACATAAGTCTCATTTCAAAATATCCTAGCATGTATATGTACATATTACAAAGTGTGCAGTACTCAGATCATGTGGAATGCTACAAAGTCTGCAGTACTCTGATCATGTATATGTACATATTACAAAGTCTACAGTATTCAGAACATGTGGACATGTTACAAAGTCTGCAGTACCCAGGACATGTATATGCACACATTATGAAGTCTGCAGACAGAACATGTCTGGTGCCCAGCCTTCCAAGGAATATTCAACTTGTCCAAGGTCTACTAAATACAACAAAGAGAAAACACAGGCACTGGAGTGATGGGCACTCTGTTTATGTAAAACACTAACTGTGTAGACTGTAGCTTCTTAAACTGATTCCACAAGCTGAGGGCATTTTAAATGATTCTGGTGATAAAAATAATGCATATTGCTATAATTAACTTATTATATATCTATTACACACATATATCAAATATTTACTGATAGTTCATAAAGAAGTTTATTTTCAAATACTTAGCATATGAATATTACAAATTTTAAAATTTAAGTCAAAATTTCACACTAATGAGAAGGATATTCTTATTTAATTTTTAGAAATTAAATTTAATTAAGATTTACCAAGAATTAAATTTTTGCTGGGTGATAGTGGCCTGTGCTTTTTATCCCAGCAACTAGAAGGCAGAGGCAGGTGGGTCTCAGTGAGTTCTGGGCCAGCCTGGTCAACCAAGTTCCAGGACAGCCAGGAACACACACAGAGAAACCCTGTCTCAAAAACCAAACTAAACCACAACAAAAAAAATTGAATCTTGGTTGAATGATGGATCCTAAAGGACAACATTTTCAGAGTTCATTGATGCTGTGATTTTGTCAATGATGAGAAATACTGCTTCGAATAGATACAAAATGGCAGAAGGACGTTTAGAACAACTTCAAGTATTTTAGAAGCGCTGACTCCAAGTAAACATCCATGGAGGAAATGTAAACGCTACTCGAGCGGCAGACCAAGGAGCAATCTCTAAAAACTCAAACATTCTAATGTGATCCGATCCAAAGATGGGCTAATGTGATCTTCATAGGCCAAGAATGACAGAAAGAAACATCAACATCTTTGTTTTCTATAATTAAACCATTATGTTTCTATAAATATGCATGGTAAAAAGAGGATATTCATAACACAACAGTCTTGAATCTGAGTCAAGGTGCTCCACACATTTGTTGTTGGTGTGTGCTGTGAGGATTTGTGTGGTTCCAAATGTGTATACTGTGTGTGGAAGTCACACTATGCCACACAGGCACGAGGCCCCAGAGACGACGACTCCAGAATGCATCTGACCCTGAACCAGGCTGTGCTGCTCCCGCTCAGTGACTCCCACTGCTGTCACTCTCAGTCGTTCCCACATTCAGCTCCAACCAAGATGAAGTCAGGACGACCTTTCCTGATGATTCTTTCCTGGACTGTTATAGTTTTAAAGCGCCTCTACTGAGCACAGGGTAACAGGGTGTGTGAAGGGGCAGGCGCAATGTTATGTGTGCAGTGCAGATGGGGCCAGAAGAGTGTGTCCTATGCCCTGGAATTGGAGTTACAGATGGTTGTGAGGTGGTGGTGGAAACTGAACTCAGGTCCTCTGAAGAGCAGTAAGCAAGTCCTCGTAACCACTGAGTCATCTCTCCCGTCTCCTAACTCTTCTTCAGGCAGACTATCCTCCCTCCTATCTAGCAATAGATCATCACACCTCAGTGAGGTGGGAGGCTCTGCAGAGCTTCCCGGTTATCCCAATACCACACGGTCCCCACACGAACAACAACAGGTCATAGTATACATTCTTCATAACCCTTTCAAAGAACCTTGTTCATATCATCACAAAGTTGATTTTCTCTTTGTGTCATCATTTTCTTGTTACACCCTCTGGAGTCAGGGACCACAACTGTCCCCTTGCACCATTGCACAGGTTAAGTGACGCCATCTGTGAAGAACATAGTGCATCTTCCTTATTGAAGATTGGATAAGGTATTTTAGATTTCATAATTTTAGCATTTGAATATACATAATGGAGTATCTTGGGGGATAGGATCTAAATCTAAATGCAATATATTTTATATTTAATATATACCTTAATATATATTGCATGATAATAATTTTATAAATACATAAAACAAAGTTTCAAAATGTGGGATTTTCCCACTGTGTCATTATAATGGTGCTCAAAGTTGTCCTGATTTGGAGCATTTTAGATTTCAGGATTCCAGAGCAGGAAGACAACTGTACTGGAGACAAAGGGTGTGAGAAACCCTTTAGGATCCTAAGCATGGCCTGTCAGACTAATTTATAGAGCTGTTACTTCATGACAAAAACCTTGCCTCAAAAAACCAAAAAAAAAGGAAATAAAAAAAGGCTTACAATCATTTTTTAATCACCTTTTTTGTTATTGATGATGATGAAATAGAATTAAGCAATATTCTCATACCTCTGTGTAGATATGATTTTTAACTAAAGCATGTAACAATAGAGGTTTACACTTTTTAAATGTTCATAAATATCCAAGAAAGGCAACGTTCAACAAACTTTTAGGAATAAATCAAAATAAAATCTTACAGTGAGATCCTTCAGAAATAAAACCAGACAGTCCATTGCTGCTTACATCAATTATGTCTTTAATAACGTCACTTCTGGATTTGTCATGGCTAATACCCTTTATGACACGAACAATGATCTGATAGCACAGTATGGAAAATGCCACAGCACAGTTCCTCAGTGTCTTTCAGATACAGCAGAAAAACATTTCACACTGGCTTATGAAGTTATTATAAAGAAAGTTGAGTTGATTAAAATCAGGCCCTAACAAACCTGTTCAAGTCCCTATCTATGAGCACAAACTGCTACAGCTAAAAACAGACTATTAAGAGAACTGTTGCAAAAGTCCATGGAAACCAAGGCAAACAAATTCCAAAGGCAGGCCATGTCTAAATGCTCTCTTACTTTCTTCACTGGATTTACACACTTACTTTTCCTTCATGAAATATCATTTTGTCTTTTTTTATAGCAAAAAGAAAGAGAGAGAGAGAGAAAGAGAGAGAGACAAAGAGAGAAGAAAGGGAGAGAGGAAGAAGGGAGAGAGGGAGGGGAGAAAAAGGGAAGGAAGAAAATGTGTCGCACAAATGTTTAGTAGAAATATTTGGCAGAGAGACAATTAGAAATACATTCACGTTCTGAGTTCTAACTTAGTCAATGAATCAGTGAATAGGTAAACATTTATAAGTCATACAATTTGAAGCATATTATAAATTGTTGCCTGGATTTTACAATCTTCAATATGTATTTATTTTACCAATTTTAAGGATGTTAAAAATGAGGCTCAGGGATTTACTCATTATCTAAATAGTGAAAATAATTTTCATTATGGTTTATATTGTTTAAATTAATTTTTAAAATACCCCGATTAGAAATTATTACTATGGTAAAAAATCTTTTATTGAAGTAAGTACAACATATTTTGGGTATATCTTTGATAATATGGACTGACTGCATTATTAAATATAAAGCAAGTTGATTCCACTGTAACTAATACTTCTCCCAGAGAAATAGCTCCTCAGCCTGGCGCACAAGAACAAACTCATGACTATGAAAAATGCAACACAAAGAATGATTTATTCTCTCAATACAATGCCATATATTGCTGTATTAAAATGAAAAGAAAAAGGAATAGATCTTAGTTTAAGAAGGAACCAAAACCATCTGCTATGGATATGAAATTCATCTAGTTCTCATGATAAGTAAGGAAACTAAGAGATATGTTAGAAGAATTCAATGGCTGTGGTCACAGAAAGTAATACACTGTTACTACATTATGGCTAGTGAAAATCATGTCAAAGACTAAGCATTAGAAATGTATTTATGAGAATAAAGACAGAAGGTGACTGAATGCCAAGAATGACAAAATTGGGGCTTTTATGGCAATGATTATCATACATGGCTAATCAATTACCAAATCTTTGTAGCAGATCCTGGATTTCTTCTTAACACATACCACAGAGAGCCAATAGGAATCACTGAAGTTTGGATTTAACTCTGAGACCTATTTATTACTCCGGCTCTCAGTGATACTGTTCAAGATGCTTGAGAGTGAAATCTTATCAGCTAGCAAACACACACCACTGCTATGACTAGTCATGCAGAGAATGGTGTTCAAAAACATGCAAAAATAAGAAACATATTAAAAAGGAAAATGAAAAATAATATTACAACATATAATGATATGATTTAGACAGATGAACAAAATTAAATGCCATTGCCATCTGCAGTCTAGAATGTTTTTGCTATGATGATTAACAAGCCATGCTCTTTCAGAGTAAGTCATCACTATAAATAATATGAAATTAAAGCAATGGTTCCCCCAAATACAGCATACCAAAAATTAAAGATCATTATAGGGCTGGGAGATTATAAGTTTATGGCCTGCTTGAATAACATGTTTAATTAAGGATACCCTGGAAAAACAGTCAGACCCTGTCTCAAAATAAACAGCAGAAAGAGGTTTGGGATTTAACTCAGGGGAAGAGCACTGGTCTAGCACATGGGAGGCCTAGGTTTAACTCCCAGGATTTATGGTGGGAGAAGGAGGACACAGCATATTACAGATGGTTCACAAATTTTAAAATAATATAATAATGTATATTACTTAGGTCTTACAGCCATAGACGCCTAAGAGAGAAAACCCTAAGTGCGGTTACTGTAGAGAATGTGAAGAAACATTTGATACATAAAATACCTTAAAATCTCAGAAAAAATTGCAAATTTTCTCAAACTATAAGAACAAGACCTTTTATGATTTTAGACTTACAGCTTGATTCATCTCCAGCTTGTCTAAACTTAAATGTTTGTTAGGGTTTACAAATTTCTAGTGTGACTTGGTACATATTTACACAAAGTTAGGCAGAAGTAAAGAGGTATGGTTTAGTCACAGTCATCTTAGTTACTAGGAAAATACCATCCACCCTGACATATTTAAAGAGTAAATGCAATCGTTGAACAATATTGTGCTGCAGAGGTGAGTTTGCTATAATTCTGTATTTTACAACCTCCCCACAATGTGGAATCAATACTTGTAACACGGCACCAAGTCAAAAGCCGTATCATGAGAGACCTCAGTCAAAAGTGCAGTGCAGTAAAGAAACCAGCAAGTAAGGGCTACAGCACCTAGGTGTGACAGCGGACTCCGCTAGCTTACACAGTGTGGCACACTGCTCCCTGCAGCTAAAACCTGCACACACCAGCTCTCTACATCATTTTCCTCCTGCCCATTTAACCACATCTGAAATGTGATACAAATTCTTCAACAGCTCTCAAGCTGCGCTACATTCACTCTCGGCGACAAACAATTAAAACCAAAATCTAGGGGCAGCAGAGGTGGCTCAGGGGTCAAGAGCTTTACTGCTTTTATAGAGTTCCCAGCACACATGGTGGCTCACAAACACTTGTAATTCAGCCCCAGGGGACTGGACACCCTCTTCTTACATGTAAAATAAAATTTTAAAAAACTTTAAAAAATAAAATATAACCATAATCAGTAAAGTAGGAGGACCAGGCTACTACACAAAATTCAGAGATAAGTTTTCAAAAATTTCCTTTGAAATAATCATTATAAATATTTTACCCTTGGCCAACTTCACAGTTAAGAATTATTGTTATGGTCGGATGTGGTGGCTCGCCCCTTTAATTCTAGCACTCAGGAGGCAGAAGCAGGTGGTTCTCTATGAGTTTGAGGCCAGCCTGGTCTACACAGTAAAGTCGTGGACAGCTGGGGTTACAGAGACCCTGTCATGTTGATACCCAGGCTTTTCCTGGCTCTTCGAGGCGCTATGCAGGGCTGTATCTCCTACCAGTCTAGCTTCCTGTCTTCTCCTCTGCTCGCTCCACCGGCTAGGGGAATTAGCATAGAGAGTTTTGTCCTTTTTTGATATGGTAATTCCACCTACAAGCAAAGGTTCCTGCAGCAGTGCCTGCCCCATCTGACACTGCCACCAGCTCGATACCCCCTGCTTGGCTGCTCTGCCAAGCGGTCAACACTATGATCTCACTCCCAGGTGGGAGGGGGAATCTCGTCCTTTTGCCCCCAAGTATATAAACCCGACATGTGCTGAATAAAGTCGACATTTACCCTTTGGGCAAATGATCCTGGTCTCTGTGTGTGTGTCTGTTTAACTCCTAGGATACTGATCCAGACTCACGGTCCGATACGGGAGGCGTGCACCCATATCGGAGAGTAGGGTTTCGCAGATTTGGGCTGTCACAAACAAATAAGAACAAGAAAACAGCAATAGGAAAGAAAGAATTATTCTTACAGTATTATGCTGTTCCATGATTTTAGAAAATGACAGCAACACACAAAGCCATCTTCTAACTTCAGTGCAGGCCACGCCAGGTTATTCACGATTACAATAAAGCAAACGCTAATTACAAAGTTAAACCATTTTCTAATTAAGTACTTCTTTCTAGTAAGGGATGAATCAAGTATTTCTGGAAAACTGTCAAAGAAGGCTTTCACACAAAATATAAAAAGCAACACACAGACTTTTGACTGTAGTATTATAGAAAATGTGTTAGTTTTGCAGGACTGTAGTAACAACAGTGAAACTGTCTCTAACAACTCTTACCTGTGTATACAGTTTTTGCTCTCGAGATACAACATGCCAGCAGCGACATCCAAGGAAAACCTCACTAGCTGCTTGAGCTTCAGTTCATCCTTCCTCTTCCTCAGAAAGGACAGGAAATCACCCCCTGGAGAAACGAGATGAATTGTGACTAGAGTCATATGTCGTATTTGTTAGGCTTGACAGCATGAGAAACTTCTGTCCCAGTTTCCTATACGAGGACAAAAGAAACACGGAAACAGCACATCCTGGGAAGCAGGCACCATCACTTTTCTAGACACATCAAATATGTTAAGTGTCTCAGTCATGAACCACCAAACACATAAACGCAGTCAAAGACAAAGTTATCCCTTTGCCACTGTGTGCACTGATTTACTTTATTGACCTTTTAAAAGAGGATTTTATCTGATACAATAACAAAAAAAGCTTAAACAAAAACTCAAATGATATTAATTTCTAGATTCAGGGACCTCTAAAAAATAAAACTTTTAAAACTAAGCCATGTTGTGAAAGATTCCTTTACACTGTGTGAGTATGTGCCTCAGTGATTGGCTTAATAAAGAAGCAGACTGGCCAATAGCTGGACAGGATAAGGTTAGGCGTGAGAGCTGAACTGAGAATGCTGGGCGGAAGAAGGCTGGAGAGAGCAGTCGCAGGCAGACACACACACACAGAGAAGCAAGATGAGCATGCTGTAATGAAAAAAGGTACCAAGCCACAGGGCAAGCATAGATGAGAAATATGGGTTAATTTAAATGTAAGAGTTAGCTAGTATCAAGCCTGAGCATTTATAATTAATATTAAGGCTCTGAGTAGTTACTTGGGAGCAGCTTGGGCAACAGAAACTTCCACCAACAAATGGTATTCTGACACGAGGCAGGAATTTCCACGTAAGACCTGACAAAACTTCAAATAGGAATCTAAAAACACAAAAATGGAGTCAAACTCAGTTTCTTGGTGTTACCAAGGTAGGCGCTGTTTGCTAGCAGCATGCAGAGGTGCAGCTCTTTTAAGAGACAGCTTCTTGGCTCAGTGCTAGCTGCAAAAATCAGGTGGCTATTTTAAGAAGACTGCTACCAAACGCTTAAATAATGTTGATGAGCAGTGGTGACACACTACTTGGCGGCTGCATGGGAACCAACATTTCCCAAGAGTTGGGGTAGTAAATGTGGCTCTTATAGGAACCTCTGTGATGAAGCTCAGCTCTCAGAGAAGCAAGCAGGTCAGAGCCAGCAACCAGAACAGAGGTCCTAGCCATGCCTCTTACCGGTATAAAGGCTCATAGGTTCAGAAAAAGATTACAGATAAGTAGTAAAGTCAGATTCAGAACAACAACAAAAAGGAATCTCTAAATGGGCTACAGTGTGTTTAAAAATAAATAAACATGATAGGTTTGGGAGAAAGAAGAGAAAAAGTATATACAGTTTTAGGTTAAAAATATAGTTTTAAAATAATAAAGTCCTTGCAAAAGTAACAGAATAAAAAAAAAAAGAAGCCACATTGTGGGCCCATATTTCATACAAAATATTTACAGCCAGGCTCTCTGGCCATGCTTAATTTCCAAGGCTGCTGCAATCCTGCCAAACAAGCTAGCCACCTAACAAAGACTCCTTCTCTTTTTTTAAAATGTAGATTGCCTGTGGAGAGGTGTTGATTCCAAAGCTAGTGACTTAAGGTACAGGTGTTTTCGGTAATCCTGTGGTCTCCTGGGAAGAGAATATTAATGAGTATCCACCTTGGTTTACCAGGGGATAAAAGGTGTTTAAATAATAAACGTGGGTAGATCATGAGGAATGGATGAAGCCTGAGATGCCCTTCCAATATGGCTGTGTGAACTGTGTCTTATTATTTCTCGTTCCTCCATACCAGTCCAGTTGAGGGAGAAATAGTTTCTATGTTGGGGCCACGGTCCCTGATACCACTTAAAGACAGAAAATACAGAGTCTGGATTCTGTATGGTATTGTGCTGTCTTTAGATTTTTCTGATTGCTAATGAAGGAATGACAACTGCTAAGACACACCAAATTATGAAAACTGCTGGATTAAACCAACGTATATATAATTTAAAATATGTCTTGACTTCAAAATGTAAGTCAAAAGATATGTTACTTTGGGGAAGAAGTTATGCTTTTATTTCCACAGGAAGTGAGATTTGTGGATTTTGTAGATTTGTTCAAGATTAAAGATGATCAGGTTTGATCAAGGAAGACCCCCTGATATCCTGGCTACAGCCGTAAAGAAATAAACCTAGAAAAAACTACAAAACAAGTAATACATATTTTACCTGCTCAAATATAAAGCAAAAAAGCATCTTTGGCTGACTTGTGTACAACACACCATCTATACTTGTTTTAATACTGATATGGATGTCACCTTTATGTATTTTAAGTACTTTAAGAACAAGGGTTCAAGACACCAATAAAAATGGATCATCTAGGTGATCCAGTAGTGCCAACGTGAGGTAACAATGTCCACACAAAAACTGAGAAAACTTAAAAAGAAATTCTAAACATAAAAGAACAGAGTTAAGCATGGCTTCTTAGTACCTGCATTTTTCTCAGATAGACTCTGTTTGCTGGCAGAGTGCTGTGGCTCCTTTAAGAAAAGACTTACTGACTCAGCATAAGAAACAGCAGCTTCCTGATTTGGGCAGCATGAACTTTGACTCTTGCAGGAGGCCAAGCATTTGAAGGGTTAGTGGGCAGCATGCTTCAGGTTACTTGGTGGCAGCATGGGTCAACTGGTTACCAGAGTTGAGGTGGTGAGGACAGCTCCCACCCAGCAGTCTCAGAGGCAGTGAATGGACCTCCAACATGTTGTACTGGACAGAGTCAAAAGGCAAAACAGCCTTAGTCTTAGTCATGCCACTTAGTATTTTAAGAAGCAGTCCTGGCCAAAAAAGGATTACAGATATTCAATAAACACAGATCCAGATGGAAAAGACATCTAAATGGGTCACAGTGTTAGATAAATGCACACTGGCTTGACAGAGAGAAGAAGAGTACTGACAGTTATAATATACAGACAGCCATAGGTTCAGGGGGTAAAAATAGTAAAATAAATATTAAATTTGTAGAAAAAGAGTAATAGAGTAAGAAAAATAAGCCACTTAAAGATAGAATATACACAGAGAATCTGGATTATATATACTATTGATATATACTATTGTGTTTTCTTTGAATTTTTTGACTGTGAATGAGCTAAGAACAAAGAGACATTTCATTGTATGGCATGCTAACTTGAATGAACATACATATTTTAAAACTATCTTGACTTAAAAATTTGGGTATAAGAATATGCTGCATTGGAAAAGAGGTTCTGCTTTTGTTTCCACCAAGGATAAGAACCTACAGATTCCTTCCAGACTAATGTCCTTTGATGAACCATGGCCTCCTGTAAGGTCTCCCTGAACCCCTAACAAATGGCATGAAACAGTTTGGAGAAAACTATGTCGAAATTCCCAAAATGATTGTTCATAAATGTTTGTTTACATTTAAAGGGGAATATGCTATAGAGATGAATATTTTGCATTGGTGTGGATCTTGGTATACTGATACATATTTAAGATCAATTTTGTTATATGAATATTTCTGCTCTTGATTAAGGTATTGTGTTTGTGCAGCTTATTTAAAAATATAATGTATAATTAAGAAATAAAGGTTAATAGATAGTCATCTATACTAATCAAGCTTATAGTCATGTTAGCTAAGTTTTCTAGATGTAGAGAGATATATTTCAGATGGATAGTTATTCTTCAAACCTTTCAAAGAGCAACAGAATATGGCATTTAAAATGTTTAAAGAACTCAGGACTTTTCATGACAAAGAGACACATCTGCTCCTGGCAACACCAATCTACTTCAAGAAGATGATGGGTATCAAAGAGGCTCCTTATAAAGTTTGTTAGCCATTTAGGCAAGAAACTTCTCTTGCCTGAATTGCTTGATGTTATTCTATATGAATTGGACATGCAGGACCCACAGAAAAATGACTGCTAACTTGATTAAAGGTGAGACCATTCTTTGGGGTTCCTGCTTCATGAAAGAGTCTGCTAGACATTCTGCAGGACACAGGAGAAAGCAACTGATGGACTTTGCCTGTACAAGGCAGAATAGATCTTCAAATTTCTTGTTTCAAGGAAAAGTCTACCAGATACTATGAGCCTATAGGCTGAAGATTGTACACTCCAATACTGCAGAGGAACTTTGGGTGACTGTTCAGGAAGCAAAATGCCTGTCAATTCTAGAGTTTTAGGAAGTTGCTTACAATGTACTTTCTATTAACGTAGGTAATATTACATCCTTCTGGGATCTTTGATGGAGTTGAAGAACAGATAGTTATTGTTACTCTTTTCCTTAGTTATATAAAAGATAGATTAGATATAAAACTTTAGACTCACAAAAAGGATAAATGATAAGGTATTTTCCTTAATTTGCCAAATAAAAATGAATGAAATATTATAACTATAATTCTTGCTTGATAACTGTATTGTTGTATGTAATCTTGCTATGTTAAAGTTAAAACCTTCCTTATTATTTGGACAGAGAAGGAGAAATGGTGTGGGAACTCCTTCTGTATATGTGTTGCTTTTATTGACAAATGAATAAAGCTACTTAGGCCTACAGCAGGGCAGAATAGGGTAAAGTGGGAATTCCAAGCAGATAGAGGAGGAAAGAAGGTGGAGTCAGGGAGACACCACGTAACCTCCAAAGGAGACAGACATCTAGGAACCTTACAGGTAAAACACAAGCCTTGTGATAAAATATAAAATAATAGAAATGGATTAATTTAAAGTGTAAGAGTTAGTTAATATGAAGCCTAAGCTAATAAGCTAAGCAGCACTGTGATTAATACAGCTTCTATGTGATTATTTTGGGTCGGGGTGACCGGGGAAAAGAACAAGCAGGCTCCGCCTATAATCCAGTATCCAGAACAGCTGCAAGGCGCTGGCTGAGACGATCCAGGCTCACAGAATACTCCAGTCAAGACCTAACAACCTGATTTTCTAAAGGTTCCCCAAAAGATTCTAGCACCCACGGGCAACAGGAAGCAATACAGAGAACAATGCCCACATTTCCAAAATATTGGCTATAAATGTTTCTTATTATTTAAGAGGGACTGGTTACAAGTTGTTATTGATAATGTTCAAAAACACTAAAAAAAAGGAGATTATATTTCAAGGATTTTATTTGGAAAAAAAAAGAGGGATATAGAAATGACAGGATAAAAAGATAGATTTTTGAATTTATTTTTAAACCAAAAAAAAAAAACCCAACCAACTACTAGTCTGAAGTATTTCACATTGACATGTATTTTAGTATATTGATACAAATCTAAAGTTAATTTTGTTATACTGTTTGGGTATTTCTACTCTTGTTTGGGGTATTGTGTTTATACAACTCATTTAAAAATGCAATATATAATTAAATACAAATTAATAGTCATCTATAATAGCTAAACTTAGTTATATTAGGTATGTTTCCAAGGTTATACACAGATATATTTAGATATATAGATGGTCTTCAAATACTTCAAAGACCTACAGAATATGGTATTTAATATGCTTAATAACCTAAGGCTTTTCATGACAATAAGACACACCTACTTTGCTGTACCAATTTACTTCAGAGACGATAATGGGCATTGAAAAATCTTCATATGAGTTTGCTTTCCTTCTGGCAAAAACTAGCCATTCAGAAAAAAAAAGCTATCCTTGCCTCAATTGCTGACAGTATACTGTTCATATTGGACCAGGAGGACACAAAAGAAAGAGACTGCCAGACTTTGCTAAAGCAAGGTAGGAATGTCCTTCAAAATTCCTTGATTCTTGAAAAAGTCTGTCAGAATTCTAGGCCTGCTGGCCAAAGTTGGATGTCCTAATGTTACAAAAGAGCTTTGGGTGACTGTCCAGGCAGCCAGATGCCCGTTATTAAGTAACATTTCACCCTTCTGGGGTCGACAGAGTTGAAGACTAGAATAGTCATAGATATGTTTTCCTTAATTATGATGAAAGGTAAATTATGTATAAAACTTTAGAGTCATAAGGATAAGATAGATAATAGAATATTTTCTCTAAGTTTGCAAAATACAAATGGACTAGATATTTTAACTGTAATTCTTACTTGGTAACTGTTTTTGTTATATATAATTTTACTATGTTAAAAATAAACCTTCCTTAATTAGACAAAAGGGGGGGGGAAATGTTGTGGAATAATCCTTTACACTGTGTGAATATATGTCACTGTGACTGCTTTAATAAAGAAGCTGACTAACCAATAGTTGAACAAGATAATGTTAGGAGGAGGAGACAAACTGAGAATGTTGGGAGGAAGAAGGGTGGAATATGCAGCCATGAGTAGATGCAGAGAGAAGATAAGCATGCCATAATAAGAAAAGGTGTCGAGTCATGCGGCAAAGCATAGATAAGAAGTATGGGTTAATTTAAATGTAAGAGTTAGCTAGTAACAAGCATGAGCTATTGGCTGAGCATTTGTAATTAATATTAAGCTTCTTAGAAGTTATTTGGATATGGTTGGTGGGACAGAAACTTCTGCCAACATCATATCTGTAAGAACAGGCATACACATACACACACATCTATGTACACATGCTCACACACATGTACACACATACACAGCACGCTCTGATTCTGATATGAGTTTGTCATTCACCTACTATGCATGTTTTAATATCAAGCAAATCCCTCTAATGTCTTTCTGGCTGTTGGCCCAGCCTCCAACAGCTGAGCCATGTCTCCAGCCTCCACTGATGTCTTAGAAAAGCTTTTTAACCATCACAGTCTAAGACAAACATACTACAATCCAAGCAGTAATTTAAAACTTAAAATTAATATTATTTTATAAGAAAAAAGTTAGTGTTTTAACAACATATTTCCCTAATCTCAATAAATCTCAAATCATTGAAATATGATAGTTTATAAGCAAATTTTTCCTTTAAATATTTAGTTGACAATTAGATTTAATAAAACATAGAACTGAAAAATAGATTCATATTTAAATTATCCCAAATACTTTTATTTATTTATTTATTTATTTGTATATTATGTATGAATGATCTGCATGTATGCCTGCAAGCCAGAAGAGGGCATTAAATCCTATTTAATGGTTGTGAGTCACCATGTGGTTGTTGTGAATTGAACTCAGGATAGAAGAGCAGCTAGTGTTCTTAAGTGCTGAGCCATCTCTCTAGTTCTTATCAGAAATATTCTTAAAAGTTCTGACAGCTAAGTCACACATAAAATTTATACTTAAATCAATTATAATTAAATGAAATTGAACTTCAGTATTTAGAAGCACTGACTACATTTCAAGAAATATACATGGCCAGTGTCATGCAGAACACTTAATGCAGCTTTATTTCATCATGCATGCACTGTACTGCTTGGGAGCTTTTCTAGACACATGGGGTCTCACATACGCTGTCCCTTACACACCCTGGGCCTCACTTATGTGAGGTTTCACACATGCGGGGTCTCATACACTCTGGGCTTCACACATGTGGGGTCTCACACATGCTGGTTCTTATACACCCTGGGCCTCACATATGCGAGGCTTCACACATGAGGGGGTCTCACGTACGCTGGGCTTCACCCATGTGGGGTCTCACACATGCTGTCCCTTACACACCCTGGGCCTCGCTCATGCAAGACTTCACACCTGTGGGGATCTTACACATGCTGGGCTTCACACATGTGGGGTCTCATAGACACTGAGAAAATAGACAACACTCAGTCAGAGCTGCAGCAACCGCATTTGCTGAAGCAGAGCCAGGTTATCTCTTTCCTCTTTTCCTTCTGCTCCAACTGACAAGTCATTTCCCTGCAGACAAACCTGGTGCCTTGCACACGCCAGGCAAACGCTCAGGCCCCTTTCATTCTCAAGAGATGGTTAACATCTGTGGCTTCTTCTTTTCTCTCTCTCTCTCTCATTTTTTGTTTTGTTTTGTTTTGAGGATTGTTTATAGTTTATGGCAATAAGCAGAACGTAAACTATGTTTGAACACATGATCTTGAAAACAACCATTCACTTTCTATCAGGTCTCTGTATTAAAGTACAAATTGTAAGGAAGGATTACTCCCTGGTTGCCATTTCCTGTACCCCCTTCACACTCTGCTAAATATTTAGATTTCCTCAAGTAGACAAATACTACAAGAGAAGAGTTACAGTTTTTATCTTTGGCACGAACAGCTGGAAAAAAACCACCCACCTAAATCTCCTTAAAATTCCCCCTTTCCTGTCTTAGTCACAAATTAAGTGGCCCACACATGTTTTGTGGGCCACTTAGAAATCAACAGGCTTTTTGTCTTTTTAAAAATAAACCTAAAAGGTGGTTAATTCACTTTTGTGTTCATTTTAAAGATTTGTTTGTATGATTTTAAGAACATATACCTAACGTACTTATGTGTGCCACAGGCTATAGAAATATCAAGTAAGATGAAGGGTTTGGTTTGGCTCAGCAGTGGAGAGGAGTCCCACTCTGTCACTCTGTTAGGGTTAAGCGTAGGGTGAGGGAGGAGCTGGGCACCATCTCGAGAGAACTTCTTATCTGAGATTGAGCTGTAGAGGCTGAGAACTGGGAATCACAATAGAGGAGTCTTAGTTTTACCTGCGTCAGAGCCAGAACAAGAGACTCCTAGGAGGAAGCCGAGGAACACGAGAGGAACAGAGATTAACACTGTAGCTGAAAAGTACAGGCTATGGGAGGCTCTACTCAGCCTCAATATGACATATTACAGCAAAGATGTCAACTCTACAGAGCAAAGAACCCATATTAGAAGCTGTACAACAGGAAAACACCAACTTACTCACAAAGGTAAATACATCAAAATAACTCTCTCATCAACTCTCTAAATACAATGTGTTTATTTCAATGCATGAAATAAATACATGCATTTATTTCAGGCCCTGAAAGTAACAGAGAAGGATAAACATCACAAAGATTCTCACAAGTCATATGGAAGCTTACTATTTAGATGGGGGCTTCACCCTAGCTCCTGGTATGAGTTGCCTCAGTCAGAACTCCACCTCTGAGAAAGCCCGTCAAATGGTGATCCCTCCCCGGGGAGGGTCAAGACCACTCCCACAGGCTATTTAAACTGTCCCTCAGAGAGTGAACATGTGGTCTCCGGGTTTTGCATGGTCTCCCCTTCTCTCTCTTTCCCTATCCATGTTTTCTCAGGGGCTACCCAGGAATATTGTCATCTATTAAACACGGGCATCTTTTAATTCAGTCTGATTTGGTTTGACTGGGATTATTTGTGTCGGTGGAGAGGTTTGTTGGTCAAAAGAAAATACTTAACACCTACTACTGTAAAAGTTCCCTAAAATATACCTATATACATACATAAAAACAATTAAAATGGAGTTATTATGTAACAGGACAACAACATCTATACTAGACACCAGACGTTAACAAATAAAAAGCACATGTCTGTAGGTGATGAATGCAGAAAAGTGACTAGGAGGAGGGGAGAAGAGATGTCATGGGATGGGAGAGAGAGAGGAAAAGTAATTCAGTATCTGAGACAAAAGAGATACAATATTTAAGAGACGGATATGGGACCAACAAGAGAGAGGCAAGAAGGATGGGGGCCAGCTGTGGGGGAGGGTGATGACACACAGCTGCGGAAAATGATGAGCATGCATGAAAATGCCCCAAAGACACCGACTACGTGATATGTTAACTAGGGACATTAAAAGGAGCGGGAGGGCTGGAGAGATGGCTCAGCAGCTGCTGCTCTTCCAGAGGACCTGGGTTACATCCCCAGAACCCAAATGAAGTTCACAACTCCAGTTCCAGGGGATCCAACACCCTCACAGCAATAAACTCAGGCAAAAACCAATGCACAGGAAAAGAAACAAAGAAAGAAAAGATGGAAGGGGGAGGAAGAAGGAAGAGAAAGAAAGAGAGGGAAAAAAGAAAGAAATAGAAAAGAACAAAAGAGCCCTGAATTAGAAAGGAAACTCCCATGGAGCAGACTATAGTACTGAAGGTAGGGTAACTTGAGAGCAGTTCAGCCTTGGGCCATATAATTCCTGCCCTGCACACTACTTATCTCTCCTGGTAAATAAGCAACCTGACACTTGCACAGTTTTTAGCTGTTACTGTGAGGTTAGTACAGTAGGTGGAGTTGCTTCTTCAACCTAATTTATTATTTTCATTGAGTACAGAGTTCCAAAACCCTTTTAGATTTTGTGATATATACACAAAATAATCATATATGTATCATAATATATGTATATGGTAGTGTACAGCATGTGACATGTGTGTACATGTATTTACATAGTTATACCTGAATGCACATGGCATAGAGTACCACATTTTATGTAGTGTACAGCATGTGATATATGTGTGTACATGTATTTACATATTTACATCTGAATGCACATGGCATAGAGTACCATATTTTATGTAGTATATAGCATTGACATATGTGTGTACATGTATTTACATATTTACATTTAAATCACATGGCATAGAGTACCACATTTTATGGATGGAACGTGACAGATGTGTGTACACATATTTACATATTTATAACTGAATGCACATGGCACAGAGGACCACACTTTATGGATGCAGCAAACATTTTGTGCTCAAAGTGGGCAAAAGAGGGTAAATAACTTCCATTTTACAGTTTTGTCACAACAAGGCTTATGACTGCATTGCACAGTAAAGCAAGAGAGGATTATCTTCTTGAACTGTACAGTGATAATGAACTTATGAGAATATTTAATGAGTTTTCAACAGCAATGTTGTCTTACTCTGGAGGGACCATGGCATGATGAAATGGATGGATACTGAAATCACATTATCTAGGCTTCATTAACCCATACAGCCTTGAGTACTCTATAATCTCTCTCAACTTTTACAAAATAGGCATCTAATACCATCTATTAATGAAAAAGAACTTGCAGCACCAATCATGTCCTAGGATGCAGAACATACTCATAGTGGCTTACGTTATTTTCATTAAGGAGCATAGAGCCACAGCAGCTGCACTGTGGGTTATGCATTTCCTTCATTCACTGATATGTCCTTTCGTGAACCATGCCATCCTGTTTTAGATAGAATTAACCTCATCTTCAGCCATGATGGCAGTGGATTGTAACCCATCCAATGATGTCTGTGTACCTTCCAAAGTGACTGACTAGTCCAGAGATTGGAGCACAGGTTCATCCAGCCCACTGAGAATCCAGACTGTGCTTAGAAGACAGAAACTGTTTTTGTTTCTGTTTTATTTCTAAAGAACTATCAGAAGTTTCAATAAAGTTAGGATAAAACATGTGGCATCTAGAATGTGTCACAGGAGCCAGGTATATCAGCACACATGTGATTTTAGCATTTAAAAGACAAAAGGTAAGAATTGTAAGCATGAGGCCCAACAGGGACATATAGTGACAGACTATCTTGAAAAGGGAAGGGAAGTAGGAAAGAGAAGGGAAGAAAGGGAAAGGAAAGGAAGGGAGAGAAGGAGTAGGGGAGAGAGGCAAAAAAAGAGAAGGGAAGGAAGGGAGAGGATAGGAGGGAAGGAAGAGGAAAAGAAGAGAAGGTAAGGGAAGTAGGGGAGGAGACAGAGGAGAAGGGAAGTAGGAGAGTGATGTGGGAAGTCCTTCTGTCTGTGTGCTGCTTTTATTGGTTAATGAAAGAAGAAACTGCCTTGGCTTGTTGATAGGGGAAAACTAAACTGAATCCTGGGAGAAAGGACAGAGTCAGAGAGACGCCATGCAGCCCCGCTGGAGACAGACACCAGAACTTTAGCCGGTAAGCCATAGTCACATGGCAATACAGATGAACAGAAATGGGTTAAGTTAATGTGTAAGTGTTAGCCAATAAGAAGCTAGAGCTAATGGCCAAGAACTGATTGAATTAATACAGTTTCTGTGTAATTATTTCAGGGTTAAGTGGCTGGGAACAAACTAGTGGCATCCTTACTATAAATTGTGCTTAGTCAACAGAATGGTGCTCAATGTGTGGACAACTGCATTCACATAAAACCTGTGAGAACTTGGGACGTAATTCTAGACACAAAATAACAGGGTTGAGCATGGTTTCTTGATAGCAGCACTTTCTAGAGTGGGCTCTGCTTGCTAGAGGCAAGCACTCTCATTTGAGACAGGCTTCCTGACTCAGCTTTAGCTGCAAAACCTTGCAGCTCTTTTAAGAGGTCCTGCTATGAAACATTTAAATGGTGTTGATGAAAAACTGACTGCATACTTTTTGGTGGTAGCAGGGACCTTGAAATGCCATAGAGTTGTGGCAATAAACATGGCTCCAGTCAGTACCTCCAACATAAGGCTGGAATCTCAGAAAGCTAAGAAATGGGGTGAATCCAGCCGTCAAAGTCACAGCTTTAATCCTAGCCATATCACTTAACAAATTAAAAACTCATGTGGTCAGAAAAAGAGAGATTATAGTAAAGATAGATTCAAAGATGAAAAACACCTCTAAATGGTTTACAGTGTGTTAAAAATATATGTAGGATTGGAGAAAAGATGAATATGGTATGTACTCACTCATAAGTGGATTTTAGCCACAAATAAAGGACTTGAGCCTATAATTCGTAATCCTAGAGAAGTTAAATAAGAAGGTGAACCCAAAGAAAAACATGGATATTGGAAGTAGACAAGATTGCCAGGCAAAACTTGGGAGCACAGGGGTGGGGGTAAGGTGGAGGTAAAGGCAGATGGTGAGAGAGAAGGGAGAAGGAGAGAATTGGGGAAAGCTTGGGGGAATGGGATGGGTGGGATGGAGGGAGGGTGGATATGGGAGCAGGGAAGTAGATATCTTAATTAAGGGAGCCATTTTAGGGTTGGCAAGAGACTTGACTCTAGAGAGGTTCCCAGGTGTCCAAGGAGATGTCCCCAGCTTGTTCCTTGGGCAGCAGAGGAAAGGGTGCCTGAACTCGCCTTATCCCATAGCCACACTGATTAATATCTTGCATATCACCATAGAACCTTCATCTGGCGATGGATGGAGATAGAGATAGAGACCCACATTGGAGCACGGGCCTGAGCTCCCAAGGTCCAAATGAGGAGTGGAAGGAAGAAGAACATGAGCAAGGAAGTCAGGACTGCGAGGGGTGGGTCCACCCACTGAGACAGTGGGACTGATCTAATGAGAGCTCACCAAGGCCAGCTGAATTGGGACTGATGGAGCATGTGATCAAATCGGACTCTGAATGTGGCTGACAATGAGGGCTGACTGAGAAGCCAAGGACAACGGCACTGGGTTTTGATCCTACTGCATGGACTAGCTTTGTGGGAGCCTAGTCTGTTTGAATGCTTACCTTCCTAGACCTGGATGGAGGGGGGAGGACCTTGGACTTCCCACAGGGCAGGGAACCCTGAATGCTCTTAGGCCTGGATAGGGATGGGGGAGGGGGAGCGGGGGAAGTGGGAAGAAATGGGAGGAGGGGAGGAGGTGGAAATTTTTAATAAAATAAATAAATAAATAATAAATAAATAAATAAATAAATAAAAAGAAGCAGGCTAAGAAAACAGTGAGGAACAAATCAGTAGGCAGTACCCTCTGTGGCATCTTCTTCAGTTCCTGCCTCCGGTTTCCGGCCCTGTTTGAGATCCTGTCCTAATTTCCTTCAGGGGTTGGAACAATATGAAGGAGAAGTGTAAACCAAATAAAGCTTTTCAAAAAATAAAAAAAGCCACATAAAGATGAAAAATACACAGAGAGTTTGGATACTGTGTGTTATTATGTTCTCTTTGAATTGTTTGAATGCTGAGGAAGGAGCAACAGCTGCTAAAAGATATTTGTTTATAAATGCTGCTGAATTAATCCAAGACAGATATTCTGAAAATACCTTGACATCAAAATTGAAGTCAAAAGGCTTGTTACTTTGGAGAAGAGGTTTTGTTTTTGTTTCCACAGGAAATGAGGGACTGTGGATTCATTCTGGGTCAAGCAAAATCAGGTTTGATCAAGGAAGATCCCCCTGAGAAATCTCCGATAGGAGTGATAGCCCAGATGTCTGAGTTCTACACCCAGAACAAACTCAAAACTGCTTCCTGGGATGATCAAGTATCTCAAAATACTCCAGTCAGGACTTGATCACAATTCAAAGTTTTCTTTAGGTTCCCAAATAGCAGAAAGTAGCCTGGAAAACTACACTCACATTCCCAAAAAATTGGACTATGGATATTTTCCTTTGATAAGAATGTTGGTTACAAGTTGTTAAGGATAATGGTCAGGAGAAAAGCTAAACAATGGATATTAGATTCAGAGGTTTTTTTTTTTTTTTTTTAAGGAGAGGAAGAACTATGGGGCAATGGTCTTTTATCTTGGTACTTGTGTTATTTTTAATAAAATATCGATTGACCAGTAGCCAGACAGGAAGTATAGGTGGGACAATGGCAACCAGGCAGGAAGTATAGGTGAGGTGACCAGGCAGGAAATAGAGGCGGGACAATGAGAACATGAGAATGCTGGGAAGAGGAAAGCGCAGTGTAGTTGTGACCCAGATGCAGAGGAAGCAAGATGTAACTGCCTTGCCAAAGAAGGTACCAAGCCACGTGGCTAACACAGACAAGAATTATGGACTAATGTCTGTTATAAGAATTAATAAGAGGCCTGAGATATTAGACCATTCAGTTTATATTTAATGTAGATGTCTGTGAAATTTCTTTGGAAATTAAGAACTGTGGGAACTGGGCAGGACAGAAAACTTGATCAACAGGAGAGGGGAAGGAAGGCAGGAGAAGGGAAGAGAGGAAGGGGAGGAGAGAAGAGGGAGGGAGGAGAAAAGAAGGGAAGGGAAGCAGGTAAGATGAGGGAGAGAAGGGAGGGGAGGGAAGGGAAGGATAAAGCTAAAGGAAAAAAAGAAAAGAGAAAAAGGAAAGGAGAGGAAAGAAAAGCAAATAAAGACCACTCAACCATTCAACCACATCACCAACCACAATTCAGAGTGCATTGAAGAAAGAAACTTCCTGACAAACTGAAGTCATTAGATCACATATTGTCTAAGAATCTCCCCATCCCCTACAGGTTTTGCAATAAAGGGATCTTAAAAATAGAGTTCTATAGTTCGGTGCTATTAACTTAAAGGTGTTTAATGGGCATAATGACTTCATATTAGAAGGGTAATTTGACAATTAATGACAGAAAACATTCAACACTTTGGACAAATAGAGTGCTCAACCAAGCAACTACACACAGAAAACACAAGGCTAGCATTTTTAGCATTATTCGTAAGTATTTATAACACTCCATGACACAAAACTTGGATCTTACTATTTTTCTGTTTTGATGGAGCTCTGAGAAACTGACCTAAACTCAGATCTTGTCAACAAGATTATCTTATCAGCCAGGCATGGTGGCATACACCGTTAACAGCAGCAGAGACAGGCAGATCTCTGCGAATTTGAGGCCAGTCTGGTCTACAAAGAGTTTCAGGACAGCAAAGATTATACAGAGAAACCCTGTCTCAAACCCCACACCCCAAAAGAATGACTTAATTTGTAATTGGAGAAAAAGGATTATCAAGGTGAGGCATTACCACTAATGACTAGTCAGGGAATCACAGACAGATCTTATTTTTTATCTGCAAATAACTTCAATGGCTATTGAAGTTAATAGGTCAAATTCCAGGACGGTGAGGGATACAGAGAGAAATCATGCCTTGAAAACCCAAAACAAAATAAAAAATAAACTCATTATTCAAGGCAAATATTAAATTATAGAAGTATTCTGGGGGTTCTATTTGAGAGAGAGAGAGAGAGAGAGAAGGTCAGAGGCTGGCATGTGGTACTTTCCTTTTGCTTCCTACTTTATTTTTGGAGGGAATCTCCCTAACCCTGGAGCTTGCTGGTTCAGATAGACTGCCTCGCCAATGAGTTCCCGGCATCTACCTGTCCCTTTGTCCTCACTGTAGGGTCATGGCATGCACAAATATGTCCAGCCTTTTACATGGGTGTTAGGGATCTGTACTCAGATGTTCATGGTTGCCCAGGAAACACTCTACTCACTGAGTCATCTCCTATCTCTTAGAATTAATTTTAAAACAATTTTTCTTTAACCATCAATGATGAGAATCATGGATTTTTATCAAAAATAAGGAAAATCTACACTGTAAGTATAAACTGTGAATGCTAACTCAAACCTGACTTTATGGATCACAGAATGAACAGATGTTACAAGTGGACCATTAGTATGGGACCAGTGAACACAATGAAGGACATGGCTGTGTGTGGTAGTTTGAAGAAAAATGGCCCCCAAAGGGAATGGCACTATTAGGAGGTGTGGCCTTGTTGGAGTAGACGTGGTCTTGTTGGAGAAAGTGTGTCACTGTGGGGTGGGCTTTGAGATCTCATATATGTTCAAGCTATGCCTAGCACCTCAGACCACTTCCTGTTGCCTGCAAGATGTAGGACTCTCAGCTACTACTCCAGCACCATGTCTGCCTGCATGCCTCCATGACCCACCATGATAATAATGAAATGACCATCTGAACTGTACGTGAGCCACCCCGAAGAAATGTTTTCTTTTATAAGAGCTGTGGTCGTAGTGTCTTTTCACAGCAACAGAAACCTAACTAAGACAGTGTGGCTCAGGAGGATGGGATGGTGAACACACTGAAGGGCATATGCCTGTGCAGAGAGAGGGCTTAGCTGGAGGCGTGCACTGGCTGTGAAGTGAGGTGATCACAAGTTATAATATGAACTATCCCTGGGAGTGCAGTAAAATGCTACATCTGCAAAAGCTCGGCATAGAAAGAGGTCTGTTTGTGGAAAAGGAAGATTACAAACTGAAAATCCAAAAGGCGAGTTCATGGACCTAGCAGATTTTCTGGTTGCATTTTCTTCTGTTTGAAAGATTTACTGAACAGCTTGTTACAGACAACCGAAGGGAGCTCTGAAAAGCAGATCTGAGTATGTGGGCTTCTCTGGTAGGAAGCAGTCTTTAGATGAGGTTCCTAAAGGGCTCAGTTTTACTAGGACTGCAGAATAGCAGGAGCCTATTTCATTTGCAGATCAGCTTGAGAAGATACTCTGATAGTACTTATGAGGCCGAGTCTATGAGACACTGGATGAGCACATTTCCCAGGACTTTTGAGCTACTGATTCAAGGGACAGCTACAGTTTTGAGAGGCATGACATAAACAGCCAGGAGATACCCCTGAGTCAACTGTCACAACCCTCAGAATGGCAGGTGATCCTATGAAGGTAATCCACTGCAGTCTACTTATGCTCATGACCAGTGCATTGGATTTACTTGACTTATATCTTAGGTAGTGATTCTGATATTACTGACACTCTTAAAACAACAACAACAACAAAAACAAAAAACAAAAACCAAAAAAGGTTTGGGGCCAAACCCAGCTTTTAGACTGCTTTTGTTAGTAAAGGCTTTCTAGAAGCCAGTCCCATTTGTCCCTTTATGTACTATGTATGGATGCAGGCTTTTCTGATCTGTGGCAGAGCTGCATCAGGGACTGTGTGGCTGCTATGCCTCAAAATTTAATAGCTGGCTCTTTATGATAAAGCCTGGCACACATGTTCTAATGTTACCTGCTTTCCACCTATATGCCACATTTCTTTTGCACCAATACACTACAATTAAAAATCACTGACTGGGCAATGGTGGCGCACACCTTTAATCCAAGCAGTTGGGAGGCAGAGGCAGGCATATGTATGGGAGTTTGAGGACTGCCTGGTCTACAGAGAGAGTTCCAGGACAGCTGGGGATGTTACACAGAGAAACCCTGTCTTGAAAAACCCAAAACACCACAACCAAAACTGAATACTTTTCAGTCAAGAGCAGGGAATATCTGTGTTAAATAAAATTCTAAACAGATGTCTTTTCTCAGTTTTTGTATTTACTGGGATAAAACTGACATAATAAATTTACTCTTAACTTTTTAGCGACCAGTTCAATATCATGAACCTTATGCACACTGTTGTTCAATTTTACATTACTAAAATTCTACATTTACTGATAGCCCTGTTCCTTCCTTCAGGCAAGCTTGGTAACTGCCATCCAACACTTAGTAGCATTTCTGTGACACCAAGGGCTAGCAGTATCACCCTCATACACCTCCATCACACCTCCTTTCCACTGTTGGCTCATTTCACTTACTGGAATGCCCTCAAGCTTATGCCTGCTGTGGCTTTTCTTTTCCAAGGCTGAATACCCCAATTGGATGCAGATGCCACATTTTCTTTATCTGTTCATGGGCATTAGGTTTCTCCTATATCTTGACTATTCTGATAATGCTGAGACATATTTACAAAACTCTCTCCCAGTTCCTATTTCCAATCTGTACTCAGAAGCTGATGACTGGGTCACATGATAGCTCTATCTAAGTTTTTCAGTAGTAAAATTTTACACAACAGCTTCATTTTTTCCCATTAAATTTTTTACAGTCCCATTAGCAGTGCACATGGTTCTCCTTCCCCCACATCCTCTCCAACACCTGCTGCCTTGTGACAGCCGCTATTCTAATGTGAGGAGAATGTCCTTGTGATTTGATTGGCATTCCCAGGTGATTTGTTACTCTGAGTGGCACATATGCATGTTCACTTGTTTATCTCTGAAGAAATGGTTATTCAAATTCTACGCGCATTTCTAAAAATCTGTTGTCATTCTGGTCATTGAGAATGTCTTTCCTAATGATATAAATCCCTCATCTGGTATGTGTTTCAAACTCTCCCAAGACTTCCTACGATGCTTTCCTCTCTTAACTGTATTCTGTACTGGGCAGAGCGTTCAAGTCTGATACAGTCTCACTTCTCTGTTTGCTTGTGATGTTGGTCACATTGAGAAACAACTGTTTACTCAAATGCCATGAAACTTTACGTTTTCAATACACCTTATAATTTCAGAGATAATTTCATATTTATATTTGCTCTGTTGTGTTTCTACAACAATATTTCTCCTATTCTGGCGACTGAAATCTAGGACCAATGCTCTCAATATCTAAAGAGGAGGACATGGTCTCTGTTTCTAAGACAGTGCTTGGATGCCATGCTCTTTAGACAGAGAACAGTGTCTCCTCAGGATGGAAATAACAGAAGGACAAACAAACAAAAATCACCAATACTGACTGAGGAAGTTTCACCTTCTCATCACCAAATTTTTAACTTGCTCTAGTTATCAGTCTGGAAAATCTAAGTCCCAAATCATACCTAAATATCATGTCAATCACATTAACCCAAGTCAAGGCACACTTCACAAGGCAGTGTCTGTGCTTGGTGTGAGACTGAACTAGAGAGGTGCTGCTACACCATGCAGGGAGTCAAGCCTGTGGCAGGCATTCCATTGTATGCTTGGCTATTTTTACTACTTTGGAGGCCAGTCCCCCAGATCCCAAATAAATACACATGGAGACTTATTGTTTCTTATAAATGTCCAGCTTTAGCTTGGCTTTTTTCTACAACTTTTCTTAAATTATCCTGTCTACCCTTTGCTTCTGGGCTTTTATCTTAGAACTTAGGTAGGTGAAGAAGACAGAAGTGAATTCTGGGAGAAAAAAAGTAGAGTCAGAGAGCCACCATGGAGCCGCCAGGTCAGACATGCTGAATCTTTCCTGGTAAGCCACAACTTCATGGTGATATACAGATTATTGGAAATGGGTTTAGTCAAGATGTGAGAATTAGCCAATAAGAGGCTAGAGATAATGGGCCAGGCAATATTTAAATGAATACAGTTTCTGTGTGATTATTTCGGGTGTAAGCTAGCTGGGTGGTCAGAACGACAAGCAGCCCACTCCTCCTGTTACAGAGTGGGGACTACCCCTTCTGTTACATTCCCTTCCCAGATTTCTCCTCCAATTTATTCTTTCTGTATGCCAGCCCTGCCTATCCTTTCTCCTGCCTCACTATTGGCCATTCAGCTCTTCATTAAGTCATTCAGGTATTTTAACAGGCAAAGTAACATAATGTCACAAAGTTAAACAAATGCAACATAAACGAATGCAACACATCTTTGCATCATTAAAACAAATGTTCCACATCATAAACAAATGTAACACATCTTAAAATAATATTTCACAACACCATCCCAAAGGGAGGAAGAGCCAAGAAGAAAGGACAACTGTGCGCCTGCACAGTAAGTTCACAACTCAACAGGGCAAATCAAAGTCAAAGTCTCAGGACTAAGAATCCTCTCTAACTCTGGACACACTGAGGGGCGTCTGGCTCCTAAGACCCCAGCAGCTGGTTCTCACAGGCTGAAGCAGGGTGCTTAAAGCTCTCCCAGGCAGGCACAGCATGGTAGTGGTGCAACAGTGTTGAGGGTGGCCATGGCCCCATGGCTTTTCTGGCACTGCTATACTGTGGGAATCTGTTCCTTCTCTTGGTACAGTTGTCTAAGTCTACAGGCAACCATGTCTCCCTCACAGACGTCCTCTACCTATGAACAAGTAAGACATGTTCACCAAGGTTGATGACCTAGACCTTCTGTAAGGATAGCTCTCAGAGACCACACTGTCCTCTTGCCCACTGAATGAGTACAGGTCCCAGGAAGTCTAGGCACACTGTACAAAGATAGATTAATTTATTCTGACGTTTTTCTTAGGAAACGTACTTTCATGAAAGTACTTTTCATAAAAGACTTGTTAATGTAGCAATATTCTAGTTAAATGGAAAAATCAACTCTATATGCTTTTATGATTAATTTAAATAGGATTTTACTATATAATTTTACTCTAAATCCTCACTCCAATTTTGACAGTAATGAACAAGCTGTCCAATTTCTCTTGATTTCATTCATTACTGAGGAAATTAGGCTAGAATGACTGACCTCTCAGGTCCACTTCAATCAGTCAACAGAAAGCAGGAATGTGGGAATTTACCAGGGGTCTGCATTCCCAATTCTACTCTGAGAGCTTTGCATAAAGTCTAATCTCACTGCCAGTTAACCCACCCATCCTCATGGCCAGCTCTGTATCCTACTTAAACTAGTGTGATCATTCCAGCATCTGAGAGTAGTATTTTATTGGTCACACACTTTATTCTGTACATTCAACTCTTCGCCTCTGTTACTGGGCCTTTAGTGTTACATCTTAACCTTTCTCTCGCCCACATACTTCAAGATCAATAAACAGCTTTCTTTCTAGGTCTCAAACTCTAGCAGACAATGGAATAATCTTGTTTTACAAATTGACAATTATCTTATTCCTCTTATTCAGGTTTTCATCAAAAACTTTATTACATTTTTATTTACTTATTATGTGTATATGTGGGGTTCGGTGTACATGTGTCATGATATACAAGTAGAGGTCAGAGGACAATTTATGGGAGTTGGTTCTCTCTTTCTACTATGTGGGTCCCAGGGATTGAACTAAGGTCATCAGGTTTGGTGAGAAGCACCTTTACTCTCTGAGCCAACCCTCTGGCCCATCAGACATCCATTCTTTAAGGCTTACCTCCTTCCTCATTCAGCAAAAGTAACTTACAACAATACTCTCAACTCTAAAATGAATAATGCATAATTTACCCCTTCCTTGCCTCCATTTTCACATAGAAAATATTGTATTAATCCTTAAATAATCCTTATATTAATTTATCATCTATGTGACTTTTCACATTCACACCCACAGAATATTCTATTCATCTTTCATCTCAAAAATTCAGAAAGTTCAGACTAGTGACTCACTTTGTACAACACCACATACAAATAAATAAACATCTAAAATTGTTTTCATTAAAGTTCAATGCCATAGTGAGGCCATCAAAAGAGGTCAAACTATACCTTTCAAGTTACTGCAGGTTTTTTTCTCATTGAATACTGATTATTCCCAAACTATGATAGGACTGTAAGTAAAATTAGACATCATATAAAAATAATGTATTAGTAGAACTTCTTTTCCTAATTTGTTAAGGAGAGGAAAATAACTCAATTTTTTTAAAAAAAAATTACTAAGCTACAACTTTGAACTCAGAGCATGGCAAGGCAAGACACACTTGACTACACAGACAGGCTGACAAAAGCACATGTGCTCTGAGCAGTTCGTTCCCAGAGCAATGCACAGAAAGGAGTGAGGATGAGAGAGACTATGGTTGGCAGGGATTCTGCTATGCCACCTGACACTCAAGCTGCAGGGCCGTTTCTGCAGGGCAAGGGCTAATCCAAAACTCTGCAGAATCTAATATGACACAATACGATTAGCCCCCAAAGGATTTCTTTCAAAGGGCTTTCCTTGGGTACCATGTTTCCCTATCTTGACTACAATGACCGCAAGGAGGATCTGGGCTACAGCATCTGCACTGATATGCATTCCCTCTACAACAAGAACATACATATGGCTTCCAACTACACAGACAGTATATTTTATTACTGCTAGGAAGAATTAGGGGAAACTACAATTATTGCTTCAATTCATTAAATAATTACAGTACTGTTTGTGTCCAGATGAACTGCAGTTCCTTTTTCTAAGCACAAACTCCGACCCAGATGTGGCCTCAAGAATGCAGGAAGACTGCACACCCAGATAAAGCCAGCAAGAATGTCCTCTGGGGCAAAACAGGCCACTGGGGCAGGGAAGTGTGAATAAAACAAATCAGGTAAGGGAGTCAAACATAGAGTTTGTTCAAACTCTGCATACAATACTATCTCTAGGAGCAAGCTAAACAATATATGAACAGCAGTGGGAGAAACAAAAACTGTTCATTCTTGACGTGACCCCGAGACTTGTGCTTCTGTCTACCATTACATTCTGCCTATTGTTGCTGTTGTTAGTGTTGTTTGTTTTCCCTTGGAAATGGCCATGATTTCATCCTTTTTGGTAATCTAATACTTCAGGGAATACACATATCACATTCTCTTCAGTCATTTATTGATTAACGAACAATGCCTTAGTTGATTACATCTCTTTGGCATGTATCAACTTTGCTTCACTAAACAAAGGAATGCAGACATTTCTCAGAAAACATATTTCATTTTCTCTGGACACATGCCCAGTGTTAAGACGGTGGGGCCATCTGGTAGTTCTTTTTTTATTTTTCCAGTTATGAGAAACTTTTATACTTTAAGTATAAGGTTAAGTATGAGAAACTTTCATACTTAATGACTAGATTTAACTTATAGGGTGAGACATTATCTCATTGAGTGTTTGATTTGTATTTAGTAATGCTGAACATTTTTCATGGATTTGTTGGCCATTTGCGTATGATCTTTGAGAAATAATAATGTAGCTCTCAGGTGCTCATTTTAAAGCAAAAGAGCATGTACATATAATAAACGTGGTTCCCACAGTATTAGTGACATTTAAATTGTTAACATCAAACATTTGTAAAAACATTAGAAAGAAAAGTGTGACGTGAACCACAAGTATCTTCACTGTTAAAGTCACTCATGAAGAGTTTGGTTTGTGACACAAGTGACACATTCAAAACTGATACTTTAGATGCTAAAAGGGGCCAAATGACACAAGTTCAGAAGGATTGAGCCTTCTACGTGGACAGAATCATACAGACCTGCTATGTGAAGGCTTCCACAGCTAAGTTCTATTTTCCTAGGTTTCCAATGCAAAGGTTAACTTTTCACACCAGAAACATTAGACATCACATATGATGTCTAATATAATTGTGTGTGTCTTCTGTAGTAATTTTGTATTATTAGTGGAATAAAAAAAATCCCCTAATTCTCTTTCTTACTTTTTGGGTTTGTGTTTTGTTTTGTTTTGGTTTTGGTTTTGAGACAGAGTTTCTCTGTACAGCCTTGGTTCTCCTAGGCTGGCCTCAAACTCACAGAGATTCACCTGCCTCTGCCTCTCAAGTGCTGAGATTAAAAGCATGCATCACCACAATCTAGCTCCTTTCTGGTTTTTAATATGAAGGAATAAAAAAGAAATCCAAGTTTTAAAAGACTCTAAAAAGGTAAGTCTTCATATTGTTACAGATTCTAAGATGCGACGTGGAATATTTAAAATATTTTTTATTTATTTTACTTTATGTGAATGAATGTTTTGCCTATATATATGATGTGCCTGGTGCCTGAAGAGTTCAGAAAAGGGTGTTGGACCCCTGGAACTGGAGTTGCATACGCTTGTGAATCATCATTCTGTGAGAGCAAAATCTGTTCTTAACCATTGATCATCTCTTCAGTCCCAAGGACACAGTATATTTTCAAGTAATTCCATTTCTAGGATCAATATTTTCTCAAGGACAATAGGAGTAATAAGTAAATACATGAGTTGTTAGAGACAGTCAGACACATGTGACTCAAAGAAAGGGCTATTCAAGTGTAGCCTCACCAGGGATATAATGTGGCTATTACCAACTACTGCCTCATGGAATGTGATGTGATTTGAATTTAACCTCTGTGATACTTTTCCATCACCTGGTATCAGCTGAATCATGGGGAGAAAACAAAGTTGAACAAACTCTGGCTGGGAAAACAGTTAAGACACCCAGGTGTGTACCTTTCCTGCAAACTGTGAAGACTGAAAAACAAAACTGAGAAATTCCACCTAGAGAAGTGTAAGGAAATGACAACTAAATACAGTGCTTCCTGCATGATAACCTGCAACAGAGAAAAGGCACTAATACACACAACGTGTGAAGTCTGAAAACCAGCTTTACTGATGTTAAATGTATTGATGCAACACAGTCACATGAATTTAGTGCATTATAACTTACAAAAAAACATACTTTAGAAGTTATGGTAAATGTTACCTTAAGTAACGCAGTCATAAACTGAATATATAATAAGTATTTATTTGTCAATAGGTAAACTATAAACATAGTATAAAAATTTCAATATATATGCTGAGCCACACTAAATGTACAGGAAACAAACTACACTCTATTTATCTCTCCTGTGCACAGGTTCTGTATCCAAGGATTCAACCAAAGTAGACTAAAAATATATTTAACAATATACATTTGTAGTAAGCATGGGTAGAATTTTTTTCATTATTAGCTGCTAAAAATACTATAGAACTATTAAGTTTTAGCATTATATTAGGGTACTGTAAGATTCTTAAGATTTAAATTCAAAGGAGGATGTGCAGAGTTGATACGCAAATATTGCACCTCTGTTGTCTAAGTGACTTAGGTATCCGTGGACATATGATACACAGGAACCTGGAATCAGCTATTCATGGGTACCCAGGGGAACCGGGGACTATACTTGTACTATAAAGAAATTCTTAACTAATTGCCAAAATGTCTTCCTCCACTGAAAATGCTTGAAATTCTAACACATTCCTCACATTTTTAACTTTGTTTTCTTTTTTCTAAACCATACAGAAAATAGTATCTATATTTTAAAGAACCTGCTTTTTTCTCTACTGCCTGTCTTCTTCCAAATCATGGCTCCACTCTGGAAAGAATGGAGTTGCTGGTATAGTGGTATTGCGGTGAGCAGAGCAGCTTTCCAAAGCATGACTCTAAGTCACAGGAACTAAAAGCTAGAGCCAGTTCCTTTTTCTAGAGTTCACCTTAACAGGTAGTCTTGTTTCCTTCACAGCTGTGCTTATGGTTCCTTATCGACAAAACACCTGCCCACAAAACGTTTTATTTTGGAGTTATTTTGCTTCTCAAAAGGAACCTTAGATTTCCTAAGTTCTCTGTCACTAGTAATCTCAGAGCTAAATCTCTTCTAAGGGCAGATAAATATGCATGCACAACTCCAAACATACTTGGAACAACTCAGTGAACTACAGCAGGACACAGAAGCTCTCTGTCCAGTACTACGAAGGCATCTCTTGGCATTTGCAAGGCAAAGGATGTAGACTGACTGCCACAGGTCCTCTCTCACACTCAACAAATGCTCTATTACCTAGCACCACTTCTTTCAAAGAGTTACTGAGATGCTGTCCTAGTACTGCTCAATAGCCATGTACATACCTATATCAGACATATGGAACCACCTTTATTGTTGTCTTACAGTCAAAATTACAGGTAGTTAAAAATGTAGACATCAAATCTTCACAAATTGCACTGAATTTTATATTTTACTTCTTTGGTTAGTAAAGTAATCCAAATAGACCTCTTATGGTTCATCTTTCTCAAAAGGGTAACTCACAGAGTTCCATCAACCTTGTCTTGGACAAGGACAGTGTGTAAGACTACTGACGTAAACATCATCTTCCTCCTCAACATTACCTTGCCATCATCTCTAATACTGCCAGAACTCTCCTAACTTAAGACTCGACTACTAGTCTTCATATTCCTCAACTATTAATTTAGATTCTTTATAAATTCATCTCCAGTAACAGAGGTTGAGATAGTTCATCCAAATATTTTATTGTTTAACCCTGCCCTGCATTTGCTAAGTTGCCCTGCCCTGATGGTTTGCTAAGTTGCAACAGATTTCAGGAACTGTTATCCAATTCACTCCTACTTACTCTGAGAGCCTTTGAGTTGGTTTCAAACCACCTATAACTACCTACTTGTCTACTAAACTTGATTCGATCATATCCTACTATCAACTGAATGTATCACCTGTGATTCTGATTGGACCATCTGCCTCCTATTTATATTTCTCTTACACATATTTTATATTGCATTTTAAAAACACATTATCCTCTAGCTGAGCGGTGGTGGCGCACACCTTTAATCCCAGTACTTGGGAGGCAGAGGCAGGCGGATCTCTGTGAGTTTGAGGCCAGCCTGGTCTACAAGAGCTAGTTCCAGGACATGCTTCAAAGCTACTGAGAAACCCTATATCAAAAAACCAAAACCAAAATATTATCCTCTATATTTCTATCTGGATTTGGTGAAATATATAGTGCTGTGGAATAACCCTCTTGCACACTATAAAGATTTATCACTCAAATTGGTTTAATAAAATGCTGATTGGTCAGTAGTCAGACAGGAAGTAGAGGTGGGATGACCAAACTGAGGATGATTGGAAAAGGAAGGGCAGAATAGGAATTTCAAGCCAGACATGGAGAGAGCAAGATGAGCATGCCATACTGAGAAAATGTACTACCAAGCGGCAGAGCATAAATAAGGAATATGGGTTAACTTAAGATGTAAGAGCTAGGTAATAATGAGCCTGAGCTATTGGCTGAACATTTCTAAGTTATATTAAGCCTCTGTGTGGTAATTTGAGAAGAGGCTGCTGGGTACTTGGCACTGAGGCTAGGAGACAGGAAACTTCCACATACAATATAGTCCATGGAAAGCTGCTATTGTAATTCCACTGTGTTTATGTGTATGTAGCTTTTCTTAAAGAATCTAAAATGTTCATGTTTGCAAATATACTGATTTATGTATTAGCAGAACCTGCTCTATCATATAAATACTTAAATATCACTAATATTCTGATGGGCATATTCAATCTTTTAACCCTGTGATATGACATCATCATCTTCAAAGTTCAGATAAGGGAACTGTGAAATTGAGTGACAAAAAAATATCAGAAAATTCTCACAGTATTTTAATTAAGATTTACAACTTTGTGCTGTACTACATTCAGAGCGATGTCTAACTGCATGTGGTAGGCCTGGGTTGGACAAGCCAAAGGGAAAAGTCCTCAGATCATTTGTGGCTATTTAACATTCTAGCTCAACCACCTAAGCTCAAATGTTTTGTAAACACTGACTCATTTCAAAAAATCATGTACCACATATCATGAATTATCTGGGCACATAGAAATCTAATAGCCCAGCAAACTGAAAATATAATCTATATTCAGTTTGCATGCCTTAATTACTTTTCTACTCCTGTGAAGAAACACCAAGATTGTGGCAATTCTTATAAAGGCAAACATTAACTGGGGCTGGCTAATGGTCTAGTTCATTATCATCATGGCCAAAAGCAAGGCAACATGCAGGCAGACAAGGAGCTGGAGAAGTAGCTGAGAGTTCTAGTTCCAGATTGGCAGGCAGCAGGAAGAAAATGCCACAGTAGGCCTAGCTTGAGCATCCAAGACCTCAAAGTCCACCCCACAGTGAAACACTTCCTCCAACAAGGCCATAGTAACTCCACAAGGCCATACCTCCTAATAGAGTTACTCCCTATATGCAAATCATTCAAACACATGATTCTGTGGGGGCCATTCCTATTTGAACCACTGTAGGAGGAAGGGTTTATTTGGCTTACATATCCAGAATCATAGTCCCCTGGGGAAAGCAAAGTCAGGACCTCAAATAGGGCAGGAATCTGGAGACAGAAAATGATACAGAGGCCATGGAGCAGAGTTATTCACTGGCTTTATTCCCATGCTTGATCAGCCTGCTTTCTTATAGAACCTAGGATCAGCAGCCCAGGGATGGCTCCACACACAATAGGCTGAGTTCTTTGCCTTTAATTTACTAATTAAGAACATGCCCTACAGGCTTATCTACAGTCTGCAGCAGGCACTAGGCCTGGCTGTCTTAGGCGAGTATCTCTTGTGTTACACAGTCATTTCTTTAACACCACTCACAATGCCTTCACCTGATGGCACATTTTGCCATTTTCCAAGTTTAACACTAAAAAAGAGGCAAATTTAATCTCTCCAGCAATTGTCATTTCCTAAGGGGTTTATTGGGCACTCAATCTCAGCCACAGCTGTGTCGGGAATTGACATGTGCACCTATAAATAGTAAGAATGATAATCCATGTTAGTTCTATAGGAAGGGCAAATGAAGGTCAATAAGGCAATGACATTTCCACAGTGCCAGAGTTACAGTGGTTTCCAATTATTATTTCCTCATTTCCAATGACAAGAGGCTGTATAACATTTAGCATAAAGTGCAACCCTCACAATGAATTTGTAGAGATAGATATTTCATATTATATAGTATCTGAAAATCTATAAGGTAAAACAAGAAGCAACCAATGAGGAGACATTAAATATAATCAGAGAACTCCTGCAGAAAAGAGGGAAAAAAACATGAAATTTTTTACAAGTAATTAATCTTGCTAGAGACAAGTTGAGCAGGAAGCAACTAGAATACCAAGGACATCCTTTAAGATTTTTTCAAAGTTATCAAAGAGGAAAAAACAGTAAAAACATGCACATGCTATCCACCTGATATAGTCAAGTGGGCCTGGGGAACCTTGAGAATCTTCCATCGTATTTGTATGACACGGATGAAGGTTCTACTCACAGTATTTCCCTGGGCAGTTGAAAAGGAAAGTGAGAACCTGTTCATTTCAAAGTAATTATCACCAGCACCTCCAACTGATAGGCATCCTCACTCTGATCTTCAAGACTCTGCTTATGAAGCCCATTCCTCCTGCACGTCATCTCCTGACACTCTTACTTCATCCCCTCTCCTCCTCTGGATGCTTCAGAATCCAGGGATGCTCAGCTGCTGAAACCCATCTGCTTTGGTCCCTCACTGCCATCAGCTTTTACTCAACTGTCTCGTACATATGGAGGACTCTAACCCTGACAATTCTACACTTTCTATCCACCCCATGCACACTCTACTGCACATGTAGTGTACCTCCTGTCCTAGCAGATAGGGGCATACTTCTCTTTCAGTGGAAGTGGTTTTGGTCAGTTTTCTTCTGGTCAAGGGGCATTCCACATTTGTCACACCATGGACATTCAGTAACTCTCTGTGAAGATGACTGAGAGGTCAACAGAGGCCCTAGTTATAAGAGCATTTCAGTAACATCCACCTGAAACAATACTAGTATTGCTGAGGTCAGCATTTGACCTCCATAAATATTAATACATAGGGTCCACGTCTTTGACAAAATTGAGATTTTTTTATATAGTTTCTGAATACACAGACACTATTTTACAAAGAGGTTAAAAACTACAGATAAAGATAAGAGGAGGTGCCCTGTTCTGCTTTCCAGCCCAAGTCCAGCCAAAGGCCTCAGAACAGTTCCAAGTGCAGTTCCAAGAACACACCAGCATCATCCTTGAGGGCCACTGCCCTACACTCTTAGGTAGAGGCTAAGGCTAGATAAATAGACAGCTTCTCCTACTCATATGTGCTTGCGTTTTTAATTTTAAATAAAAATTACCATATTAAAATGTAAGGAAGAACAGTATTATAATAATGTCAGCGACTGCTGAAAAGGGGCTTTTATCTGGTATCGAATAATAGTGTCTCAGGGAATATCTACAGCATTTCAGTGAAAGCAAAGAAATACACAATTTTCACCTTTGCCCTGAATGCAGTGTGTATTAAAAACAACTTCTATTTAACTGAGTTTAAAGAGTCTAATAATTCTAGCTCCCAACGGTCACAATAACTGTTTCTTATAATTCCAGTAACAGAAATTCCTAGATTAATATGCACTGCATAGATTACTGGGGAAAACTATTTGTTGGCAAAATAAGCAAATAAAACTTCATTTTATATGAAGGTTTTTTTAAAATTTCAGCTATTTTCATCAAAATTTATCAGTTTTTATTTGCATAAAAGTAAGTAGACTATCAGCCAGGTGGTAGTGGCACATGCCTTTAATCCCAGCACTTGGGAGGCAAAGGCAGGTGGATCTCTGTGAGTTTGAGGCTAGCCTGGTCTAGCTTTAGTTTTAGCTAGAAACTAAAGAACCTGTCTCAAAAAAATCAAAAATTGAACTGTCATTAATAAAGCAATTTTTCTTATTTAAAATATTATTTGAAGCCTTGTTAATCTCTGGCAAGTCTCAGATTTCTCCAAGTATAATTACAAACACATAAAAATGATGCCTCTAAATGATAAAACTCATTAGAAAACTAAGGAATGCTTATATGTGCAGAAGGACGCAAATGTAGTCATAACTCCCACACTGTCCTTTCAATCAAGGATCTTCAAGTACCATTAAGTCCTTTTGAAAACAGGAGCTCAGAGCAAGGGTAGACAGAGAACACATCATGCTGCTCACCACGCCAGCCGCCTCCGCGAGGGCGCTGCCTACTCACAGGCACACCCGCCGTGACAGAGCACAAAGCACATGAGTAATGAAAACGCACACGGTGCTCTGCTGCAGTGTCCTCGGGAGCTGGTGCCCATGGCAACGCACCAGCAGCAGCTTCTTTAAGGCCTCTTCCAGACACGCAATGCTTTTCTTCTTCTGATGTCTTTGGCATTTTACTCAACCTCTGGAAAACAACACCCACTAAAGAAGGGTGTGGCCACTAGAAGGGAACTGCAGACTCAAGGGAACACAGGCAGGGGGGGATGTCAACAGGTTATTGATTATGTCAGCATATGTTAGTGATGCTGACCTGCGTCAACTAACTTACCGTGTTTGCGCTAGACTGCTAGCAGCAAACAGCTGCAGGGGAGAAACAGGCTACCAGATGCCATCTTACTGAAGTTGACTGCAATATCTCGTGTTCTATCAAAAGTATCACCTGTGATATTAATAATGCCAACTAGGCACACTCATACTTGGATTATAAAATTCAGGCAAATATGTAATTTACAGTATCAGTTAACAAGAATCATTTAGTCTCTCAAATTGAAATCTTCAGTGTACTAGTTTCTCTTAACATAGATTATCAAATTTATTCTACCATATATAAAAAAAGTAAAATAAATTCCACAGAATTAGGATTTTGTTTATTTGTAACATTAAAAACTTCATACCAATATGGTAGCTTATGCCTGTAATTCCAGCACTCTAGAGGCAGAGGCAGAAGCAGGCATGTGTTAGTGAGTATGAGGTTAATTTGACTACAAAATCAGTACTAGGCTTGCCAAGGCTACATGGGGAAACCCTATCTCAAAACATCAAAAAATTAAACCACATATACCAACTACAAGTTTCGTATGAACATTAATTTGAGAATTACTTTCCTGTCCTTTTTCTTGGTTACTGACTGAGGAGTGATATTTAACTGGCAACTTTATGTAAGGAAACACGTCCCTTCATACTTTTAGCTCTCTCTTAGCGAGTCAGGAGCCACGCTCCTTAGTTCTTTGTCAGCTGGGTTGCCCTTTCTCTATGAAGAGAGGAAGAAACAAATGTCAGAACCTAGTTACCAGTAACCTGCAGCTGTCAGTGCCAGGGATTTCTCAGTTGACTTCAGAGCTGTGAGGTCACATGACTGAAACTGATAATGTAAAAATGAAATGAAAACATTAAAGTTCAACATGGAGGAGAGTAAAATTCTTACTTTTAAAAATAATTTACTCCTTTGGCAAAAAAATGTACTGAAACTTAGCTGCAGAAATTACAGAGCAGAATAATTAAAAGGAGGAATTCTGGCAACTGAAAGGCTTCTCCAGAAGCTCAGAGGTGCTTATGAGATAGATGTTAATAACCGTGTCTGAATTCCTAACCCCAAATATTCAGACGACAGAAATGGAATGAACTTGCTTTTGTCTTTTAAATCATACTATTAAACTGAGATATATTTTTATAATATTCAAAACCTTCAAAAAACTCTACAATAATTCTAAGAGTGTTAAAGGTATAAGTCATTTTTAAACTTAGTTTGGGAGTTTGTCAAAGACCAAGTTTCTGTGTGACCTGAGAACCAATATTCCCTCACTTCAGGCAGATATGAATTCAAGAGAAGGGGTAGCCGCCAAACTGCAGTGAAGAGGCCTTCAGGCCATCCTAAACTGTTGTCTTGGTCGCCCAGTGTTCGAGCTGATGCCTGCTGTGCTCTCTGTGGCACTGCGGATCTGACCAGACACAAAACGAGCAATGGACGCCTTAAGTCCGTCATTTGTCAAAAACCAAAATGAAACCCATGCCTTCATTTGAGTTACGAAATGAGGGCCACCTTATGGAAAAGCCTTCCTGCTCCTGTTGTTACTCCCCACTGCTATTTAGAACTGACCTTCAGTGTTATTCACCCAACAATCAGGAAGCAAGCAGGTAAAGTATTCATAACTCAAGAGACAATGCAAATGGGTCATCTTGGAATATTCACTTTAAACTGGAATTCTCAAATACATACTTGGGTTTATGATTCCAGAGGGCTTATTTCTCTGACAAGGGCAGGGCCATTAAAATCTTTGCAGATACATTTCAGAAATGGTTTGCACACTGGACAGTTGCAAAGCAGTTACTACCTTGTTTGAAATGGATACAATAATAACATGGGTAGAACAAATGACAGCCATCAATCAAAATATTGGCAATTATAAAATGTTAGGCAAAAGTGTCACACACACACATACACACACACACACACACACACACACACACACACACGGCACACGAAAGCTGGAGAAAAGCTATTAGGGAGAATGAAGGGACCAATGAAGATGAAGAAAGGCAGGGAAGAGAAAGGGACGAATTTAAGCAAGGTACAACAATATGTAGAAAAATGTCACACACAAAACATTACTTTGTATGCTAAGTAAAAAGTAAAACATAAAAGTGAATTAATCTCATAATTTCTCTAAGAACAAGACTTTAGAAAAAAGAATAAATATATGCTATATGATGCTATTTTCACAGAGGTTTAAGAGATGCTAACCGACAGGACAGGCAGTGTAACAGTGGCTGATTGGGGTGCTGCAGAAAAGCCAGGGAGGAATCACAGGGAAGGACCAGAGAATAGGAGGGTGTCAGATGTGTCCATCGCCTTGTTGGGGTAAGGGGCTCAAAGGATTATATACATGTCAATAAATAAATACTTTATACACACTAGTCTGTGTATCAAACATAGACCACTAAGTCAGTTTTTAAAAAGAAAGGAAAGAAAAAAAAATCATGGTTATAAAGTGAAGATGTTTGGCCGTTATTTTCTCAAAAGTGAAGTGAGCTTCACTCTTTAAAGAAAAAGCCTAATAAGTTTTATGTCCAGGGATAAAAAAAAATCTTTCAAAATAAAATTAAAATTTTAGAAAACAGGCTTTTGTTACCATGAGCCTGAGAGTGTCCCCATTACTTTCTTAATGAGATTATGTGTGACATTAATGAATGTGCTCCTTGGATATCATAAAATGAACTGTGTCACCATCAGAAAGATCTGTATATGCTAATGACCTGATATTCTCCAAATGACTCAGCCATCATGCTGCAGAGTCATGCATGGGCAAAAGACGCATTTTAATTGCATATCAACCAATGGGCTTAATATAAACTTGCAAGGAAAGTTCATTAATAGGGTTTTAGATTCCACAACAAAACTAGTTTTTTAGAAAATGTAGCAAAATCTATTGTGGTAGGCAGGACAGAAAGATGGTGTCGCACATGCTCCATGTTAAACCCGGGATACTATGAACACTAGCTATCACTCTCATACATATGTTCAGTCAGATGGCAGAGCTGACCTTCTTCCAGGACCATTATCTAAGTGGATTCAGTCTCATCACAACAAGTCCCCAGCAGGTAAGGAAAATGTAAATCTGAGAAATCTAATACCTATGGAGTGTCTGGCAGGCCAAACATGTGATGTGAAGACACACAGAACATGTGGGAACCCCAGGCCATACAGACAGGACAGGAGTCTGCCAATACCTGAGCAATCCTGATAGGAGATTAGTCCCAAAAGTCCCTAGATAAGAGCTAGACCTCACATTTTTAAAAAAAAGCTTGAGAAAATCCAGTCAAAATTCAACTTCTAATGGACACTACGGTGAGGTAATAAATGAGTTACTTTAAGCTCCTAGACGACAGAAGTTTATTACAAGCTACACACTTGTCAATCAAGGCAGGCATCAAGTTGAATGAATCATACTGCTGAGTTTTATCTCCAAGGATGTCCACAGGAGTGGAAAGTGCTTGGGTGCTGTTTGCAAAGTAAAGAGAGAAAAGAAAAGAAAAGAAAAAAACAAGCAAAGAAAATACACTAAAATACTGATCAGATAAACCACATAAATTTTACTAAGGGGAATGCTTTACAATTATGTCAGCAGATGGGTAGAAGTGACTGGTAACTGGGAAACAATCACCAGTTAAATAAACAGGAAAAGTCAAGACAGGAGCAGTGCTATGGCACAGAGAGACCAGAGCCTGCTGCCTCGAAGGTGTTCCCTTTCGTAACGTGTACAGAACAGCAGTGTATACTCGCCATTGCACTGCCATACGTGTGTCTGGATATGCTACACAACTGTCTTGGGTTTTATCCAGCTCATGTTTGCCATCTGAACCTGGCACCCATGCTAATGAGTTACTTTTCTTCAAGTTTGGCCTACTCCCAAATCTAAGCTTTTTTTGGTAGCATTTCTTACTAACCAAGAGTTTCATCTGTACCTACACAAATATCAGCATGCATTTATGCTTAAACATCCTATTCTATTAATAACTCTATGCTATTCAATTGTTCCTAAGTTTTTAGAATGTGCTCGTTCACGTACAGATCACAGACAGTGCCATTTTGAATAAGTTAGTGAGAATCTATGTTAATAGATGGAGTATTTCAGCAGCAGGCAAAGTAGTGTGATAAGACAGGATGCTAACCCAAACCAGTGGAAGCATTCTACAGGTCACACTGACCAGGGAATCTACAGCACTGGGTTACAGTTACAAATAATTTTCTTTTAAAATAAGTGAGGTAGATACTAAAAGAGCCAAGCAAACGCTTTTGGGTTATAAAGCACTGTAAACTGTTTATCTCTGTCAACAGGGAGAAAGAGAACCAAGAAAAACCTTAAACAGACCACGCCAGTTTGAGGTTGCCCATGTTTGTCGCTATAAGGTGATAAAGAGCTAGAGGCATGAAAATGTCCCGAGAAGATTCCCAGCCTTGTGTTAGCCACACATGAACACAACACATAGTTCACAAGTGGCCGTGAAAGAATGTGTGGAGATGGGTTTACAAATGGCAGACAAGGACAAGACAGAAGATGGTTCCTGCAGTGCTATCAAGTCACACTAATGCTCAGTTTTTCTAAGCACCCTTTATACACAAACATTATCCATAACTGAACTCCACGTGGAACTACAGTCTAACAAATCTGTCTCAAAAATGTTGGTTTTTCAAGAAGCTATAAAAATATTGAACATTTTTGTAGGCTTTGTTATCAGGAAAATGTCATGCAAAACTCCTTGAAAACTTTACAAGGAAACATCAAAGAGACTGAACATAAAAATGCAATAAAACATGATATTAAAATGTCATCAAGTAAATTGCTCAAATAGCATTACCTGGGACCAGTTCCATAATGATGTAGACAGGCTGTCTTTGTGTGCACACGCCTATAAGTTTGACAATATTGGGGTGATCATATTGCTTGAGAATTCTAGATGTGAAAAAAAGTATATAAGTTTCTCAGTTAAATAAAACAAAGTTTATTTATGATCATTACCATAATGTGTGCAATTAGAATAAACTTTAATCATAACTCAATTTTTAAAGTATCAGTATGACTTGAAAATACTGATAAGCTAAATGCCTATCAATGGGTATTGATAAATATGGGCAGCATAGCACAAGAGCAAATGAGCTGATCATCCTTAAATACTTCTTTAAAAATTAGTTTCCACTTCGATGCTTAATAATCACGCTCATTAGGAATGACACATGGAATTTGCTTCAAAACATCTACTCATCCTCACATCATCCCACACTGGCAAATGTCACAGACATCACTTCACTACATGAAAGGTTTCAGACTGCAAAAACAAGAGTTCTTAAAAAATGGCCTAACAGAAGTGATCAAATGAGAGTTTCAACCGAGGCCGAGGCTCATTTGGTGTGGTCATTTGAATAAGCACAGTATTTCAGTAGAGGTTACACAGTAGGAAACATCCCTAAGCAGGACTTCAAGCATGGATTAAAAACAGAACAGAACCCTTTTTACCCTGATATTATAATTCACTCCTCTGGGAAAACTGCCACATTCTTTCATATGAAAATGAAAAAAAGAATAACTAGAAAAAACATATTTTGTGCATACACAAATAAAGAACAAACTTTAAGGGAAACATTTTAGATTTAAAATAATGATCCACAAATGAAAATAAACTAGGAAAAAAATCTATAGATAAAGAAAATACTAGCAATGACTTAGCAAATTTTCTAATAGAAATTAAAAGTCAAGTTTCAAGAATATTTGACTTTAATACAAAATGTTGCTGGACAGTGGTAGAGCAATTCTTTAACCCCAGGCAGGTAGTTCTCTCTGTGTTTGATGCCAGCCTGGTTTATAAAGAGTGTTTCAGGACAGTCAGAGTTACAAAGAAAAACTCTGTCAAAAAAAAAAAAAACAGAAAAAACAAAAATAAAAAAACAAAAACAAAACAACAACAAACCAAAATGACGTTTGTAATGTTGAAAGACAGTAAAGAAACTGCACAGAACAGCCAGCTATATGATGTAGCTGATGTGAGAACAGCCAGCTATATACAGCTGATGGCTATGGAGGAATAGTCAGAAGATTTAGTGAGCAGAATTTATATTTCTAATATCAAACTTCATAATTTCAGTTAAAATAAATTAAACCTTTTAATTTACAAAGTAATCACAATTTTAAAAGTAAGAAACATGTTTTGAAGCACTGTTAAACACCTGCTGACTGTCCACAGAATTTCCTATAACGCACATGAAAAGACTACAACTTCATTCCTCAGACAGCATTTAAGTATTTAGTATTTAACTTTATTCCATGGCCACAGACATATTTAGACTATGACTAGAGACGTGCATAAAGACATCCACGCGATGTGTTTAGCTCCCTCACCCTGCCGTCTCCTGATCTCCTCACCCATCCTTCCTTCATACTTTTATTTAATTTACCCTGCTCATATTATACTTTCACTTTTAAATATGTGATCGGTATAATTGATCTCATAAACAGGCAGATTAGTTTTAGTTATCTGTAGAACAAGGATAGGTAAGATGGACCATTCAATTTTAGTTAAGAATATAATGTAGAGAAGAAAGTCACCTTAAAAAAGAAAGGTTTTTTTTAAACAAATGACAGACACAAAACAGAAAAAGAAATCTGAGATTCTTGAGAAAGGAACCAAATGTATAATACCCAAAAAGAGTACAAGATATGTAAATACAGCTAAAGGTATATATGAGATACGCAAATGTAACTACAGCACTACATATAAACACATATGCGTAGTAAAATAAACAATGCTGCAAGGCTTTTAAGGACGTGGAGATAATTACGCTACTGATGGTCCGTTGCTACCATGCCTGACTGACTGGTCTCCAGGCCAGCTCAGACCAGAAACTGCTCCCTCACCATGAAAGTGCTCACTCCAAGAAGGTCCTAAAGGTGCTGATTCTACTTTAGCAAATCAGCGCTCAGGAGATGCTTTAACACTCACCTCACAGTGAATTTAATACAGCAGATTGATCAACACAGTGAATTACAAACACAAATTTTATATTATTTTAAAGAACTCACTTGGCTTCCTGTAGAAACTTTATTTTTAGTTCCTGAGGAAGATCTTCCTTGCATGTTTTAACAGCGACTGCGGTTTTATCCTTCAGTGTGCCCTTATATACTTCACCAAAATTCCCCTGAAAAGGATAGAAGCATTGTTGGACATATCTGACAACCCGCAAATCTTTGCTAAAAATTCAAGAGAGCATAAAATGAAGTATTTTGAGTTAGTCGAACTACCGTGCTGTTTATTACTGTCTTTAAACCGTAGGAATTACGGGCAACAGCCCTCTCCAGGGCCACAGGGTAATTTTCACTAGAGAAAAAATTGTTGCTTGGCTTCGGCAAAAGGAGAACCCCACATTAACACGGCCATAAGTATAGAGGGTTTCTCCCACCGACTACTCTATCCCTTAAGCACTCTATCTTATTAAACTAAGACCACTGTGATTAAAGATAAAGCAAAGATTCTGAGAGAGAACTGCAGGTCTGCTGCAGACACAGGTTGTCGGCCAGGGTGGAAAGGAGGCTCACTCAAGCGTCAGTGTCAGCAGTGGAGAACTAACACTGATAACATTCGTCTATAGCCGGCATCTACTTTGATACATATGCCTTATAGTCAGTGATTTAGAAGAGAAGAAATCCACACTGCAGAAAAGATCAATATGACCAACACCTTCTCAAGGAGCTCGTTTTTCAGTATCCCTCAGGTTCTTATTACTGGCTTTAAGCCGGAACTCTGTCCTCTGTTCTTATATTTCCCAGCTTCGAGACTTTGTCTCCACTACCCCTCATCATGGCTGTCACCCACTGAGAATACTCCCTTTGAACTCAAGTGTCATGCCACTCTGACATGGCTAAAGCCCTGAGCCCCGCCACCACATCAACTGTAAACTCACGACAAAAACCTCTGCGGCCCTTACTACGGCTTGGCCGCTTTTTAGATCACTTGCAATCCCAGTCTTTCAGGTAACTGGTTTGCACTCTACTCTCTTTTCAACACTCCTCTCATTCTTAGCTGCTGCTGCTGCTTCTGAAACAAAAACAAAATAAAACAAACCCCAAAGTAATCCCGACGAAATCACTGGACTCTCAGTCACATATCTGCCTGCCATCTTCCTCCCTGAGTCACAGATGCAACACAGAGTCTATGTGTTAATGAACTGCGAGCATTTCATGTGGTCCTTACATGGTGCAGCCCCGAAAGCCTTCAATGAGTTCTTTCCCAGCTACAGACCAAATGCCGTTCTTTCTCTTACAGAATCGCTGTCGATGCGCTGCCCATGCCATTGCTTCCTTTAGCGGCAGAGTCGGAGTTACAGCCTTACCAATCTCAGGCCTCTCTTAAATCAGCCTGCCTGGGCTGCAACAAAACTGCCTAGTCATCACTGCTAGCATCTTGCAAACCCTGACTCCCCTCCAGCACCTGACACCAGGCAGCGGTCTCTCCCCTCCCTGTTTTAGCTTCTCTTAGTTTCTAAGTATTAATAACAGCTAACAGCTCCTGGTTTTCTGCCTTCCTAATTGTTTGCTTTTTTTTTTTCTACAACTTCTTTTGAGGACTGCTTTTTATTCCCCTAGCCTCTTGGTGCTGGAATGACCAGGGCTCAGTTCTTACCCTCTATTTATATCTGGAATAGTCATCTTGTTTAACCTCAGCACTTGTTACTCAGCTGGCTTTCCTCACTGCCTTGCAGAAATCTAATAAAGTTGATGTGTCACGTACTTTTAACCTGCTACACTTAGAGCTGGCCTCTGTCTCTCAATCCCTACAACATCCATTAAGATATACAACTGGTTCAGCTTCAAAATGTATCTAAATTTACTTCCTCCTAGCTGCAACCCTGCCCTAGCACCAGTTTTCACTATCTAACTGCAGTTCTTGCCTAATGCCCAGAGCCACCTTCCCAAAGTGTAATCACGCTGCTCTCCTGGAAGTCACCTGCCAGCTCCACATCCTTTGTGCTAGGAGTTGAAGGTGTTAGGAAACCCAGGCAGGCATTGTATCATGTGCATCTTCGTCATCCTGATGACTTCTTCCTCCTATAATTCCCTTTACTTGTTTGATCACAACCAAACTGAGTCTTTTCCTGGGCAGGTGAGTTCTGCACTGGCTAATCACTTTGCCTAACCCTCACTGGCAGCTGTGGTGGTGTTTCTGGCAAGTTCTAATTCAAAGGTAATCAGTAATAAGATCTGCCTAGACTATTTCCTTTAAGAACGACAAGACAACACTTGACTAACAGGCAGCCCCAAGCCACTCCACTTTTCTCAGGACTCAGTGCTTCACTGTTGCCCATCCCCTGCTGGTCAGAGCAGAAGCACTATGGGGACAAGGGATTTCTCTGCTTGTTGTACATACACCATGCACCCAGGAGAGTGCGATACATCACAGGCATATGGTAAGTGTTGGATGACTTAAAAAGGCAACACTAGAGTAATTGCGGTTTAAGGCTATGGTACTGAATGAAGAAGTTAAACTCCTTCATTACTTAACAATCACTACTGAAAAGTCTGGCTCTCTTTTAACTACTCATGCATTCTCAGTGTACAAAAAATATTTAGAAAAGGTAGTAAAATATTAATGACAAATTATGTTCCAGTATTAAAAACACAAAAGTAACACCAAATAATGTCTTTTTAAAAAAATTTTCTTTAAAATATTTAAACTTGTTGAGATTTTCATGCCTAGTCATTAAAAAGTAAATATTCTATGAAACAGCCTTAGTAAGAAAGCCATTCTGGTTACATATCAAGTTCCAGGACAGCCAGGGCCATACATGTCTCCAAACAAACAATTAAAAAATCAGACCATTTTCTTTAATTAAAAATATTTTTGCTTAGTACTAAAAAAAAAATCTGTCCTTGTAAACATAGTCTACTTCAGTGTTTTAGGTTTGAAATTATCATTTAACTATATTTTCAATGAAATTATTCTCTTTGTAATAAATTTGGACCAAACTGCTGCTGGGTTATCCCAGCAATATTGTTACCATATTTAAGACTATTTCCTTCTGAATTAGGAGAGCACCTCAGAATAAACATAGATGCCTCTTTTAGCTTAGGTTCTTGAAAATTAACTTACTAAAATTTATTGGCAAATAATATCTGTTTTTCAGCAGCAACCAGATGCTCCCATTTGGAAAAAGCACTTAAACAGCAAGTGCTAAGAGTCCTAACAAGGGGAGGACTTCAGCAAGGATCTATGGTTTCAATGAACTGCATGCTTTTTGAAAACTGGAGGAAATGGTCATGATCACTTTTGAATAAAAATGGATCATTTAATACTTACTTAAAATGCCAGACCTCAGTTGAGTCTAGCACTTATCACACACAAATTATATAAAAACTTACCAATAACAATATCTAAACTTTACTTTAGATATAGTTATCTAATTTGCTATCTAATTTTTCACAGTGCATCAGGAAGCTACACCCAATTCAAATTTCACATATAAATGTCTATAATTAAGTCACTGACAAACTATTATTTATGCACTAGAACCTGAATAATAATGATTGGCAGGTCTGTGAAGAGTCTATTTGACGAGACTGCCTTTATTGTTGGAAATAATGCATTTCAATATGGACTGTGACTTGGAGGAAACTTCAAACAAAAGAGCAGGAAAAGGAACTTTCACTGTCTAAGACTCATCCTTACCCACCACTGACATAGCCAGTTTCAAAATAGGTATTTGAAATAAAACACATCTTGCTCACAATATTTAGATAAACTTATACTTCTTCCAGATAAACATATTTCTTCTCCTGCCCCCATCTCTCCTGTGGGGGAGTGTACATGTTCCACAGCATACATGTAGAGGTCATGTAGGTTCCTGGCATTGAACTCAGGTGGCCAGGCTTAAGGGAAGCACTGCTAACCCTACACCATGCTCCTGGCCCACATTATTTTTATGTTAGAATACTGCAGGGTTATGAACTTTCCTGATGGTCCAAGAAGCAATACTTTACTTTTTCTGAATTACTGAGTACAACTGAAAGCAGAGTGACTACTGAAGGTCCAATGAAACTTTCACTACCTCATAGCTTCTTTCCTTCATTCAACAGTTTTTGGTTTTGATAAAACCATTACTACGGCTCTGACCTTTCAGGGAAAATATACACTATTTTTAAAGATAAGAATCATCACAAGCCTTTCAAAGATCACCACACATCTACCTCAGCGAAAGTCAGAAGATTTCTAGGAGATACGATACCATCTTCTTATAGATTAATTACTTAATTAGTATTTATGTACCTTGACATGTGACAGAATATTAAAAAATGCTCTGAATAGCAATACAAAGTGTTCATGGTTAATATCAAAATGTCTTATTTAGTACAGCTGATGGCATACCTTGCCCAATAGTGCTCCCAATGTAACATCTTCATGATTGAGAATCCATTTCTTATCCTACAGCAAAAGTAGAGAAAAAGATGAATTGTTAATCCATGCAAGAATACAGTTGCTATAAATTCCTCCGAGGAAGGAAGTGCAAGCAACAGCATACTAAGAAGCTGTAACTGCAACATGGTACAAAATAAGACTCAAGGAAGGCTACTGTACTGACAGATATTAAAATCAATACTGTAGCAAAATTCTTTCAGAAAGTGCAGCTTCAAACCATGTGCACCAACCCAGAAGTGATGCACAAGGTATGCTCTGCACCCAGCACACAACCCTGACTGTTGCTGTCTGTCTTAAAAAGCCGTGTGACAGTACATCAGAGTTTCACTTTTCCATGGAAACCTTCCAATTCTCACTCTCCTTCAAACACAACCTCTTCTATGGACTACATTCCCCACTCCTAAGAGCTGTTTTTTAATGCATGCAAACATTATGATCGCAGCTTTCTGTGATATTGCCCATAGTCTCATGTCTTCCCCAGCCTTTCCTGGGGCATAGCAAAGCAACATGCATCAAGTACAATGTCACTGGGATGTGCAAGGCAGTGGTGCAAACATGCCACTATAGAATGCTATATCCCTGTCTGAGCTGAGGAGCCAATGAAGGAGGACACCAGTGTGTAAAAACATAGCTACAAAAATCACAAAAATATTATAATGCTAGAATGGTACATAGGGCCATTTTAAAAGAAGGAAGAAAAAAGAAATAAGGCAAGGGATAGGTTGGAGTGGAGAGAAAATAAGAAAATGGAAAATGGTAGGGGGTGAAGAAGGGGAGGCAGAAGTAGACTTCAATATTCTATTCATTATTTTGTTTTTTACATTGTAGTATAATTTTTCTATTATATAGAAACATAATTATGACCTATAGTATGAGTCATAATAGGTAATCAAATATATTTAAGTAAAACTGTAAGTGGTTTTAAGATGTCCTTTGACAGCAATTTGAAGGGCTCCATCTTTAGAAACGTCATGTGACAAGCATTCACCTATCACCCTGACAGACAAGTTACCACAGGCATTTGTTTTTAAAGGGCAACTTACATAAACAATATTTCAACCTAAATGTTAAGCTCAGCTGATGGAAGACGATATGGAAGGCGAGCTGTGGGGCTATGGGAGGGGTCCAACAGGCAGTAAACACAACTGGGGGGCTGGCAAAGCCATGCCTGAGTGAGCCTTGGAGAGGCAAAGTCTCAAGGACTGTGTGTCCGGAGGACCTCAAGCTGTCACTGGGCATAGCTCTGAGTGGTGTCTTCGTGGTCAGCACATCCCTCATTATGGATTGCATGCCTCTGGTTGGAGATTTACCACTTAGGGTCAGTTTCAAAATTCCATGCTAGGCCCAGTCTTGCTCTCTCTCTGCCCCATCTCAGAGCTACCATGCCTCTGCCTGTTGCCATGATCCCACCACGATGATCAGGGATTAACCCTCTGAAACTGTGAGCTAGCCTCAGTTAAATGTTTTACTTTATGAGCTGTCTTGGTCATGTTGCCTCCTCACAGCCATAGGACAGTAACTAAGACACAAGACATCTTCTCTAACAACTAAAACAAACTTGGAAATCATTTCTCAATACACTCAGTAACTATGCACACTAAGTAACCCAATAACTAAATAATATAATCTAAATAATCCATAGATTATTATAGATTAAGGTCATGGAAAATTGGGTAAAAACTTAATTAAAAAATAAGAAAATTTATCAGAAATTGTGGAGTACAGCAAAAACAGTATTTAAAGAGAAATTTTAATACATCATAGGCATATTCAGAAACAAAGGAGTGCTCAAGTCAATGACTAAGATATTTACTTTAAAGACACCAATGCTAGAGGAAACAATACTAAGCACAACAGAAATCGTAATAATCTTTAAAGGTTCCAAAGCAATAAAGAGCTCAGTGTACAAAGAACTGACTTAATCTCTGGTTGACTCTGTCTCCAATCAGAGTTAAGACAGGATCTGACACACATATAAAGTTTCCAATATAAACCAGACTGATTTCATGGCAAGATAACTGTAGTCAACAATAATTTCAAACTCACTTAAAGATGTATTTAAATAATGTTAACTACAAAAAAAGGTTATCACTTTCTTTCTTGGCTAAATGCAAGAAATATCTTTGAGCCTCTAGACAGATGTCAGAGATGCCAGAAGTGTTTAAGGCTCCAATTCTTTAACTAGATCTTAAATGACTTCAGAGTGAGGGCATCTAAGAGAACCAGTCAGGATCTGCTACAATACAATCTCTGGCCTGTGTGGACACATGACGTTCCGGTTGGTGGGTGTGTCACCTGGTCCATGAATTACTCCTTGGAAGGTGGACTCACCTTCACCTATGAACAAGATTACTTGGATAATTTGCCTTTTTTGAGATGCTATGATTCTCTTTCTTGGAATATCCACCCGAGTGGAGTCCCCACAAGCCAAGCGGCCATGAAGTTTCAACTGGACCTGCCTGCTTTTCTGTGTCCTAAGAAAGGTGTAACCTTTCCTTTCCCTGTCTGTTTCTTTCAGAGGCTGGCCAGAACTCAGACGTGCTGTCTGGGCTTCCTTACTCTTCCTCGAAAGTTCCCCCGCTTTGCACGTGCTCCCGGCATGCCACGATCTGACCTCCACGCTGCCTTAAACAGCATGCCTATTTTGTCTTTCTCTTCATCCTCCTTCTCCAGAATGTTTCTGAGAGTCATAGTTTGCCTGTCTTGGGACGTTTTTATTTTAAACTCTGCTGAGTTTGTCCTCCAAGCTGTCTAAGGTAATGAGCAGATAACTACACTGGTTAGGCTGACCCAAGCGTTTACAGTGCATCTGTAGCAAAGACCACAAGCTCACCTTCCCTGGTGACTACTTTTTAAAAGACTGCTTCTTATTAACGAATCAATCCCACACCAGTTATGTTTTAAGGGGTTATTTATTTGGCGGGGGGTAAAACTTACATACACCATAAACCGTCAGGAAGGGAGCCTAGTCGCTGGAGCAGGAGCCGGGAGCAGCAGCTGAGACCGAGCACCGGAACCAAGAGCCAGAACCAAGAGGGCCTATTCCGGATATGCTTCTCTTTTTAAAAGAGAAATATACCACGCCCCAGTGGGCTGGTATTTCAGCAGCTATTGGCTGACGGAGCGGAAGTCGCTCCCCGCTGCACTGTGGGCTCGTATTTCAGCGACTATTGATTGAGGCAGCGGAAGTTACTCCCACAACACCTCCCCCTTTTGTTTAAGTAAGAGAGTTCTAAGCCTACTACGAAATTATATACAGTAAGTACAAACCTACACAATTATATACAATAAATACAAATATCCTATTCTAACTAGCTTAAGTCTTGTATAAGAAATAACTTGGCCACGTCATGAAAAGAAAGTAACTACGTTTATATAATCTTCAATCCCATCAAAGATCTGAGAAGGGAAATAATGTTACCTGAGTAATTAGGAAGTGCAATCAAACTTCCAGAACATGTAACAAATCACACAGACAACTGGCTACCTGGGCAAACACCCAAAATCACGTTTGCAGCGTTGAAGCAACCAACTTTGGCCTAACGTAACTGACATACCATTTTCAAATGCAAGGAACTTTTCAAAACTATCTTATCCTGTCTTGGCAGGATATGACAGTCCTGTTTTATCCATTTACGGATACTCTGTAACTCTGTCAGTAGTTGAGGTATGGGCATTTCTTTACCCAAAGGCCAGTTCTGCCAAGAAGAAAGGCTCCAGGTGGAGTGTCTTTGGTGCTCAACATTCTCTCGGGAATAGATCAGTGTTGCCAGGAGCAATTGTGTCTCCCTACCACAGAACTCTGAGTTAGATTAAAGGCCATTTTCTACAGCTCTTTGAAGAGATTGAAGATTATCTATCTATACTGAATATAATGTCTATGTATCTAAAGAACCTGATTAGTCTAATTATAAATGACAAACTTAGATGACTATTGATCTATATTATTCTCAATATCTATCTAACTTAAAGACTGAAATAGTAAACAACTGTGCAATAAATGGGGACAATATAACCTCCAAGTATAAACAATGTGCAAGTATACATTGCAATATGGTAAATATATATATCAATACATAAACAATATATAAGTATCTTAGTCAGAGGTAGAAGTGTACAATGCAATATGGTAAAATATACATATATCAATACAATATATATATGTCAATACATAAAAATGTTTTAAACAGAGGTAGAAGCATGCATGCCTAAAATAGTCAACATAATTTAAGTTTGTATCAATATATAAGAATCAATACCAATATATTTGTCTAAAAACAATAACTCACAAGTACAAAGCTATTATCCCATAATCCAATTATCCCTCTTTTTTTTTTTTTTTTGATTCCTGCGCTTATAAAATTTCTCCCCCAACCCTCAACCCTATACTAATTATAACCAACCCCTAAATGATGTCCCTAAACCCAAGGACAAACTTTACTGGGAGAGGGGACGTCGTTCTCTAGAATTACTTCCAGCTGTCATGGGGGCGACGTTCTTTCTGGGGGATCCTGTGAAAGTAAAATGATGGTTAAATTTCAAGATCAATGTCTTTTAAAATTGCAAATAGTCTCTGAGTATTTTGTGGAGGTCTGGCCAGAATGTTGTACAAGATGTGCATCATTTCAGCTAACCACGTTGGCATCGTCTTGTGCATCTGGTACCCAAAACAGGTCTTGTAGTAGTGCTATCAGTATCATGATGTCATCTCAACCAGGTGGAGTTGTTGTTATGGGGCCCCATCTTCTTCCTGGAAACTTCAAATGTCACTGCAGGAAAAACTTATTGTTCATTGTGGAAAAATTAAACATTAATCATATATATTAATCATATATTAATATCATATATTATATGATTATAATAATATATAATCATATATTAATCATATAGACATATACAGACATACATATATTCAATGAAAGACATGATAGATATATTCACTGAAAGGTATGATAGATATGAAGAAAAGTAAAAATGTTTTCTAAACTCATATTTCTTTCTGTCCCATATCATGGCTCTTGACATGAGACAGAAACTCCAGAAATTCTGGGTTTTTCTTTTAACAACAGGCTTGGAATTAGAGAGGGACTGAGCCAGAGTCCAACTCTAAAACCAGCTCTATAAATTTAGAAATATGATTTAGTATATTTTACTTACAGAACCTATTCAGTTTTCTTGATAGTCCTTATTGTGCCATTATTTTCCATCTGTCAGTATTCAGATATCCAGGGTCCCTTGAACTTTTCAAAAATCAGTGTTTTCCTGTGGAGATAAGAACAGAACCCTGCCCCCATTCTATATGTTTTTCTTACCAACTGTATGAATATCATCATTGTGGATGAGCTGTCATTTCTCCTTTCCAAGAGGTTTCTCCTCTTCAAATCGAACCTTTATTAATTTTGATGGTATCCACAATTTTTCTTCTCCTGTGGAAACAAGAGCAAAACCCCTTCCCCAACGTAGCACATCTCCTGGCCTCCATTGAGAGGTCAGCACGTCTTTGAAATAAACAGGTTGGTTTAGTTCAGAAGTTTTTTCCATTATCCAATGCCTCTCTGCTGCTGTTGTTCCTTTCTCATTAGCATTAAGAAAATTCAAGGTTAATAAAGCATTATGCAATCTATTTCTGGGGGTATCTTTCGTCCCTTTCTGTTTGTTTAGCATATCCTTTATAGTACGATTTGATCTTTCTATAACTGCTTGACCTGTAGGATTGTATGGTATACCTGTAACATGCTTAATATTATAATAAGCAAAAAATCGTTTCATTTTCCTAGATACATAAGCTGGACCATTATCTGTTTTTATTTGTGCAGGTATACCCATAATGGCCATAACTTCTAATAAATGTGTGATTACTGAGTCAGCTTTTTCTGAGCTTAAAGCGGTTGCCCACTGAAAGCCTGAATAAGTGTCAATGGTGTGATGTACATATTTTAACTTGCCAAATTCTGGAAAGTGAAACACATCCATCTGCCAAATTTCATTCCTTTTAATACCCTTTGGATTAGTCCCTGCAGGCAATGGTGTTTGGTTATAAAAAGAGCAAGTAGGGCATTTCTTTACAATCTCCTTAGCTTGTTGCCATGTAATAGAAAACTCTTTTTTCAAGCCTTTGCTATTGACATGATGTTTTTTATGAAATTCAGATGCCTCCAGCACACTACCAATTAATAATTGATCAATATCTGCATTACCTTGTGCTAGAGGACCTGGCAGACCTGTATGGGATCGGATATGCGTTATATACATAGGGCAGAGCCTGTTTCTGATCATGTCTTGTACCTGGATAAACAATGAGGTCAGTTCTGTATCATCAGGTATAAATTCAGCAGTTTCAATATGCAAAATAACTCTTTCTGCATATTGTGAGTCAGTAATTATATTAAGAGGTTCTTTAAAATCCCTAAGCACCATAAGGATGGCATATAATTCTGCTTTCTGGACAGAATCATAAGGACTTTGTTCCACTTTACTCAATTCTTCTGATTTGTAACCTGCTTTCTCTGATTTATTAGCATCGGTATAAAATGTATGGGCTCCGGTTATTGGAGCATCACGGACAATTCGAGGGAGGATCCAAGAAGTTCTCTTTATAAAGTTAAGTGTCTTGCTTTTTGGGTAATTGTTATTGATTTCTCCCAAAAAATTAGCACAAGCTCTTTGCCATGGTTCATTGTCTTCCCACAACTTTTTTATCTCATCAGCAGTGAAAGGCACTATAATTTCTGATGGGTCTATACCTGCTAATTGACGAAGTCTCAATTTTCCTTTTATAATCAATTCAGAGACTTTTTCCACATAAGTTTTTAATTTTTTACTTGGTTTGTGTGGTAAAAAAATCCATTCTAAAATAGTATCTTCCCTCTGCATTAAAATTCCTGTAGGAGAAATTCTGGAAGGCAATATAACTAGAACGCAACTAAAATTTGGATCCACCCTATCTACATGTGCCTCCTGTAATTTTTCCTCAACCATCATCAGTTCCTTTTCTGCTTCAGCTGTTAACTCTCTGGGACTATTCAAATCTTTGTCACCATCTAAGGTTTTGTTTAAATGAATTATTAGATCAGGTGTTATCCCAACAGCTGGTCGTAGACTGGAAATGTCTCCTAATAATCTTTGAAAGTCGTTAAGCGTTCGTAACCGGTCTCTCCTGATTTGTGCCTTTTGAGTCTTAATTCTTTGTAAGCCTATTTTATAACCTAAATAATTAACAGAATCTCCTCTCTGAATTTTTTCAGGAGCAATTTGCAATCCCCATTTAGGTAATACTAGTTTCACTTCTTCAAACAGCCTTTCTAAGGTATCTTTGTTTTGATCAGATATCAGGATATCATCCATATAGTGGTATATTATGGACTTAGGAAATTGTTTGCGTATAATTTTCAATGGTTGGCTTACAAAATATTGGCACAGGGTGGGAGAGTTCAACATTCCCTGTGGGAGGACGGTCCACTGGTACCTCCTTGCAGGCTGAGAGTTATTATAGGTAGGCACTGTGAAGGCAAACTTTTCTCTATCTTTTTCTTGTAATGGTATAGTGAAGAAACAATCTTTCAGATCAATAACTATAAGAGGCCATCCCTTTGGTAACAGGGAGGGCAGAGGAATTCCAGATTGCAGAGGGCCCATAGGTTGAATAACCTTGTTGATAGCTCTAAGATCTGTCACCATTCTCCATTTACCAGATTTTTTCTTAACAACAAACACAGGAGAGTTCCAAGGGCTGGTAGATTCTTCTATATGTCCAGCATCTAATTGCTCTTGTACCAGCTGTTCTAAAGCCTGTAACTTTTCCTCAGCTAAAGGCCACTGTTTAGTCCATATTGGTTTCTCAGTCAACCATTGTAGAGGCATGGCTGTTGGTACCTCTGAAGAGCCATCAATTGTGTTGTGTTCTTGTATAGCTCTAATGGCTGGTTTCCGCCATCTGTAATATCTTGTAATATTGTCCTCAGAAATATGGGCTCTGGAAGCAGCAGGAATGTTAATTTGGGTATTCCATTGCTGCAATAGGTCACGGCCCCATAAATTCACTGCAATATTTGCTACATATGGCCTTAGTTTTCCTATTTGTCCGTCTGGACCTATACAATTGACCCATCTCGTGCTTTGTCTTACTCGAGATAGGGTTCCAATTCCTAAGAACTGAATATCTACCTCCTGAAGAGGCCAATGCGGATGCCAAGACTCTGGTGTAATGATACTTACATCCGCACCTGTGTCCAGTAAGCCAGTAATAAGTTTGCCATTTACACACACTCTTAGCTGTGGCCTTTGTTCATTTATAGAAGTCTGCCAGAATATTCGTTTACTTTGTCCTCTTAGATTTCTTGATTCATTCACCACATTTAACTCATCCTTCAGGCCGTTATTGCTTTTAACAGCAGGCATGGGGCATTCTAATTTCCCTGAAGAGGCATGTTCTCTGCAGTGATCGGAAATGACTGGACCACATTTGCCATGGGGGCCTTCGAGAGGCCCCCTATTGAGTTTCCCGATGGCAACGGGTTGCCCTGTTTATCTCTTGTTGACCTACACTCATTCGTCCAATGCCTGCCCTTTCCACATCTCCTACATAAACCTGAAGGCTGAGTCCTCCTATTCCTGTTATTCCTAGAAGAGGCATTATTCCTGGACTTCCATTGTCTGCAGTCCCTTTTCATGTGTCCCATTTTGCCACAATGAAAGCATTTTGTAATCTGATGTCTCCTTTTACCTTTGGAAATTGCTTCTTGTACCCATGTTTCATTGCCATAATCAAATGTATCAACATTCATTGTATGTAAAACCCATTCGTCCAAAGGCGCTGATCTGAGCTTTAAAGGCCCCAGGATCCTTTTGCATTCTACATTGGCATTCTCATAAGCCAAAGACTCAATTACTATATTTCTTGCTTCTGGATCAGGTATCCCTATTTGTACAGCCTTAGTTAGTCGTTGCAAAAAATCACTAAAGGGTTCTCTCTGACCCTGTTTGACCCTGACATACGATTCTACTCTCTGACCTGAGTCTTGAACCCTGTCCCAGGCCCTTAGAGCTGCTGTAGCACATATGGATAAAATGTTTTCATCATAAAGAGCTTGTTCCTGAGGATCAGAGTAAGGTCCTTCCCCTAGAATTTGATCTAGAGAAACCTCAATTCCTTTCGCTGATTCTTGTTGTTGTAAAAGTCTGGCCTCTTGTTTGAATAGGCATTTGAAATGCCATAAAGGTCCGTTCTCAAGGACAGCTGATGTGAGCTGGTTCCAATCTTTAGGGGTGGCCCTGTTGCTCAGAGCCCAGGATTTTAACATCTCCCTAACAAAGGATGAATGTAGTCCATAATTCACAATTGCTTGTTTAAATTCTTTCAGATCATTCATACGTATAGGCTCCCATGTATGTTCTTTAACGACCTTAGGGTTTTTGGAGCCAGTTATCTTTTCTGATGTTATTACTGGAAAGGCAGGTATAACTCTATGTAGACTGAGAGTTTTTTGAGGTGAAGGTTGCCTTTCTACCTTTTGCTCCTGTTCATCAGAGTCTATGATTTCCTCAATCTTATTAAATCTGCTCACCATTGCCTTCTGTAAGTCCTGAATCTCCTGTCCAGTATTATGCTCCAAAGCCTTCATTAACGATTCTAAGGCATGGAGCTTGTCCGTCAGAGACACGATATCCTCCTTGGACATAATCCTCATGGCATGTACTGTGCCTTCTTGTATGGAAATCCTGTCAATTAATCTATCATACCCTTTTGATAAAGTCCGATTTTCACATTCAATGGTTATAATCCTCTCAGCTAATGTTTCAGCACTTACAGTCATGGACTGGAGGTTATGCGTCATTTTGGTTGTCCCCTCCTCCAGGGCAGTGACGCTCCCTTCTAAAGAAGCAATATCAGACTGTACCTTCTTGATATTTTGGCCAGTTGACCGAGTCATATCAAACAAAGATCTATTCTCCTCCTTGAGAACTCCAAACTCTGATCTAGTCTCCTGCTTGAAAACTCCAAACTCTGATCTAGCTTCCTCCTTGAAATCTCCAAACTCTTTTTTGAGGAGGTTGGTATCAGTCTGAATTGTTCTTAAGGTTTTAATCTCTGCCCTCAGCATTGTAGATTCAGTCTGTAAGGACTGTATCTTTCTTATAAAATAGCCAAACACCAGAAAAGCAACAGATCCCAGGAATAACAAAGTAAGAGGAATATCTGAGACATCCTTCAGAATATCCTCCATAGCGCAACTGAAAAAACCATTGAACTTTTGGATAGTAATATTTTCCGACATTTTCAATCAAAGGAAATTGTACTTGTATGTATGTATGTATGTATTTATTTTCAACCGAAAAGAAAAATCTTACCTGTAATGACCGTTGCCTGCCAGTAGGAGGTGGGGCGCACCTGAATCCACGTGGCAGTGGTATTGATTGAGGAAGTAAACTCTAGAATATATACACTCAAATCCAGAGGTTAAATCCACAGATCACAAAAGGTCAGAGAGCTTCTAGTGGCCAATAAACAAGGCAATAAACAAGGCCCTGCTGCTCTGTTCAACCGGATGCAGAGGGTCGTGACACAGCCACTGCGCTGTTGCTAAAGAGGCCTAGTGCTTTGGGCCCCGTGTCCCTGTGCTGGGATTAAGGGTCAAGCTGCTTTCAGCACTCCTAATCAGTTATGGGTTTCAAACAGCTTGCTGGAACTTCAAAGGGAGCTTGCGCTGTGAGCTCTTTGACTCACGTTGCAAGGAGAAATTTAAAAATCCGTGCCGAACAGGGCAAAGTAAGCCGGCAGAGACTGTCCGGACCTGTGTATCCTGGGAGGCCGAGCTGGGGGTGGGGGGGTGGGGCGGTTCTTAAACCAAACGCTGGGCGCCAATTATTAACGAATCAATCCCACACCAGTTATGTTTTAAGGGGTTATTTATTTGGCGGGGGGTAAAATTTACATACACCATAAACCGTCAGGAAGGGAGCCTAGTCGCTGGAGCAGGAGCCGGGAGCAGCAGCTGAGACCGAGCACCGGAACCAAGAGCCGGAACCAAGAGGGCCTATTCCGGATATGCTTCTCTTTTTAAAAGAGAAATATACCACGCCCCAGTGGGCTGGTATTTCAGCAGCTATTGGCTGACGGAGCGGAAGTCGCTCCCCGCTGCACTGTGGGCTCGTATTTCAGCGACTATTGATTGAGGCAGCGGAAGTTACTCCCACAACAGCTTCTTTTAAATCAACTAAGACTTCAAAAGAAGAGAAGAGTTGGTAAGAGGGGCAACGCTACTGGAACTAAGTAACTACCTGTTTTTATCAGAATTTGGTAGCTACAGTTTCTGTTAAAGTGTGGAGTGAGAGGTGAACTCTCAGTCTGATCAATTGGATGAAGAGAGAGGCAGTCAACACACACTCCCATAAGGGGAGTTACCTAACACCTTCCTCAGACAGTGGATAGAATATTCTTACTGAGGCTGATGAGTGGGTAAGAAAGGCAAGGAACCCTGGTTATATGAAGACATTAAAATTTCTCCCAAACCTCCGAGTGCATCATGAAATTCAAAAGTAAAACTAGGAAACCACGAGGTTAGGTAGTACAGGTAGAGAATGGACTGTTTCCGGAGGGGTGAGGCTCCTGACTTTATTTCTACTAACCTCTTCTATCCATCTTTCTCTTTTTTTTTTTCCTAAGCAAAGCCATACTCTGAAGTGACGGTCACAAAACCTTGCAACAAACGCCCCCAAATAAAATGCTTTCCCCTACATTCCTGCTCTCTTCCTTTGTTGTTTGCTGTAAAGGAATGGGGGGGCTTGCACAGTTTTGATCGGTCTACACAGAACAGAATGAACAGAGGGAGTCGCAGAGTCCTTCCAAACACAGAGAGAGTAGCTTTCTCTCCCGCTCCACAAGCCTGTGACAAATGGACTAGAGAGATGGCTCAGCAGCTTAGAGCACGTGTTCTTGCAGAGGACCCAGGTTTGAGTCCTACCACACACATGCAGCCCTCAAATCATCAACAACTTCAGGCCAACAGATCTAATGCCCTTTTCTGACTTCTGCAGACTACATGTGTAGTGCAGAGACTCATACTTAGGCAAATACACATACATATAAAATAAGAATAAATCTTTATAGAAGATTATAATAAATTATGTCATCAACAGAGACAAAAACATAGAAAAGTGCACAATGTGATTCACAAAGTCAACATAGTTTTATTTAATGGTCATCTGTTTGCTGGTGACCTGTGACCATAATAAAGACCACAGACCTACATTCAAACTCTAATGATTATGCTTGTCTGATATTGAAGCTTCTAGAGATATGACTTAGATATTAAATGTGTTTATTATATTAGGATACCATTCTTTTTGTGAGTTCATGAATATTAATGTGTTTTTATGATGGCAAAATAAATCAATATCCATTTCTCTATTTATTAATTCTATCTCAATACCCAATACTATGTTATTTTGAAACATACAATCTATTTTATTTAAACTGGAGATTTTATTTTTTAAATATATTTTTAGTTTATTCTTTGAGAAATTCTTTAAAGAGTCACTGGGAGGCAACTCAAAAATATACCATGCACTTTACAGTATCTGCAAAGCAAAGGTCTTAAGAATTGCTAGGTTTAAGGTCGGCCTACACAGAGATAAAGGTGATTAAAGCTTTCACTAAGTTCACCTGGACATGTTTCCACACTCTTGCTCAATTTAAGAAAATGTCCCTATTATATTGGCAACTGCCTAGAAAGGAACTATTTCCCTATTCTGCAGATGAAAAAAAAGGCTGGGGAGATGATGCTTGTCCATAGTCCAAGGTACTGAGTGACAGAGCCAAAAAGTTTATCCCTTGTCCCTTCTCCTAGAACTCCAACGTCACTATGTTCCAGAGGGCAGTCAAGGAATACAGCACTTTATACCGAACACTGTGCTGAGTCTCAACCATAGTCCTAAGAACACCACCACTAGCTGAACTGGAGGATCAAACAACTGCCTACATGTGTGGACTGAATAAATGCCATGACACTTCTCCTGTCCTGGGTGCCCATCTACACATATCATAAACGAATGCCATTTACAGAAAATCAATTCATGCCAACCTATAGAATTACCGTAGGGGGTGAACAATTTTCAGGCCTGAAGTCTCTCTTAGACCCATGACCATTATATCTAATGTAAAATGAATTTTAAAATGGCTTTTCATTTTATTAAAGAACTGGGAGGTCAAGAAGCAGCCCTGAGAATCAAATTATCCTGAGCCAAGAACAGAGGTCTTGAGTCAGTTCTGGCTGGGATGTATAGCAATTCTGCCTAAAGCACACCTTATATGATCTTCAGCAACACACCTCAACTGACTCAATACAGCAAGCTTGTTTACAACTTGCATTAGACCCAGGCTTTCAGTCTGCTCTCCAACTACACTGGGAATAGCTGTTCTAGTCCCAAACAGAAAAGTCTCTAAGAGTGGTACAGATTATTATCATGGGTCGTTTTTCTTCAAGACATAGTTGTCATGGCAATATTCCTCAGTATAGACTTTAAGATATATCATTATTTGTATTAAATTTAAATCTCTATAAATATGTTAGGAAAAAACTGCAGAGTCCATACTATCCACTTAATGTAGAGAGATAATAGTTTAAATAGTAGGTAAAGATAACTATACCTACTTTCATAAAGAAAAGCAACAGGAAATTCAAAATTCAAAAGTTACATCAATCAAACATTGAGCTATTTAACAAGAATTAACAGGTATGTTTTAAATTGCTATGCCAGCGAGTGTGTTTCTGGATCTGACTCTCTGCAGCTTCCATCTGTAAAACCTTGTCTACTCTAGGATGTACTGGAACCCTTCACTCTTCTGACTACTTGGGCATACTGCCTCTGTCTTGACCTCCAGTGCAAGAACGATCTTGATACGGAGGGTACCACTCCTACTCTACCAAATAAAACAGCAAAGAAATGGGAAAGAGAAAAGCCCACTCTCTCATCCTCTTATTTCGCAAACCAATATTGAATAATGCTACTCTCAATAGATGATAATAGGACTTAAGAAAAAAAATCCATAACACTACAATACACAGTCACACTGTACCTTACCAAACGCAAATGTAAGATGAATTATGTGTCCCTGCAGGCCAGAAGATGGCACCAGATTTTATTACAGGTGGTTGTGATACATCATGTCATTGCTGGGAATTGAACTCAGGACCTCTGGAAGAGCAGTCAGTGCTCTTAATCATTGAGCCACCTCTCCAGTCCGAATTATTTCAGTTCTTATAAGGCTTATTACAGTGAGTGTTTACCAATGAATCTATTACTGGAGGTACAAATTATGCATCTCTTGTGTCTGCCACATAACAGTGCAACACGTGTTTGAAGACAACATGGGTTTTCTAGGGATTGTTAAGCATTTCGTTTTTCAGTTTTCAAATACAGAGGGTTCCGAACAATTTGGAAGGATATATAGCAAACATTAAGTGTAACTGCATATGCATATATTATATATAATATATATTATTAAATTAAGAGAAGTAACAGTATGTTGTGATTCAAAACTGTCTAAAATGCACATACCACATTGCAATGTTTTGCTTATATGTGAAGTCCAGAAATAGAGTTTTATTCTAGATCTTCAAATTTCACTTTATTATTTGTAACATCCACTGGTACAGTCACTGAAATATTCATTATAATCAAGGGGACATACAGACTTTCCTATTATGCAACATTTTATTTGGTAACTGTTAATGGGAAAACTGATTTTCTATGAAAAAAAATGGCAGGATACAGACATTTTCAACTTAATAAAATCTGTCCTTTTTCAGTTGACTCTTTAAATGATAAGCCTTTGGTCTCTGAGAGACGATTCAGAGATTAAGGTGTTTTATGTTTTACATGTTTTTATGGGTGACTTTGCTGCAGCCTGTCTTTTGATAAGTCTTGCCAATGGTGTCACTAGAGTCACCAAGAGTGGCCCTAATATTAATACTTGGTAACTCTGTCCAAGTTAAGTAAGCATTCAGTAACAAATTGTTCCAAACAGCAGGTCAACCATAAAGTCCATTGACAATATTAACAATACACACATAGTAACCCTGAGAAGAAAAGGGAGTCTTTCCATTCATCCAAACCCCGACACACAGAACCACAGTTCATCTCCATCAGGGGAGCTGAGCATAACCATGGTCAGTAGTGACGCAGAGCTGGCGCTAAGCAGGGATCACAACTATCACTTTAACAGCATATGTATTTCATGAAAATAAAGCAAACCATGTTTTGAGTGGGTTTAAGAAACAAAATTGCAAATGTGACTTTTCAGGTTAATTCTCTGTATTGTAATTATCACATTTTCACAATCAACTGCAAGATGAAAAAATTTCTATCAGACACTCAAAAATTAAATTGGCTTGGTTATTTTTTCTATTGCTGTGTATTTAATGTTTCAGAAACTCCTAATTTTTCTCATCCTTCAACGGAAGGTAACTACACTGACTAAAGTCAAACTAACTGATAATGATGAACTAGTCTGTGGCAGGATTAATAGGAGTGTCCAGGAATGTATTTACTGTGGAAATACTTGGGAACTAGAAATTAGGCGCTCGGTAATTCTTATTTGGAGGATATGAGCTGAAGGTTAAAGACTCCAGTGTCCATTTGAATACATGAGTTTACAACGTCCCTTCTAATAGCCTGGTAGTAACCAATATTCACTTGCAGAGCTCACTGTGAGTGAGATGGAGAATGGAAGGATCAGTTCAGATGCGCCTCCTCTCCTGACAGTCTAAGATAACTGAAGACAGGTCTGTTAACCTGGATGTGAAGGAGACATGGCTCTGTCTTTGTCTGGATTCTTCCAGAAGTGAACTCAATAACAACCACTGGTCATTAATATCACTTAATATCAATGGACTCAATTCACCTATAAAAAGGCACAGGTTAAGAGAATGGATACGAAATCAGGATCCAACATTCTGCTGCTTACCAGAAGTGAACTCAGACAAGGACCCAAACATAAGCTATTAATTTAATATACACAATATAAACTTAATTCTAAACTTATTAAATTTAATTTATATATTATATAATGGCTTAATTATATAACAGCTTAATATAGCGAGGCACAAATGGACAATTAAAAGTAAAATGAGTATAAATAAAATATCTAAGTATAATATAATGTACATAAAAATAATACAAATAATTGAGTAGTTAACTATTAATTTGCTTTCGTTACTTTCTATTGCTGTGAAAAGACGCCATGATCAAGGCAACTCATAGTAGAAAGCATATATCTGGGGGCTTGCTTACAGTTCGAGAGGGCTAGTCCCTCATCACAGAAGAAAGCAAACAAACATGGTGTTGAAGTGTTAGCTGAGAGCTCTACATCCTGATTCACAAGCAGCAGGTCAAGAGAGAGACGTGGGACCTGGCAGAGTCTTTTGAAACCTCAAATCCACCCCCACTGACACACCTCCTCCAACAAGGTCACACTTCCTTTCTTCCCAAAGAGATCCACTTACTGGGGACCAAGCACTCAAACATGCAAGCCTATGGGAGACATTCTCATTCAAACTGCAACAATCCAGCAGCATGCATGGAACAAACTTTGGGCAGTGAGATGAAGCATGTATCTCAGAATTACGCTCATCCAATGGCCATTTCCACATAACTGCTGAAAATCGATGGAGAACTAGAGGGAAGGAATATTACTTCTGGGCAGTGCCGACGGCAGGTCTGAGCAGAGAAGCCTATAATGGGTAGAAAGGCTTTCCTATATCATTTAGGTTTTCCTATAGATGAAGTTTAGAGTACCTGGAACAGCCAAGACACAAAGCAGTGTGCTAAGTGCTGTCCAGCGTCCTTTGTCCCTGATACAGAAAAATCTTCCAGAAGTTTTCCAGTTGTAATGGACCCCCTTCCCAGACCTGTCCCTCACCTTTACCAAATTCCATTTTTCCAGAAGTACAAGTCGCTCCTGCTTTCTACCTTCACCCCAAGCCTTCCACAAACACAGTCTTGAATCCAGAGCCAAAAGACTCACTGAATGTATAGAAATTCTTACTTTAAGTTCGAAGACAACACCATTTATATATACTTTAATTAGGAGAAAAGTGATCACCAGTTCTAATAATAAAATACACTAATCAATACCTCAGAAGCCAGGTGAGCTAAACAAACATCCAATTCACAGATTTAGTATCTCACTTTAAAAAATTCTTCACTTATGTTTGGTGTGAGGCCTATTTCAATGACCTCGCAGTCAATTTCAAGTGTGGTATTTGATAGTGTATGCTTGTGCACCACCTCCACGAACCTGGAATCTGCCCCCACTTTCAGCAGGCTCAGCACTGGAAAGTACCAAGCACTCCTTTGGGGTCTACAAGACTCTCTTTACAGCTATGCTATCTTTATATCCAGTCAAATTCTTTACTTAAGCAGGCTTCTAAATAAAATGGCTCTTAATATTCATAAATCCACTGAAATGTAACTGGTAACAATTTCTAAATAGATACATGTGAAGTAAAAACTAAACTTGCAAACTATGCTAGAAACTGTTCCACTGCCACAAAACCATCAAAAAGGCATCTTTTCTCCTCTCCTGTCCTTCCTCCTTCCCCCTACCCCAAGTTGATTGATTTATTTATTTTTTGACTGATTGGTTGGTTTGTTTTTCAAGACAGGGTTTCTCTGTAATCCTGGCTGTCCTAGAACTCACTCTGCAGACCAGGGTGGCTTCGAATTCAATGAAATCTGCCTGCCTCTGCCTCCTGAATGATGAGATTTAAGGTGTGAGCTCCCACCCCCTGGCTAGTTCTTTATTTTTATTTTATGGCATTTTATTTTATTTTTGAGATGAAGTTTCACTATGAAGCCTTGTCTGGCCTGTAACTGGCAATGTAGACCAGGCTGTCCATAACTCTTAGGGATCCACCTGCTTCTGTCTTACAAGAGCAGGGATTAAAGGTGTGTGATACTATGTTTTGTCTAACAATATATTTTTCAACAATAAATAATCTGAATATTTAGGATACTGAAAATGTGCTAACAGAGTGAAATTACCCAATAAAATTCAATAGTCTAATTATTTTCATTTTCTTAGAAACAGAATTTAGAGTCAAAATTTAAAGCTAAGTTTATGAATGTGATAAATCTTTATAAAACACACTTTTGGAAAAAACAGTAATTAAAAAAGAAAATATGAATAATTTTCCCCTTAAATTTAAAGTCAGGAAAAGAAATCAACTAGTTATATTCACCTTTCTTATTTCACTTAAAAATTTCTTAGTTTAAAAAAAGAGGAAAACTTTAAAAAGCAGCAGAGAATTAGAAGTTAAAAGGTAAACTAACCTCATCAACACAGCCCAGAGCAAAAAACAATGAAAATGCCACTCGTCAGTTCAAACCCTGGCTCTTAAAACTTTTGGTTTTAGAAATTTCTAGTTAGTATGGACAAAAGATAAAGAAGATGCTGAAGACAACGCAGTAAGAACTGAAATGTCTGAGAAAGGAAAAGCTTCCACAGACAGCTGAGAGATTCTACAAAGTGTAACTAAGACATCAGGCTACTTATGAATTAATTCTCTAGAGTGAAATTCTGCCTATCAATCTTCCTTGTAGTTCAACACAACACACTCACACAGACACACTCACAGAAAGATAGAGAGACAGAGAATTAGCCATTGGTACTTGATTCATAGAAACTGGTTTAAAAGAAACTTGAAATTTTACTCAAAAGATTCACTATAAACTACAACTTTAAAGTCCTTCCACGCTTGTCCCAGAATTCTGAATAAAGCTGAGTTGATAATGTGCCTTTAAAACCAAGAATGGGAGTGAGAAGAGATAAGGCTGACATGAACAGGAAAACAGAAACACGGGCAAGACGCCGTCCAAAACCACTCTTCTACTATAGCAGTCAAGATAGTGAATTTTTTCTCCCCAGTCACAAGGCTGTGTCTAGTCCACCAACAACGCATGGACTCTACAGAGCAGCAGTCCTCAACCTGTGGGTCGTGACCCCTGCCCCGGGGTGGGGGGTATCCAAACAACCCTTTCCCAAGGGTCGCATCAGATATCCTGCATATCAGATATTTACACTAGGAGGATTCCTAACAGTAGCAAAATTAGTTATAAAGTAGCAATGAAAATAATTTTATGGCTGGAGTCAAGGGAACATGAGGAACTATATCAAAGGGTCACAACATTAGGAAGGTTGAGAACCACTGCTCTAGAGTCAAAGAAACTAACAGAAAATTAATTTTTCCCTGAACCATTTTGAAAATTAAGTTAATGTGCAAGAGATAAAAACACAATATAGAGTATTTCAGATTCTCCTGATTTATTCAAAGAGAATGAAACAATAAAATAGCATTCTGAACCATAAATGCCAACCACGAGGTTATGCAGACACATAGGAGTAGAAATATACTGTGTTCTGAATTCCAAGAGAGGTTGGCATGAGTGCTGCTGCAAGGGTTTAATACAGCACACCAAGGTAGAGATGGTACGGAAGAAGTGCGCAACAACCAGAGCCAGACGCTAGGGTGGAAGAGTTCAGGGTTCCAGCATGGACTCTGAAGGCTTCAGAAGAGCATAAAAGGTGCTTGGAATTTCTTACAACAAATGCTTTTTACTTCCCAGAAAGCTACTACACTAAGAAAAAGTATAATGGCTGTGCTTTAACCGCCAGAAATACTATACAGTATCTTTGGAAAGAACACCGCTGCGCCATTCTATGGCTTCCTGAGAAGAAAAAGGTAACCACGTGGTGGGTTTAGAAAACGATGCACAAAGGACTTAAGAAACTAGACATCAAAATACCAAATAATCTAATTTAAAAATGGGGAACAGATTTAAACAGAGAATTGTCAACAGGAGAATCTCAAATGGCTGAGATACACTTAAAGAATTGTTCAACAACCTTAGCCATCAGGGAAATGCAAATCAAAATGACTCTGAGATATCATCTTACAGTCTGTAAGATTGACTAAGATCAAAAACACTAATGACAGCCTACATTGGAGAGGATGTGAAGTCAAAGGAACACTCCTCCACGCTGTTGGGAGTGCAAACTTGTACAGCCACTTTGAAAATCAATATGGCTGTTTCTCAGAAAATTGGGAATCAATCTTCCTTAAGACCAAGTCACTCTTGGGCATATACCCAAGGACATCTGCTCCACTCTGTTCATAGCAGAATTATTTGTAATAGCCAGAACATGGATCAACCTAGAAACCCCTCAACTGAAGAATGGATAAAGAAAATGTGGTACATTTATACAACAGGATACTACTCAGTGATAAATAACATCAGCAGAACTAGAAAGAAACCATCCTGAGTGAGGTAACTCAGACCCCCCCCCCAAAAAAAACACAGTATGTACTCATTCATAAATGGATACTAGCTGTCAAGTAAAGGATAACCAGGCTACAATCCACAGCCCCTGCAAGGCTTGGTAACAAGAAGGGCCCAAAGAGGGACCCATGGATTACCCTGGGAATAGAAATAGGAGAGAGATCCTGGATAAGCAGGGGAGAAGGAAAGGGGGATCAGAACATGAGGAATGGGGCAGGGTGGGTTAGGGGCAGAATGGAGGGGGAGAGTAATGAAAGAGATGTCTTGATGAGGGGAGGCATTTCAGGGTTAGGGAAAACCTGGTGCCAGGGAAACTTCGAGAAATCTATGGGGATGGCCCCAGCTAAGACTCCTAGCAATTGTGGAGAGGGAGCCTGAACTGGCCATCTCCTGTAATCAGATTGGTGAATTCCCTAATTGTCATCAGAGAGCCTGTATTCAGTAAATGATGGAAGCAGACGCAGCGATCCACAGTCAAGTGTTCAAGAGAGGCAGGAAGGATTGTATAAGCCTGGCAGGTCAAAGTCATGGCAGGGAAATCCACAGAGACAGCTGACCTGGGCTCATAGGAACACATGGACCGACAGGATGCCTGCATGGGACCAAACTAGGCCCTCTGAAAGTGTGTGACAATTATGTAGCTTGGTCCATTATGTGGGCTCCAGCAGTGGGATCAGGGCCTGTCCCTGGTGCTTGAACTGGATTTTGGGAGCCTAGATCCCAAAATATATGGGTTGCCTGACCCAGCCTGGATGCAGGGGAGGAGTTGGTTCTGCCTCAACTTGATGCTCAGCTTGATGTGCCATGCTTTGTTGATGCCCATGGGAGGCCTGCCCCTTTCTGAAAGGAGATGGCAAAGTGGACGGGGATGGGGGGGGGGGGAGACTGGAGGAGAGGAGGGAGGGGAAACTAGTCAGTATACAAAATAAATGAAAAAATAATTAATAAAATTTTTTTAAAAAAGAAAATAATGCACGAGAGTATGGGTGGGGTAGAAAGGGGTCACCATTCTGCCAATGGCGGTTCTCTTTTCCCTTCTGCCTACACACACTAACTGCAGAGTTTGTTCTCCTACATAATCTCCAACAACTGTCTCCTACCTACTACACTGCTCTGAGCTAGAAGCCACAGAAACCATCGAACTTCACATCCTACTGTTGGAACTACGCTGAAGAGTGGTGTGTGGAGCTGGGGAGAAGCAGAGACCAACATCTTCCAGGGACAACCCAGATGCATCAGAAGGTGTCTCATCCACTGTGAGGCTGGTTACAGTCTACACAAAACACTTTAGAACCAAAGTAACACGGGCATTGCTTCTCTAAGAAAGATCATCGCTAACAAATCTGCCCAAGGTTAAATACTGAACCGAGTGACGGGGAAAGGTGGCACTGTATGGAAATCCCAGCAGAGGCCACGCAGGAGGAGCTGAGCGATGGGGAAGGAGCCCAGCCTCAGAAGGGGTAGTGTTTACAGCCGCCTTGTCCACGGCTCTAACTCTGTAAGCTAAAGTAGAGGGCTGCAGACAGCCCGACAGTGAAGAGCACGCACCACTTTCCCACGGGAACGGGAGTTCTGCTCCCAGCACTCATGCTGGGCACTGCAAACCTGCAACTCCAGCTCCCAGGGACAGGATGGCCACTCACACACATGTGTCATACACTCCCACACACATGTGTCATACACCCACACAGTCATTCACATATATACATGGGTGTAAATAAAAATATATGTTAAAAATAAAATTAGAAAATGTTTTTGGTAAACAAATATAAATATACTGAAATATTCTAAGTATACAAATATGGTAGAAGCAAAAAAGTTTTTAAAAGAGAAACTGTACAGTGAAAAAACTAGGAATGTACTTTTCAACTGGGCTGTACCTCTTAGTTATCCAAGCACAGAGTATCCAAAGCCTTGGAGGTGATTCACACAAGGCAGCCAAAGTGCTGTGAAAGCAGGAAGAAGGGGGATCTTAAGGAATCTGGGATAGCCTAGAAGCAAGATGACTTATATCCTACCATACCACAGAAGAAAATGTGCACACACATGTACACACACACACACACACACACACACACACACACACACAATATACAAGGCAGACCAGGTAAAGTTATCTAACCCCCAAAGGTAACTGAGTCCTCAACACCAGCACAGCAACTGAGAGCCTAACCCTACCAGGTAACAGGCTGCTAGGGGAAGGCTCTGGACAGAGAGGCCTGGCCTGAGATCACTAACCCTACCAAGGAGTAAGAGAATGGTACAAAGTCAAAAGGGAGCGTGAGCAACCCAACGAGCAATCGATGCCCAAAAAGCCTGTCTCTGTAGTCTGGGATCCTTTTCACCAAAGAACAGTCTTAGGTTAAGATTGCTGTGGTGAAACACCATGACCAAAAGCAAGTGAGGGAGGGAAGGCTTTCTCTGGCTCACACTTCCTCATCACTTTTCATCGTCCAAGGTCAGCACAGGAACTCAAGCAGGGCAGGGACCTGGCGGCAGGAGCTGGTGCTGAGGCCATGGAGGGGCTGCTTAAGGAGTTGTTCCTCATGACTGGCTCAGACTTGCTCAGAACCCAGGACCCCCAACTCTGGGATGGCCCCCCACAATGGGCTGGGCCCTCCCCATCAATCACTAATGAAGAAAATGCTCTACAGGCTTGCCTACAGCCCAATCTTGTCGAGGTTCTTGGTTGGGAGGGGGAATCCCCCCTCTCAGATGAGTCTAAGCAGCACAAGTACCAAGCTGCTCTGGCAGAAATACTACTATACAATGCAGGCCAGCCTGGGAGGGCTTTGTCTCCAAGGACCTGAGATTCCCACTGTGAGCTAGAGATAAGAGAACAGGGAGGGAGAAAGAAGCACATTAGCTCAGGAAGAGCTCTGCACTACCAAATAAGCCACAGGCCCAATCCTTCCCACAGGAAAGAACTCCTGGCACCGCAGCCAGCGGCAGCTCCAAGCTCTGAGGCAGCACCACCACATTGTGAACAAGTTGGAAGAGAAGTGACTCCAACAAATCAGCTAAGGACAAACGATGACTCGGGCGCAGAAACCTAAGTGTCAGTGAAGCCCAAGGCGGATGTTTAATGAACAGAAACATTTCTTCAAAGGACTCAGGGTCGCCTAACACAATAGATTAGGAATTTGAATCAAGAAAAGCAAAATCCAAGAGAATCAATACTGACATGGATCAGATACTGGGATTATCTGACAGGAACTCAAAAGCAATCACAAAAATGCAGTTATTGGAAAGATTATGTAAACAATTGAGGTTATATAGGCTATCTTAACAATGGGAACAGACATTATTTGAAAAGGAAACAAACAGAACCTTCACTACTCCCACAAACAAACAAACAAGTGGGATTACACGTACTTTTAAAATGAACTAGATTGGCTCAACAGGACAGTCGAGGATAGTACTACTGAATCTGAGGACAAATAAACAGAATTTCCCTAATACAATAGCAAAGAGAAATGGCTGGGGACTAAGTGAGGAGTCTCAGGAGTTGGGGCTCCAATATCAACAACAGGCACTGGCGTCACCAAGACTCTAAGAAGGGAGGAGGAAGAGCAGAGCTGAAAGAGAAGTCACCAAGGACATGATGCTGAAACATGTGGTAAAGGACACCCAACAACCAAAGAGCTGACAGAGCATCAAAGAAGATAAATCCAAACAGTGGCAACACATATAATCAAAGGCCGAAAACTGAAGCAGTCTTAAAAGTAGCCATTGGTAAACAATGCTTGATCTGCAACACTGATCAAAGTTGTGATTCTTTCTACAACCGGCAAGCTTAGAAAGGAATGGCACAATGTACTTCAAGTGCTAAAACAACAAATAACTCTGTTATGTTTGCTACATGTGGTCAAGAATAAAAGGAATATTAGAGCACTCTCCTATGAGAAAACCAAACAGGATGTGAACAAAACCAAATCTCTGCTGAATTCTACTATCTTTATCCTAGGCTGCATGTGATTATTTCTGAGCCAAAGGGACTCAATGCAGCACACACTGGAGACAATCAGAAGGTTAACTAGAATAGAAAAGGCAAACTATAAGGCATTCATGGGCTATTCTGCCCCTTTACAATTTTAAAGAATTTTATTATTTTTATCATCATCATTTATTATTATTATTATTATTATTATTATTATTTGTGTGTGTGTAAAGCTGTACACACATTTGTGGAAGTCAGAGGATGACTTTGTGGGGTTGGCTTTCTCCTTTCACCTCTTCGCGAGTTCTAGGGAGTAAAAGTGGTCATGAGGCTCAACACATCAAGCCTATTTACCTGCTGAGCTATCTTGCATGTTTGCTCTCGTTTTACTTCCACAGTAATTGTGTGACAAAAGGGGATGCAGCAGTTCAGCTTCACCATTCCCACTTAAATATGCAGTCATGTTGAGGACACTTGGTCACACTGAGAACTCAACTACTGGAATGTTTACAAGTGACTGCATAATGTCTATCCAGACGTCTCATGCGGCACTTCACAATGAGCTGCCAACATGTTTCCTGCAAACACACAGACTCAGGCTTTGGCACCTACTAACTCACTGGGAGTCCTTACCATGCTTGGTTATAGATGGAATAGGATTAGCTCTGCATAGCAACTCCAGTGGTGTTTCCTGAGCAATGCTATCACACAATACCACGCAGTTCAGACATAGAACATATGTCTCTACAATTGTAAGGCTGTGGAGAAACAAGGTTTCAACCCTTATCTACTAAAGCTTGTGCCCACCAACCTCTCCCAAAGTGTAATCTGTTGAAAACGGAAAATATGACTCCTAAAGATTTAGAGGTGGTCTCATACAACCGTCAATTTTTAACAAACTGAGCACAATGGATTCCTCACTTCAAGTTTCAGGTTTTTCATTCTAATGGTTCATAAACTTTGTTTCAAGTGAATGCTATGTAAAGTTATAATTTCTTCTTCATTCACCAGGAAAACTAGATTAAACCCAATTAAAAGCTTTACAATTTGCACATTCAGAGTTTGTACCAAAAAATAAAACCACAATAAAACTTTCAAGTTATAATAAAAATGCTTTATGAGGCTGGCAGAACTGAGTCAATTCTCTACGTCCTTGACAGAATCTACGACCGAAGAGGAAAAGCCCATACTTTTCCCATGACCAATCAGCATGACTGCAGATGTAATCAAGATAGACTCATTGGTTCTCACTAGGTAACATACAATAACTATTCTTCTACCCCCACAGCAACATTGCCAATTTTTCTACCAAATATAAGGCAATACTTTAAAATCAGGCATCAATAAAATCAAGCCATTGTTACAGCACTCTCCGTCCCTGTGAGAACACTGTGGGGCCGGCACACCGGGCCGCACGAGTAGGTACAATAGCAGGCATAAGAAGCTGTAAAATAACTGTGAATAAAACCAAATTACAGCTAAAAAGTTACAACCTAAATCATAGAATTAATTTTGCCTCACAGAGTCGCCATTTACATGAAGTGACTGGAGTAGCAAATAAACAGCATGTCCTGCTAAAGATGGCCAGCCCCACGCCCCTCCGGCTGCAGGGAACCCATCGTGCTTCTTGGTGGATGGCCACAAGGTGCAGATGGTCATTATTTCTCATGCCAATCAATTGCTGCCAAATCGCATTAGGATGGGGTGTGTTTCTCCTAAAGTTTTTCTTTAAGGTGCTTTTATGAGCTGGAGGGTCACATTTGACAAAGTGCAAGGATCTAAATGAGAGGGCTTTATGTCACTATCTCACTTCAATTCAGATCCATTTCTCCAGGTAGCAAGCCCCCACAATGCTGAGGAATGAACTTAATCTACATATCTTCCCAAATACCGAATATTCAAATAAAGGGGGTTTGCTTTTACATAGGTAAAGTGTTGTTTTTAAGCAACATTTTCAACCTTGATTTGATCATTACCCAGCCTTAACTGCAGGAAAATTTATTAATATAATTATATAACCTATTTCTAAGCAAAAGTCAATGCAATGTAAGTCTACCTTAAGAACGCAGCTATCCCTAATAATGAATATTAAAGTTTAATAAATCATGCCATGATCAAATATGTGCTACCAATCACCTAGTGTAGAATGATGGAGAGAAGGGGAGAAAGGACGGGGTGGAGGGGTACGAACTTTTAAATACAGACTTAAAGTTTTAAAAATTACCTCATAATGCTTAACATCTGAAACAAAAGAAAATTTGCAAACTTATCAACAACAGTGAATTTTAGAGATTTTATTTTGAAGGGGATGGCTTAAAAGTTGGTATAATTCCTGGGAGAAATAATTACGAAACACAGCAACACACAACATGCGATGACCGTCAGGGGCTATAATTCTGTCCTTGTCATGCTGAGAAATAATTGCTACCCTTCCGCTCCTTCTCTACCCAGGTTTTCAGTCCATTGGCTGCCCTGCCTGCACAGCCTGCACAGCACGTTCTGATCAGCTCTGTCATTAAAGCTACCAGGCTACTTTAACGGGGAGAACTCTTCCCACAAGCATGAGAAGCAAGCTGCTCTGCTGATTCCTCTGAGGAGCTTTAGCAACGGGGCGCTTGTTTACATGATCTATAAATCAATTCTGAATAATCCCCAAATTCTCTCCTCCCACACTGTTCTTATTAGGAAAGACTTATATCGCGTAATACTTGGATGTGTGTGACTTAGTTTTAGCTATCCTTCTAGAATTTTAATTGTTCTTATTTTTAAATGACTACTCCAATTTCCTTATGATAAACGTCTCTTCCTATTAGCAGAGGGAACATGACAGCTCATACTCTTCTTTATTCACCTTAACTTTAGGATACCTTTCTTCTTAACTAAAGCTCTCAGAGCTAACACACAAAAACACTGCAAGAGGACTGCAGTTGATAAACAGAAGCCAAACTGACACAGGCTCTTCAGGTTGCAAGGAAATTATGCAAGTTCATGAAACATATTATTTGCTCATAAATACCTCACAGATTTATCCCCTCTGCTGGTGAACTAATTAAGTTTAAAAATATAATGCAAAGGGGTCAAGAATTCAAGGGAGAACAAAATATAGTTTCTACTTCAGGAAATGGGCAAGAATCAGAAACTGACATGGTTATGTTGTCCTAGAGGTATAGCTATCAGCGACTTAGCTTTTAAACCTCAGTTTCCACATCTCCTAAAGGAAGCAGCACCCTGTCTAACAGAAACAACAAGTGCAGTTACGAACACGGACCATTCCTCCACTCAATCCTTAAATATCCAAGGGCACAGGAGCTTCAGCAACACCATCTGTCCCAAAACGTCTTTCCTTCCAAGCAAACTTTAATCGACTCATTTTTCATTCACATGTTTATTGCCCATGAAGTGATAGGCACTGTGATAGACATTCAATAGACAGAGCACCTATAGGATAAAATACCCAATGCCATTTGTATAAAATAGTTAAAAAATTAAGTGAAATGCAAGTGATCAGTTTTCTCAGATTCAGTTGACATTTACAAAATGTGGTCTGGTGAAATACATATACTTGTCCCAAAAGTATATTTGCAAGTTACATTATAAAAAATATAAGCTGACAAATATTTATTAAATATATCCTATTTGCAAAGTATTAAGACATGTCTCTGTAAGGGTAACTTAACTTTAGAGGGAGGAGGAAGGTAAGTTAAAATTACAGATGGATCATGGTGGAAAAAAAGCAGAGAGATGCCTTGCTTTATTCAGGTCAGAAGAGGCTCTCTCTCTGGTTCCAATTTGGCACTCTGGCATCTGCAGCCTCCCTACCTGGTAGAATTTGGGTATGTGCCTACATGCAGCTTGTGCACTCTATGCCAGGGTATCTAGGACCTCAAATCCCCTGCTAGTGTGACGATAAGCCTGCTCACATGACCTTGGTCTAAGTTCATCCCTTGACAAGTTCAACCATTGACAGGTCTGAGTGCTGTGGAACAATCCGTAGGTACTCTGTAAATATGTATTGCTATTGTCGTTAATAAAAAGCTGACTGGCTGACAGCTGGGCAGGAAGAGATTGGGTGAGACAGCTTGAGACAGAGAGAATGCTGGGATGAAGACGGGAGGAGGAGTCAGAGGAGTCACCAGCCAGATGCAGAATGAGTTGGACACTCAAAATGGGGTAAGAGGTAAAAGCCTTGAACCTTGGGGCAGGACACAGATTAATAGAAATGGGTTTAAAATGTAAGTGTAAGCTAATAACAAGCCTGAGCTATCAGCCAAGTATTTATAACTAATATTAAGTTTCTGAGTGACTATTTGGGGGTGACTGCAGACACAGAAAAACTCCGCCTGCATCAGAGTGACATAAGGATGCAGTTTAATTAGAATAGATGTCAGTGACTATAGCAAATACAATCTTTACGGCAAAAAGTAACTATAAAATACGTCTTTCCAGTGCTGTAGATCAAATCCAGGGACCCACCACTTGCTGCACAGGACTATACCTAACCACAGTTATAGCAGAGTAATTAGAACACCTCAGATCTCCAGGGGTCAAATAACCAAACTAAAAGACTCCTTCTGAAGAAAGCTTTAGGTCTAGTAAAGTGGCTAAACACCAACTGCAAAGTTTCTTCCAGCTTCATGAAAACCAGGATGCAGTTTCTACTTTTGAAACTTCTGGCTGTATAAAAAAGTTACAAAGTAGAACTAAGGAATAGAATCTGGGCCAAACACAACGGGATATTACAATCATATAAAACAATTAATCTCATATATCAAGTTCTCCCTAGGAAACATTTACAGCAAGCCAAAGTTACAAACTGAAAAATTCCTCTCTTTCATTAAAAACAAACAGCAACAACAACAACTAATCTAACAACACAAAACACTACTATTTTTCTCCCCTTTAGCAGACTGTAAATTAGGTAAAATATTTATTATGTAAGAAAGAAAATCAGCCAGATGCGGTGGTGCACCCTTCTAATCCCAGCACTCGGGAGGCAGGGGCAGGAGATCTTTGTGAGTTTGAGGCCAGCCTCGTCTACAGAGTGAGTTCCAGCACAATTAGAACTATTTAGAGAGAACCTGCATAAAAGTAAAAAAGAAAAAGAGTTTACTTGTTTATTTCCTTTTTAACTTTGTCTTCAGATAATTAATACAAAAACGTTGATCTTATTGGTAGAGACTAAAACTATAGACAACTAAAAATTACTTGATTTTGTAAAGCACAAATTCAAAGCAAACATCTCTAATAGATGTCATGCTCAAAATAACTTTGCGGATCCATGTCATTTTCCTGACTTCCCTGAAAAGTTCTGGATCCAGTAGGGTTCTTTTTCTCCTTTTCTGAAAAATACTTGCTGATAACTAAATACATATCCTATCAACGTTGTGTTGATATGTTAAAACTAAGTTGGGTGAGAAAATGGTTTATTTGGCCTGCATGTCCTGATCACTGAGGGAAGTCAGTAGAAATTCAAGGAAGAATAACAGGAGTCAGAGAGGAAAGGAAGCTATTTACCAACTCTTGATTAGCTGACTTGCTTATTCAACCCAGGATCACCTGCTCAGCGTGATACCCCCCACTGTGGGTTGGACCCTCCCACATCAATTATAAATCAAGAAAATGCTCTGAAATTCTCACAGAGAATAGAAACCAAGTTTAAGTTTAGGCCCCATGCCCAGCCATAGAAGGAAACACAAAATGAACTCAATGGTAATTTTCTAAGTTTGTCTCACAATTCTTTCTTTCTCTGGGCATTTTTTTTTAAACTTTAAAGGTCTTTTGTTTATATATTATGGCTTCCAGTTTTGTGTTTGTATGGGATTTCTGTCTGTGTAAGTGAGTATGTGTGTCTCTGTGTCTATATGTGTTTCTTGTCCTTTAAATTTGGCTCAGTTTTCCCAGTTTATAATTTTTTATTTACCTGTTTATTTCCTATTGAAAGAGAAAGAAACTTGGATGTGTGGGTGGGAGGAGCTGAGGGAGTTGAGGGAGGAGAAGCCATGATCGGAATATACTGTATGGAAAAATGCTTTTTCATTACAATTAATTGTGGGGCTGTTACACATAGGTGCCCATCCACCACTCTGATAGAGCCATTCTTTCTACTGAGGCTCCCTTTCGGCTGGTGACACCTCTGTGTCACATTGACAAAAAACAACTAGTACATTATAAACTACATTTTGATTTACATTGGATGAACTAGCAGACACTGTTAACTAAATGCTAAAGTTTGCTGGCACTATGGTCAGGGTGTGCTTCTTCATCACTTTACTGTACAAAATAATGGTTTACTAAACAAGGCATTTTCATGCACATATATCAATGTACTTTGCCTGTATCTCCCACCCTCTCCTATCTTGTCCCCCCCACCCCTGTTCCCTCATGATGGTCTCTTTCTCCCTAACAAAGTGGGAACCTAAATTTTTGCAAATGAAAATTATGTGGGGAGCTTTGAAAAACAAGGTTGTAAGGATCCTAAGTCCTGAATTTCTGGCTCTTCTGGTCTGGCACAGGACCCAAGAATTTGTGTTTCTTATAAGGTCTCAAGAGCTGTTGATGCTAACTACTCTGGGGAGCTTACTTAGCCAATACTAATATTTTGACATTAAGTTAGGAGAAAAACTAGTAGAGAGGATCTATTTATAAAATGTTCTTCATCGAGGCATACAAACCACTGGTTGTCTTTTGTAAATAAATCTATACTAGAGAATGTGAAGTCATCATATAATAGTTTTTCTTGGTATGATAATGATGGCATAACATGGAAAAGCTTCAAAGTTCAAATGGAATACATTGTAGCCTTTCTATTAATCCAAAACCAAAATGTCTCCAAATATGGAGAAAAGCGACAGTTTTGAAGCCATGTAAGATAGCTGGTTCGTGCCTGGTTTTTGCTAGTATCTTTTGAATAATTAGAACAGCTTGATCTTAGGTAATATCTATTATTTATATGAATCTGCTTTGACAATTCATCCTTCATATTAGAGAAGTAAATGCCAAAGTCATATGGCTCAGCAGCAGTGTTGCTCACAGAAATCAAGGTTTACATCCTTTCTCGTACCAGCTCAGCATTCATCCAACCAAGCACTACAGGGAAATAAGGGAGGAGAAGAAAGGGACGGAGGAAGGAAGGAAGGAAAGAATGAAACAACACAAGAGAAAAACAACTCTACAACTTGTTCTTTCTAAAGGAAGTTCATAATTTGCTCAATAAGCAAGATTAACCCTGTAAAATGTTGAAGATAGTTATAGCAATCACCTTTCAAAAGGTTATCAGATACCAGTGACATATTTGCATGTATGAGTTATATGGATACATGTGATTCCATTAAATTCTGGAGAATTCTCCTTTGCTACCATTAATTCCAGTTTAGAAGGGGAAATGGAACCTTCCATGGTCTCTAACTGATGGTGGTCAGAGGAATGGAAATTCTAATCCAGGGCCTACATCAGCATTTGAAAAGCGCCAGCAGCTTCCTCCTGTGAGACCAGGGATGGGATTTTTTTTTTTGTCGGAAATGCTTATATGAAGAAGAAAATAATGGATAACTATAATAAATTTAAAACTAATTATCTTGTCCATGATCAGTCAACAAAATAAATTCTATTTTTATTCAGACTCAAATTGAAAGAATTAAAGTCTTTCTTCACATTAACATTGTTTTATCTTTTTCTGAGAAATATTACTAAATTGGCAGGGGTTAAGAAATAAGTTGCAAAACCTCTGTAAAGACAGACATCTCATGGTGTCCTTTATGTGTTCCCTTGACAATCCTAAGTGAATATTTTCATCAAAATGACCTAAACAACTCTTAAGAAAATGTTTTGAATTCACAATTTTCAAAACAAATGAGCAAACAAGAAATGATATGTTAAACTCTATGACTATTCTGTCTCCAATAACAATCCTTGGTTTGTAAAACACATATAATAACATCTTTTTGAAAAACCAAGTTTAGGAACAGTTTTCTTTCCAATCCTTACTGGCCCTGAAATATCAGCACACACCAATATCGAACAAGCCATCTCATTTCAGTTACATGTTAATGTCCACAAGTGTCTAGTGACCGATAATAGCAAACACATTACTGTGATTCTGGTCTGCTTGGGCTTCCATGACAAAATACAAGTGACAACAGAGACTTGATTCTCACAGTTTTGGAGGGCGGCAATTCCAAGATCAATGCACCTGCTCTGTTTCCAGAGCCTCTACTGGATTAGGAGTTTACTCTCATGAAGTTATCTCACAGTACCTTCTGAAAGCCTTACCTCCTGATATATTAACAACAGAAGCCAGGACAGCAATCTATGAATAGAGGGTGCACCACTTACCCATTGTGCAACTTCATTTTTTAATGAAAAATTAGAATAAATTTGAAAAACAGATCTTTTAAAATATTTTAACTAGGTATGTACATAATCTGTAACATGAGGGGGCCTGTTTGTTTTCTGGGTTTTCTGTCCTGCCCGGCCCCCCCAGCTGTTTAGTCCCAGAGAAAAATCACACTGAGATCTCTGTAAGTTATAAAGCTGATTGGCCCATTAGGTCAGGCTTCCCACTGGCTAACTCTCATATCTTGATTAACCCATTTTTCTGATCTATGTTAGCCATGTGGCTCAGTACCTTTTTCAGTGGGGCAGCTCACATTCTGCTGCTTCGGTGGTCTGGGCAGGAGTGGGGGAATCAACTTCCTCCTCCCCAGAATTCTCCTGCTCTCCTTGCATCATTTCCACTTCCTGTCTGGTTTTCCCACCTACACCTCCTGCCTGGCCAATCAGCGTTTATTTAAAACATGATTGACAGAATACAGACAATTCTCCCACACCAATAATCCGATGTGAATGATGCACACATATGTGTGGGTCTGCATGGTACACATAAGAGGGTCTGAGGGCAATATTCCAACTTATTTGAGACAGGGTCTCATCATCCTGTAAGCCAGGTAGCTGACTCCCAGGGAATTTCCGGCTCCTGCCTTCGGTATGTCATCAGAGGAACACTGGGATTCTAGGTGGGTTCTGAAGATTCAAGCACAGCTCCTCCTGCACATGCAGGAAGGCTCCTTAGTCACCGAGATATCTGGCCTTCCAAATATTTCCCAAGTAAGAGGACTGAGAGGCTGAAATAGACTAGGTGTGTAATTGCATGGTTTATAGACTAACAACAGTAGCGTCTTCTCTGAAATAGAGTGGCCAATAATTACCAGTTTTATTAGTGATCTTAAAAAGCTATATGGTATAATCAGACAGCTCAAAAGAGGATGCATATGGGTCAAAGTTGCCCTTGGTTATAGTAAACCCAGCTTTCTACACACTTTGCCTGCTGATAGCCTTTGCTCCACGGTCTTGTTGTCACCCAGCCTTAGCACAGCCTGCAAGGAGCAGCTAATGCAGTAAAACGGTAACTGCTAAGACAATCTTGAGCTGCTCACAAGTCACTCCTCCACCACCTTCAAGTTTATTATCAGTTCCCAGAATTGAGATGGACAAGGTGGCCCAAAATTCACAGTATACTATATGCTTCCCTACACTGGTCACCCCAGGTGTACACAAATATCTCAAGAATTAATTACTGACTGAGACAGTACATTCTTTCTCTGGTCAATGAAAAGGTGAACAACTCTTGCTAGAAACAGGAAAGCAACAACAAAAACCCAAACAAACACATTTCAGAGAAAAGCTCTTCTCTGTTTCTGGTGCTTTGGTTCCTCTCCTTGCTCAGTTAGGGACCCTTAAGCCAAGTAAAAATCAGTCCTGCAGCATTCTCTCTCAGAAGCACCTAGGCCACAGACAGGCAGTCACAGACAAAGCAGGGCAAAGTGACTCATGCAGTACAGATATGTACAGGCAGAGAGACGATGGCTCTCAAGAGTATGGAGAGGAACAGGCCGGCAGGAAAAGGCATGTAACATATACAACGGAGGAAAGAAATTCTAAACAACACTGTTGTAAAAATAAAAATAGAAGGAAACTATATTTCAGTTTAAAATGCATTTTTTTTCGGGGTGGGGGAGGGAGGAAGGATGAATATGGGATCAGGGAAGAATATATTTCAACTAAGGGAGTCATTTTAGGGTTTACAGGAGACTTGATTATATATGGGATCCCAGGTCCAAGGAGAGATCCCCCAGATTGTTCTCTGGACAGAGGAGAGGGTGCCTGAATCGGCCGTGGCCCATAACCATACTGATGTATATTTTGCTTATCACCATAGATCCTTCATCTGGTGAAGGACGGCGATACAGACGGAGACCCACATTGGAGCACCGGACTGAGCCCCCCGAGGTCCAAATGAGGAGCAGAAGGAGGAAGAACATGAAAAACGAAATCAGTACTGCGAGGGATGCTATCACCCACTGATACAAGGGAACGGATCTAATGAGAGTTTACCAAGGCCAGTTGGACTGGGACTGAACGAGGACATGATCTAACCAGATTCTCGGAATTTGGCCGGATTCTCTGAATGTGGCTGGCCCGAAGTCTTTCTGAAAAGCCATTGACTATGATACTGGGACCTGTTTCCTCTGCATATACTGGATTTTGGGGATCCAGTCTGTTTGGATACTCACCTTCTTGGACCTGGAGGGAGGGGGGAGGAACTTGAACTTCCCACAGGGCAGGAAACCCTGACTGCCCTAAGGGACGAAGAGGGAGGAGGAGAGGGAGTGGGGGGAGTGGGAGGGTGTTGGGAAGAGGGGCGGAAATGGAAACTTTTATAATTTAATAAAATTTACTTTCAAAAAAAAATAAAAATAAAAAGCATTTTTTTCATGATTTTTTTCTCACTTTGAATTGCTATGTTTTATAAACGCAGGTCCCCCAAGGCATGATGTACTACACCTCCATGGTGCTTCTGTACCTCTGTTTATGTGTGTGTGTGTGTGTGTGTGTATACACACAATATATATAGTCTGCCTTGACTAGAGTCATCTAATTGCCTGTCCAGCTCTACTGACAGACTAGGCTTCTTCAGAGCAGAGGCATGCCTGCTTCCATAACTCCGACAGCATAAGACATCACCACAGTCCCCTGAGGAGGGAGCGAACGTGTGCTTGCTCGCTCGCTCCCTCCCTCCCTCCCTCCTTCCCTCCTTCTCTCTCTCCCCGAACCACTTAAAATTCATCCAGAAGTCAATTTTAAAAGATAAGGTTATGCGATGCCAAGAACTGACAGGGCACCGTTTTGAAAAGCACTGGATGGCAGAGACTTATAAGGGAAATGATGATGGCCCCGTGATGACTGCCGAGGGGCCAGCAGATGTTGTTTCGATGAAAATGCTGTATTGCTATGTTCCGGAATGAATGAGCTTATGAATTCATACATAAAAGATTTCAAATCTATACAACTGTCAAATACACAAACAACTTTTTCTGTAACTAGATGGAATCTGACATTAATTCTGTAGACAAGAATGTCCTTTTTCATTAACATGGAACATTTGGAGTGAACACTCTTTAAAAACAAAGTAACGTCAAGGACAATGGTGATAGTGATGTCAGAAAATGCATGTAAAACACCACCATTCTTCCAATGGTAAGGAATTCCCCTACACATGATCAGCAAAGAAGTACACAGCAAGAATGTATGTCTGGTGTCTCCAGCTCTTGTCACTGACACATGGTAATATGGGTTTCTCGTTTTATTTCATTATTTATCATACCCTCCTGATCATATCCAGAATCCATGATTATTAAAGTTTTTCTATTTTCAATTTTGGCAAAATCAAAAGGCAAAATAATTTAAAATTCAAAGAAACTGTACCGAGTGTCTTTTTTTCAGCATCAATCTAAAGTCAAACACACCTTTCCAGCAGTCTCGCCAGTGTTCGTGTTACACACAACACCGATCTGCAGAGAGCACCACACAGGCCTCCATTATACAGCATAAGAATGAAATTCATAGGGTTAAAAAAGGGTTCACTTTGGAAAACAAAACAAAACTAAAAACAGAAATAAAAAGATGGAGGAGGAAACATAAGTACCTTCTAAAACTAAATTAGCAGAGGATTTTAGAATTAGCCTAAAACTTGCCAGTCAGTTGGAGCCAATGCTACCATCTCTGCTAAGGTACACAGTTGTGTAAAAAACTCACTGATTCTGTAGTCACACTCTACATTTCATCAGAGTTGTTTAGACCTTATAAACCATTAGTGTGACCATTTTCTTACTAACTGAACTTGCAAACTATTTTTAAAGCAAACCTAGAGTCGCATGATTATAGTCATCTTCATGATAAGCAATAACAAATGTTATTCTGAACATGTGGAGTAGAAAATGTTGTGACACACCGGGGGCCAAAGTTGGCTGCGCAGGAGTAGGCTAGGGGTGGGATGATAGGACACTGTCCAGGTGAAGAAAACAGTCACATAAATGTGACTGTCCAGGGGGCTGAAGAAAGCAGGGACTGGAATCAGGGATGAGACTACCAGATTCTGTGGCCCATGGAAAGCATGTCAGAGCTTCTTACTGCCATGGGAAGTAGAGAGGTTGCTTGTCCAAGGGTACATAAAGACACAGCAGCACCAAATCTAAGTGCGCACACACGTTTACTTGGTTTGACTTAATTGGAAATGAGGGAAAAGGTTAAGTCGACCTTGACTGCATAGAGACATGTTTATACTCAGAGAAATAAGGACATAATAAAGACCTGCCAAGAACAGGAAAGGAGAAAAATGCTATGCAAGGGGGTAGGGAATAAAATGTCTTGGGAGAGCAGGGTAATCAAGGGAAAATGGATTCCCTCTTAACGTGCATTAAAGTAAAGGGAAAATCAACAGGAATCTTGGGACCGTAACAAAGTCTCTGACAAGAAGAGGGCTCCTCCTAGAAATGATGCTCCCTTTCCCAGCAGCCATTGATAACTTGTAGTTCTTCATCTGGAGTTGGGGCCTTGTGAAATCTTCCTCCTGAACTCATTGATTTATCAACTATATTATCACTGTGTAAATCTTAGTTAGACAACCACATTATTTAGAGGTTGGTTCAACTCCCCTTTCATACATAGAAGGTAGCTGTCCTGGTCCTCTGGCTCTTACATTTTTTCTACCCCCTCTCAACATGTTCCATGAGTTTTAGGTGTAGAGACTGAGTTGCAAATGTATCAATAGTTTATTCATACCCAAGCGATTATCCCTAAACACACACAGCTAGAGCAACACTAAATGGACTCAGCAGGTTGTGTTATACATACAGGTGTGTGCATGCCGTTGTGTGCACACCTCTGTGCATGTGTGTGGGTTAATAATTAGAATTTAAAAAGAGGTCATGAATTTGAGAGGGTGGAACACAGGGGTACTTGGAGAAAGAAGAGGAAGGGATTGAAATGATATAAATACAGTATTCATGAATAAAATATTCTTTAAAAATTAAGTTAATTTTTTTGTAAAAAAACAAAGAAAATCTGGTGCAAATGAGCTATGGACTTAAGCTAATATGCTGAAAACAAAGAAAATGACAAAGTTACCTAAGCTTTTTAAACCTTTTCTTTTTGAGTGCCTGTTTTTCCTTGGACACTAACGTTAAAGGTGACTACAGTGGCTGTGTGGTGTCCTGATTTAACTTAGTCATGTTTTGATCTTCTCAGAGTCTCATAAAAATTGTTTTTGTCCTAATTTACAAGTCCTCTGGAACAAAAGCTAGTTTTAAATTTGAAGAATAGGACCTTTAAAACAATACTAAGCATTAATGCATTTGAAAAATATGCTTGAGATGTCTTAATAAGTGAATATATTTGTACATTACAGGTTTGTAATAAAACATGAAAAATTAAGAATAGTGTAAAACTCATACATAATATTAAAATTTCTTTTGTATTTTGCATTAACTTTATTTTTGAAAAATAATCTTGGTTTATTGTTGCTAAAATTTACATGTCTAAAAATCAAGAAACATTGTAAAAATAGTCAAAATATTCAGGTCTCCACTATTAATGCTAAGACAGCTTTCTAAGTGGCAGCTTTCTAAGGTTCATAGGCAGCATGTCTTTAGAAGCATATCTGATATCAAAATAAGGACAAAATACTAAAACTGGGTCAAGAGAATAGTCTCAGGCCTAGGTGAACCACTAGGCCAAGGGAGCACACTTAGGAAGGTGGGGGTGGTGATCTGAGAAAATGATCCCCACAGACCCATAGGGAGTAGTTGTTCTACTACATAGGGAGTAATATGTTCTACTCATAGTTCTTGTTGGAAGAAGTGTGTCACTGGGAGTAGGCTTTGAAGTTTCAGATGCTTAAGCCAGGCCCAGTGTCTCTCTTCCTACTGCCTGAGGGTCTAGAGGTAGAACTCTCAGCTACCTCTCCAACACAATGTTTGCCTGTACCGTGCCATGCTTTCCGATACAATAATGGACTAAAGCCCTGAACTGTAAGCCAACCCCAGTTAAATATTTTTCCCTTATAAGAGTTGCATGGTCAGGGTGTCTCTTCACAGTAATAGAACACTGACTAAGACAGTGGACCCCTCTCACTCTATGCCAAAAAGATAGGAGGAATAATCCCCCTTTAATGAGATACAGTACTTTTCCATCACAGAATCCCTATTACTCTGTGCAGTACGCTATGAGCCACCATGAGGTTCAGCAGGATTGGCCTATTTTTCTGGGCCTTGAGAAGAAAACTTTTCTTCTCTGTCTTTTTCTTTTGGATGTTGACCAGAAAGAAGTCTGTGTCTCATATTTTAGGCTCCTTTCCTCTTTCTCTAAAGGTCCTGGACTGCCACACAGCTGACTGTAACCTCCATGGCAGCCTACACAGGTGACTCCTGCCTGCCTTCTCTCCTCCAGAGAGCTGCCCAGGGACTCTTCTTCTAAACTGTAATAAAACTGTCCGTGAATTTCCATCTGATTCTACTCTTGAATTCTTTTACTAATGATACTAAGAACACCAAGAGTGGTTCCCCAACTTTCCCTGTATCATCTGCACAGAGGATGATACCATGGACTATGAACCAAGGCATGAAGTTAGAAGGAAACACGAACAATTACAGGATAGTCCACAGGTTCTGAAAAACATTAAGTTGAAAACACAGACTATCATAATTTAGAAGTAGGATAGCAAGCCAGGCAGTGATGCTGTACAACTTTAATCCCAGCACTTGGGAGGCAGAAGCAGGTGAATCTCTGTAAGTTTAAGGCCAGTCTGGTCTACAGAGTTAGTTCTAGGGCAGCCAAGGCTATACAAAGAAATCCTGTCTCAAAAAACCAAGCCAAAAAAAAAAAAATGAAAGTGTCTTTAGCACCCACACTACTGGCATTCAGTTAGGGAAACCCCACTTAAATGTGACCTGCTTCCCCTGTGTAGAATCCTCACTTAGAACCTGAGCTAGACTGGAGTTCACTCTGAACAACAACAACGTGTAGCTGAAACAAGACTACAAGATACAGAGCTGGAAGCTGAGCAGACCCTGATGCTCCATCATCATCATCATCATCATCATCATCATCCTGAAACACTGCTCTCACATTGCAGGTATTAAGAACCTAACTGTAGGCAATCCTCCCCAGTCCAACATGCAGGAGAGTGGCTCCACTGCCCAGCCCCTTCTACCACATCATCCTCCCTGCAGCCAGCCCTTCCCCACAACTCTGGCAGACTCCTTACTCCCAGATACAGTTAATATGAGTCTGAAGAACAGGTGTGTGACCTGCCTCCTAGCTGAATTGTTCCACTCCCCAGACCCTGATCCCTAGGGTACATCCCATAGCTCTCCCCACTTGCCCATAGTCCCAGCAGCTTTACTGGAACCCAGGGCTCCATATTTTGGTTTACAACTTCAGAAGACTTAAGCTTTACTAGAGGCCAGGCTGCTTTGGAACCTAGGTAAGACACCACCCAGAGCCCACTTTAAAAACTGTCCAACAACCCCAGACTGCACCTCCTCTCCTGGGCTCCATATTCTGGTCTTCAATTCTGAAAAAAGATTTCTGATTTACCAGAGACCAGGCCAGATCTAGTGACTGCTGCACCCAAAGCCCCAGAGGGGATACCCTACTGGACCTGAAGACTAGCTAGTCACCAGAACCTTAGGCCAATTACCCCAGAATACCAGAGAGGAAACAGAAACCAAAGAACAAGACACCCATTCAACAAAGACAAACACAGGAATCAATACCTAGACCTATAGTCATCCCAAATCTAGACGCCTAAATGCCAATGTAAGGACACAATCAATAACATAAAGGGCAACGTGGCACCACCAGAGTCCAGTTAGCTTACGACAGCAAGAACAGAACATTCCAACATAGCTGAAGCACAAGAAAATGACCTTAAAAATGACTTTATGAAGATAATAGATGTCCTTAAAGATAAAATGAAAAAAAAAGACCTTTAAGGAAACTGAGAGAAAGACAAACAAAAAATTGGAGGAAATCAATGAATCCCTTAAATAATACCAAAAAACCCAAGAACCCAAGGCTTGGAAATAGAAGCAATAAAGAAAACACAAACAGAAGAATTTCTGGAACTCTGGGTAAGTGAACAGGAATTACAGATGTAAGCATCATCAACAAAATACAAGAAATGGGAGAGAGAATCTCAGGCATTGATAGAGGAAATAAAACCATTAGTTAAAGAAAATGTTCAATCCAAAAATTCCTAACACAAAACATCCAGGAAATCTGGGACACTATGGAAAGACCAATCATCAACTTAGACCATGAAACCCTATATGAACAAGTTCTACAGAACCGCAATATATGGGCTGCCCATGGATGCTTCAGCATTGCCAGGGCATAAAAAATAATAAAAAACAAAAAGACCAAACCTAGTAATAATAGGAGTAGAAGAAGGAGAAGAATCCCAGCTCAATAGCTATTTGCAGATGATATAATAGAATACATAAGTGACCCCAAAAGTTCTACCAGGGAACTTCTACAGCTGACAAACACCTTAAGTGAAGTGGCTGGATACAAGATCGACTAAACAAACAAACAAGAAATCATCAGCCTTCCTATATACAAATGATAAACAGGCAGTGGGAACGGGAAAAGAGTGAACTAAACACGAATTCCAAGTCATCCCAAGCTTAAAAGGGAGACCCTGTCTCAAACAACTCTAAACAAACAAAACCAACCAACCAAAGAATCTCCCAAAGTTCCTGTGAGAACTACTATCTCCAGAGATGTGCAACACCTTTACAAACAGACACTACAGTAAGGGAGAAATTACTATTACTGTTTCAAGTAACTGTAAATAGTGTATGATTTTAAGAGACCCATTTCATCCATATGTACAAAACTCAAATTTTAATTCACTGATCTCTATCTATGATTGTCAAAAATAAAATATTGTCAAAGAAGACACATGGATCATAAATATATACAGGACATGGCATGCAATATTATTAGTTACTAAGGAAAATGCAAATTAAAACTATACTGATATATCACTATGTGTCTATAAGAATGGCGAAAAGTAATTACCAATTTATTTAAAATTTTAAAACAGGAAAAATATTGGTACAAATTTGAAGTGTCTGGAATTCTCATGAATTGTTGGTCAAAAGGAAAGCAGTAGAACACACTGGAAATAGTCTGACAGTGTCTCTTCTTTTTTTATACTATTTGTATTTATCTTAAAATTTCAGTCCGTTAACGTATTTTGGTGATATCTATCTCCTACTATTTACCTTTAGCTCCCCTAATTTCCCTCCCAAATTCATGTCATCGTTTGATTATTCTTAGTAACTCGGAGTCCATATGTGACCATTGCGAAGTCATTTGAGATAACGGAAAGGCTACCAGCTGCCGTGTCCCCAGAGAAGAGTGACACCCCACACAGCTACCTTGGTAGCTAGCATGTTAGCAGTGTCTTGTAAAGTTAGACACACACTCACTAGACAAGCCACGAGTCCCTGCATGTGTATCAAGAAATGGAAAAAAAAAGCCCTACAAAGAATGTTTTAGTATATTAATTAATATCAAAATTATTATCTATTCTTCAAATGAGTTTTAAAAACCATTAGGTACATCCATCCAAACACTGGGGTTTCACACAGAATAAAAGGAAATTAATGATTTGTGCAACAATGTAAAGGTTTATATCTCACGTTGTAAATGAATCAAACCCAAGATTTGATTTGCCACATACTCTTCCAAAGTATGCTTGGTAAATTCAAATATTCCTATACAGGGCATGCTGGAGCCTGTTTAATTTAACTGTGTTGTGCCACACAGTTATAGCCATTTACCTACACTCGGCAAAACTAAGCTACCAAATCATTTTAATTTCACCATTACTCTTTTAGACTGACTAATGTGATACAAATTCTGCCTTTTCAAACAAAGTAACACTACAAAGGCTTATATCTTCTGATACTTTTGACCAGCCATGGGCTCTCTTCCAAGCAATGTTGTTAGTGCACGTATTCCATGGCCTCTCTTCCAAGCAATGTTATTAGTGCACGTATTCCCGAAGGAGCCACTGCTAAAGGAGAGCACTGACCCAAGGAAAAGAATGCGGTCTTAAAATCGCATTTTAAATCCTGCACGAAGTTCAGGGTGTTCTTACTCGTCTATACCTCTGAACTTGGTATGCTCCCAAACTAACATTAGTTTAGCATGTCAGAATATGCAAGACAGGTGCTGCAGAGCAAAGTTTATTAGCACCAAGGTCAGAAGACTTAGGGAAGTTTTGAATCACAGAACTAAGCTTTGCCAAAGCTCCTCCCCTACAATCCTACTTTAGAATCACTACATAGCTTTGACAATCACTTGTTTTGTTTGTTTTTTGTTTTTTCCAGACAGGTTTTCTCTGTATAATAGACTTGGCTGTCCTGGAACTTGTTTTGTAGCAACATACTGCCAAATGTGTCAAACTTACAGAGACCGCCTGCTCCTACCTCCCGAGTGCTGGGATTAAAGGCAAGCACCACCATCACCTGGCCACTTTAACAATTTTAAGCAGAAGTACTGCGTAGGCAAGATTTTTTTCCATATGAGTACTGTAATCATTAAACTGGGGTCAGTTTCAGGGACATCTGTATTGGAAAGTAAAAATAAAAGTAAATTTCTATAAAAAGGAAACTTTAATAATGTTTTTTAACTAATCATAAATCACATGTAAGAATTCCCCTCCCCAACTTCCTATTTCAATAAGAGTTCTGCCAATAACAACACAAAAAGAACTACCAGATAAAACTTATGAAATCCCTGTTCATCATTGGTGTACATTAAATAAAACCTTGCTTGCTGCTCAGTGAAAACCTTACGGTTGTCTGTATCCTTACAGAGAAGTGCAACGAGAAAGTGGAATTGTATTATCTCCCTAAGATATAATGCTACCATTCATGAAATCACCTATCCCCCTCTGCTTCATGAAGCTATTATAATAGGCATATAAGTTTCAAGTTCTAGAAACAAACCATGAGTTGTTCTTAGAATACAAACTCACCATCAACATTATTTAAAAATAAGAATTTTGAAATTTTACACTTGCTCTTTAAAAGTTAATAAATTATATTGTAAGTCCTTAGAGTTCCGTCTTAAATACTGTGGTTAATGCAAACAGTACTGAGTTATAAGGAAATGAATGTACTAAGGTCTGTCATGCATGGACACTTCCTCAGCATGCATACAGTGCAAGAGGGGACAGGCATATCCTTGCTCTTAAGGGATGTCTACTTCAAGGGCATCTGAATTCTATACTTAGTGTGCCTTCATTTACATGCAAGAACATCTGTAACTTTAAAAAAGTATTTCCTAAGGATTCCCAGCAAAGTTTTCAATCCTCTAAGAATTCTTTCCCAGTCAGCAAAGCTTTCTGTAACCACTGGAATTTAAGTACCTTGTCAATGTGTATTTGCGTATGTGTGAGTACATACAAATATTGGAATTGCTCATAAACACATGATATATGCTTTACATTTACGTGTCACAACATATCTAAATATATTATCAACCAGAAGTACATTACGTGAACACACATACATGGATATATGAATTTGGCTACTCCATTTCCCAACCTACGTCTTCCTCCAGGTCCTCTTCTTTGCCCCGCTGAGCCATATATCCTCTGCCAGGTGTTCTCTGAGGACCCTGTGGTGGATGGGCCTCTAGCTAGTTTTCCTATAGGCTGCAAGGTAGAGGGAAGGCAGTTCAACTGTTTGGCTACCCCTTTCCCATGTGCTGCTGTGCAGTGAGGCCCTCTACAAAGCCAGAGCACACTATCCCCCCAGCCCTTTGTCTCTAGGGCTCGCTGGCAAGACCTTCTAGTAAGGCTTTTCAGGGACCATGAGTCACCTCACACGGCCAGCCCTTCTGTCAGTAGACCTCTCAGTAAAATCTTCCCCTCAGTTAAGCCATTTGGATTGAATTTTGTTTCTTACCATTGCCACATACTCACATACACAAAGACATCATCCACACATGCACAATATGGTGCTGAATATGGAAATGTGCCACTCACCTCTAAATTTCAAATGAAACAAAAACCTTAAAATGGGCATCATTATTTTTTCATGAGATCAATACCAAACACATACTTTTGACTTTTAATTTCTTATGACTAATGTAAATACACACAATAGAAAATCCTTCAAAAAGTGATCAATGTGGGTAGGCTTTAAATGTAAAGTTCAAAATATTTTAAAATAACATTGGAATTATATATTAGTAACCATACTGTTTTATGGTGCATCTATTCAATTAGCAACATATTGTATGCATATTCTCACATTAGCCCAAAAAGTTCTTGATCAACTACATAATTTGTTCACATGTGAATTGACAATTATTTCTCTGCTACATTTTGGACATTTGGACTATTTCCATTCTCTCACTATTATTTTCAGTACTCTGACAGTTGTCAAGTCTATTTATAGCATTTGTTCACAAAGTATCCTAGAATTGGGGTTATTAAAAAGATATGACTACTTTGGCATTAATAATGACTGCTATTCAGTAAAGCATCCGAGAAGGTCAGATATAGTGGTGCACACATGGAATCTCAGGGCCTAGAAAAGAGGATGTGAGTTTGGGCCAGCCTGTTGTACACTGTGATACCCTGTTCAAAGATAAAACAAGATGGTAGCGTACAGTGGGTAGTCACTAGTTAGTTATATGCGGCTACTGAGCAAGGGAAATATGATAAATGAAAGGGAGAAAATAAACGCTTAAGTGGCCAACGGAACTGCGGTTCTGACTGCTGCACAGCGTGACTCCGGCTTCAGTCATCCCCACAGGTGAAAGCTACTTCGTCATCAGCACAGGGTAAGTGCAGTTCTGCATACTGTTTCTAGCAACGCCATTTGTGCATTCCCAATGTAAACGATCAGTCGGGCAGGCAAAGTGGCGCATAACTGTTCATATTTTATTTCACCTAGTTTTGTAGGTTAGCATATAAGGAAATGGATTTTATCGCGGCATCTTCAAGGTGCAGGATGCACTGATTTTTATTCTGTGTATATGTCTGCTAACCTGCATGGATGTCTGTGTGCTACCACATGCTTGCAGTGCCCGGAGGTCAGAAAAACCCAAAACCAAACCAAGATCCCTGCAAGAGCATCAAGTGCTCTTAACTGCTGAACCACTTCTCCAGCCACATCATAAATGTTTTTAATTTATAGCTCTTTGAATTCTTGGGATATTATGTTTTCTATACATTTCTATACATTGTTTTTTTTCATAACTATTCTTTTTTCTTTGACTATTTTTCTAGTAGATAATGAGCTTATTTATTTTAGAATAGTTGTACTATATACATTAATAAAAATGCCTATTGTTTCTATGGCAAATAATTTTGAAATTGTTTTTATTATTTATTTTATGTGTATGGATGTTTTATCTGCATGTACCATATACATATACAACTTATGAGCAGTGTCCATGGAAGCCAGAGAAGAGCACCATTTATCTGCTGGGATTAAAGTTATAGACCATTGCTGAGCTGCCAGGTGGTGAGAAATGAATGCTGGTCCTCTCTAGAAGAGAGTGCTCTTAATCACTGTAACCATCTCTCCTGTCTCTGGAAAATAATATTTCCTTCTGATGCTTTTTCTTTTTCTTTTCCTTTTTTTTTTGTGCTTAAGTTTGAACCTAGGGGATAGTGCATGCTGGGAAAGCATTCTACTATTGAGCATTATCTGGAATGTCTTTGTATTTTGTTTTGTATTTTGTCTTACTAAACTGTCCAGGTAGACCTTGAACTTGGGAACTACCTACCTCAGCTATCCAAATATCTGGGATTACAAGCCTGTGCCCCCTAGCCTGACCTGATGCTGTTTTTGACAAGAAAAGTTTTATTTACTTCACATAAATTTATTGATCTTAATTTATGTTTACATGTTTACATTCAATTCTCATAAGCTTTGACATCAACTGATATGTAATTTATTTATCACTTTTATGAAAATGAAGGGTCAAGATTAAATAGTGAATTGGCAATTCTAAAGACTACCAAACACAAGGCACTGGTCGGCAAAATAAAAGGAGATGGGTTCAAAACAACTGTGCTGGATGCAGAAATAAAATCATAAAACAGTAGCAGGCATGGATGCAAGGTGGGTGGGTCAAGACAGTTATAGGAAAGAGATTTCCTCCCCTTCCAAGAGGCACCCCAGCTTGAATCAACATATAAATGATTCATAAAGACATATATTCTATATATCCATATTCAACCTCTCTAGTAATCAGGGAAGTTTAAAAACTTGTTGCCCCGGCACACAAGACTATGAACTGGCACTCAAATACTGGGAAACAACTTGGCAGTAGCTAACAACATTAAGAAATTGTGGGCCCTTTCTTCTGTCAACTCTAGTTCCAGAAACGTGTAATGAAAGAAGGTGTCACACACGCCTCAATCCACACAAAGGTGTTCTTTATGTACTGCTTATGTTCTTGAAAATTAAAAGCAAAACAAACAAATGTAAACATTCGAGGAAAGGAAACCAGTATGTTCAATACACACGCACACACCGTGCTTGTTTTAGCACTACTTGTAATAGAGAAGATATCAAATCAATCTACTATGCATCAACCAATGAATGAATAAAAATTCTTTTTGTATAGTCAGAATTACTGATTATAGAATATTAATCACCCATAAAGACAAATAAAACCCTGCCATTTATGGTAGTATGATGAGCTTAGGGGTATTACAGTAAAATAATTAAAAATATCACATTCACTCAAATAAAAAGCTAAAAAGGTCGAATTCACAGAAGTAGAGAGTCAGCGAAGAGTAGAAAAGTGGGGCTGGAAAGACGGCTCAACAGTTAAGATCCCTGCCTGCTCTTCCAGGGGACCTAGGTTCAGTTCTCAGCACCCACATGGCAGCTCACAGCTGTCTGTAGCTCCAAGATCTGACACCCTCACACAAACACACATGTAGACAAAACACCAATGCAAATAAAATAAAAATAAGATAATAAGAAAGAGCAGTAAAGCAAAGCTGTCAAGTCACAGAAGAGAGCATGGGATCTGGACCAAGTAGATGTCAGCTGAAAAACAACACAAACACACGCACACACACACACACACACGTACTTAAATAGATATGATCAATTAATACTGGCAATTAAATTCCATATCACCAACTTCTCCTATGCATTACTGTGCCAGTCATTTTCTTACTGTCATTTTCTCGTCACAAACAAGGGTGCTTATCTGAATATACATGTACATACTTATGTACATGAATACAAAAAATAACTCATAGGTAATTTTAAAATACATATTTCATGCAATTCTCAATAAAGCCCTACTATTTTCCCCACATAAGTTATATCAATAATTTAATATTAAAAATTGAGATTATTGTACTATTTTTCATAATCTCTATGCTAAAATATTAAAATATGAGTCAAGATGTTATAAACTATGTCAGTGTGGAAAGAGGTTAGTATAGAATCATATTTCCTTTCAGCAATTTTCTACAGTAGAGAGTTTCTGTAGAAAGATTTCAATTAAGCTTCATTTTCAAGATGCTAATGAGGAAGACTCAGTTCTCTCTGTGAGGAGATAATTAGCCTCTTTGCTTTCTCTCTCATGTTCAGGGCTTACAAAGAAGTGTCTTCTATGTCGGTTTCCAGGGACTATTACTTATCTCATCATTTTCAAGTCTGCTCAACCATGTCCTAAAATGTCTTCATCTATAATTTTTATATAAATACCTTTACCGTGATATGTGTGTTTCTTTGACCTGTATGAAGTGGCCAGTGCAAAGTAAAATATATGCATGTGCTTGTGTTTATCAACACTACTACAAACTTCAAACTTCCATAATAGTTTCTACACTGAAATATTAGTACATATGATAGAAGACTTTAGTTTAAGTTTTTTTTTTTTTAAAAGACAGGGTCTCTCTACATAGTTCTGCTGTTCTGGAACTCACTACATGGACCAGGCTGACCTTGAATTCACAAAGACCACCTGTCTCTGTCATCTGAGAGCTGGGAATAAAGGCACATGCATAGCTGAAATAAGATAATTATTCACAGTACTTTTTATTAACTTCTAAGACTACTTTTTGACATTTATTATCAATCCACTTTTTTTTAAAAGTTTCATTACAAGAGGCACAAAAAACACCATGAGAACCATTAGGCTTAAACAAGTGAGTAAGAACATGCTTCTTCTTGTAATCTAACCTAAGTGATACAATTCCTTCAAAATACAACCCATAATATTGGCTTATTTTCAGTTATGACAATATTTTATCTCAATGCCTAAGCTAATTTTTAATAAAAAATTTTATTTTATACTTTTACTATTAAGTTACTGTTACACAATTTGTTTATATATACATACATATATACATGTATGACAGAAGAACGCACTAAGTCTATAGCATAATCCAAATTGCCCTATTAATTATTCAAAAATTTATTTAAAATAAGGGAAAACAAAGCACCACGAAGACACAAAAATATGACCCATTTCTTGACCTTATACTAATCACAGGAGCAGTGTGAAGAAATGACCAATGCAGGCATGTGGAAAGGGAGGACAAGTGACCTCCAACGCACACAGTAAGCCTAGCGGTGACTCTTAGAGCTCTGTCATAGTTAACTCTTTCATATTAGAGCTCTTATCCTCTCATGTTCAATTCACATGTAATTCTTATGATGACAATGAAACAAAACATAGCTGTATTCACAAAACAACCTTCTCAAGCACTTAATTTATCTAAAGCATTCTGTTGTCTTTTCCAATTCTGCTAAAACTTTACTTTAAAATGAATTCTATGGGGGCTTGCGGATGAACCCGTAATTGGAGCAACGGTGAAGGCTGGGACAAGCAGGATTGTTTGAGCCAAGGAGTTCACAGTCAACACAAGCAAAACCTTGTCTCGTAGGGCCATAAAGATGGAAACAGGAAAAAGGGTTGCATGTGGGGTGACTAGTATGCCTGGCATGCACACAGCCTGGGATTCGGTAGCCATCATTAAACAGGAAAATGAGAGTCGTCTGTAGCTTCAATTCCAAATTACACTGACTGGGGAACTATGTTTTATAATCAGCTGTGTCCTTTCCTTGTGAGCTACCAAGCTGGGAGTTTCCATTTAAGAGCTGAATTTTTAGCAAGCTTATTCTCACTTTATACGAGTTATTTCTAGCATGAGCAGAATTCCCTAATTGCTGTTTACTGTATTATCTTGGCCTTCTTTCTTTTGACAATTAGTGTATAATTAATTAAATGATCAAAATTGCTAATTTTATCTTTTAAATTTTTCTATATGATTCTTAACTTGAAAATTTTGTCTCTATGTCCAAGAGCTTATAATGATTACACATTACTTTCTTCTTTATTAGATATATTTGTAAAATTCTAATCAATTTCTAATGTAATATTTTAAGTGGCATCTCAATCGCTGCATTACCAAAAGGCTTTCTGCTATTGAGAGATAATTCCCCTTCCAACTAATTTTTGATACATCCTTAATTGTAGTCTCCCCACATTCTCTCAGATAAACACTAATCTGTCACATTTGTGTGTTTTTAAGTGTAATGAAAAGATCAGGTATTTACTTATGTCTTGAGGCAAAAACATTTTCAGTACCTTGTTTTCTATATTTTCTTTTCTTTTTTATTGAGCTATACATTTTTCTCTACTCCCCTTCCTTCCTCCCCTTTCCCCTCTCCCCTTCTATTCTCTCTGTGACCCCAAACTCCCAATTTCCTCTGGGGACCTTACTGTTTTTCCTTCCTATGTAGATCCATGTCTGTCTGTCTTGGGGCCTTCTTTGTTGTCTAGGTTATGTTGGGTTGTAGGTTTGCCTTTCTTAGCTTTATGTCTAAAAGTGACTTAGGAGTGAGTACATATTATATTTGTCTTCCTGGGATAGGGTTAATTTACTCAATACGGTTTATTCAAGATCTATCTCTTTGCCAGCAAATTTCAAGATGTCATTATCTTTTTTAACCACTGTGTAGTGCTCCAATGTGTAAATGTACCATATTTTCTTTATCCATTGAAGGGCAACTAGATTATTTCCAGGTTCTGGAAATTACAAATAATAGTTGAGCACGTGTCCTTGTGATATGATTGAGCATCCTTTGGGTATACACCCAAAAGTAGTACTGCTGGATTTTGAGGTATACTGTTTCCTAATTTTTTGAGAATTTGCCATACTGATTGCCAAAGCAATGGTGCAAATCTGCACACCCACCAGCAATGCGACAGGAGTGTTCTCTTTGCCCCACATCCTCTCTAGCATAAGCTGACATCAGTGTTTTTCATCTTGGCCATTCTTACAGATGCAAGATGGAATCTCAGAGTTGTTTTGATTTGCACTTCTCCGATGGATAAGGATATCTTCCAGCCATTTGATATTCATCTGCTGAGAGTTTTCTGTTCAGGTCTACACCCCATTTTATTTTATTGGATTATTTCTTCCTTTGATGTCAAGCTTCTTGAGTCCTCTGTCCAATGTGGGGTCGGTGAAGATATTTTCCCATTCTGTAGGCTGTTGTTTTGTCTTGTTGACCATGTCCTTTGATTTACAGAAACTTCTCAGTTTCAGGAGGTCCCATTTATTTACTAATTGTTTCTCTCAGTGTCTGTGCTACTGGGCTTATATTCAGAAAGTGGTCTCCTATGCCAATGTGTTCAAATGTACTTCCCATTTTCTCTTCTATAAGGTTTAGTGTGATTGGTTTTATGCTGAGGTCTTTGATCCATTTGGACTTGAGTTTTGTTCATGGCAATAGGTATGGATCTATTTTCATTCTTCTACATGTTGATATCCAGTTATGCCAGCACCATTTATTGAATATACTTTCTTTTTTCCATTTTATATTTTTTTGCTTCTTTGCCAAAAATCAGGTGCTTGTAGGTGTGTGGATTGATATCTGGGTTTTCTATTTGGTTCCATTGATCCTTCTGTCTGTTTTTATGCCAATACCAGGCTGTTTTCAGTACTGTAGCTCTACAATAGTTTAAAGTCAGGGATTGTGATACCTCCTTTATTCCCTTATTGTACAGGACTATTTTGGCTATTTTTTTTCTCTTTTTCCATATGAAGTTGAATGCTGTTCTTTCGAGGTCTGAGAAGAATTTTGCTGGGATTTTGATGGGAATTGCATTGAATCTGTAGATTGCTTTTGGTAAGATTGCCATTTTTACTACGTTAATGCTACCTATCCAAGAGGATGGGAGATCTTTCCATGTTCTAGTGTCTTCTTCAATTTCTTTATTCAAAGATGTAAAGTTCTTGTCAAACAGGATTTTTACTTGTTTAGATATAGTTACTCCAAGATACTTTATGATCTTGTCTCTTTTGATTGATTTTAGTTTGAAGTCTATTTTGTTTGTATATTAGGATAATAGGATAGCTATACCAGCTTGTTTCTTAGGTCCATTTGATTGGATATTTTTCCCCAACCCTTTACTCTGAGGCGATGTCTGTCTTTGAGGTTGAGGTATGTTTCTTCTGTGCAGCAGAAGGATGGATTCTGTTTTCATATCCAATCTGTTAGCCTGTGTCTTTTATAGGTGAGTTGAGTCCATTTATATTAAGGGATATTAATGACCAGTGATTGCTAGTTCCTGTTATTTTAGTTTTTATTGTTGGTAATGTTATTGTGTGTGCTTTTCCCTTCTTTGGAATTTGCTGCTGTGAGATCATTTATTGTCTGTGCTTTTGTGGGGGTAGCTGAATTCCTTTGGTTGGAGTTTTCCTTTTAGTACTTTATGTAGGGCTGGATTTGTCGATAGGTATTGTTTAAATCTGGTTCTGTTATGGAATAGCCTGTTTTCTTCAACTGTGGCGATTGAAAGCTTTTCTGGGTATAATAGTCTGGGATGGCATCCATGGTCTCTCAGTGTCTGCATAACACTTGACCAGGACCTTCTGGTTTTCACTATTTCCATTGAGAAGTCAGGTGTAGTTCTGATAGGTCTGCCTTTATATTACTTGTTTGTTTTTTTTTTTGTTTTTTGTTTTTTTTCCCTTTGCAGCTCTGTATGTTTACTGTTTGAATTATTATGTGGTGAGGAGGCTTTTTTTTTTCTTCTTTTTTCTTTTGGTCCAGTCTATTTGGTGTTCTGTAAGCTTCTTGTATTTTCATAGGCATGTCCTTCTTTAGATTAGAAAAGTTTGCTTCTATGATTTTGTTGAATATATTTTCTGTGCCTTTGAGTTGGACTTCTCCTTCTGCTATCCCTATTATTCTGAGGTTTAGCTTTTTTCATGGTTTCCCAGATTTCCTGAATATTTTGCATTAAGAATTTGTTGGGGGGGTGGAGAGATGGCTCAGAGGTTAAGAGCACTGACTGCTCTTCCAGAGGTCCTGAGTTCAATTCCTAGCAACTGCATGGTGGCTCACAGCCATCTGTAAATAGATCTGGTGCCCTCTTCTGGCCTGCAGGCATACATGGAGGCAGAATGTTGTGTACATAATAAATAAATAAATCTTTAAAAAAATAAAGAATTTGTTGGGTTTAACATTTCTTTACCGATGAATCTATTTCCTCTATTGTATCTTCAACACCTGAGATTCTTCATTCTCTTGTATTCTGCTGTTTATGTTTACATTTGTGTTCCTGATCATTTACTCATATTTTCCATTTCTAGGATTCCTCGGTTTGTGCTTGCTTTATTGTCTCTATGTCAGTTTTCAGGTTCTGAATTGTTTCTTCCACCGGACTAATTGCTTTTTCTTGGTTTTCTATAAGAGTTTTGTTGATGTTTTTCAATTTATTTTATTTGCCTTTTCCTCTAATTCATTTAGGGAATTTTTCAATTCATCTTTAAGAGCCTCAAACATTTTCCTTAAGTTATCATTAAGGACATTTTCATCTGCTTTATCTGTGCTGGGGTGTTCAAGTCTTGCTGTTGTAGAGGCACAAATTTTTGGTGGTGCCATGTTGCTATTTGTGTTGTTGAGTGTGTTCTTACTTTGTTGTCTATTCATCTTTTCCTCTGATTGATGTAGTTAGGGCTGTGTCTCTGGTGAGCACTCCTCCAGATGCCAGTGGGTCGGTCCAAGGCTCAGATGGTTGCTCCTCCAGGTGAAGTCGGGGCCACTGCCTGCTCCCAGAGGATGCTTGGGCCTTGGTTGCCTGCTCCCACAGGAGGCTCAGGCCTTGGTTCCTTGGTTGCTTGCTCCCAGAGGTTGCTTGCTTATCCGCTCCCAGAATTTACTAGAGTTTTGCTTGTCTGCTCCTATAGGACACTGAGCACTCCCAGAGGTTGCTCAGGGCTCCCAGAGGTTGCTCAGCGCTCCCAGAGGTTGCACAGAGCTCCCAGAGGTTGCTCAGCGCTCCCAGAGGTTGCACAGAGCTCCCAGAGGTTGCTCAGCGCTCCCAGAGGTTGCACAGAGCTCCCAGAGGTTGCTCAGCGCTCCCAGAGGTTGCACAGAGCTCCCAGAGGTTGCTCAGCCCTCCCAGAGGTTGCACAGAGCTCCCAGAGGTTGCTCAGCACTCCCAGAGGTTGCACAGAGCTCCCAGAGGTTGCACAGAGCTCCCAGAAGTTGCTCAGCACTCCCAGAGGTTGCACAGAGCTCCCAGAGGTTGCTCAGCGCTCCCAGAGGTTGCTCAGAGCTCCCAGAGATTGCTCAGAGCTCCCAGAGGTTGCTCAGAGCTCCCAGAGGTTGCTCAGCACTCCCAGAGGTTGCACAGAGCTCCCAGAGGTTGCTCAGAGCTCCCAGAGTCACTGGAGCCTTCCTGCCTGCTCCTGGAGGCCACATGGGCCTTCTTGCCTGCTCTCAGAGATTGCTCCAGTTTTCTATATTTTCAAATGTTTAGTCAATTCTCCATTGTGTTTTCATGTTTTAAATTTTAATCCCAAGCACATTTACAATTATATACACCATTGCCCAGTTGTAGTGGGGAATTTTTATCTCATTATACTTCTATTTTTCTAATTGTTACCAATTTGAACAGTTGAGTAGCTTCTCTACTCTAGTGAGCATGCCCTCGGTTCAAATCCCCACATTCTCTCAATTTCTCCCTCTACTAACGTGAACTGTCCACAAAGAGAAGGTTAAGAAAGGGCTGTGGCAGGGAAGGATAAAGGACGGAGAAAACCATTTAGGGATCCTTTACCTGTGGGGAGATATTTAGCGAGTATGGCAAGCAAAGAATGCAGAGACGCTCTGGTGGCTTATGAGATTTTTTTTCTTTTAAATTTAAGTACCTAGATTATATGCTTTAAAAAGGACAGGCAACAAGTCTGCTTTTCATTGCATTGTTAGCAGCAAGTATACAAAAGGTTATCAACACTTGTTGACACAGCAAAAAATCATAAATGAAAGAAAGAAGGAAGAAGAAAAAGAAGAGGGAAGGGGAAAGGAAGGACGGGTGAGGAGACACACAGAAGCTGACAGAACAAAAGAGAACATAGGCGGAGCAGGCAATGAAGGTAGGTGTGTGTATCTGTGTCTATCTATGTGTGTCTGTCTGTGTGTCAGTTTGCCTAGCGTAGACTCTTCAAGCTATGTCAAAATTAAACTGTTTTTAGAAGGATGCATTTTAGCAGATGCAGAAGGACTGGAAATAGATTTTTATACTACCACTTGTCTCCTGGTCCTTTGTGACCTTGATTCTGCTATTAAATTCTGAAGTGTCTAAAGTCACATTTTCCTGACAGGCTCCAATGGAGAACTCCAGTGTTTCCTCTGCTCTTAGCTTAGGAGTCCCAGATGGCTCTGAAAGACTACTCTACCTGATGTGGTGAAGTAGCTGCTGAGAAATACTGTCATGTCAAAAAATATTCTGTCACAAGGTCACAAAAGTGAATTTACTACCTTACATGTATTGTATACCTAGAATTCTATGAACCAATTGTCCAGATTTCAGTCAAAACTCAACTCGATTAAAAATTAATTAGATTTTACCTTGGGCTACAGCAAAAGCTGAGGCATTGCAAGGAAATAGACAGCAAAGTGGCAACAGCAGCGCTGAGAAAGCAGCACTGGCGTATGACATACGCTGCAGCTTAAAAGTAAGTGTGCATCCGATGCATCGTCAGTGTGGAGACAAATCATTCCTTACTCAGAAACGTGCACTGGAATACTCAATCACCTCCAACATCACTCTTAGCTCTGTACAAATTATCACGGCATCTCATCATCAACTCGATGATGCCATCCGGGAAATACTGACTGAATAGTAAATGCTAAACAACAGAATGGGACCAAAGACATGCCATCCTTCAATCACCTACAGGCTATAACATATCAATAACAGAAGAAAACAAGTAAATGTGGAAGCAACTGACATGTGTTCTACATGTACTACCTCACTTAAGTTGACAAAGCCAATGAGGCAGGATTGTCACTGTTATGAGCGAGGAAATGAGCTTTGAGAATTCTGAAAGTCTATCATTTAAAAAAGTGGAAAATGTTGAGTAGGGGAATTAAAGTATGTTCAAATTATATGCTATATAGGAATAAGAAGCATTTCAATGAAGAAATAATATTTGGCTTTCTTGATCAGTCAAAAATATAACATATAAATCACAGGGTTCATATTTCCAATTCTTAAATATGTAAGCTTCTATACCTTCTGTTTCAAAACCACCTTTGAATGACTATGGCAAACATACATACAAGATGAAAAACAAAAACATCCATAATCTTCATGGAGAATACTATTTTAAGTATCTTTCTTTTAAATTCCAATGAGACTGTGAAAATCAATTTTGGAACATCAACTTCTCCAAAAAGCCATAAAATAGGTATTTCTGCTTCACTGATTCTCTATCATTGCGATACTGTGAAATGATTAGAGTTTAAAGTGGTCATCGCTTATACTTCAAATAAGTAGCAGTCTCCCCCCTGATAAAAGTGATTTTCCTCCCCACCTTGTCTTTCCAAGGTTAAGGACATGTAGTTTTACTATACTCCTGCTGTCTAAATCACAGGACCGGATAATGAAGAGATTACAGGTTTGAGAGCTTTTTTTCCCTTCCCACAGTGGTTAGTCTACCTGGATGACCCTTCAACATTAACTAGCATCAGGACCACCCACAGGACCTGTTAAGAAAGCTCAGCCCCGCTCCCAAAGTTCCTTAATCTGCAGGTTTAAGGAGGGAGCAGAAAGTAAAGTAACTGTTGTAACTGCCAAGTCTTTCACAGGTAACTAAGCTAGGGGTTCACAAATTTGTTAATTTATCTCAGTAACATCCCACTGTTATCTAGGTCCCAGACTGATCTTTTTATATCTCATTTTGTCATTTCAATCTATCACAATGAAGCCACAATTACTTTTTTAAAATATGAATTTGATCATAATTCTTCCCAGAATGAAACCTTCCAAAACTTCCTACCACCCTCAAGACAAAGATATATAAAATAATAATTTCGTTGCATTTCTCACTTTACTTCTGCATCTACTGCTACTGTAACGAATAGCAAAGCATGATGGTCTAAAGCAGCACATGTTGGTTAGCTTACAATCCTGCAAGTCGGAGAACCAAAAGTCAGTCTCCAGGGAAAAGTGAAGGGAGATCTCTGTTCATTGTAAATGGCCGAGGGTTAAGTGAGATGCTCTGTCTCAAGGGAATGGGGCAGAGTAATAGAGAAAAGCACCGACATCTTTTTTGAGCTCCTCATATAGTAAATGGGTGCACATACTGCACACTTAAGTGTATGCACCACACACATACACCAAAAACCACAGGCACACAGAAAAAAAAAATGCTCCTCGTGTTTCCCAACTAATATGACTCAGTGATTTCAAAAGATTTATTTAAAAAGAGAAAATAACACCATTAGGAAGTATTTGAAACCACCAGTTAGAAATGTCCCTATCAGTAAGACCACAGATTAAAGAGTCCATAATTTACATATGAATGTCTATTACTACAAGACATGCATGATAGAAATAATAACTAACATTGGCTAAGGTTGATTCTGCTTTTCATCAGTACAGCTAGTCCCCACTCGAGATTCAATGACAACAAAATTATAGTTCCTTTTTACAGTGTTGTGAACTTTTTGTTCCATTTTTAATATATGTAATTTGTTACATAAACTATAGAAGGAAAAATATAAAATTTCATTTTCCAAGGTCTATAAATATATATGAATGAAGCGTTCCATTAAAAAAAAATCATTTGCAGTTATCTTTCTAACGCCCATGGTCTTTCTAATTTAAACACTCTTATTTAAATGCCATTAAAATTCTTAACATGCATATTTATTAGTCTTTGTAAAAGGGGATGTGAGACAAGTCTTTTGTGGTATGATTTAATTGTTCTCGTCAAGGACTGGGTAGAAGGTGAGCATGAATTGAGTTAGCGAGATAAAATATCAAGGGCTCTTTTCCAGGGTAAAACAAGCTTGCCGGCACTTGCATATCCTCATCATTTCACTCCTGAACTAGGACAATATTACACAGAAGGAATACTAAGTATTATATAAGATTGGGTGAACACTTTACTATCAGATAAAGAACCTCAATTAAAGTGTCAAATAAATTTTATTAAGCCAATTAAATATAGTTTACAATAGTTTGAGGTACAGAGAAGAGTAGTACAAGTTCATCAAACACATTTCTCTCTGTATTTTAAAATGTCAATACTTTCTAGAGGACTATAGCTATACTATTATGAAACTATAACTTCCCATGTGGAAAAGTTTTTTTCTGTTGGTTTTTTCAGTTCTAGCGACTGAACTAGGGGTTTGGGGCTTGCCAGGTACGCATTTACCATGAGCAACATGCCCATCTCCAAAACTTTTTTTTAAAAAAAGGAAAATGATAATATAAGAATTAAACTATTACATAAGCGAAACTGAAGCTAAGTGTATGTTCCTTCCAAAGGAATTTCCCCCCTTATCTAACCAGAATAGTCAATGTTCTGATGCTGTGAAGCAGCATTATCAGTTCAAAGCCCATACTCAAGGACAGAGCATCGAGTTACAACACACAGAGAAAGGCCATGTTTAAGTTAAGTTTACGGGTTTTGTTGAACAGTTGGCATCTGTGGCCAGCGGTTCACAAGGCAGACACACACAGGGATCCACTTTGTAAAAAGAAGGTTGAAATTCCCATGTTATATAATAATGTATATATAAAAAATGTCTATTTGTCATTTTGTTTACTTTTTCAAATATATCAAAATTTATTAAATTTCAACATTATCTCAAAAAAACCACCAGCTTCAAACATTTGCTGTCACCTGTGTATTGGGTTCTGGGAGGTTAAATAAAAACAAGCAAAAAATGCTCTACTGTTCTCACAGAGTCTAACACATAGGTCACATGGTTGCTGGGAATGGAATTCAGGCCCTGCATAAGAGCACTGAATGAAAATATACTCTTTTGGATTGGGGGGGGGGCGCACCACACAGCTCCCAAATAAATCACACACAGAGGCTTGCTCTCAGTTACGAATGCCCGGCCTTAGTTTGTCTTGTTTCTTGCCAGCTTTTCTTAGCTTAAATTATTCCAACTACCTTTTACCTCTGGGCTTTTATCTTTCTCTATTTCTGTATACCTTTCTCCATGGTTTGCTGTGTAGCTGGGTGGCTGGCCCCTCCTTTTCTTACTCCTTGATCTCTTTGCTTGATTTTTCTTCCCAGATTTCTCCTATTTATTCTCTCTGCCTGCTGGCCCTGCCTATCCTTGCTCCTGCCTCACTATTGGACATTAATCTCTTTATTAGGACCATCAGGTGCTTTAGACAGGCACAGTAACACAGCTTCACAGTTAAACAAACGTAACAGAAACTAAAGTCATACACCTGAAAATAATATTCCCCAACAACTGAGTGAGTGCTCTTAACCACTGAGCCATCTCTCCAGCTCCCAGAGACCTTTCTTGCTTTTTATATCTGTCTTAATCCACGGCACTCTGCGCTTCTTAGAATGAACACAGAGTATTTTCTGAATGTAGGCATTCGTAACTTGGGAAGGGAGGAAGTATAGAGATTGCAAACGTCTGAGTAATTTGAAACTAACACTTGCATTTCACAAGTGTAACCCTCTGCTATTTAGGCATGTGCTTAAAATCTTGAAACATTTCAAGCCAATTCATTAATATTTTGATCACAAACCTGAAATTTTCTAACTTTTCTATTCTGTCCTATAAAAGTACAACACAGAGAAAAACTGCCAAGGTAAAGTATTTTCACAATGCTATATTTTATATTTTGCTCTTGCCTGTACTTGTCTGTGGCACTAAATGCAAGAACCTAGTAAACTAACCCTATCCTTATGCAGAAATGCTGCTGAGACTGTTACCAATAAAACTTGCCTAGAAAAAATTAAAATTCTTCCTTCCTTTTCAATCTCAAAATTGTTTTTTCCCCAGCAGCTTTCAGGAAGTTACAGATAAATTTTAAGCTCAGTCTACAATTTATATAGCCCATCAAAAGTGTATGCTTTACACTTTATGAATTTCCATTGTTGCTTATTTTTCCATTGTATTCATAATTTGTTCCTACTCCTACTTAAACATCAAGGTAACATAAGTTGGAATAGTTATACAAGTTCAGAGTCAGACTTGGCAAATGAAAAATTGGGTTGATGTTGTCTGACTTACTAATGCATTGTTAAACTCTTCAGGCAACTACAAAACTGCCTGAGCTTCAACACTTTGGTGAGTTAGGTGGTATAATAGCTAGGCTATTCTTAGGCTATCCTCACTCCTGCTCATCCATCTGCAGCAAAATAGCATTGTTCACCATTCGAGGCTCTCCAAATCTGACTTCCACAGGAACACTTCATGTTGTTCAGCTTCCAAACCACCCGCTTTGCTGGACTACTCTTGCCATCTTTACAAGCCTCAGAGATCCCGTACTTTAGATAATTTTTCTATCAAACAGCATCTCTCCTCCTTCACATCTGACCCCTTCTTACTGTGACCTGCTTCAAGTTTATCTTTAGTGAAGCATTCATAAGTCCCCCTTCTCATCTACATTCCCGAAACACATATTGTCATTTTTAAAATATTAATTAAATCTCTCATAAGTGTATCTCAAATTGAGGTTCATAAAATTACACTAAGACATTACAAAAGAAGAACACAGTTTTGTATGACTTCTTCCAATCCAGTTCTATAAATATACCCTAAGACCCCTCATTTTGTGTGTTCAGGGTCTCACTTCAATTTCCCCCTAAAGAAACTGAGATTAGTAACCAAACAACACTCTACAGTATTCTAGTTACACTGCTAGAGGATGGAGTTAGAGCTATGTTTTCATGTGACAAAAACAACTTTTGACAGAAAGAAATTCAAGACTTTCTTGAACCCAGAACTGCTCAAAACACAAAGTAACATAAATCTTCTGCAACACCGGTAAACTTTTCATGCTTATTTGTGTATGCATTTCATCTTATGGAAGTAAGAGAATACTAAAATACTGCTTTGCAGATGACTTTTTCCACATTATGTTTCACAAGCATCTGGTCCTTCTGGGTGTATTATATAGAGGCGAGCATGCACTTACATCCATGTGTCACAGACAAGAGTCAATATGAGCTGCTGGCCTCAAACACTATCTTTTTATCTTCTCATTACATCTGCATTTAACTTCTGGGGCAGGCCAGGCACTGTATTTCCACTCAAAGCTTTGCTCAATTGTAAGACCTAAGGAAGTTTAGGTTTTGTGGAAAGCAGGCCATGCGGGGATTCCTCCCATCAAGTCATTATAGCACACATTCTTACTTCTAGGACTAGTACACGCAGAATTAACTACAGGGTCGAAAGCTTAAAAAGCAGATTCTAAAAGATAAACCTTGAATCATATTAACAATCTTTTTCCTTTTGAACATAAAGCTATCTCAGGACACTTCAGTGACAAGTGTTTGGTCTACTAAAGATCCATCCTGGGGGTCTGGAGAGATGGCTCAGCGGTTAAGAGCATTGCCTGCTCTTCCAAAGGTCCTGAGTTCAATTCCCAGCAACGACATGGTGGCTAACAACCATCTGTAATGGGGTCTGGTGCCCTCTTCTGGTATGCAGGCATACACACAGACAGAATATTGTATACATAATAAATAAATAAATAAATAAATAAATAAATAAATGTTTTTTAAAAAAAGATCCAGCATGGCAGTCAAACCCCTCAGACAAGGGTAACAGCTGGTCACATGACATCTTACAACACCTGCTCTAGACCTTCTAGACAAGCCCTGGTGAACTAGAAAGGGCATGGCTAGCTTCACTTCACTGTCCCCATTATCACAAGTAGACAGAAATCTTATTTTATCCCCTTAGTTATTATGGCATACACATTCCTTTAACTGTTAACAAAAATAAACAAAATATCCTAGAAACAATGTTATCAAAAGAAATGAAGGTAACTGTTCAACACATGGTCAAGGGTTCTTCCTCAATTACTCTCTTATTGTTTGAGACAAGTCTCACACTGACTTTGAGCCCATTGGTCACACTAGAATGGTAGCCTTCATGCCCTAGACATCCTCAGCCTTGCCAAATTGAGTCAGGCTGGGGGATTCAAACTCAGGTCGTTATGTTCCATGTGCCAAGAACTCAACAGATGGTCCACCTTCCCAGACCAATTTTGTTCTTCATATTGTTCTAATAAAACATCTTTCTGGAAGATTACAATTGCTTGACAGCATATGCCACATCACAAGACTATTTTAGGTAATTAAATGTTGAGCAAGTAATACATTCAGAGTGCTAAGAATGTTAAAGATGTAAAATACGAGGAGGCAGTGAGATGAATCAGTAGGCAGAAGCACTTACTACCGAGCACTTCCTGATGACCTGAGTTTGAGCCCTGGGACCCACACTGTGGAAAGACAGAACTCACTCTGGCAAGCTGTCCTCTGACCTTCACACATGTACACTAAAATGTAATAATACATTATAAAATGTTGCTAATTTCTTTTACATCTCCCCTGCCCTTCACAAACATGTAAGTTCTAGTATTAGTTTTGTATGTGTGTATACACACGCATATGTATGTTGGCAATCAAATTCATGGATGTCAAGGAAATCTCTATACCATAGCACTACAAACCCACTCCGTGTCTATATGATCAATGTTTCTTGATCACATAGAAAATTCAGGCACATGATCTACAGGCCTTAATCTTCATACATGAAAGCAATGCAACATCAACTTGATTTGTAGTGTTCTCCTTTTTAATCAATATACCAAGGAACTCTCTTTATTCAGAACACAGAAAACTCCCTAACAGAACTCCTTCAGACGGAGGACTGTGAATTATTTAGTTAGCCCCTAATAGTAAAAATTTCTATCTGCTGATGCTGTGAACAATGTTGCAGTGACCAGCTAACACAATCCCACACATAAATAAATGTGACAAAGAGAGAAATTATGAGTTACTGCTGAGTCAAAGCTACATATTTTATAATTTTGACAAATTCTCCAAATTACCCTGTAGAAAGGGGTTTTCAACTCATACTCTCCAAAGTAAATGATCAATGAAAGCCTTTGCTAAGTCTACCAAGAAAATTAGATATTAAAGTTTTAGATTTAGATTAATATTCTAGATAGAAACAGCATTTGATTATAGCTTTAATTTTTCTTCATCTACTGATAGTGGAGAATTATAATACCATTAAAAGGCACTAAAAGGCCACCTCTATGGCCAATTACTCTACTTGGCTGTTTGTCTTGTTTTCTCAATCACTAGCTTCTTTTTGTATACTGATGAGATCTAGAATGCTATGAAATGAGTGTTTCTTGATTAGCAAACTTTTCATATGCAGACAGACTGCTTGTAAAGCAGCACTGATACTTTCCTTTCACAGCTTTGTCATTTTAAGCTTTCTTTGTATTCTTTTCTTCTGCTTTCCTTTGACTTAATTGTAGGCTTGCATTTTCCTAATTTTTTATTCGGATGCCTGAGTCACTTTATTTATTTATTTGCTTGTTTGTTTGGGGGGGGGTAAATATTTACAGCTATGAATCACCTCTTGAATATTATGTAAATTTGTATCTTCCCCACTCCTTTCCCACATCCACAATAAATGAGTCCTTACTTTCAGAGGCATTTTGCCAGAGCTTGGTGAAATTCATAATAATTATAACCAGTAATGAAGTAATTCATGATATTCAATACATGATATTTCAATACAAGTGTATATTACACAATGTTTAAATGAAGTTTCATATAACTCTTTCTTCAAATTTATCATTTATATGGTGGAAAGAGACAAAACACTTTCTCCAAACTTTTAAGAAACGTACAAAATTTATTATTAATGTTAGTAACACTGCTGCTTAACACCTCACCAGAATGTCTCATTCCTACCAGTAACTTAGTACTCACTGATTAGTCTTCCCACACCCTACACTTCCTTCTTTATAAACACCACTCCATTTGCATCAGGCCAGCTCTTTTAATTTCCACACGACACCATGCATACTTATCTTAGTAGTATCATATTGTACGCATTTTCTTCTACTCATTCATCAGTTAATGAATACTTGGGAAAGTTGATTCATGCTGCAGTGAACATGGAGGTGAAGATATCTCTTGTATGTGCTTACTTCATGGTTTTGGTTGCAAAACTAGTGAAGGAACTAAAGCAGCATATGCCAGTGTTACTTCTGACCTTCTCAAGACCCTTGGTAGTATTTTTCAAAATGCTTTCCTAATTTACACTAGTTCACCTAGTTTAAGTGTGCTTCACACAACAGCCCTTCTGCGTGAGAACACAGGCTGCCATCACGTTGAAGATGCATATGAACCATGTGCACTGTAAATGGAGTCTAATTTCAGGGAAGCTTCAGCTCATGCTCTTTTTCCTTGTTCTCTTTATCACTACTCTATAGCTTCCAACAGGAACAAAGGGAAAATATGTATCCTGTATTCATATGTATATGTATTCATACAAAAAAATCATGTGAATCTGATTTACTGTTTTCAACATGCCCTGAAGTCTACTTATATAGATGGCCTAAGAATCACTTTATAGATGAAAGGATACACCCAAGGTCATATTTGTACTATGAACAGAAAGTCTTGCCTTTCAACCAGGACAAGAATTTCCAAACGAAAATCTTTTAATCTCTCTCAGGCCTCTTCTGTCTCTTTCCATCACCCTTTAAATATTGGCAGGGTAATTAAGAAATAAAACTCATGACCAAATAACCACGCCCTTTTTCTCTCACACACACACAAACCAACAACGACAATAAAAAACAACAGTACTTAAGAAGGTTTTAAATAGGATTACAAATATATACCACTAAGAAAATTATATTGGTCACCAAGGCTGGTTTTAAATTTTGAGATGAACTAGTTTTTCTCTGAGACTCAATGATAACGCCCCCACCAAGTTCTAGAGAATAAACCTAGGGCTCCACAGAAGACAACCAACAGTGATGACAGATTTACCATAAGATGCTCTCTTTCTTTGCTCAAACCTAAAGCCCAAATGGAGATTTATGTATTTCTGGTGTATTCCTATAGAACAGTATAGAACAGTGTGTGATTCTGTGTGTGCTTTTCCACTCTCAACAGGCTTAACTAATTGACTTTTTTTAGAGGAATGGAATTGATTTTAAAGGGACTGAGAGATCCCTTAGTGGTTAAGAGTGGCATTATACTCCTCCCACAGAGGAGCTCTGTTTGGTTTCCAGAACCTATGTGAGCCACCTCTACCTCGAGCTCCAGGTGACTGATACTGCTGTGCCCCACGGGCACTTGTTCCCAAACAAAGACACACACGTAATTAAAAATAATAGAAATCAAACCTTAAAGGAGTCTTAAAGTAAGCAGAAGTGTAAACAGTATGTTTTCTAGTTCAAAAAATTTCCACAAACTGGATTTTAACAACTATAAATGAAATATGACATATTTAATCATATCATTTTCAAGAGTTAAAAACAGCATCTTTCCTTTCAAATTTTGAACACATAGCACCTTTTAAAACTCCCATCTAAATGATAGCATAGAAAAATTAACTGCAAACATACAGATAGCTTAAAAAACATTAGACAAGCATGGGATTTACTACTATGTATTTGGATGACTATATCAATATTTTTTAAAGTACCTTAAAATTTATTATTATTAAACATGAATTTTCTGTTTTAAAAGGCGCACTATGAAACCTGCTAAAGTTGATGCTGTTTCTGCTCAAAGTGAATGTCTTAAGGTATTCAACAAACAATTGGCATTTTAAAAACAAACCTAGAAATTAAGTCAGTTTATCTGTGCCTATTTCCCAGCCTCATTCCTGCACAGTTATTACCAGCATCCTGGTCCCTACAGCATTATTTCCCAGAGAACATACATACATATGTTCACACACACACACACACACACACACACACACACACAGAGAGAGAGAGAGAGAGAGAGAGAGAGAGAGAGAGAGAGAGAGAGAGAACCATAATCATCTAGGGAACATACCAACAGACTGATCCAACATTTTGATGGGCTGGTGTCCATGCTAAATTGTTAATGATTTTACTGTTACCTCTACATATAACCACAAAGATAGCTCTTTGATTTTCACATCTCTACCTAAACTATACCAAGAAACCTTATTTGATCATAATATGTAAGTCAAGCCAGGCATGGTATTGAAGTGAAGATACAGGACCAGAAGTTTAAGTTCATTCTCAGCCACAGTGTGAGTTCAAGGACAGTACGTAGCAAATCACCAAAAATTAAATTTTAAATATTTTAAAAATGAAAAAACAGTAGCTATTGCTTCCCATTTACCACAGAGTCCCACAGCATCTAACCCATACCCTCCCTACATTAACACAGCCACTCTGTTACCTCCTTACTCTTTGGTTTTAGAGCATTTACTCAGGACAGGTCAGAATGCTGCTGAGCATGGAGTACACAGTAAGTAAATATCTACTAAATGAACACTGAACCATGAGCATTTTCCACTATTCTCTTTATTCAAATGTAAAATTATCTTAAAAACTACCCAGTGGATAGTAATAAATTAAGGAGCATTGGCACAGATTTAGGGAAAAGCAAGTCTCTCTGGTTTCACAAAAAAGCTAAACCAAGAAAACTCAATATACTAAAAATGGTGTCATAGCCACTATAAAAACATAGCCTTAGACAGCAGCCCTGGGAGACATGGCTACCGTCCCAGTCACCTGAAACAGCGCAGCGCCTCCCCTGGGCCTCCCTCTGCTCTCAGGACGGCTTTTTGATTGCACTGATCCTGTGCTGCCGCCACAGCCTCTCTTCTGGAGACGAGTTGGTTCCCTCAGTCATGGAGAAATGCACTACTTTATCAACATCATCTGCCTGTGAGATTTTGGCAATCCACACTAAAGTCTGGTAAACAGCCACAATTGTTGGATGCTGCCAGAAGGCAAGCACAGACCTACGGCTCAGGAAGCGGCTCTCTGCCTGGCTGATCTATGGCTCTCCGCCTGGCTGACCTATGAACACTTGAGCTTTGTGACCATCCAGACAGTTTCTTCCCAGAAGAGCTATACTGCAGAAAAACTAGCTTTACCCAATGTAATAACTTCTGAAGTGCTATTTAAATGCTAAATTAGGTGAATTCTTACTTATATTTTCTCAGATTCTACATTGTATCTCAAAATTTGGCTCTGCCCAGTATTAGTTTTCTGATTTGTCTTTTATACAGATATATAGGATTGAATATGTGGCTGGCTCTTTCCAATTTAGCATTATGTCAAAAGAAAAGACTCACTTTCCTTGACTCCACACTCACACTCCTTAAAATAAACAGTTCTTCCAGTTTCTACTAAAGTCTATGCTCTAATCCATGGTTAACAACACGGATTCAACCCCCAACACTGCCTCTGTCAGCTGTGTTATCCCACAGGTCCTTTGCCATGTGAAACAATAGTCGCTCACTCATCATCCTGTATGATGTTAAAAGCAACAGCAATATTTAATAGAGCTAATGACAAAACATATCCTATAGCAATACGAGAGGGGTACCGAAGATAATCCATATGGGGGGGGTCAGCCAAGGGCTAGGGCTGTGCCTCCCGGGCTGGGTGTCTGCTAGGTTCTTAGGAGGCTCTGCACTCGATCCCAAGCAGAGGAAGGGAAGAAGATAAAGGTGGGGGTGTTACTCTGAAGTCCTAGGAACTAAGCAATGGAGTTAATCCTCTGACATTCACTGGAAGCTTACTCTGGTCTAGCACTCTTCCAGTACTAGAGAGACATGGATACTAAGTCAAACACGGTTTTGGCCTTCTAAAACTTACACTGCATTGAGGGAGAGAAAATAATTAGAATGCATGATGTCTATAAAGGTGCATATCCATAACCATTAGAAGTTAACCATAAAGAAATAAGAAAAGGAGGAGGGAATACCCGATGAGAACACACTATTTATACAAGACAGAGAGGGGCACTTGGATGAAGTGCTTCTCGAGAAGCAACTAAACTAAGAAAGAAGAAGCCATGGAAGCCCACTGGGTTTGCTGCTTTAAGATGACAAATATGGGTGATCGGATGGTCCTACTTACAACAGTTCTTTCCCTGTCCTAAAGTCCTCCACGCGCTCTGTGAGGCAAGGCAGGAAAACAGTCAACAGGTGAGGAGCAGATGGGTAAGGCACCCAGTCAATAATAACATTATTAAGTGGTAAAACTCAAACAATTCTCCCATTCTAGTTGTCTAGTTTCCCTGCACTTGTGAGTGCAAAGAATAAAGATTAAAGCATACTTTAGTCACTGTAGGCATTGCAGTAATAAAATTATATTTTCATGAATAGGAGAAAAATACATGGAAAACAAAAATTGCACCTAAACAAAACAATGCTTTCTATATAGGCTAAAAATAAAGTCTAGAAAGATGAAAATTATATATTTTCTACCTAATTTTACATGGCATATTATATGGTCAAATATATTAACTTCTTACACAATTTAAATCAAGAAATAGATTCAGTAACAAGAATACAAATAACTTCTCAAAGGAAGATATATGGTGATAATACAACCATAACAAAATCCATATCAATTTCTTCTCCACTCATAACTGAAAATTGTCTTTCATAATCTCTATATTACAATTATCTTTAAAAAAGAGTAACATGATACTGTGAATCAAGGGTATAGAAATGTTTACAATAAAGAGATACTAATGTTCATATTTCAAATACTAGGACTTTATATCAGGTTAATGGGTAGATAAGTTTTAAGTTTTTACCTCATAAAACAATCATTTATAGCTCTTTAACCTTCTACGGCTTCCAGCATTCACTTATGTGCATAGCTAGAGCTATAAAATTACGGGATAATCAACTCCACAGTATTAAAGATCTGACAGAAAAATAATAATTGACCATATAATAGTCTAGAGAATCTAATCCATTACCTAAATTCATTTCATGGAAATCTTTATGCAGTGAGGGATGTAATTTTATTTGAGATTATATATCCCTACTCAGGCGCAGATCTGCAAGTTAATTTCTATCATGGATTTGATCTCTAATGTGGACCTGACTGAGCCTACAGATTGTGCAAATATTTGGCTGGCTTGTGAAGTCAAGCATCAAGATACGCAAAAACAGTTTATTTTGTATTAGCCTAACATGGGTAAAATGTGTGTTTTAAATTGAGGTTGATTCATAATAGGAGACACTGGAACTGAAGTTCACACTGCTAATTAAGAACACAAAACTCCTGTCATCTAACTGCAGAAGCTGGTGTAGAAGACGTTAAAGGTAACCTCAGGCTTGTGGCTTCTGGCAAGTCGGGTGGAAGGAGAGAAGAATGAACTTAAGTTAGATGTAATGAGATGAATTTGGAGTAAACGTTGCGGGGATACACTGTAGGGGCAATACGGCGTTAGAACAATATTCACTTTTTTTAATGTATTGATGGTAAAGTCATGAGACTGATCACTCTAAACAGACATTATTTTCCAGACTGACAAGGGAAAACACCGTAACTTTAAAATTTTTTCCAATTATAACAACATTCTTGGGACTGTCACTTCGAATTAAAAGCTGTTCCTATATATATAAAATGCATACATGTCACCTACCAATTTTGATGTCTATCCCATTTCGACACCGTTCTTCAAGTCACACAGTACTCAAAGGAAAGGGCCCCTGCCGTACCCGACCCCATCCTCTACACTCCAAGTGCTGTTGCACTGTGGCCCAGGTGCCTCAGGTGCTGCCTGGAACACACCAGCATTTCTCATGCCCATGCCCATCCCACACGTCTAGGAGCACATCAAAGAATGTGTGATAGATCTTAGGGGTCAAAAATGACCTAAAGCGACCTTTGACCTGGCTGCCCAGGAAGGTATGGCTTCTGAGCAGAGCAGCATAGCTTCAAACTGTTCCAAACTTGCACTGCATTGTAAATCTCATACTCTAACCTCAAATTCTGACTTAACTCCTAATTGCTAGACGTGTTCTTTGATGTGTTCACTTCAAATCTTTCGCTAGAACCTTTCAAAGCATGAATCTTACATCATCTTTCAAGATGAATTGGAAAAGAAAGAAATGAGACCATTATGTATCCTAGCGAATACTGAGCAGAAAGACAATGCATCTTAATAAAACTGAAGCAAGTCTATATTTCAGCTATGCCAGGAGTTAGTGGTATTCACAGAAGTGATTTGTGCTGACTTTAACACATAACTTAAAATTTTTCGTCACTGTGAAAAACGCTAATGAGTATTCTTAAAAAACAAAACAAAACCGGAGTTGAACATACCTTAGGAATAGGATTCAGAAGAACCACCCCAGACTTCTTGGTGATGACTTGTTTTGTTGAGAAGTGGTGATCTATAAGCTGAGGAATATTTGAAAACCCAGTGCCCTCAAACCGATAGAGATTCTGGAGGGAGAACAACAAAGCAGAATTATTAGGAAGCCATTGTTTCAGAAAAAAATAATCTTCATCCATGAAGATTTCTATTTAAGGAGAGCTAACAGTGCACAGCATCATAAACATATTCCACAACACTCAACTCCACACTTGTTAGATAGTAAAAATTAAAAATAGACAGAAAAATGAAACTCTAGTCCACGTCAAATCTTTTGACTGAAAAATTTTCAAAATACATATAACTCATATTATAGTAGGAAGAAAAGATAACAGAACTGAATTGCATTTTACTAAAACGGTGACCAACAAACAAGCAGTTCATTCAAGTTTAGACATCAGGAAGATGTTAGCATGTTTCCCCATGTATGCTCCATTCAATAAACGTTCAGTACCAAAAATACTGTCCAAAGTTTGAGGAAGCCTGATACAACAATAAATAACTTAATACCTAAAATCATTTTTTTATTTGCAAACATAACAGGTTTTTCTACAACAGGACTCCAATGTAGTTTTGGCCAATAAATAAAGATTCAAACATCATTTGTATAAGAAATGAAGATAAAGAATAAAGAGTATCAATGCTAATGCCTTCAAGATCAGCAGGCTCAGAGCTTTTTAGAATAGTGATTTTGTATTTAAAATGTATGTGCCATGTGAACACATGCCATGAGTGTGGATGCCCATGGAAGCCAGAACTAGCTAGATTTATAGGTAGTTGGGAGCCTAATTGAACTCTGTCATCCACAAGAATTGCATATTCTCTTAAACCGGGTGGTGGTGGCACACACCTTTAATTCCAGCACTTGAGAAGCAGAGGCAAGTGGATCTCTGTGAGTTCGAGGCCAGCCTGGTCTACAAGAGCTAGTTCCAGGACAGGCTCCAAAGTTATAAGTGAAACCCTGCCTCGAAAAAACAAAACAAATAAGCAAACAAACAAACAAGCAAACAAAAGAATAGCATACTCTCTTAATGGCTGAGCCATCTCTCCAGTCTCAGATCTTAGCATGATTCACATTTCCTGTCAGTAGGTAAGAACATTTTTCTCACACTCTGTCATGCTGTTCCCGGATTTCTTACTTAAATAGACCAGTTGTTAGGTATAAGAATCGACAGCAGTAAATACAGAAGGAACCCAGTAGCCACACTTTTCAATGCCAGGCGACTGTGATGCAATGTATTAGAAGCCTCTGTGTGGTTCTCTCCTGGGCTTAACTAAACAGATAGGAAGTACGCAGATACAGATGTAAATACACATTTTAAGGTAACTATCAAGAAATCAAACTTTCTAATCTCATAAAACCAGAGAGGAGAAGCAGAAGTGACTGCTATAGGCTGAGAAGGAGAGTGTGGGAGAAACAGCAGGAAGCAGGATGAAACAGACTAAACTTCCATGGAAAGGGAGGCTACATTCAGATGTTCCACGGTACAGAGCAGTCGGGAGATGAGTGGTGGAATGTCACAGAGGAGCAGCATGCACTAATAACACCAAGCCCAACAACATTTTTGACAAATAAACGATTTTTACATCTTCCTCTTTCGATTTACTCTTAACACAGCAACTAGGGTGTGGTGCCCCTAAGGATCTCTCCTTTGTTTTGCTTAAAAGTCTCTCTTCCCTCCACTTAAGGACAAAGAGGGAAGCTAATCTGATCTCACCACTGTCTCTCAACTTATCTCTCACCACTCCTCCCTGGATCCTTAGTCTCCAAACCCTGCAATTACCTTTTTGCTCTAAAATATGATATGCACTCCTTCCTTAGAGAGATTGGCTACATGAATTAATTTATAAGACAGCCAGCCCCACAGGTAATATCTCCTTTACTGGCTTCTCTGTCAGGCCTTCATCAAATTATCTTTTCTGTGACGTTAACTCTGGCCACCTACACAATATACAATCTCCACTTTCACATCCTAATTTATCACCTCCTTTTACCACTGTCTCTCAACTTCTTAGAATGTATGACTATAATCCTTTTGACTCTATCATCACATATATTTTATTTATTCTTAAAGGTGTGAGTGTACCCACAAAGAACAGAAAAGGGTGCTGGATTCCCATAAGCTGCAGTTACAGGTGGTTGTGAGACATTTAGCATGGATGCTGGGGGACCCCAACTCAGGTCCCTCTGGGCTATCCCTCCAGCCCCAATTTCACTTATGTTTTTTATTATCTGTTTCCCTTCTAGAATGCAGGGATATTAGGCAACAAATTTGTTCACTTTCTGCTCAGTGTGATAGCCCTATGCTCTATATATGGCGTGACGTGTAGAAATAAATATACAGGAATGACATGAATGACTAAGTGTCATAAAGTAAACAAAGCAGACAGCTTACAAATGGACCAAGGAAAGTTCACACACTCATGAGCATGAGATATTAAAATATAATGTTTAATAATAAGTCCTAAATTGAAGCCCATACAGAATGAAACTTCAAATCTACCCTGATATAAACTTCAGAGTAGCCATCCTAATGATGGCTGCATGAGCACTATAAAATGGGAAAAAAATCCAACTATACAGGATAAGTCACAAATTCAGAACTGTTATGCAAAAAACATGTTGGCTTTTTATTGCACATGAAGACTCACAGCATGAATTTAAAATGTGGCTTAGCGCCTAGAGATTACAATAATAAAGTTAAATAATGCAGAGATTTAATCACCTCAAAGTGAACTTGATCAATATCTAATCTCTTTCCATTTCCTAATTTAAAAACATAGGCTATTGGCCAAAACCTTTGTTCGTATATGAACTACAATGTGATACTTTCATTCATGGCCGTGTCAGGAAGCAGGGTATTCAGGATGCAGCAAAGCCATCACTTGAAGCTTTGCTCATTTTGTTATGGTTAGTACATAAAAAGTCTTCTATTTTGACATATATAAGGCATTGTTGTCAATTATGTTCTACCAACTATGCCATGAAAACCTGGACTTATTCCTACTTCAAATAATATCTCTGGACCACTGGACCTGTTGATGGACCACTCCCCCTTTCGCACTCCCTACTCTTCTCAATTTCTGCAGTGACCACTCAACGCTGGGCTTCCACACAGCCAGCCTCTTCCACTTGGATTATTTCACACAACAACATAATCCCAGCACACCCGCATTATAAACTATGACAGGATTTCAAACATTTTGTGGCTGAACAGCATGCCGTGGTGCACACTCAACACCGCCTTCTCTTTATCCAGCTACTGGACATTTAGGGTGACACTGACTATTCTGAGTAGTGTAGAGGAAACAATGGAAATAGATCTTTTTAACATGTTCATCTCAATTAGCCATGCGATCCAAGGAACAGGGCTTCTGGATCATGTCATTCTGTGCTCAGATTTTTGAGGAAGCTCCACAATGATCTTTATAATAGCTATGCTAATTAACATTTAAACACATGCAGATCTTTTTTTCTCCCCCCTTCATTTCCTCACAGTTTTTACTCTTAGTTTGTCTTCTGAAAACAGGCATTCTCACAAGAGCAACATGCTGTCTTGGTGGTTTTAAGTTATATGATTAGACATGTTGAACATCTTCCATGAATGATTGTGGCCATTTGTACTTTTTCTTTTAAGAAAAAAATCTATGACAGAAATATTACTGTGGAAGGGTGTAACTCATGGGTTTACACCCTTGGACAAGGAACTACAGACAATGGGTGACGCTTGAGGAGGTCAGCCTCTCCTGGAGACGAGCCCTCTAGATGGCTGTCCAATACAAAGTGGTCAGGCCTGAATCACATGCACATAAATAACAAGAAGACGTAGCAAGCTGTATTTATAGATTGCATAGACAAGTGTATGTATGCATGCGTGCGTGCATTTAATGGGGGAAAGAGGCTATCAATTTGAGAAAGGAGGGAACATAGAATAAGATGGAAGGAGAAGACTTAAGAGGGTCTGGAGGAAAGAAGGGGAAGGGGGAAAGTGATATAATTATATTCTTAATAAATTTTATAAAAAATAGAAAATTGCTCAAAAGTCTATTCAGATCTTTCTTCTTTTTAAATTAGTTTCTTCGGTTTTGTGCTGTTGGGGTACTAGAATTCCTTATACATTGTGGGAATAACCTCTTCAGCTGCATACTTTGAATATGCTGTCTTGATTGTGTTAATCTGTCTCTTTACTCTGCTGATGGCTTCCTTTTCATGCAGAAGTTTTTTTTATATTTATTTTATATTATGTATACAATATTCTGTCTGTGTGTATGCCTGGTGGCCAGAAGAGGGCACCAGACTCCATTACAGATGGTTGTGAGCCACCATGTGGTTGCTGGGAATTGAACTCAGGACCTTTGGAAGAACAGGCAATGCTCTTAACCTCTGAGCCATCTCTCCAGCCCCTTTTTTTTTAAAAAAAAATATTTATTTATTTATTATGTATACAATATTCTGTCTGTGCGTATGCCTGAAGGCCAGAAGAGGGCACCAGACCTCATTATAGATGGTTGTGAGCCACCATGTGGTTGCTGGGAATTGAACTCAGGACCTTTGGAAGAACAGGCAATGCTCTTAACCGCTGAGCCATCTCTCCAGCCCCCCATGCAGAAGTTTTGCTAGTTTGACATAAACACAGCAAACAATTTTTTGGTGTCTGTATTTGGGGACATATCAAAACACCAATTCCCAGGCCAATATCTTAAGGCATTTTCCCCTGCTTTCTACCAGCAGCTTCATAAGTTATGATTTTATGTATAAGCCTTAATATATTTGATATTTGTTACTGTAAGAGAGAGCAGTTTCATTCTTATACATATGGGCATCTAATTTTCCCAACACCACTTACCTAAGAGCCATGGTGTATTCTTGGCTCCAACAGAAATTAGCTGGTCACAAATGTGTGGGTTGGTTTCTGACTCTCTATTCTGCTCACTGGAATATAGTTCTTTCTATTTTGCTTTGTTTTGCTTCAAGACAGGTTTCTCTGTAGCTTTTTGGAGCCTGTCCTGGAACTCGCTCTGTAGACCAGGCTGGTCTCGAACTCACAGAGATCTGTCTGCTTCTGCCTCCCAAGTGCTGGGATTAAAGGCATGTGCCACCACTGTCCGGCTGGTTCTTTCTGTTTTTAATGTCACTTTAATGACTACAACTTAATCGTACATTTCTAGGTCTGGTTATGTGATGACTCCAGCATCTTTTTGCTCAAGATTGTTTTGGCTATCCAGGTTTATCTATAGTCTCTTATGAACTTTGAAGTTACTTATCATAATTCTTTGTTGATGATGAGTCTGTATATCATATGGGGACATTTTAGCTATAGTGGTCTCCATGCATATAGGATATCTATGTATATATCTGTATGTTTTTAGTATCCTTCATCCATGTTTTACATTTTCTTTTCCTTTCACTTGTCTGTTAAATTTGTGGTGTTTATGGTTGTTCGAAGTGGAACTGTTATTTTCACTTTTTTTGGGTAGGTAGATTTTCTCAGCATACAGCAATATGATCACTACTGAGCCTTTCAGCTAAGATCAAGTGCATGCAGAAATACAAATGTGTTTGGGGTGCCGATTTGGATACTCAATTTTATAGAACTCATTAGTTCCAATAGGTTTGTTTTTTCAATGTCTTTTAGAAATCTCTGTACACGAGATCAGGTAATCTTTTAACAGGGGCAAGTTGCTTTTTTTCTTTATTATTCTGGATTTCCTTTACTTCTTTTTCTCTTGCCAATTGTTTTGGCAAGGGCTTTCCATCCTATGTTGACAAAAGGCAATGACTATGGGCAACCTTGTCTTGTTCCAGACGTTAGAAGGAAACTCTCAATGACTTCTCCATTCGGTATGGAATCACCTTCACTGGGCTGTGGTTAATTCTTTCCACCCTGAATTGTGTAGGCTATTCTACCATGAATCAATTTTGAATTTTGTAAAATGCTTTCGTAGTGTCTACTTAAATTTCCCTCCTTATGTTTTTGCATTTGACTCTGTTACTACATCAGCTATTTTACACTAAAGCATTCCTGCATCATTTGATCACAGTGGATGATCTTTTCTAATGTGCCATGAAATGCAGTTTGCCAGCATTTTATTTAACATTTTATGTCTATGTTATTAAGTGGTATTGGTCTATAAATTTATTCTGAGATTGTTCCTTATCTAGTGTAGGTATGTATAAGTTTTTAAGGATTCTTTTTCAATTTTTAAAATACTTTGGGAAAACTGGCACTAGTCTTAAATATTGGCAGACTTCATAGGAAAGCCTCGAGTGTTGGGTTTTTCTTTGATTAATTTGAAAAAGTGATTCAACGGCAAGTTTACTTTTACTAATAAATATTTTATTGTCATTTTAGTAAATGTAATCGTTTATTACTGATTCAATCTCAGGGCTCATTACTAGTCTCTTCATGTTTTATATTTTTAAACCAGAATGGTAGGCTATAGCTCTAATTCTATAAAGGTTGAGACAGAAAAATCCCAAGATCATGGTTAGCCACGGGTACACAGTAAGACTGTCTCAAACAACTGGGGGAGGGGTGTTATATGCATTATTCAAATTTGATAATCTGCATACCACAGAATTTATCTGATCTTCTAGATTTTCTTATTATTCACGCATGGGAGAAAGGCATGGTTCCTGTGTGAGGCAGAGAACAATTGTCAGGACTCAGTTTTCTTTCCACCACATGAGTCCAACAGGCTTGGTGACAAGTGCCTTTACCAGCTGAGCAATCTCACCAGCGCTGATATTTTCCCCGTTTTTGTACTTGTTCACAGTACATCTGTGCTTGTTGGCAATGTCGGCTGCAATGCCTTACACTCACCTCTGACAGTGAGTACTGTTCTTCACTTAGCTAAAGGCTTTTTAAGTCTTTTCCAAAAGCCAACATATTCCACTTGTCCTTGTATTTCCCAAGTATTCCATTTATCCCTGCTCCGGTGTTTAATATTGCCTTGTACTGATCTGGTTCTTGGTTTTCTAGCTCCTTAGGAAGCACCAAAGGTCTCCAGCTAAAATCTTGCTACTGTCTTATGAATGTTGGTGCTGGTTGCTAGGGCTTTCCCATTGACAATGGTGTTTGCCATAGTCTGTAAGTTTTAGTGTAATATATTTCTATTTGCCTCAAAAATCTTATATTTCTCATTTAATGTCTTCGGTGACTTGTTTCCTCAAGACAGTATTTGACTTCCAAGTTTCTAATGTTGCTTCCAGAATGTCACCCACTGTTGATTTCTAGATTTATTCCACAGTGGTCAGAAAGGATACTTCGATTTTATTTTAATTGTTAAGATATTTTTTGTAGCCCTACATATGATTTGTTCTAGAAAATGCTCAAGGTGCAGTTTAGACGATGGCCGCTAGATGCACTGCTCTAAAATGTCTTAGGTTCATTGCGTCTGAACATGGGCTGACTCCAATGTTCCTTTGCTGATTATCTAGTTAGATGATCTGGTCACTGATGAAGGCTGGGTACTGAATTCTGCCATTATTATATTACAGTCTATCTTTCCCTTAAGATTTATTAGTACCTCTTTTACATATTTATCTAACTATTATATTTCATATATTAAATACCACCTTTAATTTTGTGTTACTTTTATGTTGTTGCTGACTCATATGCTTAGTCCTAACATAATACTCAATAAATATTTCCTGAAAAGATGAACAAGAGAATAAACAATGCCATTATAGGAAGATTTTCAAAGTTTTATTTTAAAATATATTTCATTTTAATTTTAATTTATCATTGCCTGTCAATCTAAATTTTATGACTCAGTCAACCCTAAGTTCAAACTGATATGTATATAAGTTACTAAGTCCCTAAAATCCTACAGTTTCTGTTTATGTCATGGCTTGATCTTTCTCTATGGCATTTAATATCAGTCTTGTGCTGCAACAGAAACTCAAATACTGTGGACAGGCATTTTCAAATGCAAGTAATTTGAAAAGATGGAGTGAAGTAGAATAAAAACAGGCAACAATTCTTCTATTTGCAAAAAAAAAGAAACAGCCACTATAAATTTCTCAATCAGTAAAAGCAAAAATGTCAAAATTACTATTCATCTATTGAGTGCTTAATAAGGACAACATACAAGGGCATGGTTTGGCAAGGGTTTGGAAATACTTGGGGCCTGCAAGACGGCACTGGGTAAATGCATTTGCTGCAAAGGCCTGGAGATCTGAGTTTGAGTCCCCAGAACCCGCAGGTAGGAGGAGAGAAACAGCATCTGAGAGCCGTCATCTGACCTCCATGCATGAGCGTAGTCGCACCTGCCCCTTCCCCCAACAATGATACACACATAATAATCATAACTTCTTAAAAGAAAGCAGTTTAGCAATTCTAAATACTCAAAAAGTAAATTAGTTTTAGAATAATGTGAATGTCATTTATATTTCTTTACAATTTTATATTTATTGTTTTTAATACCAAATGGTATTATAAAAAACAGAAAAAGATCAATAATGAAAAGTATTTCACTCAATAAAATATATCATAGCTTGAAACTAGCTACAGAAGTGCCTTCAAAAGTACACGTTTCATAATCCTGAGTTTTACTATAGGGAGGGAAATACACGGTATTTACATTACTTTTGTTTTTAATTTAAAATACATTAGTACTCTTAATTCAACATCTTATATATTTACATTTAAATTTAATTTTATTAACTTTTAAATATGATATTTTCTCATTAAGATTTAAAGTTTTAATCCATTTTAGAGCATCATATTTATGGAACAAAGGAGAAATTCCAATGTTAAACTTTCTTATAAAGCAACCATCAGTACATTTCATGTATACCACAGTGGATTCCATCAGTAGATACCCAGGAAGTAGACTGGGAACGTACATCGACAAACTGGATGATGAAGTGCCTCCTCTGGCCATCTGAGTACACGGAAAGGACATATTCACCAGGTTTCCCATGGCTCTCGCGTACCAGGAAGTCTCCTTGCTGCCTCAGAAGCTCTTGGGCCTCTATCCTAGGGATTGCACCATGGTACCAGTCATGTTCCGCCAGGGGCTTCTCACTCATAGAGATCATGTCAGAAAGCTGAACAAGTGTTTTAAAAAACAAGTTAGAAAAAAAATTAATTTGTTCTAATAAAATTCACTGCAAGTAAAAATACTTCTTACATATGATCTGATTTCATCAGTCAATCAAAAATTAAATGATAATCTTATTAAGAAAAATATCATCTGAAGTAGCAGGACCAAAGTCTAGCGCAAATACATGTCCTTCAATACTTTCTCTACACCATGCACTGGAACATCAGCATTTAAGGTTTAAGAATTCCCCTTATCATAAAATAAACCTGTTTAACAATATTCATCAATCAGAAAAATTATGAAGAAGTACATCCAGAGGAATTTATAACAAACACATTAAACCTGCTTTTTCACTGAATTAATTAACTCTGGCCTACTCAGATTGTGCACTGTACATGATGGTAGGCAGGAATGGGTCTAGGCTTCGACCTTGAGCTGCCTGGCTAAGCTATTCTCCCTCACTCCTTCACCTTACTTCTGTTAAGCCATTACTCTGTCACAAGGTTGGCCTTGGTTTTGCAAAACTATGCGGAGAATTGTCTGTATTCTGTCAATCTGTTTATTTTGAATAAACACTGATTGGCCAGGCAGGAAGTATAAGCGGGTCAACCAGACAGGAAGTAGGGGCGGGGCAATGAGAACAGGAGAATGCTAGGAAGGAGGAAGCCCATTGCTCCCATTCCTGCCCAGACCACCAAGAAGCAAGATGTAACCTGCCATCTGTGAAAGGTACCGAGCCATATGGCTAGCACAGATAAGAACAATGGGTTAATGTAAGCTACAAGTGCTAATAAGTAGCCTGAGCTAATGAGCCAATCAGTTTTATAACTTATGGAGATCTCTGTGTGATTTTCTTTGGGGCTTGCCGGCTGTGGGGTACCGGGCAGAACAGAAACCCCAACAAGCAAGGCCCTTCATGTTACAGCTATGGCAAATAAAGCCTGGGGAAAGAAGCATCAGAGAAAATGAGCAGCATGCAAACACAACACATGTGGAAATGATTATAAGTCATGAAACAGGAAGAAAAGCAAGTCACCTACTGTTTTAGGAGGTTACATGCTCATACTAAAGAGCAGAAATAAGCAAAGGCTAGCTATGATGTCTTTAAATTCCAGAAATTAGTGGTGATGAAATTAAACATGCTATGGTCACAATTTCTCTTGTATTCTAGTTATTCACAAGACTAAACTGCCCTGTATTACTGGAGTATTTCATGGGTAGGGTATAACATTTATACAAATTATTATAGTTCTCAGAATACAGTATTGACGATCCCCATGAAAACATACTATAAGTTTGAAAAAAAAATCAGAATCAATAATAAAGTTATAGTTTGGATATAAAATGTCTCCCCAAAGCCCTGTGTTGAAGACTTTGTTGATGTCGGATATCCTTCTGTATGTGTTGCTTTTATTAGTTGATGAATAAAGTTGTTGCAGCCAATGGTTTAGCAGCGCAAAGTCAGGCAAGAAATTTGAACAGAAATATATACAAAGAGTAGGCAGAGTCAGAGAGACACCATGTAACTGTCAAATGAGTATCATGCTGTCTCCGGTAAGCCATGCCACTTAGCATTTTAAGAAAAGCTCCTGGTAAGAAAATGGTTACAGATATGCAATAAAGACAGATTCAGACAAAAATAAACCTCTGAATAAGTCACAGTGTGTTTAAAAAAATGTATGTAAGTTTGGGTGAGAGAAGAAAAAGAGTACAGACAGAAAGAGAAGTACAGACAGTTAAAGATTAAAGGATCAAAGATAATAAAATAAATATTAAAAAGTAATAGAGTAAAGAAAAATAAGCCACGCAAAGATGGAAAATACACACAGAGTCTGGATTATGTATATCACTGTGTTTTCTTTGCATTTTTTGACTGCAGAGTGATATTTGATTCTGGGGCCTGCTAAACTAAACCAACATAAAGGTATCTTGACTTCAAAATTTGAGTCTGAGGATGTTAATTTGGAAAAGAGATTCTGCTTTTGTTTCCACAGAAGATGAGAACACGTGGATTCCTTTCAGACTAATGTGGTTTGATGAAACAAGACCCTCCCCAAAATGTTTTAGCGACCCCTAAAAACACTTCACCCAACAAACAGTAAGAAGTAGTTTGGAGAAAACTATGCCCAAATTCCAAAAAATGATTGTTTATAAATGTTTATTTTCATTTAAATGGGGTTGATTATAAGTGATTAATGGTCACAGTCAATTTCTTAAAAAAGGGGGGATATGATATATAGAGATGAACACTTTATATTGGTATGCATTTTTGGTCTACTGATACAAATTTACAGTCGATTTTGTCACACTGTGTATATGTATTTCTGCTCTTTTTTATGGTATTGTGTTTGTACAGCTCATTTAAAAATGAAATGTATAATTAAAAATTACAGATTAATAGTCATTTATAATAGTCAAACTTGTAGTCATGTTAATTAGGCTTTCTAGATATACAGAGAGATATTTCAGTTAGATAGAAAACCTTCAACACTTCAAAGACCTACAGAAAATGACATTTAAAGGTTTTAAGAACTTAGACTTTTCTCAATAGTGAAACATGTCTGCTTCTGGCAGCACCAATAACTTCAAGAGAAAGATGGGCATTAAAGAGGCTCCTTATGGAGTATGCTAGTCATTTGAGCAAGAAACTGCTTTGGCCTGGACTACCTAATGGTATTGCTGTATAAACTGGACATGCAGGACCCAAGGAAAAATGACTGCTAAACTTTCCAAAAGATGGGATGGTCCTTCAGAGTTCCTGCTTCAAAGAAGAAACTGCCAGACATTCTCAAGGACACAGAAAAAAATCAACTGATGAACTTTGCCAGTACAAGACAGAACAGATCTTCAAATTTCCTTCTTCATGGAAAAATCTGCCAGATACTATGGGCCTGAAAGCTGAATATAGATGCCCCAACATTACAAAAGAATGCTGGGTGACTGTCCAAGCAGCGAGAGGTCTCTGTCATTTCTAAAAGTTTGGAAGTTGCTTACAATGCACTTTCTGCTTAATTAAGTAATACTATATCCTTCTCAGATCTTTGATGGAATTAAAGACAGATAGTTATAGTTTTCCTTATTTATGATAAAAGATAAATTAGACATAAAACTTTAGACTCACAAAGATCGCATAGATGATAGAGTATTTTCCTTAATTTGCCAAACAATAAATGGGTTAAATATTGTAACTATAATTTCTGCTTGATAACTGTTTTGTTATGTGTAATTTTACTATGTTAAAGTTAAAACCTTCCTTTTTAATTAGACAGAAAAGGAGAGATGATGGGGGATATCCTTCAGTATATGTATTGTGTTTATTGGTTGATGAATAAATATGTTTCAGCCAATGGCTTAGCAGAGTAAAGTCAGGCGGAAAATCTGTACAGAGATATAGAAAGAGTGTAGGCAGAGTCAGAGATACGCCATATAACTGCCAAAGGAGTAACAAGCTGTCACTAATAAGCCACAGCCTCATGTCAATACACAGATTGATAAAATAGGTTAATTTAAGATGTAAGAGCTAGCTAGGAATATGCCTAAGCTATTGGCCAAACAGTGTTGCAATTAATACAGTTTCTGTGTGATTATTTGGGTCTTGGCAGCTAGAAACAAATAAGCAGTTTCTGCTTACACTTTTTAATAGGCTCATGGTGAGTGGAGCCAAAGAAAAGAAGACAGACCATGTGGTGGCATATCCTTGAAAGGACCCCCATACAGACTCCTTCATGGCTGGTAAACTCTGAGCATGTACCTCCTATAAGTGCTGAAATGAGTCTCTCCCCCTTGGAGTCATTTATCTCATGCACTTTGGAACAGAAAAGGAAAGCTGACTAAGAAGATAAGTGGAAACATACAAACACCTACACATGAGGATTTATAGGCTGATATTATGAACTTTATGATAACTAGGTAGTAAATGAAAACTAGTTCTGAAGATAGCTTTCACTTATCTGTACCACTGAAGAGGTCTAAAATATGCACATTCAAGTCCATCATACCATTACCCCAAATTCATCTTACTGGTGGAAAAAAGAAAATGTCCCAAATAGGCCTCAAGCATATTGTACATTTTGGTGATTGTTCTTCCATTTATGACACTGAAATTTTAAAGAAATGTACATGATGTGGCAATTTTGTGACAATTTTTCATAAATATAGCAAGCCTTTTTTTTCTTTTAGTGTCAACAACAATAAAAGTAATAATATACAACAAACGAACCACCAGTAATCAAGTAAAGGGCACTACATTTAAAAGTGAGGGTGAAATCTGTCCAAAGCGCTTTGTGAAACTGATACCAAGAGCTGATCATTTCTTAAGAAGGTAATTAGAAAAACTGGATTTTTGTTTTCCATATTTATCACAATATATTAATATAGTAAAACCTAGTTTGTTTGTTTATACTATAGTAGGAAACTATTTCTAAGTCTTTCCAACAGCAAAAGTACCCAAAGATGAGGAATCCACATGATGTCATTCCCAAGGGGCCTTCCTGATGGAACAGTGGCAGAAGCAAGGATACCATAGTCTATTCTCTCTCCCTAGTCAGTCAACTGTCCAGAAAAACTGGAAGAGTATGGAGAACTTAGTAACTCTGAAAGGGATTTGAAATATGAGGTTCAACTAACACCAAAGAAGTTATTGATAGATTTGAAGATGAAGTATGTTTGGGAGGGAAGGGGGAATCATCTTGAGAGAATAACTCAGTTTTGTGCTTAAGAAAACAAATTTACTTTATTTACAAAATGTGCCCCAGTATCAGTGACAGCACATTGTCACTAGCAGTCACTGGCAATGTCACGTCACGCATTTCAGCTAAAGTGTATGGAGATCACTGCAGTAATCACCATGTAGGCATACTTCAGCAGAATACAAGACGGTGACACAATGTGCTTATTTTAAACTTCTGAACTAACACATGGAACCGATTTGTCTCAGACAACAAAAATTATACAAAATTAATCCCAATAAGCCCTTCATGAAAATTATATATATATATAATACAAGTAATTCAAAACTTGCGACTCAGAGAATAACTTTGATGATCCTGAATATGCCCATGCAGATGAAATTAGCATATGACTATACTAACATGAAACTTTTATATTTCCTTGTTTCTTTCTTTTTAACACTTTAAAAATGAAAAAAAGTAAATTAAGACCTTAAGAATAATAGAAAACAACTGATATTTAATATGTGTTTAATTTTAATTTGTCTTGTTATGGAAATAACAACGTTATTCTAGACACAAAGATGAACACTGGAAACTACATGAGAACAATAACATTCCGCGCATGCTGGTGGTGGGAAGTATATATTATAATACTAATACTGAACTAATAAATCCTTAAACATAGTTATAATATAGTTTTCAAGAAAAATGCCAACAAATGATTCTATATAAAATGTAGCAAATATATTTCACGTTCAAATTCTCATTGAAAGGTTCCCCTCATTCCAAAACAAGGTTTCTCTGTGTCACAGCCCTGACTGTACTGAAACTCAAACTCAAGAGATCTGCCAAGTACTGGGGTTAAAGGTGTGCACTACCACACCCATCTCAAAGGTTCTTAAAATTAAAATAATACCTATGTCAATACTTTTAAAGAGACAGGATTGACTAATTTAAACCTTTTGATCTTTAAACCAAAATGTTTTGGATTAAACAACAATAATTTGGACCAAGACTTATAAGAATCTGATTTTAAATAATGTTTTTTTCAAAGAGTGCTATAATTGTGGGGACACTATATAGATCAGAGGAGTAATATCAGTTCTCACATGATTGTGACATGGAACAACGGGGCTGCTCAGCCACACATTAGACCAAGTCTATATTAAAAAAACCTTGGAGGAAGGGCAATATTCCTGGTATGGTTGGAACAGGTCTCTGTAATTTCAATATGGCTTGAGAGCTTTCTAACTCAGATGAACCATTATGATTGCCAGGAGCTTGAAGAGGTGCAGCTAATACTGCCCAACACCTCTTTCTCTGGCTTCAGAAGCAGGGCCTGGCAAATAGTTCTCAGTGAAAAATGAAAGTCTTGGAAAGATGGAAAAATACTGGATGAGGAGCTGGTCCCAGGCTCTGGGATATAAATGATGTGCTATTTGGCTTCCTTCATATGCTGAAAAAGCACTTACTGGGAGCTGATGTTAAAATGTGACCTTAACCAAACAATAGACAGTGATAGCTGACACATCAGACACAATACATAGTTGAGCCTGGTTCATCTCAGCTACCTACCTCATGTCCTTCCTTCCATCAGGATCCAAATATCCCACTGGAGTGCTTTAAAGTTACCTCCATAATTTAATCATTCATTAAAAAGCACGCAGACTAAAAGCATGTAGACTAATAGCTATGACAGTTAAAAACACTATTATGATAAATTTCATATATAAATGAAATATATATGCTTTATTTTATCTAAAATTAAACTTTAAAAAATTGTCAGATGTAGTGGCACATGCTGTGAATCCCAGCACTAGGGAGGTAAAGCTCTGTGAGTTCAAGGCCATGCTTGTCTACAAAGTGAGTTCCAGGACAGCCATAGCTGTGACACAGAGAAATCCTGTCTTGAAACCCACCACCCCCCTTCAAAAAATAAACAGTGATTCATAATTGCTGATTTCTAAATATTTTAAACAAATATGCTTTCAAATGAAGAAGAATGAACTTAGACCTCCACCCCATGCCACATACAAAATCAACTCCCCTTGTTTCAAGGCATATGTGAAAGTCTGTGAAGGAAACAAGGACGAGTATTTGTCATCATCTTGAGCTGGGCAGTGCTTTTTACATATGACATCAAAGTCACAAAAAGTAATGTGTTCTTCATCAAAACTAAAAGTTGTGTGTGACACTATCAAGAAAGAAAGAAAGAAGGAAGGAAGGAAGGAAGGAAGGAAAGAAGGAAGGAAGGAAGGAAGGAAGGAAGGAAGGAAAGAAAGAAAGAAAGGAAGGAAGGAAGGAAGGAAGGAAGGAAGGAAGGAAGGAAGGAAGGAAGGAAGAAAGAAAGAAAGAAAGAAAGAAAGAAAGAAAGAAAGAAAGAAAGAAAAGACAGACAGAAAGGCAAACTTACAGGCTAAGAAAAAAACATTTGCTTACTATACTATGTGTATAACAAGAAAATGTTTCCCCAAAACAATTTAAAACTCATACAACTCAACATCTACAAAAAACAAGCTTACTGCAGTGGGTACAGTTCACTGACAGAGTGCTTATACAGCACGCAAACCTGGGATCCAGGTTCAGTTCACTGACAGAGTGCCTAGCATGCATACAAACCTGGGATCCAGGTTCAGTTCACTGACAGAGTGCCTAGCATGCTCAAACCTGGGCTTAATCTGCAGACCATCAAAAAAAAAAAATACACACAAAAAAATTTAAGCATGCAAAGATTGTAAATAGAATCATCTCTAAAGAATACATAAATAGCAAATTAGCACATGAAAAATTTATTATTAGTAGTCATTAGAAAAATTAAAATAAAAATGATAATGACAAACCAGTCACTAAAAGCTTGCAATTAAAACAAAACAGTAAAACTAAACAAAACGAGGAAAACAACAAGCATTGATAATTATGTGAAGAAATAGTAAGTTTCAGACATACATTGTTAGAAATGTAAATATCGCTGCCAATGTGGAAAGCAGACTGCTAAAATCTTAAATTTAGAATCCCTGCATGACTCAGTAATTCTACTACTAGGTATATGACAAAGAAAAATGAACTCATAGTCACAAAGAATGAAAAATTTTCACAGTAAAAAGCCACAAAGTAGAGTTTACATATAATGATAAAACTAATGTTTTATCAGATGATGAAGAGACAAAATGGTATAATAAATCTAAGTAATGAAATATAAATCTAAGCAATGAAATAATATTCAATCTTATAAATTAAAGATTGCCACATAGTACATGAATGAACCTTTAAAATATTATAGTAATAGAATGAAACTAAATATATAAAGCCTATTGCTGTATGACCCTTTGCAGGTGAAAGGCCCAGCAAGAGGCCTAGTCATAAGGATATGCGGTACCAGGAGATGAGACAAGTGTGGAAGTGAGGCTATCTTCTAATAGCTGTGGAGCACCCTTATGGGGGACTAACATTCCAGCATCCCGTGGAGCACCCTTACGGGGGGGGGGGGGGGACTAACATTCCAGCATCCTGTGGCGATTAAGGCTGCACAGCATAGTGAAAACACTGAAACCTCCTGCTGTACATATAAAAACAAGAATTTTATGTTCTATTAGGTCTATCACAAGAAAACAAACCACATGCTAATATGGCAAGGGCTTTTCTATAGAAAAGCATTTAACGTAATCAAGAATTTTTAAATATGACTGTCTTTAAATAGTTATTCATTTTGGATTCCCAGGCTTATCATGCGTAACAATCACATACATATTAAAACTCGAGGCCTTGATTAGCCTTATGCTTGAGTGGAGACAATAGATAGCACTTAACACCAGAGAACAGTTCCGAGTGGTTGTTAAGGCATTTCTTGTTAAAGACATAACTCTAGGATGCTCCACCATGACACAGCAAACTGAAATTTCAATGATTAATCTACCAAAGAGATTACTTTTATTACTAAATTTTCTTCATAATGGAAATACAAACTAATGCATTTTAAGAACCCACACACAGTAATAATAGCTATTATAAAAGTGCTGTTGCCCTAGATGCCTGTTTACACTATTCCTCTAGTGAGGTTCCAAACACATGAAAAGCCCCATCATTATATACATGCAGTATAAGAAATCTCTAACATGCTGGTCCCTTTCATTCATGCTGATCCTAGCAATTTCAGTTAGCATATCCCAGCAAGGCCTCACATCATCTCACATCTCCATTAGAAGTTAGAATGGTATACTTTGAAAGAACCTTCACACAGCCTCCATCACACTGTGCTGTGGAACCTGTTCTGTTTTTACCAACATTTCCTGTAGCTATTATCCTACTATGTCTAGTAAAATACATCAGTGGACTATGTATAGAAAATGTATATATAAATGACTTAATACTACCCAGTTTCCAGCATCCAATGGAGGCCTCAGAATGTCCACAAGCAGTAAGGGAGGTCCATTACAAAAAAGCTTTTTCTGGTTTTGCTATAAAAATTTTATTCAGGGTTATACTATATGCAAATGTAAACAGAGTCCAGTGCACAGAGAAAGTTGAATCTGATGTAATTTTCCTGTGTGTGAGCACAAACATATAACCCTGAAAGAAGCAAGACAGTGATCACTGGGGGACACACAGTCAATCCTACTTACTGTTGATGAGCCCAGTACCGATTTTGGAGACCTAATTATTCCAGCAATTGAATGACGAATAGATTCAAATTTGGATAGCCTCTCCTTTCGTTCCTAAAAGGGGTAAGAAGCAGCTATTAGCGGTAGCCATTAGCGGTAGCAAACCATTGAATGTTTACATTTTAACATTTAGGTATTATTTTATAGTTTAGTTTTCTAACTATGTCAAATATAAACTTCCTGGCATAACCAACACATGTAAAATTATAGCATTTTGCTCTTCTGGTCTCTCATTAAATGTCTTGATTTGGAAAAAGAACTATATAAATAATTTAATTGTGAATCCTGTGTAAGCCAAGTTAAGTCTCCATAAACCTCACTGATCGTGAGGGTCATGAAGGCAGTGACCAAGGGAGGGAGACCAGGTACACAGTTAGGAAGAGGTAGCAGAACCCTCTCAGCAGCCAGTCAGCCTGCACTTCTCCCTCCAGGTGTATTTCTGAATATTACATATCACAACAGAGAAACACTTTCTAAATCTTCAAATATTCGGATCTACTTTACCACTGCAAATGAATGGAGAGTACAGAAAATGAGACTTAAAAGAAGAAGGGAAAAAGGAGGTATAGAGAAGAAGGGTTGGAAAGAGGAAGAACTGGCCTGTAGCCCAGGACTGAGCCACATTCCAGCTGCTGGCCAGCAGCAGACAGAGAACAAGAGCACTGGCCATAGGGTGCAGCATCTCTACGGTTTCCTACCAGCAGGGAAGCTCAGTGCCCACTCCCTATGTGTTCCCAGAATCCACTATTAGTTTCTAAACCTCAGTGTGTCCCTGTCAACCTGCCCACTCCTACTGTTTCTACTTCTTCTAAGAGCAGCAAGAAAACAGTTCTAACTGGCGTACAAGCATATGAACATCAATCACTGGAAACAACTTAGCATAATCTTCTAATAGAACAGGCAATTTCTCCTTTTTCAACATTACTGTACTAACTTAGGATTTTATATAAATCACTATTTGTAGATCAATTTGACCACATATAAAACTAAAAAAAAAAATCTTGCTTAGACTTACAAGGGAATAGAAGTTGGTACTTTGAACATATGCATATTTAATATACTTTTAGAGAAATACATCATTCCCACTGTACAAATGATGATCCCTTGGGAATGTGGGGAGTTGTTCGGTAGCCTTAACCCAACCATGAGATACACATTAAATATATATATATATAGAGAGAGAGAGATGCTAGAAAGTCTGAGAGAAAGAGCACTGAAAAACAAGACTATAGTGACCTTTGGCAAAGCATGCCCGCCCTCCTCATACTCAAATTGTTTGTATGTGTATGACTTGTTAACTCTTAAATCTATTTTTGATGCTTCAGAAGTCTGCAGAAGTAAAACTGATTTAAAAAGAAAAAAGAAACAAAAAAGAAACCACATAGTCAGGACATAAGGCAGGGTACTGGTGAGCCAAGAAGGCATGCTGTGTGCAGGAATGAGCAGAGCACAGGCGCTGGGGAGCACTGCAGAGGCTGGGCCTTCCACTCCCCAGAGAAACCCGCGCTTCCTCCCCTTCCTTTCTGGATCTGCTCTGAGTAGCTGGAGAAGGCACCTAGTCGCTGCAGCCACTGACAGAAAGATGACATGAAAGTGCTAACGTCACCTGTATGGCGGTGACAGCGGCACAGGAAAGCAGCGGGCACTTCTACTGCGCCTGCGCACGTTTCCTCTGGGCAGCTTTCTTCAGCTGCATACTAGAGGAAGCGTTATTCCAGTATGAGAGTACTCACAAGACACAACTGAAAACTGCACAGAGAAAGCAGAACCCAAAACTATAATTTTCTTCAAATAAAGGTTAAAAAAAAATTCAGGGGAGAATTTTAAGTATGAAAAGCATTCTCAGTATATGAAATGACTAAACGTATTCATGTGGTAAACTGGAACGCCCACAGCATAACTGGGCATCCCACCCTAGAAAAGGAAGCCTTTCATTGAAACTCTGCAACATTTCCTCAAGAGGGTAATATTAGAATTATACCACAGTTTAGAACTGCATGAAAAATTAAAACAGGTGTGAGAAGAAACTGACTTCCAAGCCCACTTTCCTGACATTAAGTCACAAAGTACAAGAGCACACTGGCAAATACAGACTTTCTAAAATTTAAAGGCACTATTTAGATAGACTGATCTGAAAATATATCAGTAATCACAGTAATACTATCTTATGATTTAAGGATGAGTAATCAAAATGCAAATAGGATTTACAAAGTATCCTAGCCAGTTACTGCTTACTGGGTGCCCATATTTCTAAGAGTAAAACATCAAATTTGTTTGCCATGTCTTGTCTATGTAATATTCAATATCAGCTTTAAATTACAGTCTACCTAATAACACATCAGACTGTCCTGAATTTGACAGCTGATTTTCATAGGCAAGAATTAAATGACTATCTAAAAGACAATAAATATGGAACGCTGTCTTCATTTCCGGTAGCTAGAGTGAAGCGTGCCTGCGCCAGGCTGCTGGTGGAGGCAGCGAGTTCATCCACCACCAGTGAACACAAGATATGGAGTTTGCACAGGGGCAGATCATCTGGCAAAGAGACAGCTCCTCCCAGTGGAGGGAGGCAGGGAAACAGGAGAGCACAAGACAGCGCCTCATGTTACCAAGATTCTGATGAGAAAATAACAGCCTTGACAGCCAAGTTCCACATGCAGAATGAGTTTCACACCTCGTTTAAGAATAGTTTTTAATAGTGTGAAATAAAATAAGTAAATTAATCAGATCTTGATGAGACACCCCCTCCCTCTCCTCCCACCCACCCTGGTTTCACTGTTGACTTTATGTCAAAGAATTAAAAGACTACTTATAGAAATTAAAGCTAAGAAGTTACCTTTTAAATCAATCACGAGAGAAACAATGCCTAACTACATCTATAAATCTATATGCATACACATATAAAACTAGACCATTTCACATTAACCATAAAAGTATCTGTTATCACCCATTATTGATATCTTCAGCCTCTATAGGAAACAACACCTAAAGCTTAGTCTTAACTTTCTGGGTTTCATGTGACTCAAGTTCTGCAGCAGGAGTGTCCTCTGTGGCCTGCTGCAGCGTGAGCATACACACAAAGGGCAAGAATCACGGACTGGCAGAAACCAGAGGCCACTCCAAACGGCTACCTTGTTGCTGCAGAGAGAGATGACAGCACTCACTAAACCACACAGCGGTTCTCAAGCAAGGCCCTCGGAGAAGGGCTATGGTGGGAAACTGGAAGAGACATAAGACTGTACATCAGGCCAAATGACTAGGCTGTTCTCAGCCTCCCCAGCAGTTGGAGGAAGGCTCAAGACTAGAAAACTCCTGCTACTGAGGCCTCTGCCTGTGACTGTGAAGGACTGCATGGTCCAATACAGTGCAAGAGTATCAGCGCCAGGCACTGCCCGCAAAGGCCAGTCCTATTCCGCACCCAGAGGCCCTCACACAGGTGCTGTCCACGAAGGTCAGTCCTATTCTTTGCCCAGGGGCCCTCACACAGGCATGAGGGGAGGAGTCAACTTTCAAAGTGGCTATGGGGATACATTTTTGTTTATAATGTGTCATTAAAACAGTAACTCAATGCTATTTCTGGCAGACTTCTGTAAATGAGCCCAATCTCATGACATTCTTTGAAGAAACAACCTGCCCTAGAGGAACAGTCAAACCTGGAGCCTGAAGAATCAAGAAAAAGATGACAGCCACACTCAGAACGCTAGGCTGAGAGCCAAAATTCTTAGGGACTTCTTAAGCAAAGTCGGCATGGAATTTGAAGGGATGGTGCTGAGAAATACCTGCGAGGACATTACACCACAGAGAAGATTGCCCAAGAAAGTCAATGCTGACGATGACCATAAGGTACAGGAAATACCTTAAATATCAGCAAATCCCTTTTGAAAAGGAATGCACTTACGCATAAGCAAATGACTTGATCTTTTAAAAGGAATACACTTACACATAAACAAATAACTCCATCTTATGCAGATGTTGATTTTCCTTGGAAGAATGAAAAATAGATGATTTTGTTTCAACAGGGTTTAGAATTTAAGTATTAAAAGTTTCAGGATGACTTGTTTGACAATTGCTTCACACTGAAGGGGCTGAGGCACTCAGTGCCCAGTCACCAAGTTGAAAATGCCATATCATCCTCTGATGTTTGCATATTAAGGATATTTATTAAAAGAAACACAGCCAGCTTGATAAAGTCAAGTATCTTTATACCCACCAAAACCTAAATTAAGCCACAAATGTACAAAGGGAAAGTGTGATGATTTTAAAAAGACATCATTGTAAAGTAGCGATGCTCGGGGCACTGAAAGCTAAGCTGTAAAATGTTAAAATTATTTTTCTTACTTTCTTAGTCTAAGGCAGCTGCAGAAGATGATGCCCCTGGGTAAGCCAGGCTCTAACAGGCTCCCCTCCTACTTATCACCCAGACACAGGTCAGGCTCTCCAGTGCTTTTCCTAAACGTGTAACCAAAATCCCTAATAATACTTCTCCTCCTCCTCTTCTTCTCCTTCTGACTATTATATTTAGAGCAAATTTAGATACACAGTAAGGTAGACATATTGCTCGCAGACTCCCCACATCAACTGACTTAGGCCAGGGTGACACAGCACAGTCACTCAGAGTTCACGGTTGGGATGAGGTGAGCTCTCCTCCGGGATACTCTGAGTTTTCAGCACTGCAGGATCAAACAGGAATGTCACCGCCCGAAACTCTGTGCTTGGCACATTCACTCCTCCTCCCCAGGGCACCATGTGGAAACACGACCCACAAGTGTGAGGTGCTACATTTCCACCCCTTCTTGAGGAACACCTCCCTGGTCCCATGGCTCAAGTGCTGAGGGGCTCTGCTGTGTGTGTGTGTGTGTGTGTGTGTGTGTGTGTGTGTGTGTATGACTTAATGTCTAGATTCAGTGAAACTAATCAAGGAAGGGCATAATAAAACATAAAATTCTTCTACTTTCCTTAAAGGATCATTGAAACAAGAAACACAAGTACCCAGAGTAGCCATGTTGTGTGAGCCATATGTGTAATCAAGCACTTTATCAACATCACCTACTCTCTAGGATTACCCACTTAACAAACTGTTCCCATCAGGTTAGAATAACCTCATCAAAAAGAATTGAAGAAAAAGCTGAAATAAAAAGTTTGTGGGGGCAATACAAGACAGGGTTTCTCTGTGTCCTGGAACTCTACAGAGCAGGCTGGTCTCGAACTCACAAAGATCCACCTGCCTCTGCTTCCTGAGTGCTGGGATTAAAAGTGTGCGCCACCACTGCCAAGATGAAATAAAAATTTTAAATTAAAGATCATCTGATGTTTCTTCCCTAGTTCTATAATGAACTATAATACGAAAAAAACAGTATTATATACTTACTCACCTGTGAAGAGTGAAGGAAGGAATAGAAGAAGGGTGAGATGGAGAGAGGAAGTGAGGGACAGAGACAGAACTGAGTCTGCAACCTGAAGCTGCTGGAACACAGCAGCCAAGACTTCAGCTCCAGCATTAGACCATCTGGTAGAAATCAGACCATCTGATGGTCGCAAGCACTGCTCTACTTTTCCACTCTTTCCTCCTGCTCCAGTCTGCTCCATGCCTCCATCAGCATGCCTTGTCTCCCCCATCTTTCCTTCTGTGTCTGGTTTATTATTAACAAGCTCATCTAATGAATCCCACTTCTAATGTACTTTTCCAGCAATGCTATTTTTATAGCAGCATATTGCTGCTGAAATGCTCAATCTTTTCACACCATTGTCCATCCTTTGTACTGGATCCCTTGGTCTTTTTGTAACAGCTACACCGGACATACCATCTGGTCATTTCACTATCTGGGTCATCTCTTGTCTGTCTATGTTATAAATAATGAGTTACAAGTCTTTTAAGCATGTCATATATTCTTCCATTATATGCCAGAAAACTTGTATAAAAGAAAAGGAGTCTGAATTTCTTAGAGAAAAGAGCACATCTATTTACTGCTCTTGCTATCAAACTTCTAAAGACAGTAATGGTTACTAAGCAGGACCTGGACTGGTTATAATTTCAGCGTGAATACCAGCCCCTTATTCACATCACAGCCACCTTTCAGACTCAAGTACCGACTGGGCCAGGGGTCACAGCCCCATGTGTTACAAAGCTCACAAGTTCAAATAAACCCTTTCTTCTATAACTTGCCTTGGTGGTGTTTTATCAAAGCAACAGAAAACAACATATCTTGCCTCAAAAAAGACAGAGAAGGAAAAAGAGGAAAAGAAGAGGTGAGGGAAAGCAGGGAAGGGAAGAGGGGGCACTGGGTAGATACTATTGTCCCACTCTGATCTGTCATGTGAGCCTAAACACTGTCAAGACAAGTTTGTGCAAACCTCATTGGGAGCCATGTGCTCATGCAGCTCCACGCAGGACGGCAGTACTCTATCAAAGACTTCCCCTTGCTGAACAGGCCCACAGAGATTTCTTCCTTTGCTCAGCTCTCTGATGGATTGTTAAAAGCTATTAGTCAGTAGCCCACTGCCCTATTTTTCTTATTAGGAAATCACCAGTGGTCTCGGAAGCTTTCTATATCCAATTACATTTGCATTTTCAAAAGAGAAGTCATCTATCAGTCACCATCTCACTCCCATTATGTATGAAACAAAGCAAGAATTATACTCAGGGTGTTCATGAAGGCAGACACTAAAAAGCATTAATTTATCAAATACAGTCTTCATTTTGAGGACACATAGCCAAGGGTACAGACTATATTCCTCAACTGATAATGTAAAGGATTAAAGGCCAAGCAGGCACAGGGCATATTCATGTAATCCCAGATCTAGGGACACGGGAGCACAAGGATGAAGAGTTGGATGCCAGCCTGGGTGCCTAATAAGACCTTTATTTTTAAGAAAGATAAAATGCCAAACATCTCATAAATTTTGGTTTCTGTTCGTTTGTGTTTTTCCCCCTTTGCTAACTGCTTTTGGGAGTAGGAAGAGTCTCTCTCTTGGCATTGTGTTTATTGCAGAGGCTCCACAAGGACACTGTGAAGACTACTAAGTACATGTCTTATTTTTGTAAAGGTTTAAGTTTCCAGCTTTATCACAATGTCTCCTGGGTGCATTTTCTGCTTAGTATTCTGCTACAGCCCAGGCACCAATAATCCTCTTACCACTCAGAATTCCTTCCTGCTGCCTCCAACTAACAATGGGGAACATTTGCAACTTCAATGCTGCAGTCAAAATTGCAGTCAATAGAACAGAATCAGAAAAGGTAAGACATAAAAGAAAATCCTAAGACAATAAAAACAAAATATAATAATAATAAATTTTAAATAAAGAAAGGTAGTTGGTTTATCCCCCTTGACATTATCAGTTAATAATTTCCAACCAGGACACATAGTTTAAAAAGAACTCAAAAGAACTCCCATCCCCAACCAAGAAGCTATCTCCAACTTACAATTACTTGCAATGGAGAAAATAAGTATTTTCTAATGGAGTTTTACTGGGCATATAAACCACACTTAAGAGCAGGCCCAGCAGTAGATGGCCAACACAAAAAGAACTCAGCGGTGTTTCTGTAGATATTTTTTGCTTTGTTTGTGCTTTTTAAAATCTTCATCGTTTGCTTGTATATTATTGTTTCCATTTTTGTGTTTCCATAGATGTGTGCATGTATCTGTGTGCATACATGAGCATCTAAGTATTTCTTGCACCTTTTATTTTTTTTAATTCTGGTTTGTTTGTTTTTTATTTGCTGACTTGTTTTCTAAAGAAAGAGAAAGAAGGCTTAGAGTTGGATGGGTGGGAGGTGGTAGGACCTGGAAGGAATGAAGAAGGGAAACTGATCAGAATATATTGTATGGAAAGAACACTGTGAGTAAAACAGCTGCAGCCGGGAGCTGGAGAGATGACTTTGAGAAAGAAGGAGAGAACTTGGTCAAGCTCGGAAAGCTCATCTCCCCTAACCCGCCTAAGAAACCTGGTCACACTCTGGGACAGGTTCACCTCCTGCCTGAGAACCTAGGAATCAATTCAGCACAACAGAAAGAAGAGCTCACAAACAAAATCAGAACAATTCTTGATGGCACAGTTGGAACTTCTGCATATCTTCAGATATAAAGGTAGATGAACTCTTTTATGACTAACCTGACTTAGGTTAATTAATTACATTAATACAAGACTACTAACCCAGCATGCTTCCTTGGAATGTGCAATTGTAATTACAGAGTTCCAATAAGCAATTACAAATGTGTATTCTCATGTTCACTGAAGCACTATTCAAAATGCCAACAATCAATCTAAGCGTCCACAATGGATGAGTGGATGGGGAAAATGTGTATGTCCACAGTGTAATAAGTACTATCCAGCCTTAGAGGAAAAACTCAAGTCTGGAGACGGCTCAGTGGGTACAGGGGCTTGCTACACAAACAGGAGGCCCTGACTTCAGTTGCCCAGATCACACATAAAGAGCCAGGTGTGACAACCTAGCAACTCTGCCTGTAATCTCCGGACTGGCAGAAGCAGAGTCAGGAAGGGCTGGAGCAGTGCTGGCCAAGCAGCCTAGCAAAATTGGCAAGGGGTTCAAAACCACCAAAGGTGGCAGTGAGGCACATGACAAGGCACCCGACATCAGCTACAGATGTATTTTCCACACACAAGTCTCAATATTTTCTAAAAATTTTGTTCCAATTCCTTGAGTGAAGACTTTTAGACAATCTAAAATTCAATTGAAATGTCTTTTTCAAAAAGAAATGCAATGCCCCCAAAGAAATGTTTCCTTACTTGTTCTAAGAGCAATGCAAAGATGAAATGACTAATTACCAGCAATACTGCATGAGCTGGCGAACTCTGGAGGAACGGGAATGATGCTCGGCTCAAGGAACAAGCGCTGTCACAAGTCCTTACTTCTGCAAGTGTAAGTGAGTACTCGCTTCCTTACCTTGCTTCTGAGCACCGCAGCACAGAGACAACCATATAAGCAAACAGAGATGGGTGGGGTCCATCAAAACTTTATTTAGGGACATGGAAACCTGATTGTCATAATTTTTACATGTCACAATATATTTTTTCTTTTGATTTTTACAAACATAAAATATAGAAACAATTTGTGACAGGTAGTCACCGCATACAGGTCAGGTCTGGTATACAAGCCATGATATTCTACCAGTGATGTGTCATTTAAGTTATATAATCTGACACAGAGACTGTATTAAGAAAGACTAACAAGAAGATTTAGAACTTAGAGTAAGGTTCACATTCCCAGCCTACCACTTCCACTTCCAAACTATATAACTCTGGCCAAGTTGTCCATCCCCTGTCTGTACCAGTTTTCTTTTGTGTAATCTAGGAATCATACTAGCGATTATTAGGAAGGTAGGGTATTGCCAAACAAGACTGTTGTAAGGTTCAAATATGATACACAAAGGAATTAGTAACACTCTGGGCAACAAATAACTAGCAAACCCTATCTGAATATGAATAACTACTGTTCTACTAATGTCATAATCAAAACACAAGAAAAATTTCATCAGTTGAAAGTATCAATTATTGCATGTAAAAACCACCTATGTCCAACTTACCATAAACAGGATTTAAAAATAAGATAGTAAACAAAGTTGGTTTAGTGTAATATTGCAGGCCTGAAATTCTGATATGTTTACAGTCCACCTCTGAATTATAGCCAAAGCCAGGATTAGAATATATATCCTTATATATGGACATATACATGCATACACACACATACATACATACACACACAAGGGGTCTAAAATCCCATCGTCTACTTTATTATCAAAGCAATGATGTGGGCACCTATAAACCAAACTGCAAACACAATTTCTTCCTGAATGATGGAGGATAAATGTGAAACACACAAACAACAAAATTAAGGGTAAAAAAAAAAATGGCACTGAGGCTGAAGTTAAAGGTAGGCTGCTGAGTGCCAGGCAATTACGATGGTGCCAGGAGAGGTGCAGCACCCAGAAGGCTGAGGCAGGAGAGTGAGTTTGAGGTCATACTTGAGTACATAGAAAGCTCACAGCCAGCCCGAGAAACAAGAAGTCCTGTCTCAAAGAAAGATAAGTAAGCTGTCTACACACAAGACCTTTGGTAAAACATTTAATATTCCTGGGGCTCCTGGGATAAACAATTATAAAATACCTCATAGACAAAGTAGAAAAACCAGCTTTAAGAAAGGTAAGAATCTCTCCTCCAAGAGATCCACATGCTAAGTTCTTTGTTGATAACAGAATACAGAAACGCAGTGGCTTGGATGGTGCTCCCCACAAAGATGTCTCCCAGGAACCTGTGGGTGTGACACTGTTCTGAGGATGGGAGGAGGTACAGATATCATGATGAGACTATCCTAGATGATCCGGGTTCCTTCTCACCCAATGACAGGCACCATCAGATGACAACAGACAGACAGAAAAGCTGGTAAGGCTATGCGAAGGAACAGACTGGCAAATTCTGCCCATAAGTCAAAGAACAATAAGGATTCCAGGAGCTACCAGAAGCTAGGAGAGAAGCACCAGCAGATTCCCTGCAGACACGGAAGGAGCCACTCGCACAGTGTGCTAGGGTTTCAGACTAACCCAACAGTGGCAAGGATTTCTCTTCTCTGTCAAGTTTGTAGTGATTTATTATGCTGTCAAGAACATTAATATAAGGTGACAAAGAATAATCATTTCATATTTGTCTTATAAAGCAATACCTGGCATTCTAACACTACAAAAAAAATCACCCTTTATAACAAAGCAGAAAAACTGGTCAAACATGACATTGTCCTCACAATGTCTATACAACAAAATTAATTAAAAATATATGAGTGTGCATACATGTGGAATTTGTCTTTCTTTTCTGTATTTTAAAAACTCATCTCTAACAGAAACAAAACTATGCCTTAAAATTTACTGTCAAAAATATGTTGCAGTTCCAAAACCATATTTTCTCAGCAGGAGCCTTGATTATGCCAAGAAACCATGTAGCAATATTCACAATCAACCACAAGGTCACTGAGTTTTCATATGCCTACAGCACAGGAGAAAGAAAACGGGTTCTTTTCTCTGCCTTTCCCACATCATTTTCACACAAATCAGCACGGTTTGAGGTCTCCAATATTTTAGGGTCTAATACTGTTTCCGACAATCTGTCATCAGGAAAGAAAAAGGACCTTGAAAGGAACCAAAGGCTAAGAAGGTTCTGTTAGAGCACCTGCCTAAGGTGCAAGGCTGGGCTCAATTGCCAGCAACATGGGCATGAATGAATGAATGAATGAATGAATTAGTGAATGAATAAATGAAAAATAAAAGCAGCCAACTCCCACACCAAAAATAAGTAGGGCAATATTTGCATATGCAGATAAAATATTACTTAAAAAGATCAACATTGAAAATTGAGTACAGAAATTCCTACACAATAATTTCTCTCTCACCTGTTGCAATAAAACTCCATAAAATGAGCAGCAGAATGGACCTCCTGGATTTAAGTCTCCCTTCTTCAGATCACATAAAACATGGGAAACTGGAGGTGAAATCTGTCCCTCAGGATGGTTGCAAATACAACAGCTCTGACTCTTACTCTCTCTGCACTGCCACATGCTCAGAGTCAATCAAATGATCAACATCAGTAAGTCATTCAAAACTTTAAGAAGTAGGGGAGGTATAAGTGCTTTAATTCTTATCCTGAAAACATTTAATAATAACTCATATTCTGTATAAAACTATGGCTCATTTATACCTATAATGATCTTCAATACTACAATTCAAAAATATGGGATAAATATAAAGAGACCAATAAGTCTAATTATAAGAATTATAAGGACTATAAGAAGTGGGATGCTGTCACTATAATAAAGACGCACACACAGGAAGGACCATTTTGTCCTGGAATGGCGAAATAATGGATCAGAAAGGGCTGCCAACCAAACAACAGCAGCAATAAAAAAATGACATCAAGAATGGCCTCACACATCTTCAAGGCCAACATTTAGGAGGTCACCCAGGAAGAGAACTGCCAGTACAAGGCCTCTCCTGCTACATATGGAGAGTCTGTCTCAAAAAGAAACAATCAAAAGAGATAAAACACGAAGAGGGGAGGCCTTTGAACAGTAACCTAAAAAAACTTGGACTCACATTCCAGAAATTTTATTCAGTGCCATCTACATCCATTAACTCTCAAAGTAGTTAAGAGAGTCACAAATGATTTAAGTAATATCACATGGGTAAACCTGAGGAGCAGCACTGCTAATGATTTAAAGATAACGCTAAAGAGGACAGACATAGTGTGCCACCTCAAGTCTCTCTGAAGAAAAAACAAACAACAAAATCCCTGGTCTGCTGAGAAAACAGCTGATGCTGAAGGTGGTGAGCTGAAGATGCACCAAGCGCAAGCACCACTGCGCTGCCCTGTGCACCCTGTGCTGCCCTTCAGCATTCTACAGCCCCATGTATCAGGTCCTGCTTCTCACAGATCAGAAAACCAAAGATTACAGAGTGCTTACATAACTTCTCCAAGAACGTAATAATGAGTTCTTATTCAGAATACTGGTTTTCACATTAAAATCTAAAGTGTACTACAAAATCAAAATTCCTTCCCATACTGATGGGTTGAAAAGATTATATTGCAAGTTTAAATATCAACTTCACTGATTCAGAAGTATACAAAGAATATATAGATATATAGAATATTCTTTTGAGGCCTATAAAGATATAAAAATAGTCAACAGATATCTTAAAACTTGAATAGAATTTAAACATAACTTCTCTTGGAACTAAACATAATGCTTCATTTGGGCATATCTTCTAGCAGATTCCTTCATAAAACAAACTGTATATCCCTGTCTTCTGAAATACTTGCAAGTAAGTAAGCATTGTTTGATGTTCTTAAGAGCTAAAATATTAGAGACGCTACTATACAGTTTCTTCTGTGTGTATTTTGTGCCTTTTCTAACTGCCATGATTTTAAAGTATTCCTAACTCCTGAGACAAGGTTATATTCTGGAAATACTTTCCAATCAATGGGCTCTCTTACTATTTTACCATTCTCTTCATTCACAGAGAACTCATCCTCAATAGCTTCTCTATATACCAATCACAAGCAGGCTGAGAAAGAGACCATGGAAACACTCCCATTCACAATAGCCTCAAAAAAAAAATCTCAGAATAAGCCTAAACAGGGGGGTGGTGAAAGAAGTCAATAATGAAAAATCTAAATCTCTGAATTAAGAGATTGAAAAGATAACAAGATAGGCAAGTTTCATGAATAAAAGCAATCGCTAATCCTGCCTAGCTGTGAAGACTATAAACCACAACAATAAATGTTGCTTAATGTAAGAAAAATGTTAATTTTAAAAAGTACAATAGTGGCACTTTTATCACAGGGTTAACCAACAACCGTCTACTTAGCCATGGAACCTGCTCATCATGAGAGAATTCAGGTGTGGTACTGTAAGCCTAACTCCCCATTACTGGAGAGGTCATCAACCTGAGAGCAGAATCTACTACTGTCATGTTCCTAAGGCGATGTGATGCCTAACTCTATTCTAAATAACACCCTTCTGCCCACAGGAAAATACATTTCTTACCCCTCACCAAAGAAGATTCTTTTTGTATATGGAGACTACTACAGAGAACCACAGCTGGTCAAAATACAGAGAACAGGTTACTGTTGAGTACTCAACCCCAACTAGCACTTCTATAAAGCACCACCTACTATATATGGCTCAGAGAACATTTTGGAAGACAAAGCAGAAAAATTTTAAGAGTCTGATGTTGGACAGTGTTTTCAAGACATGACAAAATGCTGTACCTGGGAAATCTCAACAATATGGTTACCTAAAAAAGACCTGTGTAATGATAACATCAGGATCCCACTGTTAGATGAAGAGCTATAGGTGATCAACCGCTGCTGAGACACACAATCAGTTTTCCTCAGGAATGAGCCCCCTGATAGGGTTATCCGATCCCAAGTAATCATCACTAAATCCATATACGTAGGTACAACATTAAATGGGATCAGTATACATGTATGTGTGCGTGATAAGAATAATTAAATGAGAAGCCATAGGTTTAAGAGGGAGTAGGGAAAACACAAAAGAAGTTAGAAGAAGAGGGAGGAGTGAAAAGGATGTAAATACAGTACTCATATATGATATTCTTTTTTAAAAAAATGCTTATTCATAAAAATTTAAACGTAGCTAAACAAGTTTTTCTCATTAAATGAAATAGCCTAAGCATACAAATCAGAGCTGAAGAATTTACTAAAGAGGAACAAGAGCCTAGAGCTTTCCCCACCTCTTTAAAAAGGAGAGGAGGCCTAGAGCTAATGCAGCTTACTGCTCTTTCAGAGTTCCCAAGTTTGATTCCAGCACCAACATGGAGTCACAGTTCAGTTCCAGAGAATTCAATGCTCTCTTTGGTCAGAACAAACTGCTTGCATATGATACACATAAACTCATACAGACATCCATACATATGCATAAATAAAAATGAAGAATTAAAGAAAGGGGGTAAGTGCACAGTTTAAACTTGCACATCCCTAGTTCTTTAAACTAAGAACATTCCTTAGTAAAAATCATTTTTAGATCAATGGGCATAGAAATTAACATTTTTCATGGGCCTTCCACATGAATGCTTACATAATCTTGAATAACTACTGTGGTAGTTTGATAAGAATGGTTCCCATGTCTCATATATTTAAATGCTGAGTTATTAGGTAATGGCAGTATCTAAGAAGAATTAGGAGGACTAGGAGGTGTGGCCTTGTTGGAGTAATTGTGTCACTGAGGGTGGGCTTTGAGGTTTCAAAAGCCCACACCAGGCCCAGTCACTCCCTCCCTCTCCTTTTCCTTCCCCCTCCCCCTCCTTCTCTCTCTCTTCCTGTGAATTAAGATGTAGCTCTAAGAGACACGATTTCTCCAGCACCATACTGCCATGCCTGCTGCCATGCTCCCCACCATAATAATGGATCAACTTCTGAAACTGTAAGCAAGTCCCCAATTAAATGCTTTCCTGTATAAAAGTTGCCTTGGCCAAAGTGTCTATTCACAGCAATAAGACAGGGACTAAGACAGGTACAGAAGATGAAGGGAAGTAGGAGGAAGAGGAAGGAAAAGAAGCAAAACCAGTAGCCCATTGTTTAGTGAATGAAGATGAATTAACAGAAGTTTAAAACATTACATCTACAAGGAGGAAGTTAATGGAATACAACCCATATTTACAATCATTGTGCCAGAATAATAAAGGAAGCGTGAAGGACCATTTTCAATGTTGAGTTACACAGATTAGGGAAAAATGAACATTCTTCTCTTAAAAAAGAAGTTTGCTTATCAAAATGAGATTTCAGAGACCACACTTTTAAAAACACTGCAATGGGAAGCTGGATGAGGATCAGTAGTGGAAAAATCCCAATCAAGACATGATCTCAAGTGCATCCTCCATATCGGTGTGCTGTCATCGTGGAAAGGAAAGGCAGGTGATGGGCAACAGCGGTGGGAAGTGCTGCGCTTTACCAGACGGGCCCCACTTCCCAGGTGTCTATATTTCGGATTAACAGAACAACTACTACCTAAGATTAGCTCTTGCCAGCTACTGTGTGTTACTGGTAATTTAAAACATAGCTGGGTACATGACAAAGATGGCACCAGGGTGACCAAAGCCACACATCTCTCTGACAACAAGAACAGAAAGAATGACTCTCAAAATACAAACCCCCCGTCAGCCCAGGAGCAGAATGAGCACAGACACTGCTGGTGTCACTCTGGACACACATGACATGGGCAGGATGGAGATGGTGGCAAGTGTTCAAAAGGGGACTTACAGGCTCAAAGCCCAAATTTCACGTTCAGGTCAGGATTAGCTAATAACCACAGATAGAGCATTGTGGTTAGGGTTGGAACTTCACAGAGATGTGAGTTCAATATGTATTTACACCATTGGGCTGTTGGAACATTTCATTTCAGTGTGCATTTCTATGCTTAATATCCTTCTGAAGATGGTTGCCTAGCACCATTAACATGAAAAGCTTTGTCCTATTTTCTCTACAAAAAAAATATAAAACTGTAAAATACTATTTTTAAATTTCCACTATTTTTTAAATGTAGAAAAAGAAAATAAAAAACAATTTCAAAATTATATTTTAAATCAATTTCAATATACAAAGAACAAAATAGAAATATGAAATATCAAAGATGAAAGATTATACAAAAATGAGTAAAAAACAATAATTAATTTTTAATGATAAAGAGAGAGTTATACATGTTAGTTATTTAAGATATTACTACCTTGGAAGTCATACATATTATACAATGGTAGATTTACAGGACAATCTCAAAGATTTTTTATCCTCTAATATTTTAATGAATACACAAATTGAGATACCATAAAACCTATGCACATAGTAATGATTTATAAATTTATGAATAGTATTGACTAATGACAAGATATTTAGACTATGATAACCCAAATATTCCATTGAGTAACATTAAGAGAGAAATTGTGCATCTATTTTCATTCTTTCCGAAGATGATTTAAAAAAAAAAAAAATAGGCAGTTACACGATCATTGAACACCCTGTTTTTTTGTTTGTTTTTTTTTTTTTGGGTATTTCCATTCTTATTTCAAAGTCAGAATTTGCTTTTCCTAACATAGAAAACATGGACAAAAACAGTCTAAAATATCAGGGCCTTAATTAGGAAATGCGGGAAGTTTGAACTAAAAACAAATCAACAAAATGTTTATAAGGCCCCTTAAGAACACAACATATGTGGTAAGATGTGGTACAGGTACAGAACACTATTCCTACCATCCACAGAAATTATATGCTACACAGTACAAAATTAACCTGTAAGTGCTGGTGTATAAAATGGCACTGAGCCACAGTCATGTACTGTGAGAAGCTTCTCAGTCCCTCTCCCTGATTATCTAACACATTTGTTCAGAAAAAAGTACCACCCTCCTTTAGTCACAGAAATTGAAAACAAAGTTTCTATTGTTCGGTAGGCAATAAAGACTGAAACCTGGAAAAGAGAAGTTTGGACTCCATTGCAGATTTTAAACTGAATTGTGTTTCTGCACAGTCTACTCTCTTCCCATGGATCAGAAAGTCTGATTTCCTCTCAAATCTGAGAGGTGAAGAGAGAAACAAATTAAATGAATAATGAAGATTAGCACCACCACCCCCCCCCCCATATCCTTGGCTGGGTATCTGAATAATATTAGTGTTAAAAAAAAGAAAAAGAAAAAGAATGTTCCCAGTTGGAGCACTGACATTACTAACAGCGTCGATGCTCTCTGGGACTATTGGCAATGTCTGGGCCCTGGTCCAGGCCGAACCCCTTCCTCCTTACCTGATATTTCTGGATTTCTGATGAGGAAGGTTCAGAGGTCAGCGAGACAGCACACCTTTTACAGTACTTGGAGTCACAATCAGGTTCCAGCTGCCCCTCAGAATGGGAACACTCCTCTCTCTGCTCCATCTCAAATCTTAGCTAGAATTACTAACAGTGTGCCCACAGAAGTCAGTGTGTTCACAGGTCTTCCTGTCTGAGACAAAAGCAAGATAGAAAAGGCACAGCCCTGGAGCTCCTACTGCAGTGTCTCCCTCTGATGGCGGGAACTGCACCAGTCAGCCCTGGACCCAAGGGACCAGTAAGCCAAGGGATTGCTGGGGGTTTTGCTTTACATTCTTGTTTTCTGTTTCGTTCAAGTGGGAGTCCACACACACTATATAAACACCCACTAGCTAAGAAACAGGTCACACTCTTCATCAATCACTTGAATGAAGTAACTTATTTTCTTCCTCCACAACATGTCAAGTTGTCCCACTGAAGAGCTGCCATTTCAAACTCCCAGGAACTACGCACACTTCCAAGTATGTCTAGAAAGGAAGTGCTGCTTAAATTGCCTCCTACATTTTTATTTTATTGAAGTATAACTCTCTAATACTGTGTAATTCTTCCTATCAAATGTAAAAGATTCTAAATTATGTCCAGATGATCACCAATGTCTCATCAGATTCCAAATTTTCTTTACAGCGAGAATATACTGAGCCTATTAATACCCAGTAAGGCAGTAGGGCTGGAGAGAGGGGTACCCAGGGTGCTCCGAGCCATCAATGTGTAGACTGTACAGAAGGCTCTTGGGCAATCTGCTAGGAAGTGTGAACTCTGTGGGAAAGCACTCCATACAGCACTTAGACACCACATACTGTGCTTCCAAGCTCACTGTGGGACATCCTTCTCATGCCGGTGAGTGTGTGTTCAGTCTCCCTGTGTAGCCCTGGCTGGCTGCATGCTTCCACCACCAGAGTACTGAGTTTCTATGTGTGCATCACCATCCTGGCCAGAGCATGATTGTGAGTGGGATAGAGTTCTTAAGACGTCATGGAAACAAAGCAGGAAAGCACTTTAAAGGCCATAGAGACCTACTGGACAGGTCGTGGCTTTTTAAAACTTTCTTGGATTCCAAGTTGGACAGAAACATTTCTCCTTTAATCGTCCTATTTTTTCTAATTTAATGCACTTGAAAGAATTAAGGCCAGGCTGGGTAGCAAGTGCTTACAATCCCACTATCTAGTAGAAGGTTCAAGACCAGTCTGGGTTATACTGTGAGAGCCTATGTTAATCAAAGTAGAAAGTCTCATCTTTGTCCAATTTCCACTATCTTTGAGTCCAGTTAACTTTGTTGTACATGAATACCACTTATGTTTATATCATGTCTATCAAAAACCCCTCATTTTGCATTCAAATAACAATCTCATAAAGTTTCTCACTGATAAATGATAGTAGGAAACACGGGATAAAAGTTTCTTATGCGCTAGCATTGTCCTGGCCATTTTATGAGGATCATTCCATTGAATCCTTCGCATTGGCCCTATGACATAGGTTCTATTTCACACCAAGTTTACAGGTGCTCAAGTCGAGGCACACAGAGGTTATCTAACTTCCCAATATGTATCCAAGTTAGGAACAAAATCCAAAGAACTCTAGGACAGAACCTGTGCATTTCTAAACTCTGTTTCTTGAGTTAGGTCCCTTACCCAGAGCACTCTTTCCAGAAAGTAGTCTCCCGACACACTCTAACAGTTCACTAATTCTCTTCTGCTGAAGTGAGGATAAACTCAGGAAAAACACCAATGCTTCTTAATATTCTTTGTGGGTCTCACATTTTTTAGCTCATTTTAAACAAGTAATTTTGACTTCTATATCTGAATAAATTTACTTACATTTTCCTATCTTTGCAGCTTATTTACAGCTTGGTTCTATTCATTTATTCTTTCAGTATTCAGTGAGGATTTACTGGGTGCCAGGCACTCACCCAGGCTCACAAAATCACAAAATTTTAAATCTGCAAGCAATCTTGGAGATAAAAATAAATGAAAATTAATATTTACAGTCAAAAACTAAAAATCTAAAGCAGCTACATCTGATTCTTAGTTTACCCCCGGAAATAAGTTAAATCTGGTATTTCCCTTTTCAACATATATACCATTGGTTTTGCTTTCTAAAAGTGTTTAAAAATCACTTGATATTGCTAGGCAGACCGTATTTCAAATCACGTATAAAGAGAATAATAATATGGACAATGTATTAGTTGCCAGTAGCTGAAAAAAGACCATAGATGTAATGAGTCAAGAATCTATAATTTCATATTTCTGAAAGCTAAACATCTTTTTCTCTTTAAATCTAAACCTGTTTGGGGGCCGTGCTAAAAGTGTATTTCCCATTTCAATGGGAATGTAACACACTATAACCGTCAATAAACATTCCTGTTGATCTCCTTTCTAAAGCCCAAGGAGATTGCTCTGTAGATACTGCTGCCATCACAGAGGCTGCAAAGAGTCGGACAGGAGTCTGCTAGTTGAAAATGTCCTCTTCCTCTGCACCCCACCCACATAGATATATATAAATCCAATGGCTCTTTGTTACCGGAAATTCTAGCAGCCTGTCCAATATTTGAAAAATATTTATTTGCTGAATCGATATAGCAAGCAAGGGCCTATACACAAGGCCGAGCTAGCAGAAGTAAATACAATGAAAGTGTCCATCTTCACAAACTAAATTTGGGCATAGATAGATATTATTGAGGATAAAGTACAAAATAAAAACATACCCCTAAACAAATGAGTTAATACATATATCAATACACATACTAGTTTTTAATCCATGAAGAAACACTAAGAGGTGTTGTCTATTTTATTAGCCAAAAAAAAGAGTAGTTATAGTCACTGTTGTAGTAATTAATGATAAAAATATCAAGAACTGGTAATATTTAAAAAAAAAAAAAGACAAAGGGCAGCAGGGTAAACAATGAGGGTAGGGTGTAAAAGGCCATAAGTGAACTCATTATAGCAATGTAGCAGAGAAATCCCTTAAAAGAATGGCCTTTGAAATGCAAATTAAAAACTATTTTGAGATCCCAGTCAGCTGGCTAAGAAAAGAAGTGAAGACAAATGGTGGTAAAGATGAACAGAATCATGCACTGTTGGTGGGATGGCAAGCCGGTGCCAACACTACAAAAATCAGTGTGGTGGTTCATCCAAAAACTAGAAATGGACCTTCTCCATGACTCAACTACACACTCCTGAACTCAAAGGACTCTGTCCTACTATCAAAACTCCTGCTCGTCCATGTCCATCACTGCTCTGTTCATAACAGCCAGGAACCAGAAACAGCCTACAACTACTGAACAATGAAAATTCTTATGCGCTATAACATTTTATTCAACTGTAAAGAAAAATGAGACTGCAGGTAATGGATATAATTGGAAAAAATATACTGAGTGATGGAATCTAGACCCAATAAAGGTAAACATCATGTGTTCACTCATATGTGGACCTTAGCCCTTTGAATTTTGTTGTTATTGTCGCTGTTGTTTTTAACTCGCAATATCTGTAGAATCCAGGAAACTGGACAGGACTAATTGGTGGGGAAGAGAAAAGATCTTACAGGAGTGGGGACAGTAGAGCATATGAGAAGGGGGAAGAAGGATAATGAGAAGGTTTAGGTGGAGAAATGGAGAGTAGGGCAGAAAAAGGAGGGTAACTAACACTAAAAGTGTCTGGGAAAACCATGTGGAAAGCTATAAGCTTCTTACATATTATTTTTCATATACAAGAGTTTAATGGAAATTACCCAGAAGCCATAGAAGTCAATGCCAAGTATCAGATACTTCCCCTTAAATTGTTGGTCAGGAGTGAACTGGAGATATTCCCAAAAACAGGTTGTTGGTATTGTTCTTCGATGCCCACAAGAACATGATGTCACAGGACATGGAGAAGTCAAGTCCACACTGTCTATGAAGCTTCTTGCCTGCTGGCTAACCTTCACAGTATTACAAGGTGCTTTTCAAGGCAGCTGAAGGCGAAAGACCACCAAAGTCTTACCCAGCTTTGAATCCTGAAAGTTACAATAACTACTGGCATGGCAAGGTATGGCCATAGGTGCAACAGTGGCTCAAATGCTATGGGAATAACCACCTGCTTTCTGACTGGACTTAAGGTCTGCTCCACAGGGAGAAAAACTCATCAAATACTGTAAATCTGGCCAAGAATGGCTGAGAATCTTAGGGGTAAATCAACTACCATTATCTTGCTAAGTCTAGTATTAAACTGCTTTCTGTATTCGTATCCCTATACACATAGATTACAGCTTCCAGACTTCATGAGAGAAGTTGCTATATATAGTGGACAGCAACAAATGCAGAAATCAGAGTTGGTGCAGGTGCAGAGAATAAGTGTCTATAAAATACACAGCCCTAAATGGGACATCTATGTCATGCCCGCCCCTGTCAATACTCAGGAGAGAAGAGGCAGAAAGAATCTCAGAGCTAGAAGTTGGGGAAGACTGCAGAAAAACAGTCAGTGTCTTCTGAACTGCTGGCATGACCTCTTGGCAGCCAACTGTACAGACCTGCACAAGATTAAGCTAGCCCACACCCCAGAACAGAGAGCCTGAGGGACCATTAATCTCAAAACAACCTGGGAGTCCACTAACAACAGTTGATGGCTGTAGAGAGAAGGAGAGACGGGTTTTTTGTTAAGAGTGTGCTCTGTGGGTTGTGAATCTCTCCTGCTGATCACCTACACCCTTAACCATACATATAGAAGCAATACAAACTAGACAAGGTGAGTTTAAAAAAAAAAAAAGAGGACATGACGTTGAGTGGAGCTGGGAGGTGGTTCTGTGAGGACTTAGCGGGAGAAGTAAGGAAAACAGGATCAAAATGTATTGAATGCATGTAGGAGATTCTCAAAGAATAAAACATATTCAAAAATACACACACACACACACACACACACAGAGAGAGAGAGAGAGACAGAGAGAGAGAGAGAGACAGAGAGAGAGAGAGAGAGAGAGAGAGAGAGAGAGAGAGAGAGAGAGAATATCCTAAGAACTAAAATAATGAAAAATCTAGGTAAGAATAAAGAGAGAAGATACATCAAGGAAGAAAAATGAGAATCTCTGTGTAGTCAAAGCACAATAGACTAGAAAGGCACAGTGTGGCCAGTGAGGAATAGTGGGTGGGTGTTCATGGGAGTTGGTACTCAGACAAAATCATGTGGTTGAGGATACAGTAAGGAATGTGAAGTTTACTAGTTACAGAGGTGCCATTGGAAAATCACAGGCAGAAGAAATATAACAGCTCATTCACACAATGAGATCACTCTAAATAAGAAATAAAAAGGAAGGACAAAGGAGCTCACAGGTAGACTGGCAAGAAGCTCAGACCAAGTTCATGGAGAGCTCTACCCATATCATCATAGTAGAGATACTGACAAGGGTTTAGGCTGGAGCGGAATATGCAGGAATGTAATAGGAACGCGCTTATGGAGTGCACAGGAGACTTGTAGAAGCCTGAATACTGAGTGACTCTTCCATTTGGATTTTGGTTTGAACAGCTGACTGAGGTGACATTACACAGAAATGACAGCATGTCTAAGCGGCAGAATCCAGTTTTGGTAACACATATGTAAGCTCTCAGTTCAATTACAAAATAAAATGTCCAAGTTCTATGCCAGTGTTTATAAATTAAAATTATTAAAAGTGCCTTCACCGTGAAATAAATAGCCACACCTTATATATTGGCATTAGATGAAATAAAGAATTTAAAATAAGAATAAAGTATGTATCTTCATACTATACAACTACATAGTAACATAGTGGTCTTTGGCAGGCACGATAAAAACAGAAAGCCTCCACATACATTTCAAAACAAAAATTCATTTGCTTTATTTCTTCAAAGTAAGGTGCCAGGCTACGTCAATAACAGATGTTGGTTTTCTGACACTGAGCTCCCCCTGCTGGTTATTCCCCACCTTGAGTCAGGCACCATTAAAAAGCAATCAGGTTGACAAGAATGTAGCCTCCAACATTAAGCTAAAAATAAAAATTAGGAGATGCTACGATAACATTGTCTTTGATTTATAGTTACAATTTGGTGAACTTACCCATATGCGAGGCACTGAATTAAACATTTTTACATATTACTTTATTAAACTTTCAAAACAATTTGTGGTGTTTCCAGAACTTGCCACTTCTAATGAGCAAGGAATCTTATTGCAGGGAGGTTACATGCCTAACCTGTGATCACAGAGGTGAGATGGATTTTCAGACTCTTAGGCGACAAACTTGGACTATTGGTTTAACAACAAAGACCTGGAAAAATGTAACTCTAAAGTCAGAAAACTGATGCACTTCATTCTCCTCAGATTTAGAAAATCTCTTAACTGTAGCCTCTCAGACAGACTGCTGGAATGAAATAATGCTATCTGCTTAGCAAACTGGCCATCACATGGCAAAGAGTCACTAAGGGTGGGAGCATTGTTCTTAGCAACTTCACTTAAATCACAGTCAATACATTCTAACACAGGAGACTCTTTCTCTAAGTGCTAATGAAGCAAAATGTCTATCAAATACTTTCTTTGAAAATTTAAATATCTGAACTGTGATAGATACCAAAAACATTTTTATGGGATGTCTAACAGTAGGAGTGGGGTATCTCTGACTCTTTTGCTCTTACTGGGTTGCTTCATCCAGTTTTGATAGGAGAGTTTGTGCCCTGCTCGATTGATACCCCTGGGAGGCCTGCTTTTTCCTTAAGGAAAACAGATATGGGATGTCCTTCTGTAGATGTGTTGCTTTTATTGGTTAATGAATAAAGCTGTTCTGGCCAATGGCTTAGCAGAATAAAGCCATTCGGGACCTCTACACAGAGAAAGAGAGAGTAGGAGTTGAAGGAGACATCATGTATCTGCCAAAGAAAAAAGACGTCAGAACATTACCACACAGCCTCATGGTGATACACAGATTACTAAGGGAGTGGAGGCTGTGGTTGGGGTATATTGTAGCAGAGAAGAATAAACTGAAAGAAAGAAATAGAGAGAGAGAAAGGAAAAACTTTACTTCCAAAATGAACCATGTCTTCATTAAATATCAAAAATTTCAGTATTCTGAAATTATATCCTTAAAATCTATAAGAGGATTGATTTTCTATAAAGGCAGCATACAAAATTATAAGGTGAAATTAATAATAACTAAATATAAATAATGAGATACTAATAAGTAAAATATATCATAAAACTGTAAGCCAAAGTTAAAGAATAAGACTGAATTTTCTACCCAATCACCATCAGTAACAATATTTTTAATCCTAACAAAGGGAAAATTAAAATAATTTTATAGAAAATGTTTCACAAACACAATTATTTTTAATATGAAACATTCCCAACAATTTAAAGATGAGATGTTCATTTTTTTAAAGATAAGGAACTGACTAGCAAATGCTTTGTTGTATGTAGATATATCCTCAAACAAGTATAAAATATCTATTATCCACTTCATATTCAACTTCAGCTAAGAGAACTAATGCCGAAACAAGATTTTGGTTGGTTCTTACTTATAGTTTTCTTCTGAAACAAGATTGTGTCTAGCTGTGTAGCTGGCCTTGGATTTACAGAATCACTGCTTCAGAGTAGCTGGGAGTATCAGCAAATGCACTGTGCCCAGCCTAAAAGGAAAAACTTCAAACACATCCATGCTGCCCACTCTAAGTGAAGTCAGTTGACAGGTACGCTCTTTTCCCTACAGAACTGATTCTGGTGTCTTGGTCTCCTCTTCTCCTGAGGGATTCTGGATCCTGTGTTAGATAGTTTTCTGAATTACATTCCTACATTAGCTGCTGTAAAGTCACCAAGGGTCACATAGTATGTGCGTGACAGTGGTCACACAGTGTCAGTGTGCAAGCATCTGCTACACATCTAATTAAGGCTAAATATAATGAAAAATATTTTTCCTGCACTGTGAATTGCCTTCTTTTATATGACTTCATCTTATATTTCACTTTTACCTTTGAGATGCTTACAAAGTAATTGCTCAAGAGGCTCAGGAGTAGCAGCTACACATACAGGGCATGGTCTACAAACAGTTTTTATACGGTCTTAATATCTTGTTACACCCTCAATTTTCCTGGTTGTAATTTTATGTTTTGCTGAATTTTATTGTCTTTAGCTACCTTGGATGGTCTGTGGAATAAGGCAGGGGCAAGAGTTAACTAACAGCAGTCACAGCCTTGCAATGGTATGCTTCTTATGGTCAGGGCGACCAGAGGTCTGACTAAGCATCTAAGGAGGAAGTCAATCCACCTGAAGCTGTGGCATGCCTCCTGTGATCTTTAGACTCCTACAGTTGTTCCACTGGGCGGCCGTTCTCAGAAATAATAAAGCTGAGCTGTGGGCATCAGCACTTTCACACCTCCAGTCAATCAGCTAATGGACTCCATACAAAATGAGATCGACGCTGGAACATCCCCTGTGTTCTAATCCCAAATCAAATTGTACAGCTTGCTTGGCACAAAGGCAACTGTTTCTGGCTCAGAGTGGGAAAGAGGCAATATTCCCACAAATCAGCCAAGAAGCCCGTAAGAAATGACACAGTTAAATGAGGCTTTCATATTCCTATGGTGAGCAAAAGGCCAGCACTTTTCATGATACGGCAGACCTTGCTTGCTTTATTCTCCATCTACCAAAAACCTTAAGTACTTGCACTAATTATCCCGTCACCATAAAAGCATAGTATGATTTCCAAAATAGAAACAATTATGATTTAATTCCAAAGTACAACTTTCTAAATTATAATGAGCAACCACTAAATTAAAATGAAACCTCTAAATTGTATGCTGTCATCAAATGCTAGAAAGTGCGTAGGCATTAATTTCTGTTGGTAAGCTAAACTGCCGTGAAAAACCTGAATCAACTTGTCTGTATAGCCATATCCGTATAATCTTCATTTCTAAAATACAGGAAGCCTCATGACTTCCCTCCTAAGCTGTCTGATTGGATACATTTTTATCATACTAACACAAGTACACAAACGAAAGGTGACAGTAAACATTCACTGCATCATATCAGGAAAAATGGCCAAAAGGTCTAATCCCATGTTTACTTAATCTTATTAGCTATAATACAAGAATCAAATCCTTGAAATGATAAAATGATACTTAAATTGATTACAATTAAAATCTACATATTTTATTATACACAAAGTCAGAATAAACATGTATCTCAGTGTCTTCGTGATGATCTGAATTCAGCTCAAGTGTCATTCAAGCATGAGTGAACAAGAGAAGATTCACAAAGCAATTTTCTTCTCACCTGTACTGGGGTTTGATCAATGTTAAAAATATTGAATGTTTTATAACTAATAAAATTGAGAAGAGCTTTTAACATCAAAATATACAGACATTTTTAATAGTTAAATACTGTTAGCATAAGCTGCAGGTAAATACCATAGAGTCTATACTTGCTCATAGCACTCCTTAGCCCCATAAAGGCCACAATAAATTAAAACATTTCAGATTTCTTTCTTTTTTTTTCTACTTTCCTTTCTGTTGCTGCAATACCAACCTTGTGACCAAAACCAACTTCAGGGAGGAAAATATGTGTTTGATTTACACTTCCAAGATAAAATCCAACACTGAGGGAAAGGAGGGCAGACACTGGAGCAGTAACCCGAAGCAGAGAGCATGAAGGGAGGTGCTTGGTGAACCCCTCCTTCGTCACGGACTGAGGATCATGCTCAGCTAGATTGTTCATGGAGTCTATGACCACCTGTCAAGTGGGCTGAACGTGTCAGCATCTATCACCAATGAAGACAATTCTCACAGTCCCAGCTGACACAGGCAAAGCCTAAGCTCAGGCATCCCTCTTAGATGGTCCCAGGTTGTAGAAAGCTAAGAAAGGATCCTAAATTATTGTGTATATTTTCCACTTCATTTTATCCTATTAAACACTTCCCAATAAAAACTTTTGGGATACAACATTACTTTAATATCAACTGAATAATTCCATAGAAACAGATTTTCTTAAAATAGCAATTTATTTCTTGATATAAAACTTGAACCAAACAAACTGAACTTTCTTAACTACATAATGCACAAATTGTTGCCATGGGGTAGAGTTTATTGAACCATAAAGCAAAATTTTGATACCGGTAAGTAAGCCCTTTAATAACTCTTAATAGTTGTAATTGAGATTGTAAACATAGTCAGTGCCTGCTGCCTACACAGCCGTACCATCTGTACTTGCAGTTTAACAATGTAACGAAATAAAGTTTGCGAGGAGGGATTAATAAGAATTAAAAACCTGGAGCGCAGAGGAGGGAAGACAAATGGGTGGTATCATAGGGTCTCAAGCAAGACACGTGGGAGGAGGGGCTGAGAAGAGGAAGTCACAGCTGTCCTCCCTCGTCCTCACAGACTCTATTATGCTTGCTTTTAACTACCTCCAGCTTCGGCATCCTCTGCTTCTCTCCCCTCTGTACCACCTATCTTCCTCCCTTTGCTCTAGCAACTTCCTTTCCCTCACCATTTCCTGCACAAGTACTTAGGTATATTTTCCTTTGTCTTCTTTCTTAATTTCTCTTTAGTGTCTAAGAGACAAAGGACTGGGTGAAAGGAAACCTCTTCCTCCAAATTGAACTTTAATTTGTACCACGCAATTTATCTTCTACAGGGATTGCTGTAGAATAAGAACAGTGTTTGGTTTCATAACAAACATGCCTATCTTTTGTTTGTTTGATTTTTATTTTGCTTACTTTGCTTTGTTCTGCTGTTGTTCTGTGAGAAGGGACCTTGCTATGTAAGCAGACCTGCCTGCCTTCGACTCACGGTGTTCCTGACTCAGCCTCCTAGATTCTGGATCACGGGACTTCACCACACCCGATTTACGCCTAATGTTTTAAGAGGAACCAAATAGAGGAAAAAATGAGACATTTAACTAAAACAGTGCTATTTGGAAAGACTAAGCCTGGTTACTCACAGGAACTAAACTTCTCTAATGACAGCTAAAGTTCTGCCTTGATCACTGTCACTGTATCCAGTCTCGTTTGTCCCCTTTGTCCCCTCTGATCTCTGCACAGACGCCACTTCTTCAGAGGAATCTTCCGTGACCTCTCTACACACACATTGTTCACACCCCTCTTCTGCCACTAGGTGCTGCATTTTTCCCAAAGAATTCTCTGTGTTTAATTGCTTATGTGTTGTTTCTACCAATGAGAAGACGACCCTGGCAGCGCTATGCTGGTTTGAATGAGAAATGGCCCCCATACCTCATACAGCTGGCCCCAGGTGGTGACACTGTTTTAAGGGTTTATACCTGGCCTCACTTCCTGCTCACTGTAGGAGTCCTGTGTAAGGATGAGACTGTGACCAGCCGGCTTCCTGCTCCTGTCCATGTCTTCCTCATCTGTTGCCATGCATTCCCTGTCAAGAACGCCCTCTCTTGAACTACTAGCTAAAACAAACCTTTTCTCCCAACATTGCTTTTGTATGGGTTTTACCTCATAGCAACAGAAAAGTAACCAATACAAGCACAAGAAATGATGTGTCTTGCTCGTGGCTGTGCTGTACAGCTCTACACTAGCACTAAGAGGCTGTCCTCGCTTCACTTCTTTTGCTGTGATAGAATGCCCTCACAGAAAGCGGCTCTGGAGAAAGGAGGTTTAGCTCAGCTCACAGGTCCATGCTTTACCCATTACTGCCAAACAATGCAGAGAGCTGGAGGGAGCTGGCCACACCACATTCATGCTCAGCAGAGAGACATGAATGCACACACATTCACTTGTTTGCTAGCTTACTTGGCTCAATCTTTCCACTCATATAGTTCAGGAACCCCTTCCAAGGGAATGGTGCCACCCACAATAGGACAGATCGCCCCAGAACAAATATCACAGACCATCCCTCACAGACATGCTCAACCCAATGAAAACAATCCATCATTGAGAGTCTCTTCTCAGGATTTTCTAGATCACATCAGGTTGAAAACTAAAAGCAACCATCATAACACCTGACCATCAATAAATACCTACTTGTTGAATGATTAAGTAGAAAAAGAGTCACTGTATATACACTATTATAAAATAAATTCTACAATTCATTTCATAAAACAAGCAAAGTGCATCAGATAGCATTGTATGTTCTTCCATTTATGTAAAAAAAAAGAACAGGAGGCATATAATTTACATGCATGCTTCTATTTGCAGATAACGCTCTGGAAAATTACTTCTGAGGAAGAGAATTAGGGACTAAGCAAAGAACACTCAGACCCATGTACAGGTTCATGTGCACATACTGCTATTCAAAGGCATTACAGGAGAGCTTTGCTTTATCAGAAACACACAGCATAATTCTTCACAAATCTAACTCAATATTACAGTGAGTATATACTAAGATGCAACTCTCAAAAAGAATAAAGTAGAGCTACTTGTTTTACAGTGCTTTCAATATACAGAATAAATTTATACTTATTACCTCTTTTCAGGAGCTATGGAATGGAAAACTCAAAAGTTTAAGGATCCTGACTATAATTACAGTGCAGACAGAAAAGCTACTCGGTCTTCTGACTCCTGGTCTAGCACTCTTCTCAGTATACCATATTCGGTGAGCAAGGCTCAAAATGAAGATTTATATCAATGATTGAAAGAAAATGTATCTCACAACGATAAAGATAAAACTTTCAACAGCACTGTCAATAGGCTTTGATTAATCTTAGAGCCATTTAGTGTTCTGGGCATACGACTGAAACATCAGACACTGCTGTAAAGAACACTACTGAGTCATAATGACAGGCAATTCTTATGAAGTCAGATATTTCACAGGCTAAAATGTAGCATAACAAGACTGTTACTACTGCTGTTCAACTAAGAACAGCTACTCAATATGTGCAGAGAAGATAAATACACGTATGTCTCCATCTATCAAAGGGCTTTACACAAAACGTTAATTTCAGAAATATCCAAGTGAAGCCAGTTCTCTTTCAGGAAAGCGAAACATGTCTTAGTAGTAGGAAGGCCGTCTGTGGCCCTTCAGCTCTAGACACATAGACCCGACATCCAAGTGGGCCTTTCATCAAAGTCACTGTATTTGATCCAAAGCTGTCATAAAATAAAACAGGTAATTCTGGGGCAAAAAGGAAGTATAATTCCTCAATTCAACAGATACTAAAATAAAGCTTATTATATTCACTACTAGACTAGACAGTAATAAACAAACTAAAGAGAAGTGTTTAATATACAAACAGTAAAGCCAGAAGCTTGTGTTTACTTGGATATCAGAAAATTCTGATGTTTGCAGAACTCTGCAAGGGGGACGATGCAGAGTTCACACTTCTAACCTGACTCAGACGCTACAGTGTTCTCGTCTCAAGAACCAGAACCAAGGCACAATACAAATAAGTCCTCAGTTCACCAAGAAGCTGCCCTTTTCATTGCCCAAACATTATCCTCTGTGTTGATGTCTCCTACTTTCAGAAGCGAGGGAGAGAGAAAGAGAGATAGGTACATAGACAGGCAGGCAGAAAGGTACAGATAAATGATAGATAGACAGACAGACGACAGCTGTATTTAAATCTGGATCTAGCACATGAGGGAAAATATGACACTGTCTCTTCGTTTCCCCCATGTCCCTTCTTGTCCTTCTGCCCCTTAGGCCCCTTTCCCCTCACACACAGTCTAACTTATTTTATAATGCTATTCATAAAACAATGCTTAAGTAGTCATTTAAGCCTTAAAATTTTCTATTTTATTATAACTATTAGCTGAAAAAAGAAAAATTTTCTTTTTTTGTATTGGTGAAAGAAAGATTTCACCAATACAAGTGGGAGTATTAACAAGACCTATGCCAGAAGTATTCCTTCCTCAAAAATATACTGCAAAACATTTAAATGGCATCAATTTGCGGGATTGCTTATGTAATTTGTAAAATATTAACCTATTATTTTAAACTACATATAATATACAGTGCTCCTTTTGAAAACCTGATAAATTTTTCAATGAGGGCCTTACTAAATTTTCGTTTTGGTTTACTTTGATTTGAGATGGAGTAATCTGTGGCCCCATGACGTCTACAACTTGCCTTCACCTTGCTGGAGTCTCTGAAGTAAGCACTGGAATTAGAAGTGCATCCCACCACCACACGACAAAATTTTAATTTTTAAATAAAAATTTAGTAAAGACACTGTTTCAATGAGTATATAAGAGATATCTATAATCACTATTTCAGTTACTGAAGACAATAAGCCGGGAAGCACTATTCCAAACAAGCAAGGCAGGGTCACTGGTTACAAATCACACGGATGAGGGAAGAAGAAAGGCTGACTGTGCCGAAGAGCAGCTCACTTTCTTAAACATCATCATCTACTCTCTATGAAAATATATTTATTCAATTGAATTAATAAACAACCTTTTTTGATAACTTAAGAATTAAACTCTGAAGGATCAAAAATTCTTAAAAGCCAGGTTTTTAAATTACAGCTATCCATTGGAAATAGCTTATTATCCGGCAATGAGAATAACTATTTTTTATTCTACTATACTAATACTAGCATAAGTTATATTCACATTAAGTTATTTAAAATAAATTATATAGAATTATAATCTAAGACTGTCAAACCATCAGGTAATTAAGTAGCCAATTCCATACTCATATTCAGGCAAAGAAATATTATAAATCATAATCAAAGGATGATAAAAGGGTTTTCAAAAGCCAAGTGAAAGAATTGAATGTGAACTCCCCTGAGAGAATCTATATGCCCAAAAGATACCAAGAATCATAAAGGAGAAGAAGAATCCCACGGACCTTTCCAGATCCTGACAGAAAGGATGATCCTGGAGGAAAAAACCACAATTTGCAAAGTGATGTATACATCGGCAAAATTCAATTAATAACAAAAGCAGCCATGATTCTAATATTCAAGTACTTCATTTTCATTTCTATGTCACTGTAGCTTTAAATATGGCCTATGGAAACATTAAGTTCTACTAACCCATTATATTATTCAAGGTAGCATAAACTGAAAAGTTCCCAAAATGCTGACTGTAAATTTTTTCATCAGAATGTTTCCACCTATGGAATACATTGAGCTGCCCAAGGAAACAACAAAGATTTAGCTCAGGATTTCTCAAGCACTGCACTCCTGAAATTCTGGCCTGGATAGTTTTCACTGGGGATAGGAATGAAGGGACTGTTCTGTGCATATGAGGACGTTAACAGGATCTAGACGGTATCCACTGTCACTGCAGCACGGAAGCCTAGGACTCTGCCACATGTCCCCAGTGAGCAAAACTGTTTCTTAGTAATAATTACCAACATCAGTGACATATACATGAGGTAAGTAGGTAGGTTAGATAGATAGATTAGATAGATTAGATAGATAGATAGATAGATAGATAGATAGATAGATAGATAGATAGATAGACAGACAAACAGACACAGATGGACTGACAGGTAGACTAACATATTACTAGGTATTGAGCAGATAATCAAACTAAAATTAAACAGAATTTTAAGTTTGCAAATCTGAACAAACTAGGAATAAAAGAATTTAAGCTAGGTCATTCTTTTGTATTGTGAAAGAAAGCAAACACACTGTCGATCTAAGGCAAACCGGTTCATGGTTCTGGAGAAACAGTGAAGGCACGGCTTTCTCCTCATTCTTACTTCCATCTTTAAATGATACCCTACCTTCCTGCTGTCTCCCAGGAATAAAAACAACTGCAGTCTGTCCGTTCAGCTTTGAAGGCAAGAGAAGCGCTTTCTGTCCTCTGACTCTATGGGCGGCTCCTGAAGTGCTCTCCAGGTGACCTGGGGTGACTGACAGCTAAGTCTATTCTGCACTTACAAATAAGTTTAATAGAACCTGCATGCTAACAAGAGTGATATTTGTTGCAGCAAACCAGAATTAGTTTTGTGCTCACTTATTACCCAGACACTTCTCTGCCAGCACCGGATGGCTCCAGAGCTTACCATTGATGTGACCGATCGCGCATCTTCTTCGTAATTCACTACAGGAGGCGGTTCTTTCCCATCATTTTCTTGTACTTTTTGCTCCAGTAATTCTTTCTGTGCTGCACACTTTGCCTCAGTGCATCTCAGCTGCTGGACTGACTGTTTCAACTCCTCAAGTGCCTGTTTTTGCCCCAGAAGAAGCACAATGCTACAACAGAATAAAATAAATAGACATTATTTCAACTCAAGAAGTAAAAGCATTAATAAAAATGTGTGTGTGTGTGTGTAAGTATCTGGGTCTGTTTTTATCTGTATGTGTGTATATGTGTGTATGTGTCTGTGTGTGTCTACATGTGTCTGTGTGTGTCTGTGTGCCTATGTGTCTATGTGTGCATATGTGTGTATATGCATGTGTGTTTCTGTGTGTGTGCAGATTCTGCTTTTGTAAGCTTCATTTTCCTCTACAGAACTCCTTCAGAATCATAAAAAGATGAAAACAGATTTTAGTAGCAGGATTACAAAATAGAAATAGGTCATTCAAGACACTTTCAAATAAATAATGGTCTATGGCACCTATTATCTTTTATACATAAACTATCTACCTCACCAGGAGTTCAGCTTAGGAATACAGACCCTAAACTGACTGAAAAAGAAATGACAAACTTAAAACAGTATGCTAATTTCAAACCTCAAGAATCAAACACTTCAAGTATGAAATGTTCCTGGGGTAAAATTAATAAAATTGGGAGCTAACCTGCACACTGAACTGTGGGTATATTGTAAGGTTGTGTTTTAAGTCTGGAAAGTAAGCACAGCAGGGATTCCGACTTGACCATGACAGTGTGAGCCTAAGTCTACGAATCTTTCTCCTACGAACAAAATGGAGACAACAGATTTCACCACTCCTTCTTTTGGGAGCTTGCCCTCAGGGCTTACACAATAGGAACTACAAGCTTATAGGCCCAAAACAAGGCCACTAGAAAGAAGAAACCATGCTGGCAGGAATGTCTACCCCATAAGTATATGATACTAATACCTTAAAAGTAAGTGTACTGTGATAAATTATTAGTAGATACCAGACGACAGATTGGAAATCAGGGAATGCTTCAGAATTAGATAGCAAGGTAACTGACTTAAAGTCAGAACATAGCCAGCATAAATACAAAGAGATATAACCACACTGAGCTATTGAGCTGCATCTTCTGCTGTTTTGAGAACTCAGTACCAATCTAACTGAGCTGGGCACAACCTCAGTGACCATAGTAAAAATGTTGGTCTCTTCAATAACAGGGAACAATGTGAAGTTGGGGAAAATGGAACTTAAAGAGCATTTGTAGGAGACCCAGAAATGTCCAGAAGACAGACTGCTCTAAACAGCAGAATTTAATAGTGATAATTACGATGTGCATCATCATCATTCAGTAAATCTGTGACCTATTTTCAAAATCTATACAGATTTCTTGGTAAATTCATGCTGGCTTGCGTATTAGTTGGTAATTGCTTTTTTCTGCAATAAGTTGGCACTTCTACTTCTCAGAAAATCCATTCAGAAAATGTTAATTATTAAGACAATCATTTTTGTGAGAAAAAATATTAGGAGACCTAAGAAAAGATTACACTTACAGTATTTTTTAAACTTTGTGCTTCCTAACACACAGACCAAAAGCAAAGTACCACAGAAACCACAATGACTATGACAACAGTACAAGAGATAATTCTAAATATATCAGAAAAGATGCCATAATATAGTTTCACACACCCAGAAGATGATTCAAAAATGATTTAATCACATGTATACAAAATTTTTTGATATATTTAAAAGCAATACTCTAAAAGCACTGGATCAGTAGTTTTACATAAAGGCTAATAGAAAATGCAAAAGAAAATAACCAAAAAAGAGCAATTGTCCAGGGTAAGAGAAAGAAAAATAAGCTTTGCAATAAAATGGAATAATAGTTGCAAAAAGTAAATGTCAAGCAAATAGCCAAATAAAGAAAATTATCAGTGTATTTACAGAAACAAACTCACACAGATTAGGGTAACAGGTGCAGGGTTGCAAAGATTCAAGCTAGACAGGGTCCCAGATAGGGGGAAATGGACATGGGTCCATCCATAGCTAAGAAGAAATCTGTAATTGGTACCCATTTGTAAAGAAAAAATTAATTTATTCCAAAAAAAATTTCAGTTGGTATACTAATCACTAAAAGAGAGCAAAACAATAGTAAGGATGTCTCAAAAAGGCATATTATCACCTACCTAAAAAAAAAACTATAATACACATCAGTCTACGAATATATATGTATAGCTTAAACAAAATTTCCACATCTGGACTGACCATACATCCTCCATAAGCTGAAGACCACCTAATAAAAACTAACACCAGGCATAAGAACCCCTCTTATTAGTTGTTGCTCAGGGTTGTCCAAGAGACTCCGAAAACATAAAACTTTTACTGCCCTTGATTGCCCCGCGAAATGCACTTCAGACCAGGGCCCAGAGGTCCCTGAGTTGGAACTGACTTGAATGTTTTTTCCCTCAGGACTAGCTCTCAGGGTGCCAGAAGGCACCAGGCAAGCTTCCAAAGGAGTGGGGCAACCAAATCTTACCAATATATAATGCCGATGAACTACATCAACAGCCAGCATGGTACAATAATCCCAAGAGTGCACTAGTAGCATGCATACCTTGGCAGTAATCAACAGCTCTCTATTTGGACCATTCAATAAGAGGGAAACCATGAATGGTCCTGGAAACCTAGTCAACTACCCTGGGTGAGTGAAGTAATAGATCTTGGAAGAGAACCTACAACCAACACTTTACTAAACCAACACAATCCCTAATTATATTCTAAATATTTGTCCTTATACCCTCAGATAAGTGCAGGCCTCACCCCTCATCAAATAAACTTCTTTTTGGAACAAACAGATACCATTACTGAAAACTACAACCAACCAAAATGCAGAGTCATGGAGTCAAGAATGAATGATAAGTGTCTACAAAACACAGTCCTAAAGCTCATGGCACAGGGGAAGAGGGTAAAAAGAAAGACAAGAGCCAGAGTATCGGGGAGTTCACTGTTAAGATTGTGTTTCCTAGTAGTGACAGAAGCAACACTCAAATTCTCACCAACATGAACTGAACAAGGACAATAATAGACACACCAAAGTCAACTAAGGTGAAACCCCACGAGACTTCAACCCTATACAAAGAACTACAGGTAACTAAACAATGTTGAGAGTAGGCGAAATAGTCCTCTCTAGGGAAGAGCAAACCAATTGGTTGACCAATACCAAATATCAAACCTGAAAACATATACACACACGGAATAGTATACAGACGGAGTGCGGAGTGGTTATGTTTAGGAATCTATATGTGTGTGTGTGTGTGTGTTATATATATATATATATATATATATATATATATTCATGTAAGAAAAATTAATAAAAAAGAGGTCATGAATTTGAAAGAGATCAAAAGGGAGTATATGGGAGGGTTCTGAGGGAAGAAAAGGGGAGGGTGAATAATATAATTATGTTACAATTTCAAGAAAAGAAAAAATAATTCAACCATAATAAAAATAAAGCAAGCAGGGCCGGGTGGTGGTGGTACACGTCTTTAATCTCAGCACTCGGGAGGCAGAGGCAGGCGGATTTAGGTGAGTTCGAGGCCAGCCTGGTCTACAAGAGCTAGTTCCAGGACAGGCTCCAAAACCACAGAGAAACCCTGTCTTGAAAAACCAAATAAATAAATAAATAAATAAATAAATAAATAAAGCAATCTAAAGAATAAGAAAAAAGTTAGGCAGGTATTTCAATACAAAAGATACAGAGATGGCAAAATGGCACACGAAAGGATAATCTACATTAGTCATTAGGAAAATAAATATTACAATGATCAGATGTCTTTAAAAATGGCCTTAATGAGAACCATTAATTTTTTACCATATTTCAACCTCTGGTACCCAGAACTGGGAGAGAGAAAGTGCGTGCTGTTTTCATTGCCTTTAGTTCAGCAGCCCAAGAAAGAATGAAAGCACCTGAAGGAACTCTTGAGGGATTATGCTATGAGTTAAATGCCAATCCCCAAAAGTTACACACAATATGACTCCAGTTGACTAAGAAAACAAATCTGCACAAAAGGAGGTGGATTAATAGCAGTCAGGGACACACGGAGAGGGCAGAGGACAGGATGGCTACAGTCAGGGGCACACAGAGAGGGCAGAGGACAGGATGGCTACAGTCAGGGGCACACAGAGAGGGCAGAGGACAGGATGGTACAGTCAGGGGCAGAGGACAGGATGGCTACAGTCAGGGACACACAGAGAGGGCAGAGGACAGGATGGCTACAGTCAGGGGCAGAGAACAGGATGGCTACAGTCAGGGGCAGAGGACAGGATGGCTACAGTCAGGGGCACACAGAGAGGGCAGAGGTCAGCAGAGCTACAGCGGCACAGCATGAAGAACCTTCAGCCTAGGTCTCTGCATACAGCTTATAACCACGGCTACCTGGTTCTAAAAATAGGAAACAAATCAAACGATACAGCACAACTATTACCTCGCAGTGCCTGGATCCCAGGCACTCCCGGTTCCGACATACTCTAGGGATACCCTTTTAAATCTTCCCTTCAGAAGCTGTGGCTACTGGGAATTTAGAGACACATATCAAATTCAAAGATTTAATTTAAGACCATTCTATATGATGAGGACAAAATAATAATTCTATTAAGTAGAAATTCAATAGGATTCTATTACTTAGAAATAATTTAAGAATATGAACATATAATAAACATATCAATATTTCTGAATAAATATAGTTTTATTCTTTTATTACTTTCAAATAACAAAGTATCTGGAGATAATAAAATATTACAAAAATAAAAATAATACTCTCTATAAAATATTCAGTCTCACTATGTAGCCCAGGTTGGACATTTATAACCACGCCTAGCCTTAAAAACAATTATAAGTTCATGTTTTAAACTGGGGAAAAATTTATCCTCATTATATATGTGTATTTATAGAAAGAGATATCTATATTATATGTGGATGGATGGATGGATGGATGGATTGACGAGAGATAGATAGATAGATAGATAGACAGACAGACAGACAGACAGATAGATAGATATAGATGACACAAACTAAGTACTTACCCAGGAAATACTGAAATATTACGGGAAAAAACATAAATGGATCACCATACAGTCCTATTCAGAACATTTGTTTAATAAAAGATTTTAAGATACAATATGGAGGCAAGGTTCAGTCCACCAATTTCTGAGTCAGGGACAGTCAGCAGTAACTGTTTAGTCACCTAAATTGACTTCAAATTTTAATACTGTACGCTGAAGCTAACAGTAAGAACTCAGGATAACAAAGGCTACATGACTGGGCTCACTAGGTCTCAGCCCTGAAAGCCCCGTCAGGCTAACCCTTCTAACTCTTAAAAGCTCTATTAGCCTGCGGGGCCTCAGCAGGAAGTTGGGTGAAATCCGAGGCCAGCTCCACCCCTACCTGTGGGTACCTCTGTTCCAGGGTGCCCTGCCTGGATCGGCCTCGGTACAGGACTGGCATGTACCATGTGCTGCTCTTGGGCTGAGCTGTTAGAGGCCGAAGTCGCGGCTGAACGCCCCAACTCTACAGCAGCCAGTGCTGCGGGGGCCATTAACGGCACACGCCCTCACGCACGTGTGTCCGAGGCGCCAGCACCGCGGACTGGAGGTGGTGAGATTTTCAAACAGAAAAACAAAATAGGGGTGCCAGGGAGGAAAGAAGAAACAAAACAGAAAAACCTCATCCGGGCCAAAGAAAAGAAAACTCTCATGGTCCACGGTGAATAAAGATTGCAAAACAGAACAGCCAGCTCCACCCAAACTTGGGCAAAACTGTTATCAGGAAAGATTTCGGAGAAAGCTTGTACTTCCTTCTAGGTGGGTATTTTTGTACAGAAAAAGCAATTTGGTGATCAGAGGGCAGGGAAATGAACCTTGTGTAGGTCTAGAGGTAAGAAAACTATCCAAATGCTTCTTAAGAAGTGGGGAAATGCTTAAATATTTAGAAGCAACTTTTGTATGGTATTTATAGAAATAAAGGTGGCATCTAAACGTCTATTTTCTGTGGTAGAACAAGATGACGGGTGCTAGCACTCACTAAATGAAGACTACTGGGCCAACCAGGAAACTGAAGCTGCATTGGGAGCACTATGACTGATTCAGCTTTGATAGGGGCAGACATGAGCGCTTGCTTCTAGGGCATTCAACAGGCATACCAAGTATGCCAATTATAAGTGATAATAATGAACATAAGCCATCTTCAGACCGCTAGAGAAGAGGCACACAGCCTAGCAACATGCCTTCCGAAACCCCAAACTGGGCTATCTGAGCAGCAGAGAGTAAGCTGGCAAGAGAGACACAAACGAGTAATCAGCCAAGCCAGATGTGATTCCATGGTCCAGAAAGACAGCTGCCCTACTCCAGGCCATGGGTAATCGCTGAGATTCTTATATCTGCAGTAATGGGACAAAAGCTAGATCTATGTGCGCTGAAAACTAAGTGGTAATTGAGAAAACGGATGGGAACTGCTCCTAGAATGAGTTCAGACTCAGAGACGAGAAAGCAAAGGGCAAAATGGGGGAAATAATGACAAAGGGGGGGGGGGGGGCTTCAGCAGTTGAAGGTACAACTGAGTGACAGCACAGCATTGCCTGGCAGATGTCAGCTGAGTCCTGGACCCAGCACCTCAGAGATGGGGGTGGGGAGGAGGTTGGGGGGGGGCTTGAAGACTGGTGGTTCTGGGTCAATACTGAAAAGGTAAGTATAAGGTCCCATCTGGAAGGAAAAGGTAAATAGATAAAATAATACAAATTTTCTGAGAAAATAAAAGATGGCAATACTTTAAAAAAAAATCACAAGGAACGACACAGAAGAGTAAATTCTACTGTAAAAAGATGGGCATTAGGATGGGTACTAAGGGGAAAGATGTGCATTTCAGGTATCTAGTTAATGCTTGGGAGTTTTCTGTGATACAGAAGTTCATCTGCTGACTACAATAAAGGAAGTGGGAAAATCAGAAATTTAATCAAAGCAGAGAATATCTGAGAAGTTATACCAAAATATAAAAGCTAGTGTAGATAAGAGAGACCCAACACATCACAGAACCCTCGAGAGCTTTGTAATCTGAAAGCAGTAGTGAGAGTTTGAGAGCGAGAAGTTTATGTTGCAGTCAGAATTGGGAAGACCACGCTAACAGCCATGTTGTGGTTTCCGTCATCACAGCTGACGATCAGTAAAAAGGACACTGCACAAGCTGAGGAGAGGTGCCGCTGTTACAGTGCCCTCCGTGCAATCCTCAGCGCATGAGCTGCAATCCCAAGCACCCACAGAAAACCAGATGTGTTTCTGTGCATCTGTAGCCTCAGTGCTAGGCAGGATGCAGGGAGCAGGAGCACAACGGTCAACCAGCACACCCAAATAAATGGGCTCAAGGTGGTTCAGTGAAAGCGCCTGACTCAAAACACAAAGCAAACAAAAAAACCCACAAATGAAATGGAGATATTGAAGATAACCAACATTAAACTTTGGTTCCACATACATACACATATATGCATGTATACACACACACCACATGCATACACATGCATGCATGTATAAAACACCACATGCATACACATATATGCATATATGCATACACATTTATGCATACACGTAAACACACGCACACACACAAACAGAGAGAGAGAGAGAGAGAATAAAATAAAAGACAAGAGGGTTAGGAAGATGGCTCAATTAGTAAAGTTCTTACACAGAAGCATGAGTGCCTGAGTTCAATCCCCAGCACCGACAAAAACAAGTTATTGCTATTGATCTTGGTGACCCCACTGAAACTTGATAATATGACCCTATTGATAAAGACAACACCTACCCTGATCACAGAACATGAAGAAATCAGGCTGGTACTGACCTAAAAGCTTCCTTTCTGCTGGCTAGGTTTCACAGTGCAATATCATACTTTGTGGGCTATTAGAGAAGAAAACCTATCAACAGTCTGACACAGCCGTGAACCGTACAAACTACAGGAATGAAAAACATAACAAGATAACCATTTGAGCAACAGTGGCGGGAATGCTATGGGAGTAATCAACAACTTTTAATCATACTTAATTAAGACCTATCCTACAGAAGGAAACTCTTCCCTGGAACTATGATCAAGAGCAAAAACCTGTGGCCAATGAGGTCACAGGCATGACCACTCTTAGTCTGCAACACGCATAGAATTAAAATGACCCCTAAATTTGTATCCTTATACTCACAGATGAGTATAACTCTCACCCTTCACCAGAGAGGCTTCTTTATGCAGTGGACGGCTGTTATAGAGAGATGAACAACCAGCCAAAGTATGCAGAATTATGTGACCATGCTCACATCCAGGTCACACACTTTTCTCCACAAGGCTCACACAATACTGTAGAAAGGGAGTGAGAAGTCAGGAAAGAATGCTGCAAAGTTACATCCTTTGGACACTCATGACCTCACAGAAGCCGTGGCTGACAGCACGAGACCTGCACAAGGTCAAGCCCGTCAATATTCCAGCTCGGAGAAGGAAGGCCTCACCCCTAGGTAGGGAGCTATCAGCAATTGCAGAGAAAGGAAGAGGCAGTCTTCTGCAGCAGTGTGGTAGGCTGTCCATGTTCCACTGGGTGGCGCCCTACACCCATGTGCATACCAACAGCACTGAGTGAGTAGATGGGAGGGGGAGAAGGAGAGGAGAAAGAAGAAAAAGAACAACAAAACAGGAAGAAGTTGGGAGGATAAGGTGGTGTGGGAAGAGTCAAAGAGGAAACAACAAGTGTGGATATAATCTAAATAAATTGTATTCATGCATACAATTACTAAAGAATAAATCAAAAATTAAACGCCTTAAAAGCCAAGAATACAAGCACCTATAACCCCATGCTAGAAACTCAAGAGAATTCCTGAGGGTTGTTGGCCTGCCTATCTAGTTGAATCATCAAGTTCTGACCCAATGAGACCCTGTTTCTAAAAATAAGGTGGAGAGCAACTGAGGCAGACACTACACATCGAATATGGTCTCCATACACGTTCTTGTACCTGCACACATAAGCAAGTACACACATTACCAAAAATACAGATACACACATTCTTGTACCTTCACACATAAGAAAGTACACATATCTAACACATGTTCTTGTACCTGCATGCATGATGGAGTACACACATTTACCAAAAGACAGAAATGTATTAAGACAAGTAAAATCAAAAGACCTAGAATGATATTTCAAGTCAAAAATCAGCTAGACAAACACCAGGAAAAATAACAAAGCTGATATTTATATGCAAAGTAGATCAGTGTGTTCTAATTAATTTATTTGATGCCTTTTAACACAATAGCAGTCAATTTCTAGATAACACTTCCCTGAATCCTTTTAAAAAGGGATTTACAGTAAGTCTTGCAAAAAATAAATGTTGAGCAACAAAGATAGCCTTTAACGAAGGATTCTTCATGAGGTAATTCAAACTGTTAAAACATTAAGACATCTGATTGTGGCATTTCATTTACAAATCCAATACCACTTTTCTAGGATACATCTGTCTTAGTTAGGGTTTCTAATGCTGTGATGAAACACCATGACCTAAATCTTGGGGAAGAAAGGGTTTATTCTGCTGACATTTCCAGGTAATAGCCCATCACTGAGAGAACTCAGGGAAGGAACTCAAGCAGGGCAGGAATCTGGAGGCAGGAGCTGAAGCAGAGGTCATGGAGGAACACTGCTTACAGGCTTGTTCTGCATGACTTCCTCGGTTTGTTTTCTTATCGCACCCAGGCCCAGTAGCCCAGGGGTGGCCCTGTCCACAGAGAGACAGGCCTTTCCACATTAATCACTAATCAAGAAAATGCACCACAGACTTGCCCACAGATCAATCTCAACTGAGGTTGCCTTGTCTCAGATGACTCTAGTTTGTATCAAGTTCACATGAAACTAGCTGTTAGACATCACATTTTACAGAAATACAAAAAGAGTTCTCCAGAGTCACACAACGGAACTACACAAAATTCCACTATTTTAACATGAAAACTTCCATTTCTGGAAATGCCACATTCACACCAGCATGTAGCAAGTATTTCTGTAAAAAATACATGCTTTCGTTTGTACTCTTTCAGACGGTATCTCTGGTACTCACTCAGACTTCTTTTCACAGGTCTCAGAAGATTCTTCAATCCTCTTCTCCAGCTCCAGGACAGCCTCCTCCTTGTGTAAAAGCATCTGTTGTGTCTGCGTGAGCTCTTCTGCTAAAGTCTTCAACCTGGAAGGAGGAGTCGCCATTATCAATAACACACTAAATACGCTCATCTGCGCACACCCGACTCTCAGAGTGTGGCCATAAGGTGTATCTGGAGAAGGCGCCTATCCTTAGGAACCAAACTACTCAGGGTATCACAGCACTTTAGTCAATCACAAGTCAGAGACCCTGGGGCTACTCTGCCATGTGGCGGGGACAAAATGGGGGATGCCATGGGCCACAGCTGTAGAATGGGGAGCGATTCTGTCATAACCCCAACAAAAGGTTTAAACAACAGCGTGAGAACCACAGGGGACAGTAGTCAGGGTGTCCTGCTGTCAAAAGAGCAACAGCAACGGCATGTGTCAGCTTGGCCACATCTAAGGAAAGGAAGGCTGCCACATTCCCTTGCTCTCCTGTCCCCTGCATGAACCCAGCCAGCACTTCCTCCCCGACTCCTTCAGGCATTGTGCTGTATTTTGGACATTTACCATGCCCTCTGGTTCACAAATTAGGGGTCTCTGGAGTAACTAGTCCAAGCACATCTCAAGATAATGAGGGTGTGGTACAAATACGGTAAGCCTATGGAGTGAGTGAACACGGACAACCCTGCTAGAACAGCATGTCCTCAGACTGCCCAGCAGAACTCCTACAGCAGGCCTGCCATGCCACCCCACACAATTTGCCCACTAGTTTCTGTCATTAGATAGTCCAGAAGCTTCTCCATTCCAAAAACAACAAGACAACAAGGACTTCTCAAATGCTTTCATTTGTTCAATATTTTTCTTGATTTTTATACAATTGTATTTATTTTTCACTGGTTTTCCCTCTCTTTGACATATCTTCTCATAAATCATTCGTCCATTTCTTCCCTTGCTTGATTTTATTAATTTTTAACATTTTAGAATCTGTATTATTTTTGCCCTTCTATTCTCATCGGTACTGAAGCTGTTGTTCTTAACTGGTTCACACAGTATCTCTACACCTCATTTGAACCTCTATAGTCACTGTGCCTTGCTTCTCTCCTTCCGCGACACCACTGGGGATTGAGGCCAGCACCTCAAAAGACTTTGGGGAGGGGGCTTTGTTGCTGAGCTACACACCATCCCAGTTGAGAGAAACTGTCCTTTACTCTGTACCCACGACCTGATCACAGGCAAACCTTCCCAGATATCCCAGATAAAGGACACAACAACCCCAGCTGACAATCCAGCTCCAAGAAATCGCACCTGGAGGGAGCCTAGAGTCCTGTGCCCAGACATTCAGAGTGACAAACGACAGGAGAAATGGCACCTACAGGGGATTTCACATGGACGGTTCCCATTCCCTGGAGCACACCCTGCTAACTGGGGGGAGCTAGCCAGAGTGCCCGTCTGTAGACCACTCTTTACAACATCATACATTCATGGAATACCATAGCAAAACTGCAATATTATAATGTGCACTGATAAAAACATTAAAAAGTGTAAGAGAGACATTCTTTACATTTATACATCCCTACAGATGTATAAATCGAAACATAGGAGCTCAAGAAACATGAAAAACAGCCAACCATTGTTCTCCAAAAGTCTCTGATTTCCTAGCAAATTACCCCAAAAATGTCTAAATGAATTATATCTAGACAAAGAATTCAAAAGACTGATTTTAAAATGATCAATGAATTTAAAGAGGACACAAATAAACAGCTGACTAAATTAAGGAACATAATATAGAACACGAAAGAGCAATTCAATAATGAGAGTCTGAAAAAGAACCAAACAGTAATACTGAAAATTGACGGCTCAATTAATCAAATAAAAACCTCAAATCTTCATCTATACACTAATCAAATAATGAAAGACTACTTAGGCTTGAAAAAATATCACTATATTAAGATAATAAAAAAGAAAACAAAAAAGTGAAATAAACAGACTGGGCCAGCAAGATGTCAGAAGGTAAAGACACTCAGGGGCCCGATGTAAACTCTAGAATCTGTATCACATGGCTTAGGGTTTCTATCCCTGGAAAACAAAACAAAACAAAACATGAATGACCAAAAAGCAAGCTGGGGAGGATTTATTTGGCTCACACTTCAACATTGCTATTCATCACTGAAGGAAGTCAGGACAGGAACTCAAACAGGGCAGGATCCCGAAAGCAGGAGCTGATCCAGAGGCCATGGAAGAGAGATGCTTACTGACTTGCTTATCATAATTTGCTCAGCCCACCTTCTTTTAGAACCCAGGATCAGCAGCCCAGGGAGTGTACCACCCACAATGGGCCGTGCTCTCCCTCAGTGATAGCTGATTGACAAAATGCCTTGCAGTTGGGTCTCAAGAAGGCATTTCATCAGCTGAGACTCCTTCCTCTGATGACTCTAACTTGTGTCAAATTGGCACACAAAACCAGCCAGTACAACTGACCCCTTGTCAACTTGACACAAACACATCACTAGTAAGCCACATCCTTTCCTTTCTTACTCATCCCCAAGATCGCACATTAAAATCATAAATAATTTTAAAAGCCCCTCAGTCTTAAAAAATTCAGTCTTTAAAATTTCAACCTTTTTGAAATATCCAATCTTTTTTAAAAGTCCAAATCTTTTATCTGTGGACTCCTTTAAAGTCAAAATTAAATATCTTCTTTAAGACAGAAGAACCAGGACACTCTCACAATCTTAACCAAGAGTATAAATGACTCAATACTCAATTATCTGGGCTCCACTCACGATCTTCTAGACTCCTGCAAAGGGCCTGAGTCACTCCACCAGCCTGTCCTCTGCAGCACACACAGCTTTTCCTCAAGGCACCGCTGGCTCCACTCCACTGCTGCTGCTGTTCCTGATGGTACTGGCATCTCCAAAATGCTGGGGTCCCTTGCTGCAAATGGGCTGCACTTTCACCAATAACCTCTCATAGGTTCTCTTCATGGTGCCAAGCCTCAACTTTTTTGCATGACCCCTACAGTCCTGGGCCTTTAGCTGTCACTGAGGCTGCACCTTCACCAATGGCTTCTGGCCTCTCACAGTGCCCAGTCTCAGCTGCTCTCCATGACCCCTTCATCCCTTCAAAACTAGTACCACCTCGGTGACTCTTACACATTACCGAGTCCTGCTGGCAGCATGAGGTACAACCTTGGTTGCCTCTGGAACACAGTTTCTCTGTGCTCTCAGGAAACACTTCCCAAAAGATTTTTTTCTCAGTACTGTTGGTCTCCTCTTAAACACTGCTAATTTCTCTGCTCTAGCTGACCAGCATCAAGTATACCAGCAAAGCAAAATTTTGCTTTAGTAGCTCTGGTATGTAATTTATCGCAGCTAATCAGAACCACAGAATCTTAATTTAAAATAACAAACAGCCCTGGTAGAGCCTTTAAATTTCCCTCTAAAACTTCACAAGCACTGCTCTTAACATTCTTATCTTCCACACTCCAAAAGAACATCCCACGGAGCTCTAAACACTCAATGGTTCTAGCCCAAAGTTTCAAAGTCCTCCCACAATCCTCCCCAAACATGGACCCACAGAAATATCCCACTCCTGGTACCAGTTTATCTTAATGAGAGTTTTGATTGCTGTGACCAAACATCATGACTGAAAACCAAGTTGGGGAAAAAACAGTTTATTGGCTCACACTTCAGCATTGCTGTTCATCACTCATGGAAGTCAGGACAGGAACTCAAACAGGGCAGGATGCAAGAAACAGAAGCTGATGCAGAGGCCATGAAGGGGAGCTGCATGGATTGCTTATCATGACTTTCTTGGCCCACCTTCTTATAGAACCCAAGACCAGCAGCCCAGGGATGGCACCACCACCATGGCTGGATCCTCCCCATTGATCACTAAGTGAGAAAATTCCTTACAGCTGGATTTCATCGAAGTATTTCCTTAACCAGGCTCCTTTCTCTGATGACTCTAATGTTTGTCAAGTTGACACACAAAATATATGGGGAATCATGAAGAGATAGTCTTTAAGCAGTCATTAAAAACAGAGTATAGCTACCAATGTAATTAACAGTAATAATAGGATGGGCTACTGGAGGGAATTAAAAGGAGGGTGAAGGGCTGATATGATCAAGATACATATGTATGAGATTTTCAAAAACTAATAAAAAATAGAAAACATATCAAGAGAAACAATATAGGAAATTTCCAAAATCTTTAAACGTGGGCATCCCCATACAGCAGTCATTGAGAACCTCAAGTAGACATGACCAGAGAAAAACCTCCCCTGAACATATTATAACTAAGTAGACATGACCAGAGAAAAACCTCCCCTGAACATGATATAACTAAGGTGTTAAGAGAACAAAACAGAGTGAGAGTGTTTAAAGCTCCAAAAGAGAAACACCCAGCACTTATAGTCACAAACCCAGCTGCATAGCAGTCGTCTTCCCGGCAGAAATTCTAAAGGCCAGGAAGGAGTACATGCAATGAACAAGATTACTATATTCGGAATCCCACAGATCAAAGAAGAAAGAAAGACTTTCCAAGATAAACATAAGTCAAAAGAATCCAATATCAGTAAAACAGCATTATACAGTATCCTACATAATTCAGTAAACCATAAAAGCTATAAGATGTATAATGTAAAAACTAATAAACATGGACTATTCCAAACAACTGGAAAGAAATCCAAAGATGACAGGAACTAATATATTACCCTTCAATAATAATCCTAAATATAAATAAACTCAGCTCTTCCATAAAAAGACAGGGAGCGGCTAACTGGATTATAAAACAAGAAGCACAGTTGATTGCACACAAGAAACTCACCCTATCAACAAAAACATGTAGTCTGAATGGAGAACTTAGAAAATGACATGGCAAGCACACAAGATCCTCATTAAACAAAAGAGCCACACCCACATGCAACAAAAATCATCTTTTAGCCAAGCCGATCAGAAGAGACAAAGAATTTTACAATATATTTATAAAGTGAACAATGCACAGGACAATTTATATGCTCTGAAAATCTGAGCACTCAAGTTTATGAAGCAAACACTCCAGAGCATAAAGGAAAAACTAACCTTCAACACAGTAGTGGACTTTTAACACCACATTCTCATCAACAGACAGCTCATCCAGACCAGAACAAACAAACAGAAAGCGTCACATTATATTACACATCAATGAACTGAACAGACATGTACAACATTCCATCCAATATCTGCAGAATATATATTCTTTCCATTAGCATATGGACATTTTCCACATGTAAATTTTCCAAAATAGTTCTTCTTATTTTAGGCAATAAAACAAAGCAATAAGATTACAATTTTATTGTATTTCATACTATGGCTACTATATAAAGGCAACAATACCACGTTAAATTAGAGATTATTCAAAAGAAAAAAAAAAGCCTGTACTTCAGGAGGGAGATAACAGGGGAGGGAGAAAAAGGGGTAAATATAATCAAAATATTTTATATTTATATAAAATTGTCAAAGAATAAACATTATCTTATAAAAAGTTTGGAATGTAGAAAAAAGAACCTGTATTCCAATCCAAGGCCTCAAGTTACTTATTAAAGAACTATAAATAATTAAGTAATACCTGATTCTTTGTTGTTTATAAAACTGTCTTGTATGATTTTATGGAGCAAGAACACATGTCCAGTCACCTCCTACCACCAAACTGTGTCACAGGGCCAGGAGTCAGCTCCTACCACCGTCCTGGCCACACAACCTCAGAAGAGTCAAGAGTCATTCTATAATGAGGTTCTGAAGCAGAACCAAACTGTAATGCTGAAAATTGAAAGCTCAATGAATTAAATAAAAATCTCAGTTTAAATCTTCATCTGTAGACTGAATCAAGTAGTGAAAGACTACTTAGGCTTGAAAATGTATCACTATATTCAGATAATGAAAAAGAAAACAAAGAAGTAAAATAAACAGAATGGGCCAGCAGGAAAGGGCCACAGAGGAGAAAAGCCAACAGCAGTAGGAGGAGAGGCACGTGGAGAGCTCTGCCGGTCCCCTCTCGTGCTGCTGGCTTTTCCCCTCTACAGCCCTTTCCTTTCTCTTCTGTTTCTCTAATTTCTCTCTCTTCTCAATCACTCCGCTAAGCAGCTCTTTACTGAAGACAGTTCTTGCCTCAGCAACTCTCTGAAACACTAGGGAAGTAACAAGAAATAAATGACCTCAGGAAACTAAAATTTTACTACACAGATTTCAAAGCAAGAGAGACAATGACTGAAAAGAATGAAATTATTAAAATATTTGAAGAAAGCTTTTCCTTTCCACTAGTCCTCTTTAAAAAAAAAAACAGTCCAGAGTAAGTGAATTAAGTGAAGGAGAGAAGAAGAAATAAATTTTAGCAATTACAGTTTACACAGCAATAAGACAGCAAATGGAAGAGCTCCTTCGTCACAATGCCATTAGACAGGCTTTATGTGCAAACACAGCAGGAACAATTTAAAGGGTTTACTCTTTATTTTTAAATGGTGCAGTATTATAAAACAAACCAGTTAAATACTATGAATGACTATCTGAAAAAAATCACACGGAGACATAATTAGCATTTGACTGTTTTTAATATGCACTTAAATTCATATGATCCTCACAATAAAGTATTATTACCTTCATTTATACCTGGGAAACTAAGGCATAGAAAATGTGAGGATTTTGGCAACAGTCATATCGCTGATATATACAAAGGCTGGTATTAGTGCCCAAGCAGCATAAATACTGAACCCCTCCTTTTAACTACTCTATCTTAAGAAATTCTGCCTAACAGAAATTATTATGTATAAAACACAGAAGTACGTAAAGGCAACAATACAAACATGTTTACTGAGGTCCTATTCATAAACGCAATAACCAAAGCTGACTATATCATGGTGCTAATGATATTTTTCTGATTTTATAAGCTTCAGGCCCCACAAAACCTGGATCCAAACAACTAAAAACAACCTAAATATCTATCAATAAAAAGCTGAGTCAGTATTGTGCAATGAAACCTGGATCCAAAGTAAATATTTTCTCACTTTAATTTGATTTTTCACATGTTGTATGTAATCTAAGCAATATTTATTCTCAATAAAATCTTAAAATACAGAAAGAAAAAACTCTGAGTCAGATAAATTACATAACCCAGGAGTATTAAAACACTGTCTGACATCAATAACGGTCCATAGCTCTGTATACAAACCACCTTTCCTGTTTAAGTAGCTCTGCCCTTCCCTGATAGTCCTTCAACCTCCACTACCTGCAAACCCACAAGCCTAGATTCAGACTCGGGTCCACGAACCCTCTTTATTTGTGAACCCCTTTGCCTAGCTGAGACCCAGAACTACCCTCTGGAAGACACTTTTGTCTGGTCCAGCTAAACAGAGGGCTCACCAGCTTTACTTCCCCTGGCTCAGACAGAACATGTGCACTGCCCATCTAAGGAAGGCCAGATTATTACATCAGCCCCAAGCAAAGAAAGAAGTCCACATGAACAGGTCACATCATAGAAACAAAACCAACACGAATGGGTAGAATAGCACGTCTCCCATCAAAACCACTAGTCCTATAGACATGTGTTCTATTGAGAACTACCTATATGAACCCCAGGACACAGCATTTAAAAGAACAACCATAAACTTTATCAAAAACTTTAAGAAATTTAAAAATGACATTAACACTTGATTGAGCTGTAAGAGGATAACAATAAACACCTAAGTGATTTCCAAGATAATACAAATACACATCTAAATGAATAAGGAGGATAAATCAGGTTTGAAAACTGAATTCAATGAAGAGATTGGAACACTGAAGAAAATGCAAGCCAAAATAAAGATAGACTGAAAAACTCAATATCCCAGTTTCAATATCCCAGTTAGAAAACTCAAGGGAAAGCCTTTTTAAGTATAATGAATCAAGCATAAGTTAAAATATCAGGACTCGAAGACAAAGTAAAGGTTCTAAAAAGAAATAAAGAAAATGAAAAATATTTAAAGCACAGAATAGGATCATAAAGGAAATGTGAGACACCATCAAAGGAGCAAATCTTTGAATTATAGTCAGAAGAGGGGAAAGAATCCCAAGACAATGGCTTTAACAAGATCAGAGAAGATGTCCCAAAGCAAAAGAAAGGCATACTGACATACGCAGCACATAGAATGCCAACTAGACAAGACCAGAAAGGAAACACCCCCACAGCATGTCAGAAACACTAAATAAACAAAATAAAGAAAAAACTCTTCAAAGTTTCAAGAAAAATAACACAAGTTGCATATAAAGGAAAACCCATCAGAATAACATGTGATTTCCCAGAGGAAACTCTAAGAGGCAGAAAAGCATGGAGCAGTACATTCCAGGCCTAAGAGACCACAGCAGCTAACATCAACCACTGCATCCAGCAAAACTACCTACCACAGTTCAAGGAGAGAAAAAAACTTCTCATGATCCCAACAACCTAAAAACAATTCATTTAAAAACAAAGAAAGAGTGGATTACTGAGAGCAATATTCTTAACTGAAGAGAGAAGCACAATCAGGAGACTCTAGAAAACAAAGTCAAGCAAACCTCAACAGATACAAAAAAACTTTAAGAACCCCATATATCTTAATGGATTACCATGGCTTAAAATTAGAATTCAACAGCAACACTAATTCCAGAAAGCCCACAAACACATAGAAATTAAACAATGCTCACCTGAATCATAAATAGGTCAAGAAAGAAATTAAAGACTTTCTAAAATTCAATGAAAATGACCACACAACATACCCAAATTTATGGGACACAATGAAAGTAGTGTTAAGAGGAAAGGTCAAGCACTAAATGCCTACATAAAGAAGCTGGAAAAATCCCACACTAATGAGTTAACAGAACACCTGAAAAACTCTACTACAAAAAGAAGCAAACTCACCCAGAAGGACTAGAGAGCAGGCAATAATCAAATTGAGAGCTGAAATCAACAAAATAGAAACAAAGAAAACAAGATAAAGAATCAATGAGATAAAGATTTGGTTCTTCAAGAAAATAAACCCAATAAACAAAACTTTATATAAACTAACCAAAAAGCAGAGAGAGAATATTCAAATTAACAAAATCAGAAATGAAAAGGGGTACATAACAACAGACACAGAGGAAATCCAGAAAATCATTAGGTCATACTTCAAAACCTGTACTCCACAAAATTGGAAAATTTAAAGTAAATGGATAATTTTGTGGATAAATATCACTTACCAAAATTAAATCAAGACCAGATAAGCAAATTAAATAGACCTATAACTGAAAAAGAGATAGTAACAGTCATCAAAAGTCTCCCAACCAAAAAAAGCTCAGGACCAGATGATTTCAGCTAAGAATTCTACAAGATTTTTAAAGATTACCAACACTCCTCAAAATGTTCCATACAATAGAAACAGAAGGAATATCGCCAGACTCTTTTTTATAAGTCTACAATTATCCCAATACCCAAACCACACAAAGACATTACTAAGAAAGAGTAGTACAGACCAATCTCACTCATGAACACTGATGCAAAAATACTCAATAAAACACTGGCAAATCGAATCTAAGCACACATCAGAAAAATCATCCACCATGATCAAGTCAGCTTCATCCCAGAAATGCAAGGACGGTTCAACATACAAAAATCTGTCAACATAATCCACCATATAAACAAACTGGAAACACACACGATCATGCCATTAGATGCTGAAAAAGCCTTCGACAAAATACAACATCCCTTCATGATAAAAGTCTTGGAGAGAGCAAGAATAAAAAGGACATAACTAAACATAATAAAGGCAATATACAGCAAGCCAACAGCCAACATCAAACTAAATGGAGAGAAACTCAAAGCGATTCCACTGAAATAAAGAACAAGACAAGGTTTTCCACTCTCTCCATATCTATTCAATGTAGATCTTGGGAGTCTAGCTAGAACAATAAGACAACAAAAGGACCACAAATCAGACAAGAACAAATCAAACTCTCACTATTTGCTGATAATATGATAGTTTACAAAAGCGAACCCAAAAATTCTACCAAGGAACTTCTACAACTCATAAACACCTTCAGTAATGTAGCACAATACAAGATTAACTCGAAAAACTCCTTAGCCCCCTTTTACACAGATGATAAATAGGCTGAGAAAAAAAATCAGAGAAACATCACCACCTTTCACATTAGCCACAAATAGCAAAAAATATCTCAGAGTAACTGTAACCAAACAAGTGGAAGACCTGTATGACAAGAACTTTAAATCTTTGAGAAGTTTAAGAAGACACCAGAAAATGGAAAGATCTCCCATGCTCTTGGGTAGGTAGAATTAACATAATAAGAATGGCAATCTTACCAAAAGCAATCTACAGATTCAATGCAATGCCCTGCAAAATTCTTCACAGTCCTAGAAAGAACAGTACTCAACTTCATATGGAAAAGCAAAAAACCCAGGGTAGCCAAAACAATCCTGTACAATAAAAGAACTTCTGGAGGCAACACAATCCCTGACTTCACACTCTACTACAGAGCTACAGTACTGAAAACAGCCTGGTATTGGCATAAAACAGACAGGAGGACCAATAGAACTGAATAGAAGACCCAGATATCAATCCACACACCTACAAACACCTAATTTTTGACAAAGAAACAAAAAATATAAAATGGAAAAAAGAAAGCATCTTCAACAAATGGTGCTGGCATAACTGGAAATCAACATATAGCACAATGAAAATAGATTCACATCTAGCACCATGCACAAAACTCAAGTTCAGATGGATCAAAAACCTCAACCCAAAAGTGGCATTGCTGGGTCTTGAGGAAGGTTGTTTCCTAATTTTCTGAGAAATCGCCATACTGATATCCAAAGGAGCACTCCTACCAGCAATGCAGGAGTGTTCCCTTTACCCCACATCCTCTACAGCATAAGTTGTCATCAGTGTTTTTTATCTTGACCATTCTTATAGGTTTAAGATGGAATCTCAGAGTTGTTTTGATTTGCATCATTCTGATGGCTAAGGATGCTGAGCATTTCCTAAAATGTCTTTCAGCCATTTTAGATTCCTCTGTTGAGAGTTCTCCGTTTAGGTCTGTACCCCATTTTTTAATTGGATTATCTGTTCATTTGACGACCAATTTCTTGAGTTCTTTATATATTTTGGAGATCAGCCCCCTGTCTGATGTGAGATTGTTGAAGATCTTTTCCCATTCTGTAGGCTGCCATTTTATCTTGTTGACCATATGCTCAACTATGTCCATAGCAGCATTGTCATAACCAGAACCTGGAAACAACCTAAATACCCCTCGACTGAAGAATGGATAAGGAAAATGTGGTACATGTACAAAATGGAGTACTACACAGCAGAAAAAAATAATGAAATCTTGAAATTTGCAGGCAAGTGGGTGGATCTAGAAAACACCATATTGAGTGAGGTAACCCAGAAGGACAAATATCATATGTACTTACTCATAAGTGGCTTTTAGACATAAAGCAAAAAAAAAAAACCAGCCTACAAATCACAATTTCAGAGAACCTAGACAACAATGAGGACCCTAAGAGAGACATACATAGATCTAATTAATCTACATGGGATGTTGAAAGTAGAAAAAGACAAGATCTCCTGAGTAAATTGAGAGCATGGGGACCATGGGAGAGGGTAGAAGGGAGGAGAAATGGAGGGAGGGGTGTGGAAAAAAAAATATATAGCTAAATAAAAACAATAAAAAAAGAAAAAGAAAAAGAGATAAACCCTGTCTTGAAAAAAGAGGGGAGGCACTTCATTATAATCAAGGGATCAATTAATGAGGAAAATATAACAATACTGCACATATGTACAAACTTTGCCATACCAAATTTCATCTTAGAAAAAAATCATACTAGTGGAATTAAATATACAGATTAACATATCCAATAATAACAATGTCAAAAGGTGGGGACTTTCTCCAATACAGCCATTCTTGGAGAAACTGTTTCAGCTCAAACATCCTGGTGTTCCTGCTCTAAGATGCTTTCTACCCTTTCTCTCCATGCTCCCTTTGTCATGGATGCTGTAGCTGTGATGCAGATGTCTCTGTTGGCGCTGTGCTCACCACCATCTGTTGAATTCTATATGTCCAGCTGTGGTTTTCTGGAACGGCCCCCATTTGCTATAAAGACAGGCTTTGATGAAAGATGATAGCTACTCTCATCTGTGGTTATAAGGATAAGATTTGGGATATAGTAAGAAATCAAGCTGGTTTGGCAAAATGACGACAGCAGATTCTTGTTTCATGTCCAGGACCCCACTATCTCTGGGAAGTGAGCTAAGTTTCTAGCACTAGGCATGCTACTTACTAAGTGGGACTTAATCCTGCCGGATAGCTTTGACTACCACCCAAGTATGATTGCTCCCTTTTGCACCTTTATGCATTTCTAGTCACGCAGGTAACTGTCCTGAACATAGATGCTGCATCTGGATGAGACTAGTTTCTTCCTGTTCACTACCTAAACGCTACTAGTTTAAGTAGTGTTTCTGGAACCATGGAAGCTAGACTGCAGGAAAGAGGTTTCCAGGTCAGATCAGGCAGTAATTACCTGAGCCCTGTGTCCTCAATATACACTGTCTTCAGCAGCAGCTGCCTTAAGAAGCAACCAAGGATTACACTGATAATCTATATTGGTTTAGAAGTCACTTGGACTACACTGACCAACCATGAGAAAGGAGGTATTTTGTTTTGTTTTTTCTGACAGGTAGAGGGGGTTTTGTCAGGTCTTGGTTACATGGAAATGAAAGCTCCATCCATCATTTTCTAACTGCCCTATGAGAGAAGAAGTAGGCAAGGTTTAACTTCCTGAAGACAGGGGTTTTTGTTAATCTGTGGCGCTCGCGCAGATCACTGTCAACCGTGTTAACTTATTTTAAGATTAATGTGCCTGTGTGTGTGTGTGTGTGTGTGTGCATACATTTTATATGTGTATAATTTGAGGTAAATATAAACTACAATTCTTTGAGGCTTTTATCAAACCTCATCCTTAGTGTTATTTGTCCCTCATCCTTCCTTCTCTTTCTGAATTGACTTCCCTCACCCCTTCCCAGTTGGAGTCCTCTCATTATTATTCTTCTCTATCACTTGTATCCTGCTATCCCTCCCCATCCCCCAACCAAGGACTTATATGTCACTGGTTTCTGTGGTTACTGCATGTTCTACACTCACATCTGGGTTTTTGGAGCTAGGCAACACAGATGAGTTTCTATCTAATTTTCATGTATATCCTCTTGTAAGGTTTTATAAATTTTAACATCTGCATGTATTAATTGCATTTTTTCCAGCTATGGAGGGGTTTGAAACCAGAGCCTTGCTCATGAAAAGAAAGGGAGAAGTGAATTATAGTCTTAAAAATAAAATAAAAAAGTATTTGTGTCACGATATAAAAAAAAACCTTCATAAAATCTTATGGTGCTACAACTACATTTTAAAGAAATATCAGAAATGTGATACTGAAGTCAATTCAACCCTCTTCAGTTTTTGAAAGAATAATCTAAAGTCATAATTAAAATAATAGTATTGGAAATTTAATGTTATAAAAAAATAGTATGTAAGTTCTAAAATCTTGTTATCCACAACAGGCATTTTAGAAGTGTTTATCTTTCCATACTAGTCAATCTTTAAACACTGTCCAGTTAGACTAGACGATAGCTAGGTAGCAGAGTACTTGTTGAACATGAGCTTGCTTAATGTGTGTGTGTGTGTGTGTATATTATATTCGTAAATATGCCATGCTCAGTACATATAATGTTATTTGTATATGTGTTTTCAGAGCTGCCCACTTGGCACTGGATAACCATTAGGTGTGTCCTTCCCTGGGGGAACCACCCCTCCTGTTCCCGACTTTTCCTCAGTTGCCTATAGTTTTTTGATAGAGTTGCGGCCTTGTGGGCTTTCTTCTGTCTACTCTGTCATGTTCATTGTTGTTACCCTTGAAATCTTTGAACCTTTCTCAAGATGAACAAAAGATGATTCCTAAATAGCCAAGCAGTCAGACGTTTCTGTTGAATGTTTCAAACACAGCTCAACCTCCTCTACTTCCAAGCCAACAAATTCAACTATTTCTTTTAAACAGTGTGTTTTCCTCAAACTATCCTAACACCTGCCTTCTAATTCTTTGACATTTTCCCAGAGCTTTCAAGTCACCAATTTCAAAAAAATTCCTTGAAGACAGCCTGACAAAATTTTAGCTACGTCTAATTAGAGATCAGTCATTAACAAAATAGTCTACAGTACGGAAAGGTCAGTCACCTGAAATCCATTTGCTCTTCTTATTTTGACACAATAGGCATCTATTGGTAACAAAAATAAATGAAATGCTGTATACAGTACATCAAGATGTGTGGCACTCAAAATGGCACAGAGCCACTAACTGTGTCACTGTGACTTGTACTGTGGGCCACATATACTTGCTGTCACAGTGCAACTACTTGATTCTGCTGCTGTGAAATCACCCACAGATGGCAGATAAACAAAAATGGTTGTACACCAATAAGACTTTACTTGTGTACGCTGATGCTCAAGTTTCACACAGTTGTCAGGTACCACAAAAATAATGCTTTTGATATTTTCAACATTTTAAACTATTAATCCTACTCTTAGTTAATGGGCTCTACAAAAACAAAATGGATCTGATTCTCAAGTTCTATAAATACATTGCTAACTTGGGTTCCACAAGATCCAAAAGAATTACCTCTCTACATATTACTATTACTCAGTGAGGGGACTATGTTTATATTCTATTAGAAAAGCTAAATATGTTCTGATCCTAAATTCTCTTTAAAAATTTACTGAAAAACACTGAGCCTAGGGATTAGGCCTTACTTTAGATCACAAGATTCAGCACTTTACGCAATCTTGTAGAATTTTAATATGTCATATTGATAGGTATTAGCTGTTAGAGAATCCTGTGCTCGCTATCATTCACAGCAGGGTTCTCAACCTCAACACTATTGAAACTGTTGCCAGAAATTCTTTTTCCTAAGAGGCTGCCCTTTACAGGACAGAATGCTCAGCAGCATCCCTATCTAACATTCCCAGCTGTCAAATGTCCCACGGAGGACAAATACAGTTCAGGTAAGAACTACTACAGATGACTTACACTGAAACATCCATAGGCAAATCAAGTTAGAGGTACAGTAGAGATCATAAAAAAAACCTGTGGATCAGCTCCAATCCACTGTTAGGAAAACCTCTCTAATGTAGGGAACAACGTGCCTTTAACTCCCTCATTCTCATGCAGGGGACACCATGCCTTCAACTCCCGCATCATTCTGATGCAGGGACACCATGCCTTCAACTCCCTCATCATTCTGATGCAGGGGACACCATGTCCTCAACTCCCTCATCATCCTGATGCAGAGGACACCATGACCTCAACCCCCTCATTATCCTGATGCAGAAGACACCCACACATTCATCTCCTTCAACAGTAATCAGTCCTCTATGATTATCAAGGCTTCATTGTAAACACGTGTCTGGTGGAACAGCATGCGTTAGTTCCTTCAATTCTATTTGGACAGCTTTAAATATTTCAGCTCCCTTCCTAAGGACTAATCCTATAATCCTCCCCCAATATATTATCTGCACCACTGTACAGTATTTCCGAATAATACATTAATTATATCCATGAAAACTTTTGTCTGACTTTTTAGAGGGAAATTTAAACAAGTAGAATAATATACCGTGCCAAAAAACAAATATCTACTACTTTTAATTCCAACGCAAGGATAAACATACATAATGCTTAGCAATAAATGTTTCTTTCAAATCTCTGAACACAATCATGAGATAGCTTAAATATTTAAGAATATAGGGCCTTAATCATGTTTTCACAATTCACAAAGTACTTTAAATTGCCTTAAATATTTGAAGAGTACCAAAAAAATTAGGATTTCTCAAAACTCTCAAAAATTTATACAAAAACAAGATGGCAAAGGAATTTATTTAATAATTTATAATTGAATTACCCTTGCTTCAAGAAAAAAAAAGAATTCAATTAAGAGTAAAGTTTTAGTCAATGTTGTGGTATCAATGATTCCTACCTCTCACATTTAGTGACCACATTGCCAAAATGGCTCTGACACTAAATATTGAGAATAAAATAAGAAGTATTTATAAAATTTTAAAAAAATAAAGCATTATTCTAGTATATTGGCAACCAGTGGAAAATTAATGCAACATCACAATAAAATTCAGATTTTTAAAACTACTAAAATTAGTGATAACAATGAGGAAAATTAATTTTTCCCAAAATACTTCATCTGGGGCTTAGCTGGCTCAGTGCTGTGTGGTATACATAAAGACCCGTGTTCCATGCCAAGCCCCCACAGAGAAGCCCACATGATGGTACACCCTATATTCACAGCACTGACAGGCACAGACAAGGGAAGTCCAATGCTGATGCCCAGCAAGCAGAGACTAATGAGCAAGCTTCCAGTTCAGTGACAGACTCAAGACAGTGAGGCCCAGAGCAATGAGGGAGCACACTCAAGCTTTAATCCCCGAACACTGGGGACCAAAGCTGCTGAGATAGATACAGGAGCTCTAAGGCAGTGATTACACCCATCTTACACAGTTAGATTTTCTAAGTACTCACATCACTTGCAAACTGTCTGCTGTTAAATTATTCCACATGATCTCATTTGCCTGGAGGTTTTCATTTTCTTCTAATAAGGAAGTATCAAATTCAATTTCTTGTTCTTTAGCAGCTGTTGTTCTAGTAAAGTATGTCAAATAAGTCTAATCAATATTAATATACAATCATAATCTATCTCAGTGCATACCAAAGGCAAAATATTTAATATTATTCTAAATTATGCTAACAAAGTAACCAAATAGTATAACTTAGAAAACCCTAGGCATTAATGATCTAGTCATGTAACCTGAGTCTTGGTTTCTTTATTGGTAGAACACATTAAGTCAGTTTATTCCCATCACATTTTTTTAAAGTATAAAACAAGTTGCACGCAAAGCCAAGTAATTGGTGCCTCAGAAAAATGAACATATAGTAAGCTCATGGTGTCATTTATTATGCAAATGTCAAGAAAATACAGTTTCATAAGTTGAATATGGATTTAAATAATGACATGTCAATTCAAAGCCTTAAATATATTTTACAAATTAGTTAGCAACTTTAAGACACTTTTAAAAATAAAGTAAATTCATATAAAATAAACTCTGCTCTAATAATATTATTTCTTGAGTTCATTAAATAATCAATTATGAAAAACATTATCTTTATAAACAGCTTAAAAGAATGAAAATACCGTACCTGTGAACATCTATAAAATTATTATATTCTGTGCTAGGGTCTATCTGTTCGACGGACATCTGAATCTCTTTATGAACATTCACTATTTCCTCTGTAACAAGACTGGTTATCTGGCTATATTCATCAAATATACCTTTTCTGAAAGCAAAAATAAAATTATACATTTTAATATTTTGTCAAGAGAAACACAGACCCAGAAAGAACAATAAACATAAAAACAATAAATATAGAAAGCACAATATCGTTGTCTTCAGAGTGGTGGTTTTATGTACCACCTTATTTCATACACACAGAACATGAAGGGGCTATGTAACTGTGCCATAATGTAAACACACCATTACCAACTCCAGTATGTATCTAATATATGTATATGCATTAGATATATACTGATCTAATACTGATAACTTTCTATTCTTCAATATTCTTATAGAAGCACTGGGTTCTGTGTATGACACTCCTCCAATGTCCCATTCCCCTCTTAGACCTGGGGATGGATAGATAGATATAAGTGAAATAGATAGGCAAGTAGATAGATAGATCTTAGTTCAACTTTTATGGCTTCTGTTTCTTCTCCTGCCCTCCAATCTGCAGCAAAATTTCATCAAGGTTATTAGCTTGTTCTAATTAAAGAGAAAGGAAAAGAATTCTATCACACAGCCCAGATCTCTACTTTTAAAGGTTATACTTTATAAATACTGGTTATTATTGGTTTCAAAGAAAGTATGACAAATAAGCCTATTCTGTATATTCCCAAATAAACAAAACACAAGATTTGTCTGTTTTCTAAAATAATTACTTATGAATCAAAATCACTATTTATAAGCTTCCCCGTTATGTTAACTCAATTAAGTTTGTTTCTTTAATTGGTTGTTTTTTGACACAGGGTATGTATGTATGTATTTATTTATTATGTATGCATGTATACACATACACACAAACACACACATACACATACATATATATGCATATACATACACGCACACACACACATACACATACACACACACACACATATATATATATCCCTGGCTAGACAGAAACTCACTATGTAGACTAGGTTGGCTTCAACATTCACAGAGAGCTGTGCCCACTAATGTCTCTGAGAGCTGGGACTTAGAGTCTGTATGACCATACCCAACTAATTGCTTTGTTTTTATAGAAAAATAGTGTTAGGGACAAAAACATAAAAAAAAAAATCCCCACACACATCTTCAGTGAAAGAAAACTGAATCTAAATATTTGCAAAATGCTCAACCAGGGAATAAAGAAAGAAACATCCATTAAATATGGGTCATCATCTTCTGGACCTGTATACAGGACAGTATATATGTGCATGTGACTTACTAACTGCAGTGAACTATTAACTCCTTAAAAGGGAGGAAACTTGGCCCACATATACATTCCCAAGCAGGTATTCACTGCACACAATATTTTTCATTTAAACACACAGCTAACTGGAACAGCAAAGTAATGATAAATAAAATATATTGAGGTCTATCCTTCAGGCATGCCAGGTCATGAGTATAAGCGAAGGAACACAAGTGAAACTCAAAACAAAGTTACACGGGTCTGCATAATAATGAAGTTTCTAAAGCAAGTGTTGTACTGTGGGAAAAACGCTGACTCTTATTTGGAAGGGACTCATGATAAACAGGAAACGTATCTTACAGTGCCTTTATCATTTCTTCTTGCATCTTCTGCACAGAGTCCAGCAGCAGAGGAAGTGTGGTGTCATAGTACTGACTCTGGTGCAGCTGGGCGCCCTTCAGGGCCAGCACATACTGATTGTGCAGCATGTGGAGCTTCATCGTGGCTTTGTCATAGCGCTCCTTGGCCTTCTCTGTCTCCTTCCCTGGGGAAAACATTGAAGACAGCAAAGAGATAAGCGTTATCTTCACTGTATGCAATCCAGACTACTGTTATTTCCCATATTTAATGAAAAACCAACTCCACTGACTGTGTGCTGTGTGCAGAGAGCTGCTCTGCCAAGGACTGCTTGTCAGTACTCGGCACAGAGTTCCTGTGCTGCCCATGCTCAGTCAGTCACAGTCAGCACACACCAATACAGACATCCGACCCTCCTTTCCAAAGGCGCTCACAGCACATGGGGACAACTGCTCATATGAGAACATGTATGCTCACAGCACGTGGGGACAGCTGCTCACATGAGAACATGTACACTCACAGACCATGAGGACAGCTGCTCACATGAGAACTGTACGCTCACAGACCATGAGGACAGCTGCTCACATGAGAACATGTATACTCACAGCACATCAGGTCACATGAGATATGTACACAGGAAAACATGCAGATGTTAAAACTGAAAGTAGTGTCTAATAATCTATAGACAAGAATGCTCTGAGGAGGCCTGTAGAGAAAACAAACTTAAGAGATGCACATGGATAGAGAAGTGTCACAAAGATAACAAACAATACAGCCTTCCTCACAGCAAATATTATCAACTGGACACTTCTGTGTTGGAGGTTAGGGCTCCAAGTTTGAAGGAGTCCTTCATAAAGAGGACGGTAAACTGGAATATGAAGATGACTTAGAAAGAATAAGCAATGTGGAAGAGGTAGGCAAAAAGAGAAAGTCAAGTTCAGGAAAATGAAGACAGACTCTTCAGAGGTAGGACAATTCAAACTTGCCAATTAAGCAGAGACATATAATGTGGGAGATAACTGGAAAATACTGATAAATGTCATGAACCACAAATTTTTGTGGTTCTTTATTATAGAAATCACTTAAAATATTTATGTATTGCCAACATAAGTAAATAAATATACCCATTAATACAATTTTAAGCAAGTCACAGATTTTTGGTAAAAATTGAGTAAATATGACATCAATTTAAATTAAAGATTTTTTTAAATATTTATTAATTTCTTCCCTTCTTCAAAGGAAGTTCTTCAAATAAAATCCTATCCTAGAAAAAGACCTTACATTGTTTTTTAAGTTGTGTGTGTGTGTGTGTCTGTGTGTGTGTGTGCGTGTGTTTATCTGTGTGTCTGTGTGACTGCTATGTCTGGGGGGTGCTCATGGAGGCCAGAGAAGAACGTCAGATCCTGAATGTGGGGTGAGCCACCTGCTATGGGTGCTGGGAGCAGAGCTCTGGTCCTCCAGAAGGGCAGCAAGTGCTCTTCTATTAACCACTGACCTCTCTGCAACCCATAGCAAAAATTTTTACTAAAAGAAACTTTTCTTTGCTGCCAATCTGTTTAGGTTCTCAGTAATTACCTGCTGTTATCACCTGTTTGAGAATCTCTCCAGTCCCAATGAAAAAAGCAAAGAAAGAGTGACGTTTTTGCAGAGACTTGGACACCGCCCCTACCGCTATTCCCAGGAAGAAAGAAAGCAAAGTGAGAAGTGCAATCCCTTGTGTCTCTCGCACCCCCTCTAACTATGAGGGCAGGGACATAAGATGAAAGAACATAAGGGCCAAAGGATGGGCAGAAGCACTGTGAAACGCTGCCTTCGGTCACAGCATGGCTGTCCACACAGGAAGCCACAGCAGCTATGGCTTCCTGCACAAGATCCAGACAAGTAAATAATCCAGTCTGGGGAGGCAGACCTGAGGCCCCGCCCACAGTGAGGCCCCTTTGGCAGCTGAAGGCTGCTGTGGGAAGAAGTCACTTCTTGAGCATGTTACCACTAAGACCTTGCCCACATCTCAGTGGTTAATCCCACACCTATGTGTATAAGGGCATTAGTGTATGTGGGCATCACACTATACTCAATGGGTTGTGTTCTCAAAGAAAAAGAAAAACATAAAAGATGGGATGGAAATGTGTTGGTGGGCCGAGGGAGAGTTGAATGTGTTAAGAGAGTGGGTGTGTTCAAGACACTTCATATACATGTATTCATTAGTCAAAGTATATATTAAATATCGAAATATCTACTAAAATATAAAAATACAAAGGAAACCACTCTTCCTTTAGACTAGCATGCTTCTATGACCCACAAATCTGAATTGCCCAAATACCAGAACCACTGCAGACCTCTCCTAAAAAGATGAGCAGAATTATTTTACAAAGGAAGCCCGGCCCCACCAATATCCAGATCCGGTGCAGAGGAATCTCACTAACTGCATAAATTATTTTACAAAATGTTAACCCTAGTGCTGTATTTCTCTGAGCTGGGAGTGGCAGAAAAGAGTAATTCAATTTTAATAAAAATTAAACTGCAAAAAATGGAATTTTTACATGATTTGACTGCAATAAGATAAGACATTTTATGTCATGAATCAGTATGGTACTCATACAGATTAGTAACACTATAACAATAAAAACTCTTATTCCTAGCTGGTTACCTTTGTTCTTTGTTTGTTTTGCTTTGTTTTGTTTTTTAATTCCATCCTATTTAAAATTTAGATTGGAAGAATGTTTATCAAAATCCAATGAACACTTTACCTCAGTTATACTAAATCCTTAAAGAAGTTTTAACTCAATAGTATGTCCTTGGAATGATCTTATTACTTGTAATTAAATAATTTCAAATTTAATTGTAAATAATTTTGACATCCCAATGAATTTATTCTTTCACAGAATAATGTGTAATTTTTCTGAGAATAGCATGTCTACAGTATTTCTACCCATGAATACTAGTATTAGCATCCTGCTTGCAGAAATAAAGTTCACTGAAAGTCCTATGTCAATCAATTGCCCTGAAACTTCCTCTAAACAATGGCTACTTGTTCCTCCCACCCACAGGAGTGAACTCCTGTAGGAAGCTGACAGTCAAAGCCCAAGACTTCCTTCCATCTGCCCAGTCTTGAGTAGAAGCTAAGTGGCACTACTGCCTGGGTGAGCGTGTAATGTACTGGCACCTGCCACACAGGTTACCAAGATTGCTGTTCTTCCTGTGACCACTTCAATGTCTATCTTGGTTTGCTCTTTTGTTTCAATTCACTATTTTTAAAAGCTAGCTTGATACTTAAAATTAAACAATTTAATTCTGACAACACAATTCATAGGACTACTAGAGTAGTTCAAGCCAAAAGATCCCTTCCACAGTCTACATGTTCATAAGAAAACACAGCTACCAATTAAGAGCACCTGAGCACTGCAGTATAATCTGACACTCATTTGTACTTTAAAAGTCCTGATGAGTGAACCCAACTGATTCCACACTTACTGCCCCATTTCAGAACTATTGTGTGGGACTTTTTTACTTTAACTCTAGAATTCCTAACTCATGGTTAATTTTTTCCTAACTTCAGAAGTCTTATCTCCATACATTTTCATATCTCCATACATACAAACATTTTCACTGGGACATTTAAACCATCCATCTGTTTCCTATTCTCACAGATTTTAAACTGCATCTGATTTTCTATCTGGTGTAGAATGACTCAATAAATACACAGCACTCGCTCACAAGGTGTTAATAATACAAAATAAAGGCAAACTTAATTTCACAGCTGCTTTTTTTCTAATTTAGGTATATTATATCAGCAACAACCTAAATAGGAACATTATAGTCAAAATCTAATTACCAACTGCTTACTGACAGTCATGAATAAAACTTAAAAAATAAGCTGCCTTTGAAGGCATCCAATAAATAATCCATTACATTAACCTAATAATTATTCAATAACACCCTGAGGTCTAAAACAGGATTTGAAGTTATAGTCTAGAAGGGTTCTGGGCAGATAGTGCACTGCCTCTACCCACACATCTCCCTTTGGTTGTAAAGCATGCTTGTGGTAGACACACGACTACCAGTTCATCAACTACAGCCTCCCTTACAGGTACAGACTTCTGAAGACCTGCTTCTCTATGGCACTTTTATAGATGTGTTTTACAAATAAATATCTACAGTCACACCGAGACTGTAAACCCCAAAATCAATAGTATATAAAACAAAAGATGGGCACTAGAAAGGGTAATGAGATTTATGCGACATGGAAGCCAGAAGGATTATTAGGTGAGATGAACAACAGTAGAAGGGGGACAGGAGATGGAGGGGAGTGGGCAGGGAGAGTAAGAACAAAGTACAGGGATAAATACGCATGAAATATCACAGTAAAGACCACTAATGTATACTATAACTAAAACTGAATAAAGACCAGATTAAAAATTGTTAATTCTTTCACTTAACAAAATTATTGTTTAAAAAGAAGCACCACCTAACACATTTCTAGCTAGCTCACTAGCATACTTTCTAACATAGTTTAAAATTAATCACACCCAAGATTAAAGGTGATATGAAGCACACAGGTGAACAAGTTGTTGTTCACAGGCCTCTGTTGCTGTGCATGTTTCCTGATCCGATGAGAGGAGCTAAAGCAACAGAGGAATTATTCTATGTGTCAATTAACAGGGAGGAAAACATCCAATTTTTCCTCCTCCACATAATGAAATTCAGAGAGATTGAATTATAATTCTTTCACCACTACTTGTTGATGAATCTGTCTAATGTTTTGTAATAACAGAGTGTGTATACAACATGTCATGCCATAAACAGTATTATGAAGCTAGAAAAACTCAATTATGTAAGGCTGACATTTATGAGAGACAAGCTACACTACTGATTAAGCTCATCTAGAAAGTAAAGCACTGGTACTATAAACTTCTGAATTGATTACCATTTCTTGAACAGTATGGCACAAACTCCCTGATAATAAGTAAGAAGTGATTGCTTTCCCAAACAAAGCAACTATGTGCTACTTTATCTGCTTTGATTTGAATAATTATAAGCATTTTGTCATCTTATATTGAAAATGGCTGTGCTGTCCTACAAGCCCAGATGGCAATGTTCAGCATTTAAGTTAAAAAAGAGACATATCCCTCTCCCTTATCCAAGTACTAAAATGTACCTTGAATGACCAGCCTATAAGGGTCCATGTGCTAAAGGCTTGGTCCCCAGTGTGTCCTGGCTGAAACAGTGGTACCTGCTCTGTAGCATCCAGTCTTTTATCCTTTCTCTCCTTCTGAGCTCATGATGTCAGCGATTTGTTCTATCATGACCGCCCAAAGCAATGGTGATATCTGATGTTGGGTAGGAAACTCCAGGACCATGAGCTCAATAAACTTGCTTTCTTTGAAGTTATTACAGTTACTGTGAGGATTAAGGTGGTATATGCTTCTTTCCTCTCAGTAAAGTTATGGTATTATTTCCCTTTGTAATCACTTTGTAATGAACTTTGCCATGTTAATATGGTGTCACACATCTGCTATGGGATGAACTTCCTGGATGCTGTGAATATGTATTCCTCTCACTGGATAATAACAATAGCTGTTTGACCAATATTAGGCAGAATAAGGTTAGGTGGGACCATCAAACTGAGAACTCAGAAAAGGAGGGCAAAGTCGGGAGAGATACCAGCCATCTGTCGAACAAGTGGGACAAACAGAAAATAAGATAACAAGTCATGAGCATCGTGGTAAAATAGAGATTAACAGAAATGGGTTAATTTAAGATATAAAGGCTAGTTAGTAATAAGTTTCAGTTATAGGCCAAACAGTTTGTAATTAATATAAGTTTCTGTGTGATTATTTGGCACTAGGCAGCTGGAAATGGAAGCGCTGCCTGAGTTTACACATCCATTTTCACCCACTTGGTTTTCCATCTCTCTGTGGTCTTGGCTAAATCCTCTTCACATTACTGTGTAATACGCTGTCTACTGGTCCTGTAATCAGGACTGTAATGTGCTTGATGGAGAAGACACCATACTGGATAAGCTCTGTTTAATCACAGATTATAGTGATACTAGTTGTAATAATGATAGCCATACACTAAACAAGGTGCCAGGCTACACACATAATAAAGATATATATTCCCAGGTTATGGAAAATGTGATCTTGCTTGTATAAATTAAACCTTTTCCTCCCCTAACAACTCATTAACTAGTTCAATGTTTTCAGTGACTTTACAAAATATAACTACCATAAATAATATGAATGAGCTGTCAGAGCCAAAGAGATGGTCCAGCAGTTAAGAACTGCTCTCTGGAGGACCTTAATTTAGTCTTCAGCACTCACTTGGTGGTTCACAACTGCCTGGAACTCCAGTTCCAGAGGATCTGATATTCTCTTCAGATCTCAGAAGACCCCTGTATGTGTACATGCACACATACATAAAATTAATGTGTTTTTTCGATTAAAAAATCAATTGTCCAAATTTGGCCATTCTTATCACTCCTCCTTCCATCCAGGTACAACTCTGAATGATCCCTGACTAGGTTGCTGCAGTAGCCTGAAGTATGTAGAATCTTACTCCCAAGGTTTCTCACCCCCTCAGGCAGGTCCCTGTAAGTCTACCAGAACTATCTTGTTAATACGCTGGTTCACATCACTTCTCTGCACAAAGTTGTCCAACAGCATGGCATCTCACTTAGAGGAAGAGCCAGAGTGTTTAGCTGTAATGGCCTGAGATACCCCAGAGCTCTCGTGCCGCCTGCTCTTCTCAATCCATGCCTTTCTTCAGCAGTCAAAGCAGTTAAGGATGCGTAGGCTAGCCCCTCTACCTAGAGTCCTCGTCATCTAGAACAACACTTGATGGGCTCCCTTACTGCCTTTACCTCTTATTAAATGGTTACTTTTCCATAAGACTTACCTAATGATCCCCTCAAACCCCTATCAACCTATCTGTTTCATCTTTCCCCACCATACTAATCATTTTTAATTTTTAAAAATTTTTTTATTCAACATATATGAGTGTTTTTCTGTATGTATGTGTGTGCACTGTGTACATGTGTGCACTGTGTACAGCCCAAATGCCCAGAGGTCAGAAGAGGGTGCTAGATCTCCTGAAACTGGAGTTAACAGACCGCTGTAAATAGTTACATGGGTGCTGGAAATGGAACCTGGCTGCTCTATAGGAGCAGCAAATGTTCGTCATTGCTGAGACATTTCTCCAGCCCCTGTTTAATGTTTCAGCTACCTGCTAATTACCTGTGTTCTTTTACATTATACAATCTTCAAAATCCAGTACCTAGCAAACAGGAAGAAGTGAATAAATAATTCTACTGTGTATGTGTATACACACACAATTTGTATGATGGTGTATGCAAGTGTGCATGTGTGTGCGTTTCCATGTGTACTTGTTGTGCCCTTGTGGGTGTATTTGTTCCCATGTGTATGTGTGTGGAGGCCAAAATAAGACGTGTTATTCTCCTTATTACTTTCCATCTTCTTCCTTTGAAACAGGGTTTCTCATTAAACCTGGAGCTCACTGTTCTTAGGCAGTCTGGTTGACCACCAAGTCGCAGCATGCTCCTGCCTCTGCCCCACCAGTGCTAGCTTATAAGTCAATAGCAATACTCAGTTTCTTATGCAGATGCTGGGATCTGAACTTACGTTCTTAAGTTCTTCTGTATGGAGCCATATTTCTAGTTCAAAGAGACTATTCTTAATGCATGAATTTAAAAGCGCTTTCTAAAAATTAAATGTAAATCTAAATGGATTTTTAACTTTATAATTAAAGGAATATTACAATTTGCCATCTGCTGTTTAGTGTATACTGTCTAATATTAGCTTCTGATGCTCTCTCTCTCTCTCTCTCTCTCTCTCTCTCTCTCTCTCTCTTTCTCTCTCTCATAGTCCAAAACTAAGACTCAAGTCCAAAAACTAACATTTCTAAATAGCTTCACAAATGTAGACAAAAATGAGTTGAAGGAAGTAACTTCTCTTACTATTTTTCTGTGTGTCACTCAGATATACAAAAAAAAAGAAGGCAGGAACAAATGATTGCATTTTCACTTTATATAGAAAACATAAATAAAACACACAGCACTTCTATTTCAGCCTTTAGCAGTCACTGCATTTCTGCACAGCTCTAACGCAATGCAGATAGGTTACTAAGAGTGTCTGCGCCCTTCACCTTATGAGGTTCCAGTCATATTAAACTTCCCCCGGTGGAAAGCTCAGGCCATGAGTGAGCGGCTGATGCGTCATCTACTGATGAGTAGGATTTTAAAAATCTCCCACTTTCAGGCTTTTAAACAAAAGTGGGGATCAGGAAGTGTTAGTCTGGCTTTCCTCTGGGATGAAATTCAACTTCATAGCAGGAAGGATGCTTTTGTCTCACAGTTTTGTTCTGTGCTTAGCTTGTCCCATTGTTTGTGGCCTTGGGGAAAAAGGACACCATGAAGAGGGAGCAGGAGGGGGAAGAGGAGCTGGAGACAGTCCCCATGTACACATTCCAACTTCACTGGGACCAACTTCCTCGGTGCCTATTGCCTCCCAAAGGGCGCTGAACTAGGAATCCATCAATAAATTAATGCACACAGTCCTCGCGATCCAATAACTTCCCAAAGCCTACTGACTGGCAACCGAACCTTAAGATTCTGAAGGACATTTCAGAGAGCACCCATAGTTTGAACTGCACTGTGGCTTTTAGCAAATACCATATCCAAAATGCATTTCAGACATCAGGTGAGTCTAGATGATACAAATTAGAATTCCAGAATATTTTCTAGAAGACTTCCACCTACCACTCATACATGACTCTAATATATAAATGCTGTAATCAAATGATGGCTGTCTATTTAGTGAATTCTTTGATGAAATCAAGTAAGAGACTTTACAAAGTCTCGCTTATTTTCTTAAAGTTTAGATTATTTAAACATAAATTTAACCATCTGTCTCAAAGCTGGACTCATTCCAAACTGGTTTTCATGATTAAAGTATTGTAAAGAAATAACTCAAAGATCTAATCAATTTTAATTGGCAATAAAATATTGCAGAACTATTCATAATGCATGAAGAGGCAATTTAAGAAAACCTACTTCCCAATTACAGAAAAACTTCCTTTTGAATGAGATCTGAAGCCATTGCCTCCAGTTCCAGCAATGGGTCCCTCTTACTTGGTCTGCATAGGATAATGGATGGCCATAGATGATGTAGGTGGGTCTTCTGTATTTCTGTTGCTTTCATTGATTAATTAATAAAGAAACTGCTTAGCCTGATAGGTCAGAACATAGGTGGGTGGAGTAGACAGAACAGAATGCTGGGAAGAAGGCAATGAGGCAGACGCCATGGGACCAGCTGCCAGGTCAGACATGCTGAATCTTTCCCAGTAAGCCACGACCTCATGGGGACATACAGATTATTAGAAATGGGTTAAATCAATATGTAAGAGTTAGCCAATAAGAGGCTAGATATAATGGGCCAGGCAGTGTTTAAAAGAATACAGTTTCTGTGTAATTATTTCAGGGGTAAGCTAACCAGGATCCAGGCGGGAATGCAGCCCGCTGCTCCTTCTACACATAGACGTGCCGATCCTGAGCACTCTATCATCCCTCAGAGAGAACGGGTAATTGAGAGGAAGAGGGGCTGTTTCCCCACTCTTATAATAAAACAGAGTGATGAGATCCTCCTGGCCTTCCTAAACTAACACTACTGGGCTTGTGTGACATAATTCTGCATCCTTCCCTTGATGCGGACAAGAGACAAAGCAGAAGCATTCATGCTTACACTCATGCAAGAGGAGGCGTACACTAGCACGGATACTTTGAAGCTGGGTAAATAGAAAACTCGAGGAATTCTAGCCACAAGTCAATTAGGCTGCAGCCAAATCCATAATTAGTAAGCAATTTGTTTAAATATCTTTTCTCATTTCTTCATTATATCCTCAAGTAAACTATAAAACTTCCAACAAAACCATATTTAAGTTCACTTTATTTAACACCATCTGTTTCAATATGACAACACTTAAATTTTGTGAAATTAGCATTCATGGCATTTATTGTTTTGTGGGAGGAGTTGGTTTTTTTGAGACAGGGTTTCTCTGTATCGCTGTGGAGCCTGTCCTGGCTGGTCTTGTAGACCAGGCTGGCCTCAAAGTCACAGAGATCCACTTGCCTCTATCTACTGAGTCCTGGGATTAAAGGCGTGCGCCACCACCACCAGCCAATGGTATTTATTCTTAAAACAATTTTTTAGGGGTTGAAGAGATGGCTCAGGGGTTAAAACAATTTGTTGCTCTCTCAAAGGAACTCAGGTTGGGCTCCGAACACACACACACATGGTGGCTCACAACCACCCCTAACTCTCGTTGCAGGGAATCCAAAGCCCTCTTCTGAATCCTGTCACCAGACACGCAGATGATATACAAACCTATACATAGGCAAAACACTCATACACATAATATAACATTTTAAAACACCTTTTTAACTAGTTTTTTAAGTGTGCTACATCTAGAATCTTAAGTGCCTAAACAAAAAATACAGGTGAAATTGATGTATATTTCCATAGCATGAACATATGGGGAAAACAGTGGGTTCAAAATGTTTGAGAACAAATAGATAACTCTAAGTATAAATGAGAAAAGAACGTGTGGGTTACTAACCATCTAAAAGTTAGGGTAAAGTGCTTTAGTCTTCCATTTTCACTAATAAAGTTTTATCAACTCTTGCTCGTCACTGGAAAAAGAAAAACTAGCAAGTCTACAGAAACTGAAATCACATGATCCTGGTTTCAACTAGTCTTCCATCATAAATGTAGACTGAGTAAATGTGTGTTTTTGTGAGTTTCTCAGGGTTTAGGGGCTCAGCTCAAGGAGTGGTAAAGCACTTACTCCAGGTTCTATCTACAGCACAATAAAGAGAGAAAGGAAGAAAAGAGGAAGATGGAGAAAAGGAGAGAGAGACAGAGGGAGGGACTGGGGCACAGAGGAAAGGAGGAAGGGAGGGAGGGACAGAGAAGGAAAATGGAGAGACAGAGGAAAGGACGAAGGGAGGGAGGCAATTAAAAGCATTGTCTTCAGACATTCTCATTGGTTTGCTACCATAGTGTTTCACCAGGCTCAAAAAGAATCTGTAAGGCAAGCATTAACAAAAACAAAAGCTATTAAAAACACCACAATATAGATTTTTGTGTTTAAACAAAACAATCCACATCATTAAAAACAGGTATCCAAGAGTAGTGATGAACTTCTTTTCCTTGCTAGCCATTCTCTAACGGACAGGAAAGCCATGTGAAAGGGGAGTACCACTAAATTTAGGGGCGGTCATTCAAGCTGGCACTGACACTGGGTGGGGTCTCACAGGGATGTTTACAAGGCAGTTAACAAGCTGGAGAGGCCTGGCTAAGGACAAAGCAGTCAACTTTCCCAAGTTAACTATGCAGATAGACTGAAAAGAAAACAGCACTGGGGGCAGGAGAGATGACTAAGCATTCAAAAGAATGCTTTCTGAGGACCTAAAGTATTCTTTAAAATAGCAAAGGAATAATGATTATGTATATGAAACAAGAAAAAAAACTCCAAATTAATAACAATATGCCAATCTCAAAATAGTTAGGATGAACAGAAATACATAAAGTAAAGGATCTATTTTCTCTATAAAGAGCTCCTGAGATTGAGCAGGAAACAGAATGAGGATTGGTAGGGTTGGGATGGAGAAGACAGTGAGCAAGAGACACGGAAGGTAGGTAAAAAACATAAACATGAAAATTGAGCTAGGATGACAGTGTTAAGCCATAAAACAATTTTTCTGTTTTAATGCTATAAGCAAAAAGGTTTGAAAAAACTTCTAAACAGAGAACATTATATTTCTCATCTAATACTCTAATTAAGTAAGTAAATCGAATGCAAGAGAGATGTACATATTCTTTGTTTCCTTTTACAAACACTACATAACAGCTAATGTGAACTAATGAGAATCGCTCTGAAGCTCTTAAAACACAAAAAAGGGAATTTGCAGCAGCTCGACAACCAGTCTATTTTGATATATTTTGAGATTTTAGAATGTAAATTGCTTGAAATTGGATAATTCTACTCTTACAATGACACCTATCAGCCAAGCAGAACAGAAACCACCAGAGAACACACTCTTCCCAGTGCTGTCATACCTTTGGCTAAGGCTTCTTTATATTTCTCTTTGGCAGAATTCATTTCTTTTATTAATTGTCGATAGCTGGATTTTAATTTCTCCAATTCTGTCTTTGTGACCTGTCAAGGAAATAATATGCAGAAAAACTTTTAAGTGTTTACATTTAAATGAGTCAACAGTTTAGATTCTAAAGATTAGATGATGCATATTTTATGGGCAATAGGAGACTAGTCTTTGCCGGAAAAAATAATAACAGACGATAAACTAAAACTCAGCTTTAAAATCCATGACAAATTCAATATGACATACAAACACAAACTTCCTTTAAAAGACAAATCAAGAATACCACACCACTAGGAGACTGGCAGCAACCTCCCTGATACTACAATCTTCCCTCCCCATCTTCCACAATGAACCTTGAGTCTTAGTGTTCTGCAGTATATAAGGGTGCAAATGTAGATTTATTAAGGAGAAGCAAAAAAAGCATTTCCAGGAGCGGGGTGGTCCATGTACCAATGGTCAGCCATGAAAATATACACTCAAGTAATATTATATAGAACAGTTTAGTTTATATTTGGAAGTGGGTGTGTGTGCGTGCGTGCGTGTGTGTGGTTTGAGTGTGGGTGCAAAATAACAATTAAAGAATGAAGAGACCATGAATTTGAAACTGAAAGAGAGCTGGGAAGTATATATAGGAGAGTTCAGAGAAAGGAAAGGAAAAGGAGAAATGCTGTAATCATATTATAATCTCAAAATTTAAAAAGTAGAAAAAAGAAAAAAGAATAACATAATAATCATTGCAGAGGTCCAAAAAACGTGAGCCTATTTTCGCGCTGACCAAAGGTCAGAGAGTTGGAACTTACTCCTTCAAGGTTATTGTGTTTCTACCTCAAAGGTCCCACCTAGATTTAGAACAGAGAGTTCTGCTCTCTCAAGGTTATTGTCAACAGGTGTGGCTAATATCTAGACCTTATATTTCAGGAATAGAAAAGTAGATATATTTCTACTTCAAGCAAAAGTCTATGAATCCAACTAAGTTTCTACTCCCTTATGGAGATAACATTGGATTCCACCCAGAGAGTGGTTTGCCTACAGAATGTTTTGGTCTAGAGTATGAGCTTGACTTGTTCTAGCAACAAAATGTTTAACTATAGATGTAGCCCGCAACCTTCAACTGATCTGTTCATTTCCTTATATCATGTTAATGTAATTTTTGGTCTTACTCCTACCTTTTGGGGTCAGCAACTGGAAATTAAATGCAGGTGATTTCAGTACTCACTGGAACTCCCTCCCGGTACTATTCTATATTTTCTATTTTATTATTTTCACACGTGTCTTCATATACTTTACTAATATTTCTAAATCCCCACACCTCTACCCTGGCAAGAGGTGTTTTTGTCGAGACTAGTTCCTGACAAATCATCTATAATCCAAAGGCTAAGAAATCAATTTTCATTGTGCAAAAATATGATCTATGCCTTTAAAATTAACTTTAATTTTTGGCAGCTATACATGTGACTAAAGACGTCTAGAATATACAAAGGACAGTAAAAAAACAAAACAAACAACCTATTCAATAAATGGCCTGAGGAAATGAAATGAATGGGCAGTTAGCAAAGGTGAAGTACAAATGGCCAATAAGCACAAAAACTGCTGAGTCACCAAAGAAATGCAAATCCAAACTACATGGAGGGTACTGTTCCCTGCACAGCGGCAAAACCACTGAGAGTGACTCTTTATGTTTCCTAACAAATCTCCGTTTCTTCTGGTAAAGAAATACACTGAGTTTCTACCTTGCCCCAGTCAGAAAGGCAGTCATTAAGAAAACAAGAGCAAATGATGCTTCGGATGTGGACACAGGAAACCCTTATACACTGCTGAAAAACTAAGCCACTCCAACTGCTAAGGAAACATTATGGAGGTTTCTCAAAACAATAGAAATTATCTACCATATGACCCACATATACCATTCCTGAATATTTACCCAAAGGACTCCTACTCAACATAACACAAAGATACCTGCACATTAATGTTTGCTGTGAGACAATTCATAGCAGCTAAACAGAACCACAGTAGATAAACAAAAACAAAGGAATGGGTAAGGAAATGTGGTATATATACAAAATGATATTCTTTATAGCCAGAAAGAAGGGTGAAGTCATGCTATCTACACAGGGAAACGGCTGTCAACCAGAGACAACCATATTAAGCAAATTAAGCCACATTCCAAATAATAAGCATCATGTTTTCTCACATTTGTACTTCTTAAACTTTACATAGCCATGTGAAATCACTTATTTAAAAAGTAGAAATGAAAGTAGAAATAGAATTGTCTAAAAGAAAAAAATGGAGAAAGAATATGAGAAAGAGAAAGGAGGGAAGGGAAGAATATGTTCAACATGTATATAATTTATCCATAATTTGAAAATAATAATGATAATAATAATGATAATTTTACTTCTTGTAAAAATTTAAAGGCAAACAAAAAGCATATTTATTAAGATTATTTATTTTATATGTATATGTGAATGCTTGTATGTGCGTAAGTGTACCGCACATATGCCTAGTACTTGCAGAGATCAGAAGATGGCACCAGATGGCCTAGAACTAGAGCTACAGGCAGTCATGAACTGACATGTGAGTGCTGGTAACTGAACTGAGCACTCTGGGAGAGCAGCCACAAAATGGTTTTAATTATACAAAATAACTGACTTATTAAAAACAGGAAAAAGCTAAAGGAAAAATAAGAGAATGTATTCTAAATTTCCTTTAAAACAATAAATTAATTTTCTGTATCCAGATGTATTTTCTGTGAGTAAAAAAAACTGAAAAAAGAAAATGAACTTTAAATTGTATGTTAGCAGCTCTAATTTGTTTTTGTTTGTAAGTGTTAGTACTGCTATATTCTTCATAGTTTAGCATCTCTGAGACAAGAAAGCATTCCATTTGCAGAGACAGTGACTGTTTGCCAGGCAACAGTCATCAAATGGGTCAGTTCAAGCTTGTAAGAATTGAGTTACTAATTATAATTATCTTGACTCTGTTGTCAAAATGAATTCTAATATGAGACAAAGGCAATCATGACTCCTAGTCATCTGAAAATCTTCTAATATACCTAAGACTAAAGAAATGGATAGCATCAAAAACTTGCAAAAGAGTGTATGATGTATATAAGAGAGACCTCGGAGACTTCACCAGAAACTAGAGCTGATAAACTTTCAGCAAAGTGGAAGCATAAAACATAAGACAAATATCAGCAACCTTCCTATATACCAACAACAAACATACCAAGAAAGGAATCAGTGGGAACTCCCAATATACAATACAGGAATGTAAAGGGGAGCAGCAACTATGGAAGCCAGTCCAGAGGTTTCTCAAAAAACTAAAAACATAACTATCATACAAGCTAGCTATGTCACTCCTTGCCATACTACCAAAGGACCCTATAGCCTACTACACAGGTACTTGCACATCAAGGTTTATTGCTACTTGATTAAGAACAGTTAGGAAATAACTAAGTATCTACCAACCAATGAATGGATCATGAAAAATGTGGTACGTATAAATAGAATTTATGGCACTATAAGTAAAACTAATAATAAAATTTTCAGGAAAATGAATAGAACGGGAAAGTATTATATTGAGATAACCCAGGCCCAGTACATCAAATGTTGGGTGTTATTTTTCAAGGATATCATAATTTCAATTTTTTAGATTTGTCTAATTTAGAATGTCTGAAGAGATTGGGAAGCTACATGTAGATCATGTGGAGGAGTTATTAACAGGTAGGAATAATATAATACATGAGAGATGAAAGTAAAGGGAGGAAATAGTAGGTTTAAACAAGGTTTAAGGAAGGGTTATCAACAAGGATGGGTTGGAGGAATGAAGATGACTACATGGCAGGGAAAGGGTTAACCAAAGGGCATATAAATGAATCATATGGAAACCTACTACTTTATTAGTTAAGAGAGAGAGAGAGAGAGAGAGAGAGAGAGAGAGAGAGAGAAACAGAGACAGAGACAGAGACAGAGACAGAGACAGAGAAAGATTGAATGGAAGCACTTTGCATGGGTAGATAAAGGATAGAAGCCATAGACTTTTCAACAAAATCCCAATACTGGGTATGGAATACCTTTCTACAAGTGGTTGGCCATGAAGGTATCAGAGGCCCCCAAAACAATACAGGATATTTCCATTTCTCCTAAATGGCAAAATTCTCCTGAGATGACAGCTGCAGATGATATCACTTTGGTTATGGGGCATAGGGGAACCAAGCTGGAATGAGCTGCACACTCAGACCCTGTCAGCTAGCTTTCATAGTATAAGAAGGTGCTGTGCAAGCAGCTGAGAAAGAAACACTACTGAGGGTGTAAAGCAACTGTGGACCTTACATGCAACAACACTGACCCACCAGGCAAACATCTCCACTGCTGCTCCAGTGATATGGCTGTTATGGAGATAGCCAACTCTACTCTTACAGGAGAGAGTTCATGCTTCATACTACAGACCTGATCAAAGCCTACGTGGCTGGGAAGGTCACAGACTCTAGGAGTGAGTGCTTATAAAAATAATTGTATTTACACCTGTGTACTAATGCTGCCCCAGTTTTGATCGGGGAAGCTTCTTTTGCAGTGGGCGGTAATTAAGCACAGATTCAAGGTGCTGAGAAGTGACTGCCAAGTGCTCAGCCCTCTAAGGCATGTCTCCATCCACACTTTCTGAGGTTCAAGGAACATCTCAGAAGATAGTACAGAAGAAAATGTGGGAGCCAGAGGGCGGGAGCAGGACACAAGAACTGTCCTCTGAACAAGCACGGCCACAGCACGCACCACTCCAGCAGTGTTACTTGCACGGGGCCAACACAGGACTGGACCTGTCAACGTTCAGTCATGGATGAGGAAAGGGCTCTTGGAGCCCAGTTCCTCCCAAAGGAGCTACTAGAAGTTGACAGCTGCTGGGGACTAGGAAGTCATTGTCTTCAGTGGTACAGCCGGGGTAACCAGTTCTCTCCATACCCATGTTGGTGCCCAAGTTAAACTCAAACTCGGTGGGTCAAAATCAAAAGGAACTGAGTAGAAGGTGGACTTCCTTGGAGGGGAGGACTAGGTAGGAAAGGTTGGAGAGTCTGGGGTGTTGAGTGGAACCAGACTGTATTATACACAAGCACTTAAGTCTCAAAAAATACATTCATTTAAAAAAAAACTTGCAAAAATGAGCACTAGCAATTTTCAAGTAAATGTTTAAAAGAAATTATACCCACCAATGATCTTGATGACACAGACGGCATTTTGTGCATAAATAAAAAGCAAAAATTCAACAACTAAGAGGTAAACATAAATGAATTCAAATCACTATCCTTTCAAGAAAAAAATACTGCTTAACTTTTTAATTAATTTTTTAATCAGTTCAAGAACTGATTCATTATTTTGCAAACTAAAAAATTGATTAGAAAAAAGTATTTATTTGGCTTTTCCCTATACATACTGTATTCTAGGGTATAGAAATAGTTGCAAAAAGATTCTTCTTCTTTTTTTTTTCCTTTGAGACATGATCTTTCTACATAGTTCTTGCTGCCCTAGAACTCCCTGTGTAGACCAGGCTGGCCTCGAACTCACAGAGCTCCACCTGCCCCTGCCTCCCAAGTGCTGAGATTAAAAGCATAGGTCACCACACTGCCCACCTCACTCCCCAAATTTTACTTAACAGGAAATTGTTTGTTAAATTGCATTAAGAAATAAAAGATGTAAAAGACTTTCTATTGTAAAAAGACCAATAAAATACTAGCCCTTGTGGTTGGAGAGATGGTTTAGTCAGTAAAATGCTTGTCATGAAAGCAAAACACCTGAGTTCCAATCCCAGTACCCATGTAAAAGCCAGGCATGGAGCACATGCCTGTAACTCCAGCCCTGGGAGGAGGGGCAGAGACAAAGGATTCCAGAAGTACGCAGGCTAGCTAGTGTGCCTAAATGGCAAGCCCGGGCTCACTGAAAGGCCCTGTCTCAAAAAATCACCCTGGAGAATAACTGAGGACCCCTGATATCTATCTCTAGCCTACCCAGGCACACGCGCACACATACAACATGCACACAACGTACACACACAGCACATAAACAACACACACGTTTATAAACAACACACTCATACTTGCCCTAAGCACAGAACATCAATCAGTAGTATCTAAGGCCACTAGATAAAAGAGTTAAGGGGGAAATCTGACAGATGACGCCAACGACTGCGGAACTAATTAGTAAGGTTCAATATCATAAAAAGAAAAACACGCTGATATGAAACAACAGGAAATCTACACGACATTAACAATCTATTTGACCAAACAAAGCTTCTAGGCCTAGTTAATTTCAAATTTATAGGAAAATAAGCAGATAAAAGAATGGGTTTTCTAAGGTGCTTATCAAAAACTTCATAATCGAGCTGTGTGGTAGTGCATGCCTTTAACCCCAGCACTTGGGGGCAGATGCAGACAGAGCTCTGTGAGTCCAAGGCCAGCCTGCTCTACAGAGGGAGTTCCAAACCAGCTAAGGCTACATAGTGAGACCCTATCTCAAACAAACAAACAAAAAGAATGAAAGAAAAATTCAAAATTGAAGGAATTCAATTGCATATAGCAAATTATCTAATTCTTTTAGTTAGTAAATGGTATTTTTCAAAAATAAACAGGAAGACCAAACTGCGGACTGAAACGCAATTATTCAAATACAACTCATGTCTCAGACCAGATCCTGACTAAAATAAACCAATTGAAACCACTTACTGCGCAAGTATTTAAACACTGGGTATTTAGTAATACTGACTTCTGTCATTCTTAAGTGGATTAATGAAAATGTTCTTATTTTCAAAAGGAACCCTTTCATTACCAACATACACTAAAATGTTGAGACAAAATGATACTGGGGTTTCCTTTAAATGAACCAATACTGGGAGGAAGCGTGAGACTACATAAAGCAAAAGAGGGGTAGTGACCTGGGGGACAGCTAGAGGGACCATGCGGCTCTTCTGTTTGGACAATCAAAGCTCTTCAATAAATGGTAAGAAATTACCAAGAAGAGACAAACTATGAATGCAAAAAACTAAGGAATACACTAAGTTATTACTAATACAAGGAAATACATACATATTTAATTTTTATATAGGCTAAAAGCAATTTCTTTTTATTTTGTTCAAAGTTTATTTTATTTCTCGTATGTTGAGGGTTTTGCTGCCATATCTGTATACTATGTGCTTGCAATGCTCACTGAAGCCAAAAGAGGGCGTCAGATCCCCTTGGACTGGAGTTACAGATGGTTGTGAGCTGTTAAGTGGGAATTGAACCTGGGTCCTTGGAAGGGCAACCAATGTTTTAACCGCTGAGCCATCTCTCCAGCCCTAAAAACTATTTCAGTAAACAAAAAAATACATATTCCAAGTTACTACAAGATCTCTGAGACAGAGCATAATGGTTGGTATGTTTTCTCTGTGTTGGTAGTGGAATGATATCTTACAATCAGCAATATTCTGTACACAATAAAGTATTACTAAACACATCAAACATTTCTTGTCAGGAAATGACAATTTTAAGGCCAAACGGGACAAAATATTAACATAAGTTCTAAACGAAACTCATGAGAACACCAACTAGAGCTGGACCAACCTTGATCATCTCCGCCTCTATCTGCTGGTGAATGCCTACGTAGCTCTTCTTCACCTGCTGCTTGTCCTTGATCATCATGGTGAGCCGGTGCAAGGGCCCAGAGTTCAGATCCTCGGCGTGGGTCTTCATTATCCTACTAAGCTGCTCCGTCTGCTGAATCATCAGTAGCCAAGACTTTAAAAATAATAAAGATAATTAGAAGCTTCCACTTAAGTATGATTTAAATGTTCAAAAGTTATAAATGTTCACTTTATAACAGCCTTTACATTATAAACAGCAGGTTTCTGTAAAACTGCACAATGAACTAGGATCTGTATTCAACATCTTCAAGAACACATGCTTCAGTTGTCAATGAGAGCCTATGCAGAATACCGCAATGTACATGAAACAGGATATATGGCCTATGAACTCATCATTTTTCCTTCCAAATATGAAAATATGGCAGCTAACCTGCTCTTTAGATACCACAGAATAGTTTAAAACTCAAGTACCACTTCCTTTGAGATCTAAAACTTAACAACGTGCACATGGTAGCTCATGTCTATAATCTCAGTACAGAAAGGAGAAGAACATGAACTATCACAGGGTTGAGGCCAACATGAACTACAAAATGAGTTCGCCAGCTGTGAATACACTGTGGAATCCTGACTCAAAACTAACAAAAAACTGATGTAATCAATTCATTAACATCTCTTTTAATTAGTTACTTTTAACTGAATACTTAATTAAATATTTAAGTATTAAAACCCATAGAACAGAACATAAATACTGTCTTAAAACATAAACAGCAATAATAACTTGCATAATTATCTTTTTATCTGGCATTTTAATCCTAAAAACATATTGAGAAAAGGCATGTGGCATGTATAGTAAATTAAGGTAATAGTAATTAAATAAATAAGCTAGGCGCAAGAAGTCGATGTTCTTGTTCTGCCTTCCAAAAGCAAAAATATTCTCTAAAGCACTGTAAACATCTTAAAATTTTTGTGAGTCTACATATTAGTGCTGGCAGCCTAGGGGGAGCCATCTTGAAGCCAGTATTAAAGACTACACAACTAGGTCAGGTTGCCACACGTGCCTATGGAGGTGCATCCTGTGTTGCCCAATACCCCACTGCACACTGCACACCTCACACGGTCCTCAACACCTCCTAATACCTCACTGCACACTGCACACCTCACACGGTCCTCAACATCTCCTAATACCCCACTGTACACTGCACACTGCCCACCTTACAAGACCCTCAACACCTCCTAATACCCCACTGTACACTGCACACTGCACACTGTCCACCTTACAAGGCCCTCAACACCTCCTAATACCCTACTGCACTGCCCACCTCACATAGGGAGTGGCACTATTAGGAGGTGTGTCTTTGCTGCAGTAGGTGTGGCACTGGAGGAAGAGTGTCACTGTGGGGTGGGCTTTGAGGTCTCCTATGCTTAAGCTAGACCGAGTTCAGTTCATTTCTTGTTATCTGTTGATCAAGATGTAGAACTCTCAGCTTCTCCAGCACCACGGTCATGGTGTCTTTTTATATCAATAGAAACCCTAAGACAGGAGGGAAAAAAGAAGGAAAGAAAGGGGAGGGGAAGTAAAGAAAAGAAGAAAAGTTCTATCAAATAAACGCTGTTTTCTTCTTTCAAGTCCTGTGCAGCACACAAGAGGAAAAAAAAACAAAAAACAAAAACCTGATGGCCTCTATTACATCTATCCAACCTCACTCCTTCTAAAGCCAGCCTCTGTGGTCCGACTCTCAGCATCTCACACTGTGGATCAGGCCCCATATGGAGTGCTGTAACTGAATGTGGGGTGTGGGTGTGTGGGTGTGTGTGTGTGCGCGCACACACACACACACACACACACACACACACCAGCTACTTTGTAGCATGATTACAACCAAGTGAAGAAGTCTTTCTAGGTCAATTCATGTCATTCTTGACATGGCATGCTTTGCTACAAAGCTGCAGAGGTGAAAATCAAAGAGACTTCTCACTATAGTTTTGTTTTAAACTAACTAAAATAATGGTAACCCTTTAGAATCTCCATTAAAGGAGGAATTAAGAAAGAAAACATCTTACGGAAGCAATCTAAACCCAACACTGGATAACTGAGAACCAGACCAAGTTAAGATAGAGATACTGATAGCACACATTCCTGTGCTCCAGAAAAACAAAATACTAACCTGAGATTTTTTTAATTTTATAACATCATTCAGAATTTGCAATAATATGGTTAAAATACTCACATAATACTACTTTTACTTGGACACTGTGATTTTAAAGTATTTATGTACTTTTTATTTTCTTATTTTGTAAAAATAAGATTTACCTAAAAATGAATGTACCACTTTTAAATTACAGTTTAAAAATGATTCCATTTAGAAAATTTTCCTTCTCCTCAACTATCAAAAAGAGGTTAGCTGCATGTACTAAATACAATCCCAGCGGTATAAAATAATCAATATAAATGAGAAAATGACAGTTTTGTGCTTTGGAAACCCACAGAGGTCAACAGTATCAATTATCCTGAAATGACAATATAATACTTAAAAAGTAAACTACATGCCCAGCTTATTGAAAACAAAAACTACACACAGGAGAAAACGTACTCCTTTGGGGGCTAGAGATAGCTCAGCGGATGGGAGCACTGGCTGTTCTTCCAGAGGACCCGGGCTTGATTCCCAGCACCTACATTATGGCTCACAGCCGTCAGTAATTCAGGTCCACGCAATCTCTAGCCAGTTTCAGGGGAGCTCCGCCCTCTTCTGGCAGCCATGAACACTGCATACATATGGTGCAAAAAAAATACAAGCAGCTAGAACACCCATGCACATAATTTTCTTTTAATTTTTGAAGAAAATGTACACCTGTGAGAAAAGCACATGTCCTTTCTCGCCCTCACCTTTGAACGAGCAGACTTGTGGTGAGAGGAATCAGTTTCCAACACAGGCAGTAATGTAAGTGTTATTATACCAAAAGTATGTATTCTAAGACACTGAGTCAAAGAACCAGCTACTCCTGGGCCTATAATTACAGCACGGCATTGGAAACAGTCACCAAGATGACTCAAGCTTGAAAAATACCTAAATAATAGCTGTCGGAAACAGCTTTGTGCTATAGATTATATTACCTCCAAGTACTTGCTTGCTTTCCTCTTGGTTGAATTTTTTTCAAAAATTCAACATTAAAATTCCATGAAGAATGCATAGTTTCTGCACTACACAATAACTCAAAATAAACGATCCTCTGAAGCAACAGTTTTTATTTAAGCTTGCCTGTTATGTAAGGAAAATTCTGGAGTCTCTGAGTCCTTAGGGGATACAAAAAGCCAGAAAGCAACTCATTAAATTTCCCTAAAACAGAGTTTTCAAAGATTCAACTCCAAGTACAAAGGAATCTTTAGATGTGCCCCACTCATAAAAACCTTTCTGCATTTTCTTTAAATATTGGTCCGCCTGCTCCAAATGGTCTCTAGCCTGGCTATAAACAAAACTAACTGAGCCTTTTGGAAACATCAGTTTGGGGAGTCTATGACCAGAATTCAGCATGCTTCTGAGACCTCTGTCATGGGGTCAAACCTCCCTGAGTAATTCCACCGTACAAGTCCTGTTGTAACAAAACATTTCTGTCACTAACAATCTCTTCATTGTACAAAAGTAAACACTAAAAGTCACAGGGTTTACAGATGTGTTACAAGGATAATATTCAAAACATTAATCAAAAATGCATTTAAAAATACAGCAACTTCATACAGATTCACATATATTAAGGGATTAAGAAATATACTACAATAAACATTGCACTTTCTCTTGAAAAGACTAGAAATATACTGGTGAAAGTGGGTTTTAGAAGGATTATTCCCATGAGTTCCTGGACGTGGTAGAAAAGATTATCTTATGAGAAAAGCAAGCTGCAGTACTACATGCAGACAAGCTTGGCTCATATTAAAAGAGCAAACAACGGCAGCCAGCAAAGGATTGTAGTGCTTGTCTGAAATGTGTCCTAAGCAACTTGGTTCAACTGGGTACCATTCATAAATTAACCTAGTGCTTCCTCCACTTCTACACATTAGGAAAATACTCATGAGGTTCAACTTGTGCCTTAATATATCACTTCAGTTATAACAAATTCACATTTCAAATCAAATGGTATATAAGAACTCTATCTCCTGAGAATTACAATATAAATTATATACTATTATATATAACCAATATATTACATACACAATGTTTGTATCATGTGGCTACTATTAACTCTAGATCATCAAAAAATTTTAGGGTAGTATATGAGTACTGCTAATATTTCTATCTACTTTGTGTTAAAGAGATTAAGTCAATATCTCCCTTCAACTAAATTGTATTGAGGATTATCTATGTCATATAATAGATAGAAACAGAGTTGAACAATACTACACAGCTGGAATTTTAATGATCAACAAAACACAAAGTAAAAATGACCTTCTGTATAGAGTAAAGCAAAAGAAGTAAAATAGTTACAGTAGCTGGAGAGACTGATCAGTGGTTAAGTCTTCGCTACTCTTGCAGAACACCAAAGTTTGGCTGCCAGCACCTACACTAAATGGCTCACAAATACCTGTAACTCCAGCTCCAAAGGACCTACCTCCCCCTTCTGGACTCTGTGGGTACCTGCATACAATGTGCACATATATACACACATCCACGAGACACACACATACATATGCACATAAATAAAAATAAATATATTTCTAAAAAATAAAATAGCGGCCAGGCGGTGGTGGCACACATCCTTAATCCCAGCACTCGAGAGGCAGAGGTAGGCAGATCTCTGTGAATTCAAGGCCAGCCTGGTCTCCAGAGTGAATTCCAGGACAGGCTCCAAAACTACAAAAATAAAAAATAAAAAAATAAAATAAAATAAAATAGCTATTAAACACATGGAAAAGGTAGTTAATTACTCTTTTAGAGAAATACATGATAAAACTGTAGTATATTTCATTTAGTATTTTATTTCCTGTTTATGTTTTAAACTAAAGTTTACTGAAAAAACAAAAACTAAATGAAATGACTGATTCCAGACTTAATTTTGGGTCAAGGTAAAAAAAGCAACATTTTTCAGAAAAGGCCATTACTGGAACAGTGGACAAGAGCTGGAGACTTGGGAGATGGCTCAACGAATAAATACTTATCACACAGACATGAAGACAACTGGAATTCAGATTCCCAGAGCCCACATAAAGCCAGGCAGCTGTAGATTCTGGCCTGTATAGCCAACTCTAGTTAGAAACAGGACTGCTGGGAAAAGCTGGCTATTCAGACCAGGTCGGGGTGTCATGTTTGTTATTGAAGGGGCTATGTGGTGGGTCGGAGGTCAACCAATAGGAGTTGCTTCTCTCCTTTCTACCTCGCTTCTGCCATGCTCCAGGCCAGGCTGTTTGCCTCCAGGTGACTATCATGCCTCTGCCTCCCATCTCACTGTGGATTATAGCTGCACATGACCTCACTCAGCTTTCCACAGGGCTTCCAGGATGGAAGTCACATTGTTAGACTGCATAGCAAGAGCTTTTAACCACTGAGCCATCTCACCAGCCAGAAAATTTATTTTTAACGATATTTAAACAGTAACATGTATTATGACTAAACTATTCTAATTATATAGCAGATACATTCTTAGAAAACACAAGCACAAATATTTAGGAACAAAGGGACATAACGCACCCTTAAGTATCTCATAAATTGTTACACTTTCTGTGACAGGAGAGAAATGTGTATTAATTTATCCACTTACCTAAAATGATAGCTAGACAAACATATATAAAATAAGCACTCAAGTGACACTAGACAGCAGTTAAAAAAAAAAGTGATTCCTCAGAGACTATAAATCATGATCTAAGCCCTAACATTACTAAGGCTGACTTGATTTAAAAAAAAAAAAAAAAAAGTTTAGGTCACAAGTAAGCAAAACCCCAGTAATGTCCAGTTGAGAAGAGTGATTTCAGAACACAAAGGGGCAAAAAAAAAAAAACAAAAACAAAAACAAAAAACCTACAGATTAGCAGAACTCATGGTTGCCTAGAGAAAGAACACAGACAAAACATTATAAGAGAGAGCTGGACACAGAGAGAAAACTCTGGAGACCTACACAGACTCTTCCTCAATAACAGGTGAGTACTGGACAGCTTGAATGTGTGAAAAACCACTAAGACCTAAAAAGCAACCACCCCAAAAAAAAGAAACCAGTTGAGAACTTACTGGGTCACAACTCACGATAGTGTCTCAAAATCAGAATTTATGTTTTTATAATAAATACACACGCTTTTGTATTAAGAATGATCTTGCTATGTAGAGAAGATAAAGTGATCAGAAATCAAATCAATCACAGCTGGACCTAACAAATGTGAAAACAAGAAACCAGAGGATCACACTGTCTGCAAGTGGTTCAGTTGCATCCCAAAACAAAGCTCAAAAATATGTAGGGACAACAAACACATCTAACAAGATAAAAAGTACTGGCCGTGATGACTGGAAGCAATTCAAGAATTATTAGACAAACAATATAGGAAAGTGTCACTAAAATGAGAAAAGCTAAGCCAGAGGCTGGGGTTACAGACAGCACAATGGCAGCAGGCTTGCCTAGCACACACAAAGCCCCAGGTCTGAACCCCAGCACTGTGTGAGGGAGGGGAGAACAGAAACAACACAAAGCGGCCCACATGATAGAACAGCAGGATAACCAGACAGCTACCATGACTACATCCTGTCCATCAAGGAAACTAGAAGAAACAAATGTACTGAGTAGAAACATGGAGACACAAAGAAGATTGACTGAAAAAGATACTTAGGATTTACTCATTATTAACATGGGACCTACACATAATCATCAGAGAATTCAGAGCCATGGTGAGCAATCCCATTTGTTTTTTTAATTCCCTCTGAGTGTAATTTTGTGACTGGTGAGTGACAGACATTTGCTTTCATTCTTCAGCACGGTGGCTATGCAGTTTTCCCGTAACTGTAACTTACGAGACTGGCCTTTTCCTACTGTGTATTCATAGTGTCTTGGTTGAGAGTCACTGGGTCATGAACCATTCCTTTATCTTTTTTGTTCTTCCTAAAACTACCTCTTGTCTTCATCTCATGATTGTATGTTTTGTCACCTAATTGGAGAAACTGTAGCGATCAAACGTAATGTATTAGCTTCCCAAGTACTGTCTACTGCAGACTTCAAAAAGTTGGAAAAAATGTCTTAGAACTTTGAATGTTTTCATCAGAAAGAAATACATGATTGGAGAAACAGAGTTTTTAATAATATTTTTATTAATTCCTTGAGAATGTCATACCATGTACTGTGATCATATTTAGCCCCCAAATCTTCTCAATGACCATCTCAGGTGTCACCTCCCCACCCACCCAACTTATTTTTTTTAACTGAAGTCCAGTTTATGTTCCCCACCTACCCTAAGGAGTGGGACCTGCCTGCAATGTGATCTACTACCTACCAGAGATCATACAACTTAAGAAAAGTAACTAGTTCAATCTATTTAAATATTATTAAACATTACACAATGTACAAAAGGTCTCAAAACATTACTCAGTACTACATGAATATTCATCCACTAAAAATAAATTTAAGGCTGGGCATGATGGTTTCCTTTAATCTCAGAAGTTGGGAGGCAGAAGCCAAGTATATCTCTTGTGAGTTTAAGGCCAGCCTGGTCTACATAGTGAGTTTCAGGACAGCCAGGGCTATGTAGAGAGACCCTGCCTCAAAAAACACAAAAATTAATTAAGTTTAATTTGAGAAAAAAAATCAATTAAAGGGGATAAATAAATTAAAAAATAAAGGTGGAACAAAGAGAAAGTGAATGTTAAAATAGTAAACTGAACTATATTTAATAATATCAAATAATCACATTAAAATATATCGTAAACTAAAAGAATATTAAAGTGAGCACATAAACATTTACAGGAGACAGGAACTGGGGAGACCCCTCAGTGAGTAAATGTGGTGGCTATGCAAACCTGAAAGTCTGATACAAACCCCTACACCCACATAAAAAAGCCAGACATGACCACATGTGCCTACAATCCCAGTGTTTTAAGGCAGCAGTAGGTGGATCCCAGGACTTTGCTGCCCAGACAGTCTAGCGCCAGGCTAGGCCCCAACCTAAACAAGTCCCTAACTCAAGGGACTTGTCTCCACTTCGGTGGAAAGCCGCAGAAGACAGCCAGTGTCCTCCTCCAGTCTCCAAATGCAGTGCTCAGGTGTGTGCATTTACACACACACATATCTCCACATACATGCAAACTTCGTATTTGTAACATTTAGAGGAAGCAGATAAATCAGCATTAAGAGAAACTTTAGAACACAAATTGACATGGGTATACTTGTTCTATAGTATGATTCATTTGTTCCGAGGACAACTATGTTGCTATACAGAACAAGTAAAATCATTCTTACCTTGGACACATTACTGACATAATTCACCTGCACAGTACTTTCTTTATCAACTTGATTACAAAGATTCTGTAAAGTATATGCATATTCCTTATCGCTTTTTATTCTCAGAGCCATAAATTTCTTCACTGTTTCCAGCAACCGTAATTCCCAGTCTTGCAACTTTAACACAGCTTCCTGTGAGTTCCTCAGGTCACTCCCAAATCCCATTTTGTAAGGTACTGCTTGTCCTCTATACCGCACAAGTGGGCCTGCTAGTCAGCACATATCTGTGGGCATAAACATAAGAAGTCTCAGTTAGAAGGAAATTAGTCCACAGAGCAAAAGTATGGTCTATTGTTTTAATTTAAGAGTTTTAAGAAAAATGACAATTACATGTCTTCTCCCAAAGGTCAGGAAGAAATCAAGGATGTATACTGTATTGTTGCTGTACTGAAGGTTCCGGGTACTATAATGACACCGTAAAATAAATGACAACTAGGAAAGGGGCTGAAGAGATGATACAGCACTTAGGTCCACTGTTCTTCCAGAGGACCCGAGTCCAGTTCTCAACAACAGCTCTCATAACAGTCTACACTACAACTCAGGGGACCCGACACCTCCGACTCCTCAGGTAACTGCACTCACATGCACACACCCACACGTAGGAACACACATATGCACAAAACAAAAATTAAAAATGATGAGACTAGACAAGGAAGAAGTGAAGTGGTTTCCACTTGCAGATGGCACCACTGCACACACAGAGAGAGTCTGGTATGTTACCAACCATGACTGATGGAGAGGATGCCGATGCCTCCTCCCCAGCAGATGACCTATTCAGGAGGCGGTGGAGACTCTAGAGTGGAGCCTCAGTAGGCAGCGAGGTCACTGAAAGGCGATCCTTACTGCTTTTTCCTGGTTCTGTTCTTTCCCTCTAATTCCCGGTTTCCCAGGTGAGCAGCTTCTACATACACGCCTGCTACCATGGTATACTCCACACCAAAAGCTCAGAAACAGTCAAAGGACCATGGAAGGAAATCCATGAAACTGAGTAAACCCGCTTCACTTACATGGCTTTTCTCACATGTTTGATCATGCAACATGGCACTCACTAACATACACCATGCAAGGCCAGAGCTCAATCTATGAGCAAAAATCAACCAGAAAATTAAATTAAAACTAAATTCCAATGCTGGGCGGTGGTAGTGCATGCCACTAATCCCAGCACTTGGGAGGCAGAGGCAGGCAGATTTCTATGAGTTTGAGGTCAGCCTGGTCTACAGAGTGAGTTCCAGGATAGCCAGGGCAACACAGAAACCCTGTCTCAAAAGAAAAAAAAAATGGGAACAAATCTTTTTGATTGCAAACTTGTGTCCTTCAAAATAAAAAGCTGATATAAATGAGCTCCTGTAAGGTTCAAAGGCGAAAGAATTAAAGTGTTAACAAAGCAAGAGACTCCAGTTTGATCTATACATTTGACATAAGCTATACTGAAAACATCCTGTAGGTGAAATAAATTAAGATACAAAAGACCACATATTGTATAATTCTATTTACATGGCATGTGTAAAACAGGCCAACTAGAGATATAAAATAGATGTGGGGCTGTCTAGGGCTAGTGAATGTGGAGAGAAACGGAGGTTGATACCAGAGAGGTACAGATTTCTTTCTGTGTGATCAAAGTGCTCTAAACTCGATGGTGATGACAGCCAGCTAAAAACAACTCAGCTACACACTTCCACCAGGTGAATTCTTCAGTATGTGAGGGCTATGTTTTAGGTATGCTTGATGCATCTCAAGGCCGGATGTGTTGGAAGTTAATCTCCAAGGAGAGGTAATAAAAGGTGGAAAATTAATCCCACTGTGGTACTTATCAGGAGGGCCTCTGGGAGATGATCAGGATGAAGTTATTAGCATAGAGCCTAGTGACTGAATCCTGATAGCAACAGCTCTACAAGATGGAAAGAACCCAGAAATTGTTCTTTGCCTGCCTCTCTCTCCTCACTCCTCTCCCCTCTTTCTCTCTTCACCCCCCACACACACCCTTACTCCTTGAAATAGTCTTGGGTCTCTGGCAGTAAGGTCACCCCAGATGTGATTCACTGACCTTGCACCTTCACACCCTAAGCCCAAATGAACCCATCTTATTTATAAAGTTATTCTGTTCATATTACAGTGCAATTGGTGATAGAAAATGGACTAGAACTCAAACAGTAACTCAACACAGTTATTTAAAACTCACTAAGACATAAGATAAGGTATAGGTCAGCTATCACAAACCTCCCTAGGGTACTCTCCTTGTTTATTGTAAACCCTAAAAACTACTGTAAAATTTATTTTGCCCTCCAGTTCGTCTCTCCAGCAGTGACTCTTCCCAACAGGCAGAAGAAATGTGAACCACGCCTTCCCTTTCCAGCTCTGGATCGTCAGCTGTTTTGTTGCTAGGGTAGTGGCTCTTCGCTCATTTGTGTGGTGCCTGAAATTGAACCCCAGGCCTCACATATGCTAGGCAAGGGCTCTCTACCACGGAGCTACAGTCCCAACCACAGAATTCTGTTTCCAGTTAAGGACACTGACACCATCGGAACTACACAGATACAAAAAGAGGTTTCTCTCTCTAACTTCAATTGCTTCATCTAAAGACATGTCAAAAATTATTGTTCTCCAAGTAGAAAATAACTTACAATTGTTCCCCAACTGAAAAATGTTCAATTGTATTAACTATAAAGTAATTAGAAAAAATATTTATGAATTATTAGAAACTCCTTGCTAAAATTTCCAATGCAGCAACCAAGACTGAGTGGCCCTTAGCTGAGATGTAGCTACAGAGGGACAAACTTATCCACCTGAGTGCCAAACAGGATGATTCCAGGCTTCTGGCCCCAGACATCAGGTTTAAAACAATGGCTTTGGGCCTGGGTTTGGCTCAGAGATAGAGCATTTTCTAGTATGCAAAGCGCAGCTCAATCCCCAGGGCCACAGTGAAAATTCAATCATTTGTGGGGCGCAAAAACTGACAATGATTTTTTTGTTGCTGCCGTTGCTGTTTTGAACTGTAGCTGGTGAAAACATACTCCCCACCCCATGTTCTAAAAATGTCTAAGGATAAAGACATTTTTGAAGGAAGAAATGTTGAGAATATTTTAATTTCTAAAAAAATACACTAATCTTAAAACTGTAATTAGATTTAGTCCTTACGTGGCATAAATACCAGCTCCGCTTCTAAATACATCTTGATAAGCATTTTATTTCTGCTATCAGAAGCTTCAAAAAATTATGTAGAGCTCAGAAAAAATTAAACAGAATCTGGCATAATCTGGGAAATGTTCCTGCCTATGTTAAGAGCTTATTTATGTTTATTAATATTCTAGGTCAGAATATATATATATATATATATATATATATACTGTGCATGCTAGGCTATATGTATGTATATTTATATATATATATACACACACCTCTCTTCAGGAAAAAATGGAATAAAAATATTTTTAAAATAAGTCAAGTCCATAATAAATTAACTGTCTAACTGTTGGACTGTATGACATAGCAAATGCTTAAGGAATTAACTAACAGACCAATAAACTACATATAACTACCCTATTAATGACAAATCAGATACATATATATATGAACATATATATATGATACATATATATGTGATACATATATATACGATACATATATATATATATATGACTAGTGTTTGCATTAATATGAAACTACAGTACCTGAAATAGTCACCAGTGGGCAGTAATTAAGTAGAGTGCAAACCAGCCCATAGTTCACCTTTTCTACCAGGAATGGCCAAGTCAAGCAGAGGAATCAGCTAGAGAGACCCTGTCATGGCTAGCCATCCATTCAGTAATGTGATAGTACATGCTTATGGAAACTTCTTTTACATTCTGACACTGAAACTTCTGCTGGGCTCACAGCCAAGGTCATAATATTCACTAAGATCACATAGACTTAGCCTGATGTCCTACTGTGTGCTCACCCTGTTCGTTTAACCTGCTTTGTGAGAATAATGTAACCTCACTAGCTTCAATTTCCTATGCAATCTACTTTTACAACCTAAACTAATGCATAGCTGTAATCTTAAATTATGTATTCTTCCATGCACCTGACCAAGATTAATGCATGTGTGTATGTATATGTATGGGGGTTTTTTGTAATGTGTGTGTGTGTGTGTATGTGTGTAAGTTTATTTCTAAAAAACAATCTTTTCTCATTTTACATACCTATCCCAGGTCCCACTCCCTCCCCTGCTCTCACCCCACCCTCCCCCCCATTCTACCCCCATCCACCACTCCTCAGAAAGGGTAAGGCTTCCTAGGGGGAGACAACAAAGTCTGACATTTCCCTTCAAGCAAGACTAAGGCCCTCCTCCCACCATATCTATGCTGAACAAGGGATCCCTGCAAAGAGAATGCGTTTCTAGATGCCAGTTCAAGCACTAAGGATAAATCCTGGTCCCAGTGCCAGTGGCCCCAAAGACTGCCCAAGCCTCACAACTGTCCCCACATAGTGGGCCTCATTTGGTCCTATACAGGTTCCCCTGCTACCAGTCCAGAGTCAGTGAGCTCTCGCTAGCTCAGATCAGCTGTTTCTGTGGGAAACCCCATTACAGTCATGACCCCTTTGCTCATATTATCACTTCTCCCTCTCTTGTATTGGTCTCCAGCTCAGGCCAGAGCTTAGCTGTGGCTGTCTGCATCTGCTTCCATCAGTGGCTAGATGAAGGGTTCTATGATGACATTTAAGGTAGTCATCAATATGATTACAGGGGAAGGCCAGTTCAGGTACCCTCTCCACTATTTCTTAGGGTCTTAGCTGGTATCATCCTTGTGGATTCCTGAGAATTTCCCTAGTGCCAGGTTTCTTGTTAGCACCATAATGGCTCTCTCAGTCAAGAAATCTCTTTTCTTATTCTCCCTCTCTGTCCTTCCCCCATCTCAACCATTCTGTTCCCTTATGTTCCCCTCCTCCTTACCCTTCTCTCCTCCACTCCCAATTTTCTCAGGAGATCTTGTCTAATTCCCCTTCCCAGGGGGATCCATGTGTGTCTCTCTTGTGGACCACAGACTGGCTATCCTTTGTTTTACGTCTAATACCATGTGTGTCTATCTGGGTCTGAGTTACCTGACTCAGGACGGTTTCTTTTAGTTCCATCCAATTGCATGCAAATTTCAAGATGTCGTTGTTTTCTACTGCTGTGTAAATGTACCACATTTTCTTTATCCATTCTTCAGTCAAGGGGCACCTGGGTTGTTTCCAGGTTCTGCTATGAACACAAGTGAGCAAATGTCCTTGGTATGAGTGTGCATCTTTTGGGTATATGCCCAGGATTAGTATTGCTGGGTCTTGAGGGAGACTGGTTAAGGCAATCATTTGCTAAAAACAGCCCATAGCTGGGAACCAAACATATACAACAAATATCCACCATAAATGTTGGAAACAGTCTATGGATATTGTTTGGTAACCCTGTGCTTACAATAACGCCTGTTTTCTGACTCAGTTGGGGTCAGTAACTTCATTGCTTGCAAAACTGTTAAGAATTTCTGTACAGGACCCACATTCCTTTCCCATGCGATGCTTCCTGTGCTGCTCAATAAAGACAGAACAAAGCTCTTCCTTAGGAACGGGTCCTATACAAATGTCAAATACAAACTACAGACAGATGAAAGACACTGGGAGAGGACTAGAGAATTCAAACCTGAGTTCACTCCGGGGTCAAATTAAAATAGGGGAATGACTAAGTGATCTTCCCTTGCTGTGACACCAGCACATCTGGGGCCTCTGAGGGTATCTTTAGTGTGTCTGACTGACACACAGGAACTTTCGTACTCTCAGGCCTGAGGGACTCCTTCCTCGTTCAGAGAAACCAGAACAGGCAGGCAGGACAGGAAGGAAGGACCTAGCTTTTGCACAAAGTACAATCCAAGAACCCACATGTCTTCCCCATCCTGAAGACATCAGGCAAGCAGAATGTGGTAAGAAAATGCCAGCACATCCTTCCCCTACAACAGACATCCATGACTTGACCTAAGAAAGAAAATTCTACCTTCTCAGGTAGCACAAGTAGGAACCACCAGGAACCCACGAGTTACCAAATAAATCAAGGAAAGAGAAATAACAGTGTAAAAAAATTAAACCATCTCTGGAATAGGGTCCCATAAAAGCAGACTAAGATCTGCATGCTAAAAAACTAAACCAGGTAACTACTTATGAAAGTAAGAGATTACAGTGGTCCCAAGTCTAACATAGCACATGAATTACACAGGGTTCAATCAAAAAATACACCGAAAACCCCACAATTTCAATGGGAAAGGATAAGTAATACTAGTACCAAGACAAATAGGGCACCAGCATAACAAGTTAAGGATTTTAAAGCAGCTACAGTAAAAACACTTAGCAACAAAATATAAACTCTCTTGAAACAACTGTAAAAATACAAGACTTAACCAAGTTAGACAAGCTGTAAGAATAATCAGATAGAAATTATAATAGGAAAACATGCAAATTTAAAACGTCCTCACTCTGATGCACAGTACACTGGAGATGACAGAAGCCACTATCGATGAGTATTAGGACAGAACAGAGTCCACCCATCCAGACTAACAGAGAAAACGGTAAAAAACAGAGACCTAGCAACACTCACAAAAAATACAACTCTTCCTTCATCAGAGAGCAAGGAGAAAATGAAACAATACTGTAGAAAATTCAGCCAAACCTGCTTAAACACACATACGCACAAACACACACACACACACACACACACACACACACACACACACACACACAGAGAGAGAGGCCTGCTCGCATAAACTATATAGGACGGAAGCCAAAACTGCATGGTATTGATGTCAGGGGCAGACAATAATGGAACAAAATACAACACCTCAAAATAGACTCAACTATGATTAACAGACTTCTGACAGGGTTAAATGAGAAATCACTGGCCTTCTCAGCTCTAACCCAACACCTTATTAAAGAACTAAAAGCAATCATGGACTTAAGTGATTAAGTATAAACAGATTGACTGATAAATTTCAGATTAATAGAAAAAAATGAAAAGAAATCTTCAGGATCTAAAGAAAGAGAAAATACTTAGGTATGAGACCAAATCCACAATCCAAAAGAAGAAAATATCTAAAAGTAACATTTTTTACTTTGTGAAAGCCCAAGTAACCCGAAGAAAACACAGCTTCTGAAGGAGATAAGAGAAACTGGAACCAGTGGCCCATCCTATAAAGAAAAAGGTTACTGAGAAAGTTAAAAACGCCTCTTAGATCCGTAAAAGAAATGACGTCACCATGCATACTACATCCCCTTGACTGTAGAGACAGACAAGTTAAAAAACGCCTTCTCCTACAAGAGCAGATTCCCACAAGTAGGCTGTGCGAGTGAGGAACTGCTAACATGTGAGAAGGAGAGCCTAGTGTACACATGACATCTCCCTATTGTTATTTCTCATGACTTAAACGTAATTCATACACATATACAATATATATGCAAATATATGTATATGCAAGCCACAACAACTGGTGAAAAACGAGGCCATGAATTTTAAGGAAAGCAGGGAAAGGATATGAGAGGGCTTAAAGGGAAAAATGCTGCAATTAAATCATAATCTCACAAATTAAAAAGTAATTGATAATTACTTTTACATCAATAAAAAATTTAAATTTTCAAAATGCCCAGCCTTTAACATTAGGTATGGAGGTACACCCCGATAATACTAGCACTGGAGACAGAGTTAGCAGCAGCCAAAAAAAAAGAAAAAAAGAAAAAGAAAAACCCTCAAACTATAGTTCATAATAAGGGGCGGGGAGCTTACAAAGTCATCCATATTGTTCTAGAAGTAATACAAGGTATGGGAAAAATTGTATTATCAATAATTACAGAGTGGGGTGTATACAGTAACTGAAATATAAGTTAGAAACAAGCAGGAAAATTCTCTCTTCTGTACCCACTATCTCCCTCACTTAGGAAAGTGACTTGTACATAGGAGGCAAGAGAAATCTATAAAATGAATTAACTGGTTGAATCTACACAGCACTGCACCAGCATCTCCAGTGCCCAGAAATCTGTACTTTTTATTACTTACTTTTCTCAACATTGCAAACAAACGCCTGACAAAAGCGATTTAAGGCAGTAAGGTTTATTTGGCTGCAGTTCAGAAGAATGCAGTCCATCTTGGTGGGAACGGCAAAGCAGCAAGAGCAGCTCCATGTGTGGTGCCGACCAGGAAGCAGACAGGAACGCCAGTGCTCAGATGGCTCCTTCCCTGCTCATTTTTACTCAGCTCAGGACCTCCTCCCATGCAGTAGTGTTGTTCACATTCACCATATGTCTTCCTTAACTTAAACCTCACTGGGAACTCCCTCAAAGACATACCCAGAGCTGACTCTACTGAGTGAGTCAAATCAGTAAGATTACAATGAAGACTAACCATCACACAGTAATAACTGGCATTAATCTTAGTAGCATTTATAATGTTAGGTATTAGGTATTAATTTATAACCACGCCCTACAGGTTGAAATGTCTTTTTTGCCTGGTAATCAATACAATTTCCATCTTCCATAACAGTCACACAATTTTAAAACTTACTTAAGGTGCTAGCTAGCTTTAATTGTCAATTGGACAAAGCCAAAAGTCACATGAAAAGGGAGTCTCACTGAGGAATTGCCTGGGTCAGATTTGCTTATAAACAGCATATGTGCGGGAGATTTTCTTGGTTGTCAGCTGATGTGGGAGGGCCATCACTGTGGGAGCACCACACCCTGGGCAGGTACAAGAAAGCTAGTGAAGCAAGCCAGCAATGTTGCTCCGTGGCTTCTGCTTGAGTTCCTGCGCTGACTTCTCTCTATGGGCCTGTAAGCCTATAAGCTGAAATAAATTCTTTTCCTCCTACAAGTTCTTCTGGTCATGGTGTTTATCACAGCAACAGGAGGAAACCAGAACATCTGGGTTCCTAAAATCTCCCCTGATCTGTCACACCTCTGTGGCCTTGGAGATGTCGTTCCCCCAATCTAAATGTCTTTCTATTCACATCTACCTGGAAAGTCTTCAGCAACCAAATCCGAAAGCTGTATTCTCTGGGATGTCTGCCCAGCCAACACTGAGCAGCCCGTCTTTAGAACAGGAACTGGGCGGGGCTATCTTTAGCAGAGCTCATACTACAGCAAGCTTTAACTCTTTATCCAGTCTATGTCTTCCATTAAACTGTATACTATCTCAAAAAGAATTCAGATGTTTCATTTTTATGCCATGAGGTTTAGGTTATTACAGAGAATAGAAATCTCTATATAATTTAGGGGCCAGAGTCCTAGCTCAGAAATTAAGAGCATGCCCACACACCGAGGATTAAGTTTGATTCCTCCCATCTACCAGGTGGCTTACAATCACATGGAACTCCAGCTCCAGGGAACCAGACACCTCTGCCCTCCATGACATCTACACTTAAATTCTCATATACATATACACATAATTTAAACTTTCCTTAAAGAAAAATATTTATATAATTGTGGATATCAATTATAAACCAGGCAGTGACAGGACATTATACAAAAGTACATGTATGTTGTTATCAAACTAATTTAAAAAAACAAAAACCCAGGTCTCTTGTAGCCCAGACTGCCTTTAACCTTGCTATAAAGCTGAGGATCCCCTGCCTCTATTTGCAGAGCTGTTATCACATGCATGCGGTATGCTCAGTTGCGTGATGCTGGGGATTAAATCCAAGGCTTCATTCACGCCAGGTAAGTATGCTACCAACTAAGCTACATCCTCACCCCAACGCTATCCTCTTTGTAAGAAACAAGCTTATAAAACGTTAAACTAACATAAATCTTACTAAATTGCTGGCTATTTGGATTTATTTAGCCTATCTTATTTATTGATCTTCAACTTGAGATTGCATTTTGCCACAAACAATGATTGAATTAAAAATTTTAAAAATTCATAAAAATGCCATTTTCTAAAATTAGAAGTTTAATTTTCATAGAATATATCTACATATATAGATTTCATAAACAGAATGAAAGTTATTAAACAGCAAAGTGTAAAACAGAAAGTTTCTTTGCAGGATAACAAAATTCCTATGGTATTATCTTATGAACACAGATATACACAAGTATCTGTCCTAAATACATCCTGTTTCTCAATTCTTGGCTCTATAACTGTCAACTTTTACATTCTGCAAATGCCAAGATAAAAATAGTGTTGCTTCTGGGCATTATGCGATATACTGTAATAATCCTAGCACTTGGGAGTTTGAGGTGGAGAATAAGAAGTTCAAGGTTATCCTCAACTTCATAGCAAGTTTGAGATCCTGTCTCTGACTCCCAAGAGTTGCGGTTAAAGGTGTATACTACAAAGCCACACTGAGCAAGCAAGCATAGCTCTGCATGAACAAAGAAAAGTCCCTTTTCCAAAGCACTCCAATAGACAGAATCATAACTATCGTGGAATATTCCTTTACATGATATGTCACTGTGATTGGTTTAATACAAGGATGAATGCCCAATAGCTAGGCAGAATTTTCGGGGCAGAGAGAACACTGGGAAGAAAACAGAGTTTCCAGTCAGACACAGGAAGCATAACATTATGCTTCATGTTAGATGAAGTAACAAGCCATGAGCTATGTGGCAGTACGGAAATTAATAGAAATGAGTTAAGTTATAAGAGCTAGTTAGAAACAAGCCTAAGCTAACGGCTGAGCTTTCATAATTAAGATTTGTATGCTCACTTGGAAGCTGACTGGTGGGACAAAGAAAGACTGGCTTCACATAACCACAAAGACAGTGCCATTTACTGCCAATTACTAGGTCACATCATGGACAAAATGCTGTGCCTTAAATTTCCGCTAAGCTTTCTGTTTGAAAATGATGTTTCCAGCTCAATTTAAAGATAAAGTTAAATTCAAGTGAAACAGCTCTGGCCAGAACTGCTTTAGTGGATGACAATCTCCCCCTGAGAAGGCTAACCAAACGGAGAATGTGTTTGCTCTTCATTTGACTGTTATATCACTGTGTCAAGAAATCTACATGAAGTAGCAACACCTGCAATTGAAGAGAGCAGAAATTTTTAAAAGAATTGATATAAGTCAATAGGCATTTATTGTGTAACCACAAGAAATAATTAATGGGAACATAAAGGTACATAAAACCTGGAATACAGCCTTCAAACAATTTACAGTGCAGGAAAACAAGGTCATAGCAATGACAATCCAACTGAAATTCAAAAGTCACTCAGCAAGCCTATATTGAGCACCTATTTGTCACATACATTTCTTAATGACAAAAACACTTGAGATGAATAAGGTTACAGAAACACAGAGACAAATGGATGACAAATAATTCAGTGGTGTACACACAAACACGGGTTTTAATAAACAAAGATAATAATAAATAAAGATAAATAATAAAGATCAGAGAGTAACACAGCCCCGCTGGCCAACCTTACTACCAGGGAGTCGTAACACACATCTTTAACCCAAGTAGACACACTAGCTGCCATAGAAATGGAAGATGCACACCTTTAATCCCAGCCCTAGAGAGGAGTATAAAACGGGAGGAGACAGCTCTCATTCTCAGTCTCATTCTGAGATTCCTAGAGGCAGGATCACCATTTCAGACTGAGGTCAAAGTAAGAGTCAGTGGCTTGCTGTTTTGCTTTTGGGGTCTTCAGGTTGAACCTCTAAGCTTTTATTAATCATACTTCATTCTCCCAACCCATAGGAAGGTGTGCGTGACTGATTATAAAAATATGTGCTATGAAAAGACAGAGTAAAAACCAACACAGTTAAGTACAAGGCACAAAAATCTTATGGAAAAAAATGGATCTGGAGGCACAGATCAGCGGGAGAGGACATGGGCGAGGTCCTGAGTCCAGTCTCTGGGGAGAGGGAGGAAGGGAAGGAGAAAGGAAGAAATGGGGGTAGAAAAGACAGAGGAAGGAAGTCTCTCCACTAACCCATCCGGGGATGCTAACAAGAGCAGTATGGAAGGAAGTAGAGTCTCTTTATCTCTTTACGTAGGAAGTGGCTTTGGAAAAGGAAGTGCTAGGTTCAACCCTAACATCCACCAATGGTATAAAACGTACTTTATCCTCTTGAGAGCTCAAGTTTCTTTCTTTCAGGTGGAGAAGGCATGTACCTATTATGCAGAGCTTTGTGGGGGTTAAATGAGATGAATACTGCACCTGGTAATTAAGGTAATTATTAAAAAGTAGCTGTTACTAAAAGTCGTGAGAGGGCACAGAGAGAGGCGGAAGAGTAAACGGAGGAGAGCTCCTTTTAAGTACCAGTTCTAATTCAATCAAAGGTATAATCAGGAATACAGGAAAGATACTTAAGCATAAACGACAACAGCAAAAGAAAAGGCCTAAAAGATTAAGTGTGGTACAGGGCTCCTATGCTATAAGTTCTAGATATATAGATACTGAGATGCCCTTTAACCTTTTACCCTGACTTGATCAATTATTATGAAAGAGTGCAGTTTTCAAAATAAGGTCAAACAAATTTCTACTTTTCAAGAGATTACTTTCATCAGAGAATACTCAGAATAGCTTCCAAAGTCCCTTTTTGTACTCGGAATAGGCTCACAGAGGCACACACTAACGGAGTGGCAACTGATAAAGGCACATCAGCTAGGGGTGACATGAACAGGCCATGGCAGTCCCCAGGCTTCAGAGAATGGGACTTAGGACAGCCAACTTTACGCTAATGTTCAAAAAAAAAAAAGTCCTTCCATTCTTGACTTTTTTACGCAAGTTAGTCTATTATCAAGGAGAAAAACCTAATCCCCAGGTCCATCCCATTTAACAAAGCTTTCCATTTCTACTTTAATTCATGTAAACATCTGCACAGATTTCCTGGGATTCTACTACAATTATAAACCAGTCCTCCTGTATCTCTAACCTACAACTCCAAGGATCTAAAAAAAAGTTACTCAGGGTGGAAGCATCATCTTCTGTGGGTAATTTATCTGCTTCCATGACACACTCTAGAGTCGTCTGGAGAGAGGCTCAGTAAGGAACTGTCTAGATTATGTTCTCCTATGAAAAGGTCTGTAAGGATTATCTGGATTGCTTTCATAGAGTTAGGAAGACATGCCCACTGAGGGCAACAACAATCCCTAGGCAGGAGGTTCTGGGCTGTCGAAGCCTAGGGAAGGAGAGCTAAGCACTAGCTTGTGTGCACTCATTGCTCACACTCATTGTTTGTGACTACAGATATGACACGGCCAACTCCCTCAAGCACTGCCCCACTGGACCGTCCTATAGTATAGACTGTAATTCTAACCTAGAATAAACTAGAAATCTAACTTAAAATAAGCTCCGTTTCTCCTAAACTGCTTTTGTCATGGCATTTTATCACAGAAGCGGGAAGTGAAACTGTCATCTTCTCCATCCCCATACCCATGAGCTTAAGAGAAACAGAGGGAAACTGGCTGGATCCTTGGTGATATCTCCAAATCAAGAATTCCCCTACCTCAGGCAAAATTTCCTTCCCTGAGAAGGAAGGGTGAGAGAAGGTAACAGGGTAAATAAGATTGAGGATCTTATATTAATGTTTGCCACTGTCACAATGAAACTCATTCTTTATACAATTAATTGTTGCTAATTTAAATAAGTAGACTTATGGGTTGGGGCTGAATAAAAACGCTTTGCTGTGGATAACTGTGGCACCTGCTTTAACCCCGGCACAGTTTGGCCTACAGAGTTACACAGTAAGACTCCAAGAGAGGAGAGGGAGGAAAAGTTTTGCTGTCTAAGACAAGAAACTCCTTATTCTTTAATTCTTTATTTGGAAAACTTGAGATTTATCATATCAGGTCTTACCCTACTCTGCTGTTATTTGACTCCACATCTGCCTCTCAATCTTCTACTTCATCCCAACTCTTAACTTTTTTCTTTTTTAAGACTTTCAATTTTTCTCCATTTCAATTCTCTATAGATCCTAGCTATGGCCTAAGTCTAAAACTTCTGGAATGTAAATTTTAAATTTCTGGTTTTGAGCCATAACTTACTTCCTTCCATCTCTCTGGGCCCTTATCTTACCTACTCTTTGATCTCAAGGAGCTGTACACCATCAGTCAACCAAACTTCTGTGGCAGTTTATCCATCATCCCTAGACTGAGTAAGCATGTCTCTCAGCAACCCAGCTTAGGGTGCTTTAAGACAAAAGTACAATATGTTCTTACTATGCCTGGGTTACGAGTGTAAATCTGGACCATGCAATGTAAACAAGGGTGTGCTACTCTCCATACACATGTTCAGCTGATCAACTCATTTCCCAGGATTTGCCAGCTTTCCAGTGCATGTATCCTAGCAAATTCCAACTCTGAGCTCTCCCTTACCTTCTCCAGCTCTGCTGCTACTGCTGTTGTGAAAACCCCAGGTTACCTCTGTGTTGAACGATGGAGAGGCAATTAGCATTCCCTTAGCAATGGTGGAAGAAGTTCTCTGGCCTAACAGCATGCACTAGAATGTCAAGACTGCATGTCACCTACTTCCGGAACCTTTTCTGAACTTGCACTTGTTATCACCCAGCTCGGTAGGAATGATAACCTACTGTGTTCACACCATGTTTCTCAACGTCTGTACACTGGTGTGCACTCACGGAGGTACTCAATAAATCCAATCGTGTCATTTTAGTTATTTGTTGTGCACTTATTATACAATGTATCAAATTAAAAAAGATTACATTTTTAAGTCAATATAGATTAAATGAACCAAAAAGAAATGCTAGTAAGTTAAAAGATAGCAATAGCACTAATAAAAATTAGCATGTGTTTTCCTGAGCCTGAGACTGTTTTGCTATTGTTGTTGTTGTTTTGGGGGGTCATTTTGTTTTCTTGTGTATTTTATACACTCAATACTCTTAGGCTGCAGAAATGGCCGAACAGAAAGAGCACTTGTTTCTGCAAAAGACCTAGGTTTAGACCCAGCATTTGCAGGGCAGCTCATAACTGTCTGTTAACTCCAGGTCCAGAAAATCTGACACCACTTTCTGATTTTATGGTCACCAGGCACATATATGGCACACAGGCATACATATAGGCAAAATATTTGCCAACATAAAAAAATAAAATTTTAAAGATAGTTACTCTTGTTTTCTTGTCTATGATTCTGTTCTCTTATAGTTCTTTTTCTAAGATTTACTTTTATATCTAATTCTGGGTATGTGTATATGTCTTCGGGGGTACACATGAGAGTGGGTGCCTGCAGAGGCCAGAGACAGTGGTTCCTCATGAACCTCGACTAACAGGCAGTTGGAAGCCAGCCAAAATGGGTGCTGAAACCAAACTCAAATCCTCTCTGAGAGCAGTATGCACTCTTAACCACTGATCCATCACCATGTTATATTTCTAATAAAAGATTATGGCCAGTAAATTCTGCAATATAAGGAGCATAAAGAAATGAAACAATAAGTAGCAAAAGTATGCTTCAGAACATATCAAATATTAAATTTAAAACATAATACATACAAAAAAGTGTTTTTGAAATACATATTTTATAAGTTCAAACTGATACATAACAACCTTTAATACTGGCTCCCTTTTTTAATTTTTTTAATATGTATGAGTATTTTGTATGTATGATGTCTGTACACAAAGCACATGCAGTACTCACAGAGATCTGAGGGGGGCACTAGACTAGAGTATAGATGACATGAGCCACCAGGTAGATACTGGGATTTAATCTCCAGGAAGGCAGCCAGTGCTCCTAACCACTGAGCCATCTCTCCAGCCCCAAGTAATTAAGAAGGTAAAATTAAGTGCTCAAATATAGCTCAGTAGTACAATGCTTGCCTAGCATGCATAAGGCCCTCTGTTCAATTCAAAATACCACAGTAAGTAAGTAAGAAGAAAGAGATGGGGAAGCCGAAGAGATGGCTCAGGTAAAGATACTTAACTTGAGTGCAAGCTTGACAACCAGTTCAATCCCTGAAACCCACATGGTACAAGGACGGAAATGACTCCTGCAACATGTCTCCTTATCTCCACAGGTGCACCACAGTGCACATGCATGCACACACGCAGATAAATAAAATTTAAATGGTATTTTTAAAGGCGGGAAAGAGAGAAACTTTGACGTTCTTGGGCATAAGAAGGTATGGCTGTGGCAGGAGAGACTTCAATCTTGCTTGTTGCCTATGATCTCCACATGCACATGGCGGCACGTATGGCTACCTCAAATATATAACATAAAAATGCTTTGTAAGGCATGGCTAATAAACACTTTTAGCAACTAATAATGTGAATTATAGAAAAACCAACCAATTTCAGAGAGAAAATTATATGCTATTTGTTGAGATCTGAATATGATCTGTCCATCACGGACTTACATGTTTGAACACTTGATTCTTAGCTGGCCACACAGCTTTTGAAGGCTGTGTAACTATAAAAAGTGGAATCTTACTGGAGGAATTTATTACTAGAAGCAAGCATTGAGATTTTACAGCCTGGTTCTACATCCTATTCACTCTTCTACTTTCTGACTACAGATGCAGCATGATCAGCTGCCTCCCACACCTGCTACAATGGACTGTATCACCTCAAACTGTAAGACACAATAAGCCCTTACTTCTTATCAGCACAAAGAAAAGTAACTAGGGGCTGGGGAGATAACTCAGCAGTTAAGAGCACTGGCTGCTCTTCCAGAGGACCCAGGTTCATTTCACAACTCACAGCACCCACATGATAGCTCACTCATTTGTAACTCCCAGTCCCAGATCTTATTTCTTCCAGCCTCCACAGATGCTATATATGCATGTGGTGCACACCCATGCTCACAGAATAAATTCATTTTTCAAATGTGAAGTAACTAACATACCACTCACATTAAGATTATAGAAGAGAGCAAATATGCAAACAGCTTAGCAGGAAATATTCTAGCACCTAGAGTAAAGGGGGCTGTCCTAGAAGCCAGCTGTAGCCTCCTCCTTCAGTGATGAACCTCTACCATCTTAACCATGTGCAGAACTTTGGTGCGGGATATTCAATCATACTGTTAAAGACTAAACTGATTAAATAAAATCAACCTTGGGACAGAAGGCAGAGCCAGCAACTAGCTGACAGAAAGTAGTCATAGAGAGTCAGAGGGCATCCAGAAGATGGACAAAGAGACGCAGGAAGTGGTAGGGAGTATAGAGGTCTTTTTTTGGTTTGGTGAAGCAAAAGGATGCTCTCTTGCTGGGTCTTCAGTAAAGAGGAAAGTCAGTTGGTTGCTTCTCAGTCACTCTGAGCTAGTAGGTTTTCGCCCCAGGATCTGACTCCTGAGTCTTATTGATAAATAGAAACATAGGGATTTAAAAACTATATTTGGCAGCAGCAAGAAGCAGTTCCAGCTGGGCCTTGGTGGGACAGTGACAGCGGAGCTGCAGTCAGTAGCTGAAACAGCAGTAGATTCAGGTGTACCCACAGTGCCAGTGAAAAAAACAACAGAACTCAGTATTCAGTAAACTCTGCTGCATGGCAACTTCCTGACATAAAGCCCTCCTCCATCCTAGAACCAGGGTGATGAAGACACAGGAAGCTGTAAAGGAGGGTAAAATATTCCATCCTACAAGGATGTTCCAAAGACACAGGTGTTCCAAAGGAAGGTGAAACATCCCGCTCTGCAAGAAAGAACATTAAATTCACAGAGCAAACAACTCGCAGGTTTCAGAAAGTACCTGAAACTAATCAGAGTCACTAGGCCCACTCACTGAACATATATGGGCAGTAAGGGCTGCTTAGAGACACTCTGAGACGCACTGATGTGCCTAGAAAAGGTTCAGACAAGACAACCTAGAAGCAGCACAGACCAGACCAGATAGCTGGAAGGGGATCAAACTAGCCGAGCTCCCTGGAACGGACACGCTCTGACCTGTAGAACTGCCTACGGCTGTGCAGTGCACTCCAAGTTCCTGCTCTCATGAGATGTCACCCAGGCTGGCGTGATGTCACCCAGGCTGGCGTGATGTCACCCAGGCTGGTGTGATGTCACACATGCTGGCGTGAGCTTTTGGTGATGCAGCTGATTCTCAGTCATTTCTGCTCTGGTAAGTGACTCCAATAAAATGCTCTGGCTGACAAAGTGAACTCTGCTGGTCGGTCACTGGTTCCCTGTCTGGGGTGAGCAGATATGCATTCATGTCTCCCCAGGAACAGTGTCACACAACACTCTCAGCTTTAGCTGGGGGTTCTTGTTCAGTGATCAGTAAGCAAGCCTGGCCTAAAATCTGACCTACCTGCCAGCCCCACATAAAGATAGGCAGAATCTACCTTACAGTCTTCAATGGCTACAACTTTTGGGTGTGCTCCTGGTTAAGTTGTAAGTTGATAATCCTGAATTGCCTGGGCTGGAGGAGTGGAAGATCAAGAGACCAGAGACCTGTATCTTTCCGATATATGACTCCAAGTCTAAAGAATCAAGTCCTGGAGCTTCTTCCTCACAAATGTGAGAAATTTAAAACAGGGCCACTTATAAGCACTTATACATGTAAATCTCAATTCCAGCTAAAGTTGGATGCTAATAACTAATTTTCTGCCCTTGTCACCTTTCTTTGGACTAAGAATCAGTTTTTGACAACTCAAATAGAGGGCATAGCACCAAAATGAATCAACAAGCATTTTTTATGTGGCTTCTCTATCCATATCTAAATAGGATGAACCTTTCTCCTCAGGTTCCATTTTCAGAGCCCTTTTCCGCTTAAGCTAGTCCTCTGGTTGACACGTGGTTCCCAACCCTAGCAGAAGAAGACACTGTAATTGGTCAGATCCAAAGTAACAATAAAATGCCCCGAGATTCAAATGTAACCATTTCAAGACTCCTTTATTCCATGATCATCAATTCATTTTAGCATCAGCTATTACTGCCTAGCAAAGGTTCTTTTCTTGTTTTGTTCAAACTGGGTGGAGCAAAAGAGGGAAACACTTCACAGACTTTTAAAGCTATACAGAGCAGCCCTTCTCCTTGCTCAAATTCTCTTTCTTCTCAGTCAAAACATGTTTTTCCCCATCTTTGAAAAATTCTACCTAGGAGCTAGGGACTTGGTTTGGTGGCTAAAGGGCTTGCTCAGCAAGTACAAAGCCTCAAGTTCAATCTCCAGCATTTTATAAACCTGGTGCAATAGCACAAACCTGTAATCCCAGCACTTGGGAGGCAGAGGCAGGAGGATCAGACATTTTAAGTCAGCCTTGGCTATATAGCAAACTCAAAGCCAGCTAAAGGCACATGAGACCCTTTCTCAAAACCAAACCAAACAAAAAGGGTATGGAATACCGTTTGAAAGTTTAAGAAAGATCAATAAAAAACTGTGAAATCCCAAAGCGAGTAAAGAAGTGTTCCCTAGGTGACAGGTCCATCCAGGGTGGAAAATACATAAATCTTGTCAAACTGCACCACGCTCTGGTTGTGTCTACTGACTTCCCTATATGAGATTTACATTTCAATCTGTTTTAAACTCCAAATGGTGCGCCTCTTTCAAAGACATATGCTTAAGCTACCACTGCCTCATGATAGTCGGTTTCTAGACACACATTACTAGACAGAAGCTTAAGCAACAGTTAAAAGGTGGAGGATGAATAATGAGGGACTCAAGCAGACTTCTCATTTAATTTCAAAAGCTAGTGCAGTAAGTCAAATAGAAATCTCCTAGCTTTCTTTTCTTAACTTGATACAACCAAATGAAAAACGTAACTCAGCTAATATATGCTTAAAATTTGAATATTTTGAAAAGAAAAAAAAATACTTGGACTCTTTTATCTCCTACAACCTCAGAGAATTAGAAGCAAAAGGAAAATTGCAAGTTTTAGGTAGATAACATTCTTAGAAACCAGATAATTCCCAAAACAGCCATCAAGTAAATTTGTGTCTTCAAACTCTTAACTAACCCTTAAGTGAAAAACCAGATCATCAACAACAAAGAGGCAAATAACAAAGTGGGGGGCTATTTAACAGAGGAGAACAAAGAGTCATAAGAACCAAATGGAATGCGTGAAACCTGACTGAATCCTGCATTAATAAAACTCTAGAGAAAACTTTGCAATGATAACTGGTGAGGCCTAGTTACACAGAATGTCACACAACATTGCTGTGGTTTGGATGGACACAAAAGTCCCCCAAAATTCCCTGTGTTGGTCTGAATGTAGAGGCTGGACAGTGGGAAGAGTGCAGGAAACACTGTCCTCTGGATGTGACACAGCTGCGGCACTGAAGAACTGGCAGTACCTGTGATTATCTGCAGAAGACCTGTACAAGATAAGGCAGTCAACAACCCACCACAGACAGCGGAGGGACTTGTGAGGCAGTCAAGGGTTCCTGGGAGAGAGTACCATTTTCTTCCATAGTACATCCATGTGCAGTTGCCAAAACTCCAGAAAATACATCCTAACCCATGCAAGAAATACTACCTAAACTCAGCAGGTCACAGAAGCACAGTTCTGAAAGTGGGAGGAGTACTTGTCGGAAAGGGATGAGTATGAGAAGATGAGAGAAAGAATGCAAAAATGACCAATACGTGAAGTGCATGTAAGGAGTTGTCAAAAAATGATACATTTTTAAAAACACCTGGGAAAAAAGTGTGAGATTTTAATCATTTTGTGGGCAAATGTAATTAAATTTGCAAGACTTGACATATACATAATAAAAATTATATATAATATAGATATAAATTATATATAGTATAGATATATAAATATCATATATATATATAGTATAGTATAGAATACTATCCAGCTGAAAACAAAAATAAAATCATGTGTAACAGGAAGGCCACTCATTTGTTCCCAGCCGCTTAACTCCAAAATAACAACAAAGAAACTATATTATAAAACACTGCTTGGCCCATTAGCTCTAATTTCTTATTGGCTAACTCTTACATCTTAGTTTAACCTATTTTTCTTAATCTGTGTATCGACACATGGCAGTGGCTTACCAGCAAAGATTTAGCATGTCTTATTCTGGCGGCAGCTCCGTGGCGGCTCTCCCTGACTCTGCTTTTCTTCTCCCATAATTTAGTTTTGTCTTCCCTGACTACCTAAGTTCTGCCCTATCAACAGGTCAAGGCAGTTTTTTAAACTCATTAATGATAATTACAGAACACAGAGGGGACTCCCACATCTCTTCCTTTTTGTTTAAATAAAAAAGAAATCTTTAACTTTAACATAGTAAAATTATATATAACAAAACAGGTACCAAGCAAGAATTACAGTAAAAATATTTTATATACTTTATCTTTTATCATAACTAAGGAAAACTATAACTATCTATCTATTCTTCAACTCCATCAAAGACTTTAGAAGGATATATTACCTAAGTAAACAGGAAGTGCATTATAAACAACTTCCAAAACTCTAGAATTGACGGAGACATCTCGCTGCCTGGACTGTCACCCTAAGTTCTTTTGTACCATTGGGGCATCCATCTTCAGCCTACAGGCCCAAAGTATCCAGCAGACTTTTCCATGAAGCAGAAAATTTCAAAGACAGTTTCGCCTATATTGGCAATTTTCAGTCACTTTCTTCTGTGTCCTGCAGAATATCTGGCAGGCTCTTTCATGAAGCAGAACTCCCGAAGGATCATCTCACCTTTAGGCAAGCTTAGCAGTCATTGCTCTGTAGGTCCTGTATGTCCAGTTTATGCAACAGTCCAGGCAAAAGCAGTTTCTTGCCCAAATGGCTAACCAACTCCATAAGGAGCCTCTTTGATGTCCATCTTTCTCTTGAAGTAGATTGGTGCTGCCAGGAGCATGTGTCTCATTTTCATGAAAAGTCCTAAATTTTTAAGCATTTTAAATGCCATATTCTGAAAGTCTCTGAAAGATTTGAAGAATCCCTATCCATTTGAAATACTTCTCTGTACATCTAGAAAATCCAACTAACATGACTACAAATTTGACTATTATAGATGATTATCTATTAACTTATATTTTTCATGGACTTCCTACAGGAAAAGATCATAAGTAAGGCAACCCAGGCCCAGAAAGACAAATGTCACATGTTCTCTCTCATCTGAGGCTCCAAATTTTCAGATGTGAGTTATGTACCTTGAAGTAACTGCAGAAACCAGTAAGGTAAAAGGGAACCATTGCTGGGTGGGGACACAAAAGAGGAGGAAGGTGCAATGTACAAAATGATCTGTTGGTGAAAACAGGAAAAACAGGAGGCTCTAACTAGGGAGGGAAGAGGGAGAGAAATGGGTAAGTACAAAAGTAGGAGAGGGCAGTAAAACCGTAAGAATGTCTGAACATCATAAAGAAACGCACTACTAATGATTCACCTACGTAAGACATGTGTGTATGTATGTATGTGTGTATGTATATATATTTCTGTATATTAATATGCATATATAGTTTAAATAAAATGTTGACATCTGAGCTAACAATGCTCCCTCCAAGAGCCAAAGTCAAAACCTCAATAACAGGTTACAACGTCCTCTTTTGAGCTGTTGGTCAAGATTGTCTAAGAAACTCCTAGAACATTAGAGGCTATTGCTATTGTCCATGGTTGCCCCCCAGATGTAGAAGCTAAATCCCTATTGCTGAAGACATCACGTACTTCAGAGACATTAGAGACTCCCGGCTGGAATTGACCTGCAAACCTTCTCCCAGAGGTCTAGTTTTCATGGTACCAGAAGGCATCATGCATGCTTCCAAGAGGGAAAGCAACCAACCACACTAACCAGGTATGGTGTCTATTAACCATAACAACAAGTAGTATGGCATACTAACTCTAGGGGTAGAGTAGAGCCACACATACCTTGGCAATAACCAGCAGCTCTCTAATTAGACTCAGAATCTGCTCAACAAGAGGGAAATTGTACCTGGTACTAGAAACCTAGCAACTACCCACGGCTAGTGAAGTAGATTTTGACCTACAACTGCCATTTTACTGAACCACCATAATCCCTGACTACATTCTAAATATTTGCACTATACCCACAGATAAATGTAGTCTTAGCCCCTCAACAAGGAAACTTTTGAATGGAGACCATTACAGAAAACCACAAGTTAAAATGCAGTCATAGAGCCCAGTTCCAGTAGATACATCTATAAAACATTTCCACACCTAAGGCTCAGGGCACACTGTGCAAATGGAACAGAAGGACCGTAAGAGTCAGAGGATGAGGGAGTTTGCTGTGAGACTGTGTCTCCTAGAAACATCAGAAGCTCCACCCATAAAGTCTCACCAACATGACTGCCTAAACACGAGCTGAACAAGGACGACAACAGACATGCCAAAGTGGATGGGGGAAAGTCCACAAGGCCTCTACCTACACAAGGGAACTAGGAGCAACCAAAGAATGCAGAAAGCAGAAGATTAGTCTTCCCCCAGAGAAGAGCACACTAATTGGCTATATCCAATACCAAATGATCAGCCCTGAAAACATACATACAAGGAATATTATATGGCCTGTGTAGGTTATATTTGTCTATTTAATAATATATATGCGTATACATATACGAAATGACAATCTATTGAAAAAGAGGCCATGAATTTAAAAGAAAACAAGAAGTGATAAATGGGAGGGCTTAGAGGAAGGAAAGGGAAGGGGAAATGATATAATTACATTATAATATCAAAAAATAATGATTATAAATAAATAAATCTCCTTGGCTCTCAAACAAAAATCAATATTTTTACCCTCCAAGGTGATACAGAAAGAAATGAGTGAGTTCCTCACAAGGACATGCCTGATGCTCACTAAAAATAGGCTTCAGGGAACAGCTCCCCACCCTTCCATCTGTGATGTGAAGAAATTCAAACAGTGTGAAATATGAGGAGCAAGCCTTCATCCACCACCAAACCTGCCAGCACACCTTGACACAGCATTTCCAAACCTCCAGAAACGTGATTACCCAATTGCTGTTGTTCATACTTTACCTAGTACAAGGTGTTCATTACAGCATCACATATGGATTAAGACAACATAAAACGTACTTCTTAATTAATGTTAAATTTTATATTTGATTTCAACAGTATGATTATATAGGAAAATTATCCTTATCTGCAGGGTCTGTATGCTAACGATTTTAGTTATGGTGTTCTTTATTTTTGTTTGTTTTTCAAGACAAGTTTTCTCTGTGTAGGATCAAGGACATGCACCACAATGCCTGACTTTAGTTATGATGTCCTAATATACTTTCAAACTACACAAATACGTAAAGAATGAAAATGCACAAATGTTAGAGGGAATCTAAATGACAAGCAATAGACCCACATTCATTGTCCTGCATCTTCAGTTTTTCTGTAGCAAGACATACTGTCAAAATGAAACACTAAAGCAGAAGACAGAATGAGAAGAACCCAGTGTGACTGAGGCATAAGAAGACCAGGTCAGCTTTCAAATTCCTGAGAGTCAGCTGGACAGGTCACAGTTGCTTTGGGGTCAAGGAGAGGTTTGGGTAAGCTCCAACAGTACAAGTCAGCACTTAAATCCCCATAGTCTGCCCTAATCTCTCAACCTCATAACTCAAATATAAAAAGGCCAGAGAGATGGCTGCTCTTGCAAAGGATCTGAGTTTTGTCTCCAGCACTGTTACTCCAGTTGCAGGAATCCAATGCCCTCTCCTGAAGGCCATGGGCACCTGTGCTCACACACACACAGGCACACAAGCACATAAAAATGAATACACACACACACACATACACATGTATGCACACACAGTTTCTTTTTTCTTTTCACCTTAAAAATAAATTTTAAGAAAATAACTATACAAAAATAGAAAAACTTATAGGCCAATAGGACAAAAAGTAAAATTCAAGACATCTAACGAAATGTCTCTTGCACAGGGACAAATAACAAACATTAACTCTTTATTGTGACAAAACACCTAAAAGTCCCTTCCAAGGGGCAGAGTTAAGAGCACCGCTGCTCTTCCTTCTAGAGGACCGTGAGGACTCACAACCATCTGCAACTCCAGTTCCAGAAGATCTGACACCCTCTCCTACCTTCTGTGTACAGCAGGCATGCATATGGTGCACATGCCTACATGCATGGAGGCAAAACATGCACACACATAAAATAAATTTCTAAAAAAAATTTAATCCTTAAGAAAGGAAACAAAGGAAGATATGGCTATTAATAAATTTATAAGAAATTAACACAGTCTATTTATTTTAATAACTACTAAATTTCAGTTTTCACCTCGAGTATCAGTCCTAAACAACTGAATATAAAAACGCTTTGATAAGAGAACCTACGTGGGTTCAACCCTCTTGCATCCACATGACATCCCACAAGTATCTGTAACTCCAATGTCCCTTCCAGCCTCTTCAGGTACTATACACAGTGCACAGATATACACAAGCCAAACACCCATACACATGAAATAAAAAAATGTAAACGCTCTAAAGAAATCATACAACCAAGTTTAAAATAAATGAATCTTCCATGCGTCTACACAAGCTAGATATATTCAAGTAAGCTTAACATTGTGTGTGTGTGTGTGTGTGTGTGTGTGTGTGTGTGTGAACACAATAATGGAAAATCATCAAACTAAAATACTAACCAGAACATTGGGGAACGTCCTGGGAAGATTTCCTACTAGTGAAAAGAAAGATCTCTTTTTTAAGAGATCATAAGTAAAGCCACTTATGATATAAAAGTAAAGACCAGTTACTTTCGCTTCCATAAATTCCCTAAAGTCTTACAATGGTGAACCCATAATTATATGTCACATGGGGCTTTAGAGGCCCACTGAGAAGTCGGTGGCTCACTCTTAGATGGTAACACTGGGTGAGGGTGGGCTAGCTCAGGCAAAGAGACAGCTGATTTTCTAAGGTAAGGAGCCATCTGAAGAGCCTGCTAGTGACACGGGGGAAACGAGATCTGGGGTGTTTTCTTTTTTCTCTCTCTTTTCTTTCCTTCCTTCAAGACTTACAGGACTTTGAGTTTCTTGGGTATAAAAGGGAAGAAAATAAAATTCAAGGATGAACAGGTTTTTGTTTGTTTGAATTTAAATACCACTTAAATGCTGGTATCACTAAGCAGAACACAGAAAAAGATTACCATTAGATTAGGTATTATACAAAAATAAACTTAACAGAAAATATCAGGTAGACATGCTAGAATAAAACACAGGTTCTCACTATGTAGCCCTGGCTGGCCTGAAAATTGCTATAGACCAAGCAGACCTCAAACTCAGAGAGATCCACCTGTCTCTGTCTCCTGAGTGCTTAGATTTGCACCACCATAACTAGTATATTTTTAATACATACTAGTTAATGCTTTGTTAAATCTTTTCCCCCAACAAGGAGTATTATATGCCTTTTAATTAATTATGGATTTAATTTCAAATTACTTCAGTGATGTGGGATGTATTTCTGTATGTGTGTTGCTTTTATTGGTTGATGAATAAAGCTGTTTAGGCCAATGGATTAGCAGAAAAAAGCCAGGCAGGAAATCCGAAAAGAGATATACAGAGTAGGCAGAGAGAGTCAAGGAGACCTCATGCAGCTGCTGAAGGAGAAAGACACCACAACATTACTCGCAAACCACAGCCTCGTGACAAACACATTAATAGAAATGGGTTAATTTAAGATATAAGAGCTAACTAAGAATATGCCTGAGTCATTGGCTCAGTGTTGTAATTAATATAGTTTTGTGAGATTATTCACATCTGGGTGGCCAGGAAATGAAAGCACAGTCTCAGTTTATACTACAGAGTCTTTCTGGAAATACAGAAATACAGAAAACAGAACAAAGAATGAGATTTCCAATAGGAAAAATATGTTGACCCTTTGGATATCAGTATGGCGATTTCTCAGAAAATTAGGAAATAACCTTCCTCAAGACCTAGCAATACCACTTTTGGTTATATATCCAATGAATGTTCAATCATGCCATGAGGACATTTTCTCAACTATGTTCATAGCAGTGTTTTTTGCCATGGCCAGAACCTGGAAACAACCTAAATGCCCCTCAACTGAAGAATGGACAAGGACAGTTTCCACAATGGAGTATTACACAGCAGAAAAGAAAATAACGACACCTTGAATTTTGCAGGCAAATGGATGGAGCTAGAAAACATCATATTGAGTGAAGTAACCCAGACCAAGAAAGACAATTATCGTATGTACTCACTCATAAGTGGTTTTTAAATATAAAGCAAAGAAAACTAGCCTACAAATCACAATCCCAGAGAACCTAGACAACAGTGAGGACCCAAACATGGATCTAATCTACATGGGAAGGAGAAAAAGACAAGATTTCCTGAGTAAATTGGGAGCATGGGGACCATGGGAGAGGGTTGAAGGGGAAGGGAGAGGCAGGGAGGGGAGCAGAGAAAAAATGTATAGCTCAATAATGGTGTGGGAGAATTATCTGTATTCTGTCAATTATATTTTAATAAAACGCTGATTGGCCAGGCAGGCAGTATAGGCGGGAAAGCCAGACAGGAAGTAGGGGTGGAGAAAAGAGACTGGGAGTATTCTGGAAGCAGAGCTCCCTCAGCATTTCCTGTACAGACCACCGAAGAGGCAGCATGTAACTTGCCCAGCAGAGAAAGGTACGGAGCCATTATGGCTAACATAGATGAGAATAATGGGATAATATAAGTTATAAGAGTTAACAAGAAGCCTGACCTAATGAGCCAATCAGTTTATAACCTTATGGAGTCTTGTGTGTGATTTTCTTTGTTGCTTGCCGGCTGTTGGGGTACTGGGAGGGACAGAAACCCCAACAAGCCGGCCCCTCATGTTGCACAATAAAATCAATTTAAAAAAGAAAAGCATACTTAGTTTGGTGTCAGGCCATTTGAAAATACAGGACTGATAGACACACAAGCTGAGAAAGCAATATGGGTATTGAGATCCTGCCAATCAAAAGTATTAGTTGAAAAAACTAATCTGATCACAAGTGCCATATGCAAAATGCATTAAGATAAATGACAAGCAAAAATAAATTACACGTGAAATGGTAGTAGCCTTCTGAAGTATAATAATCTAATATAAAGAGCACTAACATGTTAACACAAAACTATTATAGACAGGTTGAGAGGCCAAACCAAAAATCAAAGGTTTTAGCAATTTACTAAGAACAGTAAAGAAATCCTACCTTACTACTACCATTGCTGGCCATGTCTTAGCTAAAGGAGCAGGTCCATGATGAGGAATTACACATTAAGGATGAAGAAGACACTTGAGAAAGTGTGCAGTGAAGTCTCACGGGAGTGACCATAGGTCTAGCCAAAAGGACTGGGCTGTAAGAAGAAAGGTAAGGAGTCAGAAGTACTCATCGCAGGAAAGAGAGATAAATACATATATGTGGAGTGCAGCGAAGTTCTTATTAGAATCTAACGGCCACTTTTTCCCCCTCCACCAAATAAGACAACCACACAGACCTAACTTGCCTGCCCACCACTTTCTCCCTTTTCTCTCCTTCCACAGTTGTCCAGATGCTTACCCCTTTCTTTGACACACAACCCACCTAGCCACAGCTCTGAAGAGCCTGCTTTTGTTTTTCTCTATTTTCAAAGCACAAAACTAACTTCAAGCTGGAAGCACAGCAGAAACAGTGAGGTACTACACTTATTTAAAGAATGCTACATGTGGGGAGGTTAAATCTCAGGCAGCCCTACCCCTAGACAAAGAACTACATGCAAATAACACCTACAGAGAAAGAGTCTTCCTTGGTAAGAGCTCCCTAATTTATTATCCAATACCAAGTGGTCAGCCCAGAAATCATGTACATACATGCAACAGGTTGTGTTTGTGTTTATATATTTATGCATGTGCACACACACACATGCACACATCAAATATAATCAAAGAAAACAGATTATGAATTTGAGAGGGAGTAAGGGGAGGCTAAGGAAGAGTTGGAGGGATGAAAGAGAAAGGGCAAAATGATATAACTATATTTTAACTACAAAAAACTGAAGTGAAAATGTCACAGTCAGAAGAAGTAATTAAGTATGCAAAAGATGACAAAGGGTTAAGGAAGACTTTCCCAGCAAAGACATATTTTCTGTCTTTGTGTGCCTGAATATATTCATTGATTTGGCAGGTTTTATCTCAATTCTTAGAAATGAAGAGGCCTCTTGGTTGTGGTCTTTCCTTTATCACTGATGTCCATACACAGTGGTCCCTTTGAATTTACATGGATTAGTCCTGGGACCCCTGCAGATGCTCAGGTCCTTTATATAAAACAGCCCAGAGCAGGGGAGTGGGCTCCACCAAAAAAAAACCATACTACCATGCCAGCCTACTTGAGTTCATACTGCCAGGACACATCAAGAGAGATAAAATGGGAGGCAGACAGCAAACTACAAACAAGTCTGAGAGTCAGCTAGCCTGGAGAACCCAACATAGCTTGCCAGAACAAGAGAGACCTTGCCTTAAACCAAGCAATGCAAAACCAACTCCTCAAAGGTGTCCTCTGACCTCCATATGCACCCTACATGTACACATGACAATAGTTTTAAGTAAAAATAAAACAGATGTGGCACAGTATTGCATAAAAACTGCCCACATCATCCTAAATACATTAAGCCCTCTCTAGGTTACAAATACATTTTATAGTATAAATGTTATGTATCAGCCGGTACACAATATACAGTATTTTGGAGGAATGAAGACAAGAAAAGAACAAATCTGTGCATTATAATACAAACACGTTTTTAATATGACATCTTTGAGCAATAACTGCCTGAATCCACGCAAACATCTATATGAATACAAGGACTGTATTATGTGCTCTACAACCTTATAACTTTCTTCTCTTCTGCCTCATAGAAACCTTCTGTTTCTAACCCTGGGTTCCTAGTCTATAATCCTCTGTCCTCTTTTCTCCTTATCCCCACTCCTTGTGTGTGTGTGTGCGTGTATGTGTGTGTGTGTGTGTGTGTGTGTGTGTGTGTGTGTAAGCCAAAGGATAACTGGATAACTTTGTGGAGTTGGTTCTCTCCTTCCACCTCCATGTGGGCCCTAGAGATTGAACTTTGGTCATCAGGTGAGCACAGCAAACGCTTTCCACCCACTAAGCCATCTCTCTGGCCCCATCTTATTTTTTTTTTATTTTATTTATTTATTTACTGACATTCCCCTTAACTTTAATAAGACCCAATGGCATTTCACACATGTCACCAGAAACATCTGCCTTCCTTCCAGTCAGGAAACCAACATCGGTCACATCCTCCAAGTCCTCCACTCTCCCAGTGACCTCCACATTTCCAAAGATACCTTCACTGCCTCCAAACATTTTATTTCTTCTACATTTGGCATGGTTCTCAATGCTAACATGACTGTAAATCTAACTTTCTGTAGAATTTAAAATGTCATTAAATCCCTCTTCTTTCATGAAACTGTAAATGAGGGAAGAAATTTCTATCTTGTTAATGTCCTGCACACCACAGCTGAGACACAGCAGCCGCCAAGCAAGTGTAACTGAATGAGTTCCATCATAAAGTGAATTACAGTTCTCTCTGATGAGTACATAGCAGCAGAAAGTAAGGCTTCTGAATGAGTTCCCATAGATGGCAAAATGTGCAACTTAAAATATTTAAATAGGAATTTTAGTCATCACTTCTTTTATATTCTTTCAGAAAAGCATACAAGTTATACCATAGCAATATAGTATATATTATTAGGTCAGAAGACAACTTGCAGAAGCAGGGGCTCTTCCAGCATATGGATTCCTGGGATTGAACTCAGGACCTCAGGCCTGCTGGCAAGCACCTTTACCAGATGAGTCATTTCACTGGCTCTCATTTTTTAGGTTTCTCTCCTTTTTTTTCTTTTTAAATTTTTTTTTTAATTTTTAGGTAAGGTCTCACTATGTAGCCATGGTTGATCTGGAACACACTCTATAGACCAGGCTAGCCTCAAACTCATAGCAATCTGCCTGCTTCTGACTCCTGGGTGCTGAAACTGAGTGCCACCAAGTCCCGTGTAATTTGTTTATGTGTATGTACATAAGTCTATGTGTATGCCACATATGTACAAGTCCCCAAGGAGGCCAGAAAGGGCATTGGATGCCTGGAGGACGGAGTCACAAGCATTAGGAATCACCTGACATTGGTGCTGGGAACTGAACTCAAGTTCTCAGGAAGAGAAAGTGTTCCTAACCTTCAATATTCCCATTTTTAAGATTTCTATGGAATCAAATAGAGCAAGTGTGAACCAATGTATACACTGTATAATTAGTTCCTTTCCAAATATATCTCCCAAATCAGAGTAATTCACTCAATTTTTAATATTTAAATGTTTGACTCTCTTGCCAGTGCTGTAACTGGGTTATTTAGAATTTCACATTTTCATCTTTTGCTGTGGTATGGTCATGCTCAACACACTACATGGAACAGAGAAAACTATTCAATTGGATTCAGGTTCAATACCAAGCAGTCAAATGTTTCCTCAAGACAGCCAGTCAAAGCACCAATGTGGTTTCTCTTAATCTCTAGCTAAGTCTTTTCTATATTTTTTTCCAATGGAAAAGCATTTTTCATTAATACTGATGTGGATTCATTTCAAAATGAGTAACAACTTCATTGATGATGTGTTCAAACAGAGCTTTATGCTATAGATTTGTGAAGAAACGGGGTTCTTTGTGTTGCTTCATATGCAATAGCATTGTTACCAGAACCCAGCCAGGATTCCCAAGCACAACTGGACATGGATGAGTCCTTTTTGACGCCCCTTTATCTTCCCCACTGACTGACTTCTGTTTAGCCACAGGTCCTCATCTCTCACACACTCAGACCAAATGGAATTCCCATTTCCCAATGTGTTTTTCTTCACAGATGGAGATTAGGTGGAGCCAGAGCAGCACTTGGGGGAAGAATGTAGGAGAAGCAAAAGGCACAATAATATTCACAAAAGGACAATGTTGAAAGTAGAGATGGTATCTCTCTACAGAGAAAGAGCAATTTAGAATATCTTTATTTCAGCCCTCTCTCCTGGAATGCAAATCCACTGCCTATATACGCAACCACCCGGCCCTATCATATGACGAGTCAAAAAGGACAGGACGAGGAAACAATGCTGTGACATGCCTCTGGCTACTATTTTTGATGCAATTAACTCTAGGTAGGGCTGTGATATAGGACTTGGTTAGTATATGAATCTGAACTCTAACAGGCTTGTGCTGGGGAGATGGTTTAGTGGGTAAGAACAGCTGTTCTGCAAGCATGAGAACCTGAGTTTGAATCCCCATCACCTGTGTAAAACAGCTACTCAGGCCAGCCCACGTCTGTAGTTCCAGCACTGTGGGGCAGAGATGGGCAGAACCGCAAAGCTCACTGCCCAACCAGCCTACACTAGACAGCTTTAGTTCAGTGGCAGACCCTGTCTCAAGGCAATGAGGCACAGAGCGATACAGAAAGACACCCACGTTCTGCTGTGATGTCCACGTGTCTCACAGGTGTACACATAGGCACATTCACATGCATGTACCACAGCAACACACCTAGAGACAGACACACAACTATAGCAAACTAGCACAGGATGGTAAGCAAGAATGAATAGCAAACAAGCATTCTCACTTCCCACAATGATAAAGAAGACAAATAACTGTTTTAATTACTATTTTACTCAAATATGTGCTAACAACTATTAGCCATGTGACAAAAAAATAAAAACAAAAAACGAACAAAAATCCTACCTCCATGGAGATTATTATACTTTAAAAAGAAAAATCAAAAATATTTTTTAAAAAAATTTAAGAGCTAGCTGTGACAATCACTACAGAGAAGAAACTCAGTTAAGAAGCCTGGGAGAGGTAGACTAACGGTAACATAATGGAGACCTGAAGAAGACAAAGACAGGAGTTTTACCTAAAGACAGGAGTTACCGAGACTTAGAGAAAAAGCTTTGCAGGCCAACGGGGAGAGAATACAGTCTCTGTTTAAGGCGCAGCAAGGAGGCCTGTGTGTAGAGAATGGTGGAGAGAATAAAAACCTTAGCAAAGATCCTGCACGGAAGAGACAAGGACCACAAACTAATGGCTTATCTGCAGAACTTGTGTTTCCCAACGAGACTGCGCAAAGGGCCAGCTTTTCAAATGAATGAAAGGCTGCTTTGGTGAGCAACACACCAACAGGGAGTCTCACTAGGAGTCATGCGAAAGAAAAATGGTGTTGAGCTAGGATGAAGGAAGTGGAGGTGTAAGAATTAGATTTCAGAATGTTTTTGAAGCAAGAAAGAATATGTTGAATGACTGTGTGGGAGACATTAAAGAAAATGAACTAAGGATTACTTCAAAGATTGTGGTTTATGCGAAATAACGATGGTGCTGCCACTCTCAGATGGGAAGTATGGTTTCATAATGTGACTTCTGTCACCTGGGTTCACAAATCACCTTGGCACTCTCCTTTGTGCACCGTGTGATGCTACCAGAAGAGCCCCCATCAGTCAAGTGCGGGAAATCCTCCCACGCTGCACAGGAAGAGCACAGACAGACCTCAGACATACTCAGCCTCACGGAGAGAACACAGTCGATCCCGACAACATCAGCAAGCCCGCAAGCACTGAGTGTCACAGAAATCAAGCACCAATCTGTAACTCTGTGACAAGCAGGAAGCTTTGGACGCCAGAAATGCTCTCTTGCCCTGCAACCTCCCAGACACTAGCATATAGGAATCTTTACCCATGTATAAACTGCATAATGCAGAGTTCCCTAGCTCTCAAAGGAAAAAATAATACTTAATAATGTCAATGACTATAACTCTATTGAATCATCAAAAGTTTGAAGGGACAGCTTAAGTCTTTTAATTAAATTTATTTCCTTTTACAGAAGTAGACCCTTAATTTGCAATGTTTCAAGAAATGACTTTAGCAAATTCCAAAACTCTAGGGGACTTGAAACTTTTGTTCAATATTCATTTCTAACTGTCCTTCTCTGTAAAATGACCGATTAAAAGCAATCTCAAAGAACATAAAGTACACCTTTAATCCCAGGACTGGGGAGGCTAAGGCAGGCCAATCTCTCTGAGTTTGAGGTCAGCATGGTCTACATGGTGAGAAACCCATCTCAGAAACTTAAAACTAAATTTTAAAGTAAGTGCACTCCCCTTTGGGCAATGTAATTTTACAGACACTCCTTTGACTGGGCCAATATAAGAAGCATTTTAAGGTACTAAATGCCTAGAATATAAAGACTCCTAAAACAGTTACACCGCAGAGACAGTTTTCAGCATAAAACTAATTGCCATGTTTCTATAATAATTGATGTCATTTATAACAAATACTGTAGTGTTTTCAGTCAAATGCTTTTTGCTGCTGGCTAACATTTGTTGCAACTTTTAAATGTTGGATTCTTCATTATCAATTAAACAAAATCAGCATAATAGCATTTTCTATTATATTACAAGAACAACCGGAAAACAGGGGACAGACTTTCATTTAAGGAAAGAAGAATTCCCTTGATCTCAACAATAAAATGGCAAGGTTTCTCTCAAGCATTTGTCACTCATAAGTCACAGACATTTCTGATGACTTTTTCAATAACTAATGTAAATCCAAGTTTGTTCCTCTAGTGATATGACTGTCAACACCTCTATTCTGATAAACTTGAGTGGGAAAGGAAGACAAAATCACAGCTGGCATCTAGAAACCACACTAGACTGTCATACATGCAAATATCTTGTACTTGGATGGGGAAAAAACATGGAGAATCATTAACTTAAATCAAAATGTGTGCAGCAGGATGGGACAGCCACTGTTGCATAGTTCAGCTAAGGCCTAGTGGAGGGCTGACTCAGTGCACACAACATCCACAAGCTGACTGCACATTTAAACTGTTTTCTTTTAAAAACTAGAATCCCATAATTAAAGAGTTTAAACTTTAAACAGACTGAGTGAATGAGATCCAAAGTGGGAGTGCTAATAAGAAATTTAAGAAAATCAAATTTAGCCGGGCGGTTGTGGCACACGCCTTTAATCCCAGCACTCGGGGGGCCAGAGGCAGGCAGATCTCTGTGAGTTCAAGGCCAGCCTGGTCTACAAGAACTAGTTCCATGACAGGCACCAAAGCTACAGAGAACCCTTTCTCGAAAAGCCTAAATAAATAAAATTTACCTTCTCTGGATGCATTTTAATTCAATACTTTCAATTGAAAGAAATTTACAGCACACTCAACCAACAACAAATGGCATCCTAAAGCTAAAGAAAATATTTTAAGAACTGAAACTATTGATCTGATGAGGGGGGAGGGTGAACAGTCCTTAGGGAAGAGAGAGGAAGGTAAATACAAGAGGAAAGAGGGAAGTAAAATAATATGGATGGCTGAAAAAGTCACAAAGAATTAAACTATTAACTACTAAAAAAAAAATAATGCACATAATTCAGTGTGAGTGTGTGTGTGTGTGTGTGTGTGTGTGTGTGTAGTTTTAATGAACTTTTTTCATCTAGAATTACAGATGAAAAAACAGCCAAAGACAACCTAACAAAAGTCAAAATCCCCAATACCAGAAATAAGAAGCCCTCTTTTAATTGTTAGCTAGGACTGTCAGAGAGACTCCCAAAACAGAAAGCCTATAGCTGTTGCTCTTGGTTACACCCCAGAGGTGGAAGAGGCTACCCCTATGCACTTCAGAACCAGGATCCAAAGGCCCTGATCTGAGAAACTGATCTGAGTGCCCCCTCCCTGAGGACCAGCTTTGCTGCCCACGTTCTCTGTGTTCTCCTCCCTCCTCACATCTCTTTCTCTCTCTTTTCTTTCTCCCTCTCTCCCTCTTTCTCTCCCCCCTCCCCCCTTCACCTTCTGAAGCTGTAAGCCAGCCCCAGTTAAAAGCTTTCTTTTATAAGAGTTGCCTTGGTCATGGTGTCTCTTCAGTGAAAGAGTTCGAACTAAGACAGAACCATCCTGCTAACACCAGAACAGATGGAGAGTGATGTAGAGAGCTGAACACAAAAGCTGAGCACTTCCTAACGTCAGGCATTTTTACTTACATTGTCTCCTTTTCGCCGCATAACTACTGTATGAGGTAATTCTATCTTACTCATTTAATAGAAGAGGAAACTATGATTTGATGATATTAAGTAATTTGTCCAAGATCCCACAAAAGAGAAACTGGAGCTGAAACCCAAGTTTTATGGCTTCAAAATAAACCGTTCTTCTTTTCACTGCACTTTCCCAACCTGGCAGGGAACTCTGTCATTAAAATTTCCAGACTTTTAATTAATACTTACTGAGGAAAGAGATAATATCAAGCTTATAATGGATGGTAATAATATAGACTGAATATTAGTCATAGTTTTATAACTACAGATGAAGATTTGAGAAATAATTACAAGTTATGCATGATGTTATATTCTTTAAAGCTGAATATGTAATGCCCCTAGAATGGGGATATTTTTTCTTAAAATTTATTTTCTTAGAAAGGTACTAAGTAAACTTCAGTTTACCTATATAATTTTGAACTTCAAAAACTTTTGACGACCCCATAATGTGGTAGTTGTACATCAGTAACTACAATCATTATTACCGTGCTTGTTCAGACAGAATAAGAAAAAAGCAGCTACTTTATTCTGATCTCTCTGTTTCAGCTCTAATGCATCCTCTACTCTGTTTTTCCCCAGATCCGGAAGCGGCTAAGTTAGTGTAGCCAAGCCTCAAACTCAGGAACTCTCTAACACAGATGCAGATGTAGATACACGGGAAGGTATACACCAGACTGTCATAACTGATAGTGTCGTGTGGTACACGGCAAGTTTCAGTTATTTCCAGAACATTAACTATAATAGAATTACTTCTCTTCTCTTTATTTTCTCAACTGATTTTGCAGAATTCATCTTGAGGGAATAAAAAGAGTAAGAAGGAGGGAGAGGCAGGGAAAGCAGCACTCTGATGCAAACCCAGCATGAGAGTCACCATTGCCAAGCTAGCTGAATTCACTCAAGTCCAGAAGTGGGCCCTTGTTCTCTCTGATGTACACACCACGATAAATATGCCCCAAAACAACAAAAATCTTATCCATCTGTTAAATTCTGATAAATACCTCTTAAATACTTTAGAAATCAAGTGTATACAAAGATAGGTATAAAATCTTTCTGAAATTTAAAGACACAAATATTTAAGAAAAATTTTCCTAAGACTGAAAAGATACAATTACTCTATGTATATAAACTAATGCCATTTCCACTTTTGTCTCTTCGTCAGAAACTGAAGTTCTGTATTAAGATCTCCCGTTATTAACACTATGACACAACACTGAAGAGAGTTTAAGTCCTGCTGAAACACTAGTAAACCTAGTAAACAAAGTTACTCGGTCTCCATGCAGGTATTTTCTTAAGCTGCATTTGCAAACTCTTTTCCATCACAAAATACATTCTTCCAAAACAACATGCATAAGATTGATCCAATTCATTCAGCTACATGATCAAAACACTGAATAAGCAATCATTCCTTTGTTCTCACTCCCAAAGATGTACATCATGGTGCAAAAACTACCATCTACTAACATGTAGCCAGCCAAGCTTGGAACAGAACGCTGGTGTCTATGACAAGTTTGCAGGCTATCTTTCCTGTGACTACCACAATGATATTACTAATCTCGGCGTAGATACAAAGATCTGTCTTTCCACACCTCACAAACCCACACTGAGTAGTGCTTCGTGGAACTAAACTACTACTGCCTTCTTCCTGTTACTATTTAGTTTACTATTTCCACTTATAAACAAGGACCTTACAATATTTTGATCTTCTATACAGTTAGGTTAACTTTTCCAATCTGATCGTTTCAATTCTTGATAATATTTACCATGGAACAGCTATTAAAAGGTACTGCTGTCACATTAAACAAGCACACCTCACTTTTTCTAACTTTTGACAGGAGAGGAAAATACCGTGAATCTGAAGAGTTCACAAGGAAGTTAGAGCGACATGGCAACTAAGAATGAAATTCGAGTAGTTCGTCCAGAAATGCCTGGATTACTCCTCCCACGCAAATGACATCTACCTTTGAAGCAGAGCAGACGCTGTATTAACAGGACACTACATAATCTCAGCTAGTGTATATTAATACTGTCAATGCAGAAAAGAAACAGATCTTCGCCAAAGGTCTTTTATGGAAGAAAACCGAAAGGGTTTCCAAAATGTCTATGTACTCTCCTAAAACATCCCTGGGACCTTTGAAAACCCTTAACTCTAGGGCTATAAGAAAATCTTTTCTTGGCTGTAAAATAGACACTCAACCTTTTATATCCTGTGGCTCTTTCACATACCTTCATAAATCCTGAGGAGGTGTGTATACAAACAGTCCCTGCACCCAACAATGCATTTCGCAAAACTATTTTTCCCTTTAATCCTGTTCCCATTTCACATACAGATCGCAAAATTTTTAGACATTAACCCCTAAAATAGTGTTGGCATTATCTTCAGATTTTTTTTCCATCCAGCTTTAATATGCAGCAGCGACTTCAGGTGAGTTTTTCTTAAAACGCCTGAAAACTCCTGTACAAGTTGGAGTAGCATATGCTCGAGGGATGATGAGACTACTGTGAATATGTAGGCTTCTTCAAGAGGAGAAATAGTCAGTTTCATTGTACTGACATCACAAAGTGGATGAAAATGAAAGGCTGCCCTAACCTTAACAAATATAGGTTGCAATGGCATCCCCAACGATATCACAAATGTAGAGTACCAAATCGACCATCTCATGGAAACTTACAGCTGAACTCTAACTCTTCTGAAAAGCATCCTGGCTCTTACCAAAACTAATTCCATGTTTCAGAGAGTTGTTCCTAAGAGGCGTCCAAGGAGGACACAAGGGTGTGTCCAGACACCTCAGACCCCTAAACAGCACTTGGGGGAAAAAAAAAATCGCCCCTGACTGCCGGCTTCACACCAGGAGTCTAGATCTGGTTCAGACTCCTGAAGGGCAGCCCTGAACAACAGGGGCAATAGGACATGAAGGTGGAGGAGAGTCGAGACAGGGTTAGTGGGTCCTGATGTGAAGGGGCTCCGGGGACACGAGGGGCTGGGTGCCCCAGGACAGGGTGGCCAGGGGAGGAGCCCACAAGAGTTCAGGGCATCGTGAGAGAACGGCGATTAGCGACAGTAGGGAGCGGGTGCAGACTCGCAGCGCCGCGGCCCCCAACCCCGCCCCAAGCCCCGCAGACCCGCGACCCGCGACGGGGCGGGGCCAGGCGCCCGCCACGGCCGGCACCGCCCCCTCAGCCTCCGGGTGCGGGCGGGTGGGAGGGGCGGGCCTGGCGGGCCGGGTGAGCAGCCGGACCAAAGCCCAACCCGGAATGTTCCGTCGTGGGGAGGATGGGGCGAGTGACCCCGCAGCCCCGGGCGGGGACGGAGCCGGCTGAGGGCGGAGGAAGAGCCTCCGAGCAGCCCTCGCCCGCTGGGCCAAAGCCCGGCGCCCCGCTGCGGGCGGGGACGGTTGCCCCCGGTGCTGAGCTCGCCTACCGGCCTCCTTCCCACCTCCCGGGGCGTTGCCCGGGGCAACAGTGCCTACCGACAGCGGCGTGAAACGCACCTACCTAGAACCTGACAAGCAGGAGCCCCTCAGACCCGGGAGCCAGTCGCCACCCGGCGTCACGGGGACTGCCCCAGCCAATAGGTGCCGCTGTCGCGAACCTCTGCAGCCAATCCCGCTACACTCCGGTCTCCGGGCACCCTGAGTTCTCAGCCAATGAGCAAGAGCGAGGGGCGGGCACTGCCTCCGGTCCCAACCCCCTCCCCTACTACCTCCCAGGAGGCGGGCGCGGCCCATTGGCCCGGGCCCGTGAGGGGCGGGGCTTAGCGGGTGGAAGCGGGCTGGGGTTGCGGGCGCGGAGGCGTGGGCCGCGGCCGCCGCCCTGTGGGCAGATTATCCGCAGGGCTCGTCCTCGCGGCTCTCATTCTTTGAGGAGCCCGGTTCTCCGAGCTCAGCTATCGGGATGGGCGCGGAGGCGGAGGGGGCCTGACAGGAAACTCGGGAGAGGCTCGCGGGGCCGAAAGCCGGAAAATGGCCTGGCCGGGTGATAAGCTGGGGCCAGCGGGAAGGGTCAGCCCCGCGCTCCGGCCGGAAAGGAGGCGTGCCTAGACATGGAGCGCCCGCGGGGTACGGGCGGGTGCGGCGTCTCCTCCCCACCCCGAGCGGGCTCGGCACCGGACTGTCCCTCCACCTTCCCGCGCTTTGCTTGCGTGTGCTGTAACGAGGATTTCTTTAAAGCGGCTTTGCATTTCTGCAGAGCGCTAAGCACTTGTCTCTTCTCACTCCTGTGCTCCCGGTGCCTGCGACGCTGACGATCTGAGAGTCCTCTGGGCACATGGATGCTGTTGCAAGGTGTACCGCGGGTCCTGGGAGCGGTCCCCTCCAAAGTACTTACCTCTAGGAAAGTCTGGAAAGCGAGAACTCAGACTGATCGGCTCTTCCAATGAGGGCCGTTTTCCGAAGCGCTCTTCGGCACTTTGGTGCAAAATGAGTAATGTGGACTGAACAGATCTTACTAGGTGATCTGGAGCTCTGTGATAGGTGTTACTCGTCACTGAGCGTCACTCCCGTATTGCTGTAGCACGCTTTTTAAGGCATTGTATCCTGTACGTGAGCTCAGCCACATTGGTTGCGAGCAGCAAGTCTAACAACTTCATTTCCACTCCCACCCTTAAAACCTTTGAGTTAGGTGAGAGCCAAAGAAGAAAGATGAATACTTTTCATTCTAAATGGTTCTTCACTTAAGTCCGTTTCAGAGCCCAAGAAACCAAACATACTATAAGGACACACAAATGTTTATGCCTTCCTGTTCAAAATGGATGAGATTCTCTCCCCTTTTTCTCAGAAAACAATTAAGTACTCTTATCAGATTCATGATCCAGGGATATCTTCCTCAAGAACTTGGAAGATACGAGGGCGTGAATCAGTGTTCGAGCACTTAAAACCCTGGTTGAACCCCACTAAGAGTAGGGGAACCCGCTACCTAGGGACAACAAACAAACCTGGGAACCAGTATCTCTCAAAGTTCAGAGGCACCAACAGAAATAGCCTCCTATCTCCCAGTTTCTGTGAAACACTAGAATTCTAAATTGCAAAACTACCTCGGGCATAAGGATTACTTTTCCTCTTAAAATACAGATGGCACCCCAACAATCCTCTATAGATGTGACAAATAGTACCAGGTTCTCTTACCTGATTACTAGCTATTGCTCATTATGAAAATGTAATAATGGGTTGTATCCACTCATCTACAGAAAAGGGTGAAATTCATGTCTTAACATTCTCTTGGGTAATGCCTTGGATATGTATCACATTCTGATTTAATGCCTATTTGACAGTAAAGGTGCTTTCCTTCTCTTACATTATTTTATCAATGAATTCCAAATTAAAAATGTTTTCTATGTATTTATGTAGTTCTGTAGTTAAATACATACATAGTCTCCTAAAATGCAAGTTAATTTTTTTATAAGCATGGAATGCTGTATGCGTATGTCAGTGTGGGTGAAATAAATAAAAATTTATGTGTATTTTAAATGGTTTGAGAAAACCATATAACTTTTGACACTGCTTTACCAAGCGCACCTTTTCCAAGAACCTTAGGCTTCCCATCTTTATAAAAAGATCTAAATGTAGATGATGTGGCTGATGAGTTACTAGTGCACACACCTATATATGAGAATGGAATGCACTCACCTAAAAGCAATAAAAACCTTTTCGGTTCTATAATTATTCTAATCCCAGCGATACACTCAAGAAGTCTAAGTTATCTGCCCTGTGTCAGGCATCATGTTAAGAAGTGCAACTTTGCAATTAAAAAAAATTAGTCATCAGGCGCATAAACCACAGTTAAATTTGGCAAAAAGAAAGAGAAAGAAGGGAGGAAGGGAGGGAAAATTGCACTCCTGGTTTTATTGGTTTTCCCTATAATAATATAATCACTTGCATTACAACATATTTAACAAATACTTTTTTTTTACTTCCAAAAATTCTGAGAAAATTTCCTTGTACAATCTTGTGACTATGGGAAATGAAGGAAAATAATTTCCTTTCACGGCCTTCATAAAATGCTAGCCATCCTGCAGCTGGCGATGCTAACATAGGATTTAGTAGATCCATTTTCTTCCGCTGAAATTTAGATCTGTACCAGGAACTGCCACAGCTTGTGAAATGCCACAGTGCTGCCTAGCTGTAACAAACAAGTCCTCGGTGTATTATCCATACAGATTAAATACCAAATTTTATGTTTTAATGAAGGGACTTTCCTGGTGAAAATCTATATAATGTGAACATTAAAACTAGGTAATTGGTTTAATAGACTTTTTAATTCTTCACTTTTGGTTAATATCATTCCTCACCCTGTCTCCCTCTCGTTTTCCTGTTTAAAATGTTCTCAAGGACTTGAGGGAGCTTGGCTGTGTGCCAACATAGTTCAGCGAGGGCCACTTCTGTAACCTTTGCTCCTTCTCTTCTCCTTCTCTCAGCCAGTTCCTTTCATCTGTAACTGTTTTCTTGTTCACTTTTTAGACCTAACCATTTGCACACACCACTCCTAAAGCAGATGTATGATAAGGAGGACAGAAGGAAAACATGGTATTTTTTTTCTGTGCGTGCTACCCAGTCTGTCCTCACGGCACATAAACTTCATAGATTCTGGAGATCGTTCACTTAGACGAATACTATCCCTATAGATCATGTCTGGGTGAAGTTCAAGATGTTTGTTACATTAGCTTTCCAAAGTTCAAAATGCATATATATGACTTCCTTTGCATGGCATTACAGAACTGTAAATGGAGAATAAGGGGAGCAAAGCGAAGAAAGGCAAAGGAGATGACAGACCCAAACTCTTGTAGTCTTCAAAGTCAACATCAACCGCACTAAGAACCCTTCCTATGCACCCCTCCCAGAAAGGCTGGCTGGCTCAACAGACTCACACTGTTTCCCTTGGTTCCTTGGCTTTCCCTTCTCCACCCAGAAATACGGCCACCAACATTCCTCATCAAGATGAGTCCTCTTAAAATGCCCACAGGCTCGTCAAGGTCTGTCCCTTTAGTAAGCCGTTGTTTTCTCAGGACTTGTCTACTCTTTCCTTCATTCCCTTATGCCTAGTCCTTTGCACCTTCAAAGATACAGCTTGAGACTGTGCTTGACCAACCGTGCTGGAGTCATGAGTAATGACTTCCCGGTGTGATCACCTGAAGGCCTCCTAGGAAGTACACGTTACCAGCCGCCTTCTCAGAGATTCTGACTTGAGAAGCTCTGGGATGAGTTTTTTTTATTTAAGGAAACCTGTGTTTAGGAGACCAGCTAGGCGGGTGGACAAGGTGCAGCGGGCTGAGACTACATCTCTAGATGCTTGCAGCAGCGCATAAACTTAGGTCCAGGTCTTGGGGGACCCAGCTGACAAAGATCCCTGAAGGCAATAGTAAGGAGAGGAACTGGACGTCTGTGTAATCTAAGAAATGTGTAAACCGGATCCTCAGATCACTTTCTCCACCAAGTTACTAAGGAACAGAAATGTTTGCTCCCGGGGGAGGCCGAGCAAGAAGACAGCTGAGTGCAGAGAGGAGTGTGGTGCCTTTCAGAGCAGCAGAGGAAGTAAGCGCGGCTCCACGTGCTTCTCTTGCTCGGCTCCCGCAATGGCAGGCTCTGGGTTTCTGGGGGCAGTGACTGATCTGAGGAGGAATATTTTTATGTCTACTTGGAGAGTCTTGTATCTGACATAACCAGATCCCTTGCCAAATCACACCAAGAATGACGTCTGTGATCCGCAAGTTCGGCTATAAAAAGATATGTGGGTATCATCTGCAATCATTCCTGCAGTCATGGAAATCAGACGCCAGATGGAAGAGGAGGGGCTGGTACAAAACAAAACCAAAAGAGATTTCAATGAACTGTGAGCGATTTCCTTTAAATAGAAAACTCTGGACTGGAGAGTTGACTCAGTCAGTAAGTGGGTAAGGATGCATACTGCTGTTCCAAGGGACCAGAGTTCAGTGACCCACAACCACCTGTAACTCCAGCTCCAATGGGAGCCAATGCATCTGTCTCCCTAACACACACACACACACACACACACACACACACACACACACTTACAAATAATAAGAATAAAACTTAGAAAGGAAGATAATGTGTGCATGAAAACAAGATACTTTACCCCAAGGAAACATTTAAAGAAAGAAGTGAGTATGGCCATGTCCCCTAAGGAGACGACTCTTGCCCTCAGCAGTCATCAGTGACCAATAGTTCCTCCAGTAGAGGTGGAACCTCAGGAGCGTCTCCCTCATCCATGCTGGCATTCTGCATGGCTTGATCTTGTCAGGTCTAGTGCAGGTAACCACAGCTACTGTGAGTTAATCTGAGTAAGAGCCACATTAAAGACCAAGCCAGACTTGTCCTGTATCACATCTTATTTTGAGGCAGGGTCTCCTACTGAGTCAGGGCTTAAAGACTCCACTAAGTTGTTTGGTTGGCCAAAGAGGGTTGCCAGTTGGCCAGCAAGTACTTGAGATCAGCCTGACCCTGCCTCCCCAACTTTGGAGCTGCAGGCACCTGTAGCCATGGCTGACTTTTTAGTAGGGCCTGGGATCTGAATACTTCTGCTTGTTCAGCAATCCCTCTACCCACTGAACCATCTCCTCAACCCCAGCAAGTGATAGTTAATGTTAGAAGGAACCAGCAGCCTTTAGTTTTGTTCATTGTGTCAGAGATCAAACCCAGATGCTTGCCCATTCTGAACAAGTAGCAGACCAATGAGCTTTATCCCAGCCAGCCCTGCCAAAGGTTTTCCAGGGCTTGCACCATTTTATGCTCCCCCAGTGACATATGACAGTTCCAGTGGCTCCTTGTTGTCTACCTGCACTGAATATTGCAAAAAGATTGGAAAATTGGTTTGGCAATTTTTATTTGCCCATTTTTGTTGTCCTTTGAAAGTCTACACTGTAGCCAGGACTGATCTGACACTTACAATAGAGTCCAGGTTGGCCTTAAATGTATAGCTATTTACTACTCTGCCCAACTCCCTAGTGCTGAGACTACTACAACCCGATTATTTGACCGTTCTGGTGGATCCGTAGTGGAATGATGCCCCTGCATTATGATGCCCCTGCATTATGATGCCCCGGCATTAGCTTATATTTCCCCAGTGGCTAACAATGTGGAGCACTATTCACCGCTTACTTGAGATTCACGTCTCTTCTTTTGCAGAGTGTATATTCAAAGAATTTTTTGCCCATTTTAAAATATAGGTTTTGCTTTGATTTGTTTTTGTTGTTGGTGGTTGGTTGGCTGGTTGGTAGTGTTTTTTATTTGCTTTGTTTTGTAGTGCTGGGTCTAAACCCAGAGCCTCACGTAGACCAGAGAAGTATTCTCCCACTGACCTACACCCTGGCATGGGGGGTGGGGGCGTTTCAGAAAGAGCAACGCTGAATTCAAGACACACAGATACACGCCAGGCAGATATGGTCAAGTGATTCTTGGCAACAGTTTGAAGACAGAATGGAGGAAAAGGTAGTGTTTCTCAATAAACACAATAGGACATCCGCAAGTAAAATACCCATCTATATCTCTCACATTATTAAAAATCAATCATAGGCTCTAACTGGAAAAAAAAGGAAAATGATAAAACATTCAAAATACTACACTGAAGAAAATCTTCCTGCCCTTCAGTAAAAAAGGCAAGTCTGTGTGTGTGTGTGTGCTGTGTTTCATACATATATATGAAACAAATTTCTTCTTACTTGAAAGACACAGTTTACCTTGTTAAAGTCCAAAGATTGCTACTAAAAGAACTGAGTGATAAAATTTTTTCTATTTGAAATGCAGTTTACCTTATAAAGCCCCAAGATCGTCACTAATAATGAACTGAGTGATATAAATGAACATATTCAGTTAAAATATTTTTTATCTAAAAACACACAATACACTTTAAAATGTGAACCTGAAAGAGTTGTTCCAAACAAAAGAATAGAAGTGAAATATTTCCATCAGTCCCCCACAATTTTAATTTTATTGTTAATATTCAAGAATTGTTATGCTTCATTTACATAATAAATGTCTTCCAATTGGATTGAATGTAGGATTTCATTTTAAAATGTATGTTTCCTTACATATTAACATTTGTTACCAAGAATATTTTCTGAAGTATCAATATTACTAAGAGTAAGCCCACCACCTCGATGGGGGCTAGATAATTAGTAAACAAACATGCCATTCTTGGCAATGTTCAAGTCTGAGACGAGGGGTGCTACGACAGGGGGTGCTGTTGCTAGGGGCAGGGAGGGACTCTGGTAACAAGTGACTCTGCAAAGATGAACTTTGAAATGCGACCTGGAGGTGGGAAAACCAGCTACAGGTAGACAAAGGAAGAGAAAGTTCTAGACAGCACTTAGAAATTACAGCCGCACAATCTGGGGTGGGAAAGATGAGTGTGACAGGCACAGAGAGCCCGGTGTGACGCGAGGGGTGTGAACCCACCAAAGGGAGGGAAAGGACAGGAAGAGGTGAGACCTTTCTTTGAGTGAGAGTCTGTTCCGTTCTCACTTCATACTAACTGCGCTGAGAAAAGCCAACAGGGGCTTTTTTCTTTAGAAATAAACTGTTTTCTCCTCGTCCTCCGCATCTTGCTGCTCCTCCTCATCTTTCTCCACCCCACCCCCCGTCTCACTCTGTAGCCCCCGAGTAGCCTGGAACTCGCGATGTAGCCACAGGCTGGCCTTGAACTTGTTGGTGGTTCCTCTGTCTAGCTTCACCAGCGCTGAGATGACAATTGTGAGCCCCCTCACCAGGCTGCCAGCATAGCTTGAAATGAGTTGCATGATCAATTTCACTACCCCCACCTCAAGACTTACTTAACAAAATTCAGTCCCTGGCAGGTATAGAAGTCATGGTGAGTTTCATTGTCTCCAAACAAGGGTAGGAACCATTTCTCTTACTTTGAATCTGTAACTTTGTTTCTACCCTTCAGACTCAATTTCACAGTATATGTATATGATGTATGTGTGTATATATAATATATATGTCTTTATGTATATGGGATGACATCTTGGAGGTCGTCCTGGAATTTTGCCTATTATACTGTGACAATAAAATAGTAATTACAGTATAACATATAATGTAGAAGAAACTCAAAGCAATAGAATTGATGCTATAAAGTATTTACTAGCAGATTTGCTTAGGAGACATTAATTCACACAAAGTAGAATGTAGCTAGGGGAGCTCTGCCTCCAAAATATACCAGTGATAAGTACTGTGTTGGCCAGGTCTGTTAGAGACAAGCCAAGTTTACAATGCAAGGATACAAATACTTATTCGCCAGCCATTAAATTGCCCAAAGAACACATCTCTAACAGGCAGCTCAAGGGGTCAACACGGGGTCATAACGACCATTAAGTCTACCATTAAGTTCCTCATTCTCTTATCAGGAAACACCATTAAGTTCCTTGTACTCTTATCAGGAAACACATAATTTTGTGCAATGGACAAGATGAACCTGGGTAACAACTATTCAGAAAGAACAGCACTGGTAGACTTAAGAAATAATTCTGGCAATGTCTCTGCTGTGCAAATTTTCTATCTGCCCAGGAGGCTGGACTTGGAGTCTCCAGTTTCTGTTTAAATTCTTCAAAGTGTAACCTGGGCCCAAGACCTCCAAGAGATTTACACATGAAAGACCATGTAAAACGCTTAAGTTTAAGGTCTTTATAAGCTAGCAAATCTTTTATTAGAGGTCAGTTCTTCCTTGGGCATTAGCCCCAAACCGACAGCACTGCTAAAGAGACTTCCCTTCCACTCTCGTGTGCAGAGTGAGTTCTCATGGGGAAGCCATGGCATTTCTAAAACACATATGATAGATACTTTGAATATGATATATTTTAAAGTGTATGTAGGGAATTCTCTGGTGGCAAGGATCAGAAACTCATCTCCAACACCCTTAGGTAAGCAAGGCAAAGAGTTGAAAAAAATGCTGGGCAGTGGGGAAAACTGTTGACTGTTGAATAATCACGGCGCCGGAAGGAGATAACTGAAAAACCTGAAATAGCTGTACCAGGGCCTAGACTGAAGCCAGGATTCACTCACCTCTTCCCCGCTTAGTTTGTCCTCATTCCTGTGTTTAATTTTTCTCATCCTCTCTTCGTTTCACCTCATATAACCATAAAGATACTGCATTAAATTCTCTACCTGATCGATTCCTTTCTGTGGCCCAGAAAGCATTCAACTTGTACAACCCACTGTCGTTTGCTATCTTATCAAGGGAGGGACTTTGAGACCAATAGAGTATGCACAGTAATCTGAATCGTGCCCAAGCAGCCTTTGTTGAGAACACACAGCTGAAGGGGAAGGGCGCTCTTCTCAGGAGACAAGGTGCACTACCAAGCAATATAGACGGACGACTAATGAATGACTATGAGGAATGGAATCATATGGGACAGATTGTACGAGATTGTCTATTTCAAAACACAGAGCCTATCTGTAATTATGTTTTTCATAAAAAAAATTGCCTATGTTTTGTGATAATTATGCATGAAATATGGTAAAGATGCTTGCAGCAGGTTACCATGGGATTTGTATTTGAATTTCACCGAGTCTATGTGTCTTAAAATTGCGTGGTAAAATAGAGAAAGTGGATGCATGCCCGAGACAGACTGCTCAGTAAGGAAGGTTAAAAAATCAAAGCCTTGGCTCTGCAGCCAGGCCTCTCAGGTTAAACGGGAGCCTAGCTGTTTAGAACAGGTCACAGAACCTGCAGGCTTCAGCTGTTTGTCTATGGAATAGGAGAATAAGGTAAACAGCTTCAAAAGAGGAGGCGTGATTGTAAGTTCACTAGTGCATATGCAAAGCTTAAATTAATAAGAGAATCCGGGGGATATCAGGGTTTTATTTTGTTTCGAACTAAGCTCGGGGCCTATGACAAACTAGTCAGGGATCCCTGGCTGAGCTGCTTTCATAACCCTAAACATGATCTTTGTATTTGTTTTGTGTGTATTTGTTGGAAGTTGTTGTTGGTATTGGTGGTAGTGATTGAATCCAAAAAAGGGGACAAAGAACCAATTTTGAAAAACTCTTCTTGGAATTAGAGACTGGATCAGCCATTATGAGCACCGACTTCTCTTCCAGAGTACTGAAGGTCAGGTCCCAGCACCTGTGTCCTGGGCTCACAACCACCTGTAACTCCAGCTTCAAGAAGATGCAGCCTCGGAGGGCACCAGAACTCACACGCACAAACCCACTCACAGACACATAGGCGTAATATTAATATCAATTATTGTTTTAAGGCAGAAATATTGTCGCTTTTAATCCTTCAAAAAAATAAATGGCCTAATCACATCCGCATGTATCTGTTTGCTTACCCGGTGCTTGTTCATCTGTTAGTCAAACGACAGTGTAGTGAGAATGACTGTCATTATTACTTCCAGCAGCTATAAAAAGCAAGCTTCGATTGATAAGGAACAGCCTAGGCATTCTTTATAGGTTGTTTTCCTGGCAGGATGTCCTCAGGCATTTGCTATGCAATGATAGTTATCAATGTCTAAATTTAGAAAGACATCTTTAGTACCTACTTAGTCCATCGCCAGCAATTTTAAGCACACACACACAGACATTCTGGGTAGCAGTTAGGGCCTGGGTTTAGTCACTGCGGTGGTTTGGATGTGAAATGTCTCCCATAGTATTTGAACACGTGGGCCCCTGGTGGTGGTGCCATTCCTGGAGGTGGCTAAGCCTTGCTGGAGGAAGTAAGCACACTCCTGAGGGATGATGGACCTTTGAGAGTTTATGGCTTACCCCACTTCTGGTTCCCACTCTACTTTGTGTTGGAGGTTGAAGATGAGATCTCTCCACTTCCTGCTCTGGCTGCCTACTCCAATGCCTTGGCCACCATTATGGATTTACTCTCTGGAACCATAAACCAAAATAAATCCTCCCTAATCTAAATTGCCTCAGTCATGATGTTTTATCACAGCAACAGAAGAGCTCAATCAACCACAATCTTTGATTCCATTTCCTTATGGTGATATATTATTTGTGTTTTAATAAATAAAGCTTGCCTGAAGATCAGAGGGCAAGGCAGTCATACAGGCCAGGGAGTGTGGGACACACCTTTAATCCAAGGACTTGGGACTTGAAAGACAAAGGTAGAAGAATCTCTGTGAGTTCAAGACCACCCTGGACTACACAAAACTGAATCTGTCTAAAAGAGAAACCGAGCTCATACAAAGGTAATCCCATCCTTGAGATCACAGGCTTTTAATCCCAGAACTAGGAAGGTAGAGACAGAAGCAATGTGGAGTGAGGAGTCTGAGGTTGGTGGAGAGCATTGCAGGATCGCCCCTTTGTTTATCTGAGCCTTGGTAGAGATAAGATCTCTCTAGTTTTGGCTGCTTTGCTTTTCCGGTCAGCTTGAACTCCAATATCTGTCTCTGGGTTTTTATTATTTGTGCTGCATTTTCTCTCTCCCAGCCTACTGCTCCATAGCGTGATGATCTGAATATGAATTGTCCCCCTAGGCTTATGTTCTGGAAGTTTGTAAGGTGGATGTTGGTACCATATTGGCAGGCTATGGAACCTTTAGGAGGTGTGTCCTGGCTGTAAAAAGCAGGTCACTAGGTGTGGGGACCTCTGAAGGTTACAGGCTGTGTCATCCTACAGATAACAGCAGCAGGGCCTCTGCTTCTCCTTTGTCTTGTGTTTTGTGTGAAACAGGGGTGGTGCTATTAGCTAAACTAAAGCTCACACCATTCCTGCCTCAGTCTCTCCAGGGCAAGGAGAGGCACCATCCCTGGTACAGCCTTTTGTTAGAGAATGCTACCATATTCACAACTGAGTCCTAATAAAAATATTTAATGTATATGAACCCCCCACTCTGCTCAGAAATATACCAAGTGTTTTGACTCAAAGTGATGGTTAATCTTGGTTGTCAACTTGACTGGATCTGGAACCAACTAGGAGACATGCATTCCTCTGGTGGATCCACAAGGAGGATTAGCTGAAGAAGCTCTCCCAGAGAAGAGCTCCCAGAAGTAGCCCAGCTATGAGGAGGTCTTAGGGGAAAGCATTGCTAGTTCTGTCCACTGACCTCTGCTTCAGGGCAGAGTGTGTGTGTACATGGTTGTTTCCGATGCTGAGGGGTTTCTGATGCTGGAACTCAGCTTCTTTGACTTTCCAACATGAACTGAAGTGTGGTGATATTTTGTTTGTGATCTAACAAAACTTGTCTGAAGATCAGAAAGCAGAGCTCAGCCACTGGATAGTCATAGAGGCCAGGCAGTGGTGGCACACATCTTTAATCCCAGCACTCAGGAGGCAGAGGCGGAAGGATCTCTGTGAGTTTAAGGCCACCCTAGGATATGTGGTGTTGATCCAATCTCAAAGAGAAACAGAGCCAAGCGGTGATGGCTCACACCTTTAATCCCAGTACTTGGGAGTCATATGCCTTTAATCCCAGCACAGGAATGATATGGCTGGGTGGAGACAGGAATATAAGGTGGGAGGAGACAGGAGCTCAGTGCAGTCTGAGGATTCAGTCTGAGCATGCAGTCTGAGGTTTCATAGAGACAGCAGTCAGTCTGAGATTCGTGGAGACAGAATTGTCCCTTCAGTCTGAGCATTGGTAGGGGTAAGAACTCTCTAGTGGCTGGCCGCTCTACTTCTCAGATCTGAGCATTTACCCCTATATCTGACTCTGGGTTTGTATTATTAATACCAATTAGAGTTCTTGCTACACTGAAGACCAGCGGCTCTCCAGGAATCCTCCAGCCTTCAGCGCCAGATTGAGGTACATGCAGTCTCATGCATCCAAGAGCTACTAAATTTCCAACGTTTCCAGTGCACAGATAGGCATTGTTGGGCTATCCAGCCTGTATTGTATAATCTAACCTAATACATCACCTTTGTAATATACATCCTCATTCTATTAATTCTGTTCCTATAGAGAACTCTGACTAGTACACACACACACACACACACACACACACACACACACACGCACGCACACACGCACGCACGTTAAACACATTCTCATTTAAGTCATAAAGACCCTGTGAGATAGACACTTATATTACACCTATTTATGGAGATATTTTTAAAAAGAGGCAGAGAGAGAGCTCAAATGTGTAATTTACAGTCTCACTGCTTTGTTGGTATAGGCATTTCCCTTTGAAACAGGATCGTCTAATACAAAAGCCATGATATTTAACCATTCCCTGAGCTTCCTTGCCAGTTAGGAATAGATTCCTCTATGATTCAGAGGAATAAGAGTGATTCTGAATAAGAAAAACCAAAAGCAATGAAAATTAGCAGCGCAGTAGAACATGTCTACGTGGGTCAAACTGGCTTCAAACTCATGATTCTCTTACCTTCTAGGTGCCGGAATTATGTTGTGTATCACCGTGTAACTAAAAAACGTAATCTTTACTTGTAGAAAACAGAATGACTGATAACGAAAATCTTTGTGTAGCTCCACATGTCTTTAGTGATATTTCATTTGTATTTTAATATATTAAGCTTGCCTGAATATCAGAGAGTAAAACAGTCGCCCTGGTAAGCCTTACAGACCAGGCAGTGGTGACACACACCTTTAATACCTGTAGCCACACTAGTTTGCCATAGAAATTGGGAGGTAGGGGTGCTCACCTTTAATCCCAGCCCTAGAGAGGAATGTAAGACAGGAGGAGACAGCTCTCAGACACATCTCGTTCTGAGATTCCTGGAGGCAGGATCGTCATTTCGTACCGAGGGAGAGGTAAGAGCCAGTGGCTGGCTGTTTTGCTTTTCTGACCTTCAGGTTGAACCCCAATATCTGTCTCTGGGTTTTTATTAATCATGCTACACATATCAGACAGACCTATGCCTGAGATTCACTTTCTAACACTTCCCTGCTGGAGAAAATTTCTTGTTTTAATTTTCACCTTTAAAATGGGGGTATGAACAGCACCAACATCATAACTGTTGGGAAGAATAAATGGGATAACTTAAAGAAATCCTTTTTACGGCACCTGGCTCCTAATAAATGGCCCAGAACTGTTTTCTGTTTTTCTCATTTTGGGTATTTTATTCTTCTCCAGCTTCTCATCCATGACACCTTCTGTGTTCAGGCAATTTTTCCTCCAAAGCTGAGCCAACGCAACCGATCCTATCTTCAGGCAACTAGATCTTCACATTTGTCCCGCTATTCTATTTGCTGCCCACTAAATCACTACCAATTTAGTGTCCTGTTATAGATTGTCATCTACAAATCCTAATTCACAACTCCCCCTGTCCTCTGGCTTCCGAGTGCAATGTGTTGAATGTTCTCAAGTGATCCTTGCAGACTCTGCTGCGCAGCCTTTATCTTAGTTCTCAGAAAACTTAAAAAGTTGTTCTTAGGGGAACAATCATCGCTTTGCATTTCATTATTGAACAGAAAGTCTGGAAGAACAATATCAACTCTTAAATGAAATTATAGGCCTGGAAGGGAAGCATAAATGTAAAAAGGAGAACACCTCATTATCACTCTTTGGAGCTGCTGGAGTTGCCAATTCCAACATCAAAACATCTCGTGGATATACTAAAGAACATCATTATGCACACAGCAATAAAGTGAGAAAGTTATTAGAGGGAGCCACTAAGAATAAAAGAACACCAAGACAGATTCTTAGAATGGATAAATATAATAAGCTCATTAGTAAGTATTCTGAGACAGCTCTAAGACTTTCCAAGGGAAACTGAATTCCTTAGGGTTACCAACTAGTCAGGAGCCTCAGCTTCATTATTGCTTCTTTTTCATTATTTAACTCAGCCTGCCTCTTTGCTAGCTCCTACAAGATTGTTCTACCTATGTCTACCCAAGACCAAGGAAGTATTTAATTTCAGTATTGGTATTTATGAGTGAAATGAGCTTTTAAAGGAGTCGTGTTTTACCTTCTTGATATAATCCTCTAAATTGCCTTCATAATGCAGAAGCTTCTTGTAGATCGTTTAAGAATTATTGCAAGTCACCTCAATAAGTCTAGTCACTAAGGTTTCTATTTTAGCTGGCAGTACATTTAGAAATAAACATGCTTGTCATTTCCCTTTGTCATTTCCATTTACTAATACAGAGTTAACTCAAGTTTCTAATGGGATCAATTACGTGTTCAGAGTTCTGTAACAGGCCAGCAGAAATAACGATGTTTCTGGTGGTTTGGATGAAAATGGTCCCGAAAGGCTCATAGGGAGGGACACTAGTAGGAGGTATGGCCTTGCTGGAGGAAATGTGTCACTGGGGGGTGGGGGGGTTTGAGGTCTCTAGTGCTCAAGCCAGGCCCAGTGTCTCTCTCTTGCTGCTGCCTATGGATCCAGATGTAGAACTCTCAGCTACCTCTCCAGCACCATGTCTGCCTGTGTGCCGCCATGCTTCCTGCCGTGTCGCTATGGACTAAATCATGGAACTGTAAGCCAGCTCCAATTAAATGCTTTCCTTTATAAGATCTGCCATGGTCATGGTGTCTCCTCACGGTGGCAGAAACCCTGACAATGTTCTAAAGAGCTAATCAGGTCTTCCAGTCTATCAGACTGTTGAGACAAAGGACCATACACACACACACACACACACACACACACACACACACACACACACACAATGAGACTCTCCCCAGGAATCTCATACTAGAAGAAGGGAAAGGCATGAGCCAGAGGGGAAATCCAGCAATTTTACAGACTGCTAACAACTTGTCCCTCTACCTTACTCTAAGGACATAGCAAATTTAAGAAGCTTTATTTGATTAGGATCTGGTTAAGACACATGCCCTTTGCAACATCATAGGAGTCAGCAGGGGAAAAAACCAACTGTCCCTGGCAGCTAGCCCCCTGTCAACACCCAACTTTGTGGTCTAGACAGGAGCAGAAAATAAATGCTTGGGGGAGACCAGGGGGCATGCACAGAAGCAGAAGTAGCCGCTTAAAGGAGGAAGAGGGTATGCAGAAGTAGTCCAGACCCTGTACTCAGCAAAATTAACCCCCTTGACACTGAGTAAACCTGGCTTGCGGTTTTTGCCTATATAATGTCAACCCCAAATGATGAGGACATCTCTTCCCTACTGCGCTGCGTCAAGTAATGGTCGAACCCCCAGCCTGGCTTGAAAGCACGTTGAATAAACCTTGCTTTTGCATTCTGGACTTGACTGGATTCTAGTGGTGGTTTCTTTGGGGGTCTCAACTTGGGCACAACACTTACAGAATAAGACTGAAGCCAAAGGACTGATGGGTCAAGGATGTGGAAAGTCACATGACCCAGATAGCTTAGATCTACTCATCCTTGGCCATGTAAACTTTGATTTTGCTTCAGATGGATTCCAGTGAGTCCACTGGATTTCTTTGTCCCTTCCCAACATGACCACATTCAATAAATCTTTTTCTCCACTTCTCTTTTGACATATTGAGGACAGGTGGCCTGACCATACTTAGTGCACAGGTGGTGACCCCTGAGGTTCAATAACGCTTTCAACCTCTAAGAATGCAATCTTTAATTTTGTAATTCTGACCCCGCCCCCTGGGCTTTTTGGTAGCCAGGCAATTATAAAACTCTGAAATTAGTGGAGTAGGCTATCAGGCAGGCAATAGAACTAATATTTACCTCCCCCCAAACCTGTCGGTTCTCTATAGGGGAGAAAAGGAAGCCCTCATCCCACACTCTGGCCACAGGTTAGGAAACTGCGGTTAGAGGCTGTTTTCAGATCTCTCACCACACGAAGGTGTCTACAGCAAGAATCTGAGCCAAAATGAAAGCACACAAGAAATCAGTTGAAAATAATAAGAGGTAGTGTGTGTTTCTTTTTCCCCCCGTCCAGCAAAAGGCAGACTTCTAGGAAAACAATTGCTTCTGTTCTCTGAGAGTTTTAGAAGCCAACGCTGAAGGAGAGGTAGCCAATACAGGGACAAGATCGCACCTAGAGTGGATTTTGCACCCTTCCAGATCAAGTCCCAGGACTAAACCAGCCTCAGACACAGCAGCAGCGGACCCAGGCCAGGCCCCGCCTACGGAGGGGCGGTCCAGCCCTGACCAGCGAGAGCCGAAAGGAAGACCCTCCAGCGTCCTAGAGCGCCGCAGCAGAGCGGTGCCGCAATGGGCGGAGCATCCCCCACACCCACCCCGCTTCCTTTGTCCAAGCCGGCTCTGTGCTCTCCCTAGGCTGATGACCTGGGGTCCCCACGCCCCAGAGGGGTTCTTATGAGTGGCACAGCACTGCCTACGCCCGCTGCGCTGGGATAGCCGCTCCCCCGCCCATAGAAGCTGCAGACACCAGATTCATTCTGTACTGAGCTGAGCCTGAGGCCATAGGAAAGGGACAGGGCTGGCTCCCTGGCCCGGGGCTGTGCCTCCAGGGCCATCAGACACTTGCCTTAATTTTCTAGTCGGCCGTATTGATGATGAGTATTTCTCAAAGTTTTGTCAGAACTGAAAAAGTGAAGAGAATACCAGTAACTTCTTTGGGGGCCTGACACTGTTAAGCACTTAACTGGAATCCATCGATAAATCTGGCAGGCCCTGGAAATAAATGCTCAGCCCGGGCACCAGCAAACTCTGGAGGTCAGGAATTTCTTCAGTGGAAGATAAAATGTTGGTTGGAATTTGAAAGAGCAAATGGATTCTAAACAACTACAAAACACATTTAATCACAAATTTGAGTGCTTAACACAGGGAGACCCCTAAAAAAAAAGAGGGTAGAGGGGGAAAGAGGAAAAAAGGGAAGGCTTCCCCAAAGTTTTATTTCATCTGTGACACGAAGAAGAAAGATAGATCCAAGTTGTATTCATTGTCTAAGAAATAGCAAGTACAAGAACTCAAGAGGGAAGGCGTATTAGTAAACACCAATAACGGCTCTCCTGGAGCTGACGGTAGCCAACTGTTCTTCATTGTGATAAACAGTACGTAGCAAATTCCTTAACTCGAACAAAACAGATGTCTGAAACCCTAAAGAAAACTATCACCTGCCGGGTGGTGGCAGCGCACATCTTTAATCTCAGCCCTCGGGAGGCAGAAGCAGGCGGATCTCTGTGAGTTTGAGGCCAGCCTGGGCTTCAAGAGCTAGTTCCAAGACAGGAACCAAAAACTATGGAGAAACCTTGTCTCAAAAATCCAAAAAGAGAGAGAGAGACAGAGAGAGAAAAAGAGAGAGAGATAGATAGATAGAGAGAGAGAGAGAGAGAGAGAGAGAGAGAGAGAAATTTATCATCTGTGGTTCTGTGGTCTCTCAATGATTCCAAAGTAAAAGTGTAAACAGTTAATTTGCATGGACTGTTCCCTATCAAACCAAGGTTTCCGGAAGCAATTCTACCCACTGACACAGCCTTCCCTACGGTCTTCTGTCTCTCATCCGACTCCTATGTTATTAATTTCAATCGACAAACTGTTAAAATCATCGCACATTATGAAACAACTTTGTTTATATTTAGCACATGGCTTCATGGTAGCTTGATTACCTTCATATAAGTAGACTGTGCTTACTCTTTAACCACTTCCTGCTAGCACAGTGGAATAATACTGTTCATATAAACATTTGCAATTTAAGTAAAGATCCCCAAGCCTACATGCCTATGGCGTATTTGGGAACCATCTGATGGGAAAAAGATAGAAGCTGAGCCACCCTCATGCTACTACCCACTTTCCTGACTTAAAGATTTCGTAAATATGTATGCATTCTTTTAATTTTTTAAAAAGTTATTTTTTTATTTTTGAGGCAGACTCTCTCGTAGCTCAGGTTGGCCTTGAACTCCCGCCTCTACTTCCGAAGTGCTGGGATAATAGATGTGTTCTACCATGCTCGTCCGTATTTTAATCTCAGATTTCCTTTACCCATGATGGTTCACATCACTGTAATTCTATTATCCATGTATATTACTTTCCTTCTGCCATATGTATCATTAGAAAGTGGCATTTTCAAACCATTCACTTCTGAACCAAAAGAAGAGATGCAACCACGATGATAATATAACCGTAGTATTATTCTTAACATTTTTTGGAGGGCTGGAGAGGTCAGAGCACTTACTGCTCTTGTAAAGGATCCAAGTTCGGTTCCCACCCATGTCAGGTGGCTCACAACCACCTGCAGCTCCAGCTCCCAGGAGTTCTGACGTCTCTGAGCTCTACCAGTACCTGTATTCATGTGCACATATGTACACACAAATATAAACATGATGAAAGCATAAATCTTTCTTCTTGCTTATGGTGATGGGGTGGAATCCTTATTACATACTAGTCCAAGGCTCCCCCACCGTCCTACACCCACAAACCAGTCCCTCTCTTTGCTCACGCGTCCTTTGAACGGATCTATGGTTCTGTCTCACACGTTCCGTATCAATCCGTTGCTTTGTTCTGCTCTTAATAGATTTCTTGGAGGCTAGAGCAGCAGTGTTTGTTTTCCCAGAACTTCACTGTTGTTCTCTGTTGTTCTCTGGTGATGCTGATCACCCTGTCCTGTCTTCAACAAGAATCCTGTTAGGTTGGTTGAGCCAGAATCCTGCTCACTCTTGGTGTTTTTCTCACAGTAATTTTTCATCTGCTGTCCCTGTATGTTTCTTGCTCACAGCTCCCCTTGTGTACCTGCTGACCCCACTTTCACAATGTTCCCTTAGCCTTTGAACCATATTATAACAAGACCACACAACTTACTCTTCTGATAATGGTATTAATTCGGCCACAAGTACCCTATGGTGACCAAACATCCCTTATTAGACCTTGTTTCCCAATCCTTTGCGTTAGAGATTGCTTCTAACACATGATCTTTAGTAGGGGTTATATTAAAATTGTACCTCCATTATCATTTCTTGTATTATGCCATCTAAAACCTGAGTTTAATTAACTTCACAATATTCTATATTCTTCTGTTCACTTCTGTATCTTATAGTACACCTATATATTTATGACTCGTTTATTATCTTAAAACCTAACCTTACAGGCTTGGCTGTACACAGAAGATCTACACCTTATATCTCCCACCTGCCTGCTCCTTTCCTCTCTCCTTTGGTTTGTTCTATTTCTCCTATGCTGTTATGATTTAAAAGCTCTGATTTCCATCATGGAATCATCCTTTTCATGGTTGTTTTTAACCATAATTTCAATTATATAGATCTGCTGCTTTCCACCAGAGCTAGTGGGAATAGCACTGACTTTCCAGGGCTGTTAAGAGGGCTGAATGGAAATATTGAAACAATATTCATTAAACGTTTAGTGATAATCTTGGAGCAGGTTCACGGCAATACAGAGGCCAATATTAGTCTATCTTTAGGAGCTCCCAAACTCACAGAAGAAGAAGGCAACAGTGGTACCGCTCAATAAGATGTGTGCCAGGGACAACTACCATGTGCCCCAGATCCAAGAAGATATTCCTGACCCAGGCATGTGGATGGGTAAAGATAGGTTTCCAAGGGGAAGTGGCAACAGAGTGTGTCTTGAAGGATGATAAAGCATGGCCGTATAGTGAAACAGAGACATTCCTGATCTAGACCTCCGGGAAGAGGCAAGAGAGAGAATCTGTGATCAGGGATTTGTACTAATGCTGAATGTTTCGGATGAATCTCACGACATGAATGGGGAAAAAGGAAAGTGTTGAAACTGGAGAAATAGACAAGAGGGAATTTACAAGGGGCTGGAGAGATTGCTCAGTGGTTAAGAGCGTGTGTGAGTTTGTTTCTATTGCTGTCATAAACATTATGGCCAAAAGCTGCTTAAGGAAGGAAGGGTGTATTTCCGCTTACAGTTGTAGTATGTCTGAAATAGTCTGTCATGAAAGGCAGGCAGGAACTCAAGACAGGAACTAAGGTAGAAAAACCCTGAAGGAACACAACTTACTGACTTTCTCAGCTTTCTTCCTTCCTCCCTCCCTCCCTCCCTCCCTCCCTCCTTCGCTCCCTCTTTTTCTTTCATTTGTTTTTGGTTTTTCAAGACAAGGTTTCTCTGTCTAGCTTTGGAGCCTGTCCTGGAACCAGGCTGGCCTTGAACTTACAGAGATCCTCCTGCCTTCAACTCCCAAGTGCCTCTGCCTCCTGAGTGCTGGGATTAAAACTGTTCCAAATTATCTTGAATTTATCACACATGACAGAAACCCAAGGGCTTGAGCAGTGCCCTTGCTGCTTCCTCTCGAGCTCAAATCCTGACTGTTCTGTAGAGACTCCGCAGGCAACAGGACTACTTGTTGGCATTAAAACCCTCACTCACACCTTTGTGGTTCATCTCATTTCTGGATAAGCTTACAAACCATACAGTTTAGAAGTGCATTTACATGGGTGCTAGATTCAAGAGAGTCTAGTGAAAGTAAAGGAAAAGAGAAAGAAAAAAAAAAGACACTGGGGAGAAGCGAGAGTATTCAAAGGAACCATAAGTGTGGTAGTTTGAAAGAAAATGGAGTGACATTATTAGGAGGTGTGGCCTTCTTGGAAGAAGGGTATCACTGTGCGGGTGGGCTTTGAGGTCTCCTTTGCTTGAGCTTCTCTCAGTGTGGCACTTAGACCATTTCCTGTTGCCTGCATATCAGGATGTAAAACTCTCAGCTCCTCCAGTACCATTTCTGTCTACGTGCTGCCTTGCTTCCCTCCATGGTGATTATGGACTAAACCTCTGAACTGTAAGTAAGCCACCCCAGTTAAATGTTTTCCTCCATTAGAGTTTCCATGGTCATGGTGTCTCTTCACAGCAAAAGAAACCCTAACTAAGACAATAATAATGACAATATTTAAACTCCCTTTTCTCAAGAAAGTGATTTTGGGGGTGGGTAGTAGTGGTGGTACTGTTTGTTTCTTTGTTTGTTTTTGTTTTGGTCAGCCTGCTTTCTTGTACAACCAAGAAGCACTTGCCAAGCAGTGGCAATAGGCTAGGCCCTTCCACGTCAATCCATAATCAAGGAAATGCCGTCACAGGCTTACCTACAGACAATCTGATGGGAGCATTTTCTCAGTGGTGGCTCCTCTTCCCATAGAACTCTAACTTGTGTCAAGTTGATAACCAACAACAAAAGCAAAATCTAACGAGGAGAGAGAGGACTTGCTGTCCCTTCCGAAGACTTGAATTTGAGTCAAGCACCTACATCACATGACTCCAGCGTCAGGTATCTCCAGTTCTAGGGGGATCTGATGACTCTTGACTGCTGAGGGCACCCACACCCTCATGTGTGTGCTGAGCGTGCATACACACACACATCTTCTCATAATTTAAAATAGAAAAAATAGACCTTTTGACAAAGAGGGAATTTGTGGAGGCTATTTGTGACTCTCGCCTGTAAAGCACGTAAATCGTCCTATCAGTCATGCTGAGAATGTAACTGGCTGCTCTCACAATCGGCAAGAGGAAAACTTGTTTTTGTGTCTCCTGCCACTGTCAACAGCACAGAGCCAAGGGCACAGAAGTTTTGGAGCTTTTCCTTGGAAGCCAGCCCCGGGCAACTAGTTAGTGTCCAGGAATGAGATCATTGGAATCTTTAGGCCTGGGCAGGTAGTAATTGACATGTTCTGCTTTCTTTGTTTCCTAAATCTGCTGTGACATTTTATAGCCATGATATAGACCCCGGTAATACTAAGTGGGATTCTGGAAAGGCTTGCCTGAGGCTGCAGAAATAGAAGCAAAGGGGAGACCGACACATCTCTCACAGCCTAGGGCGGCAGCAGCAGCAGCATTTTCTGCAGAGAAACCTGCCCACCTGAGCAGTCAGTGGGTTCTGGCAGGAAAACATGGCAGCCGTAGAGCTTCAGTGGGCAGAAATGAAAACTGAGGTTGCAGATATGGAGAACATTGCAGGGAAACTGGGTTAAGGAAGGGATCTATACATAGTAGGCAGCCACTAAACGCAGTTAGTGTGCAGTTAATTTCACATGCTAGCATAAAGTAGTCTCACTGTTATATGAGCATAATTCATACATGCACATATAGTCAGAATATGTACAGTCTGAATATGTTTGTACACAATGTATATGTGTTCATATTTTCTCTCTTCTGTATAAACCTAAACCTTTATATACAAAACTGTGTATCAAGTCCTTTAAAAATATTAACATGTATTTTCAGTCCACATTAGAGGCAGGTTTCCCTTCTCGAAGAGCGATTTCACGGTATTGATGGCGTTGGTTTTGTTCGGTGGGGTTAACCTTTGCTGAGGAGGACTTTTCTGTGCTTTTGAAGGGGCTGAGTTGGCCTTTCATTTTGTTTCCTTGGCTTGCTCTATGACTACATTGCCCAATATCATACTATCCTGTGGTTATATAAAGGAACACACCTTTCTCACTGTTCAGGTTGTGGCAGTGTCTACCTTGACTCCTAGATCAACCACCTGTCTCTGGGAACTTGCAGCATTGTGCTTTGAGGCGTTTTAAGTGGGTCCTAAGTCTTGGGGTTTCCCTGAGACTTCCATACTAGCTAAATGTTCCTTCTCTACCCCTAACAAATTAATAGCTCTACTGATACTGTCCAGTGTCCATAGAGGCAGCCTCAGCTCTGCCTGCGAATGACAAGAGGCCTGTATTTTCTCCTTAAATGTAGTGATAAGTAGATATGAAAGTAATTTAAAACAATAGATTCCTCAATGGAAGCACCCATTCATTATGGTTATAAATATTTCTAAATTTTACAGAAATTGTAAATGGTTTCTGTTTTGTGTAAAATGATCCAGATCGTGGGGTGGTAGCTGAATTTCACACAGAGCATACCAACGATCGTATCAGTGGGATGATTCATTTGCAGCAAACTGACTTGAAAATTTTGTCAGGCTTTCTACAGACACCAGATTGAAGTATGCCAGTGTTCACATATTAACCCCCACCCCCAAGAGATTCAGTTTAAACAATGACAAAAACATTTCTTTTGTCATTCTTTTAAAATATAATGGTGATGTTTCAGCCATCGAGAGCATTTGCTGGTCTTCCAGAGACCCCAAGTTTGATTCCCAGCACCAGCAATCTTTAACTCTAGTTCCAGAAGATCTGATACCCTCTTCTGGTCTCCTCAGGCACTGTATACACATGGTACACACATACACATGCAGGCAAAAAAAGCCTTATACATAAAATAAAAATTTAAATAAAAACATTTTAAAATAATTTTAAATTTATCTTTAGGCACTTTTGAGTCACCCTTTGGATGTCTGTAAATGATACACAAAGCAAAAACACATTACTTATAAACCATTATAGTTGGATTTCAAAAGCAATTTATAGATGTTGTGCTTCCAGCTTGATTTGAATAAAATTCTGACTTGAGATTAAAATTGAGACATTTGGTTAAACATATCATATAATTTAGACTTTTCATAAAATTTATTGTCTTGGTTAGGGTTACTGATGCTGTAATGAAACACCATGACCAAAAGCTACTTGAGGAGGAAAGGGCTTATTTCACTCATAGTTCCATATAACAATTCAGCATCAAAATCACCGAGGGAAGGAACTCACACAGGGCAGGAACCTGGAGGCAGGAACGGATGCCGAGGGAGCTGCTTACTGCTTCCTTCTAATGCCTTACTCAACCTGCTTTTTCTTTCTTTCCTTCTTTCTTTCTTTCTTTCTTTCTTTCTTTCTTTCTTTCTTTCTTTCTCTTTATCTCTCTCTCTCTCTCTCTTTGTTTCTGTTTATTTTTTTGAGACAGGGTTTCTCTATAGCTTTGGAGCCTGTCCTGGAACTGTTTCTGTAGCTTAGGCTGGCCTCAAACTCACAGAGATCCACCTGCTTCTGGCTTCCGAGTACTGAGATTAAATGCGTGCACTACCACCATCACCCAGATTCAACCTGCTTTCTTATGGAATTCAGGGCCACCAGCCCAAGGTTGGCACCACCCACAATGGGCTGGGCTCTCCTCCATCAATTGCTAATTGAGAAAATGTTCTATAGGCTTGCCTATAGTTCAAACTTATGAAGGCATTTTCTTAATTGGGGTTCCCACCTCTCAGCTTGTGTCAAATTGACATAAAATTAGCCAGCACATTTATCTTGAACTTCTTATAAATGTCTTCTTCATTAAAAGACAGTGTTAGCAAAAACAAACCTCCATTGTGAGAAAGTGGCTTGTATGTATGACTTTCTTCTAGCCTTCACCTAGTTTCCTAATGTTACCAAATGTTGTTCAGAAGAACATAGTCTAGAGATAACTGGCAAGGTTATGCTTATGTGGTTAAAAAGCACAGAGTTTTAGTGCTTCAAAGAACTATCAATGTACCTTGCATATTAAGAAGCTGAATTTTAGAATGAGTGACTTATGTTAGTGTCCGTGGCTCTTAGTGTCTAGAGCATAAAGCTTCCCCGGATAACATATCAAGGCACCATGTCAAAGTACTGCAGAAGACTGGCAAGCACAGCCGAGCTGTATTGTAGTGCAATGGTCAGAAGGAAGCAGAAGTAACTCAAGTTCAAGTGGCTCTACAGTGATGAGCTAGTCTACCCTTTAGCTAGTCTAGAAAGGGAAGGTTTGGGGAGCTACAAATAGTATATGAACAATATATATATACACATATTTAGATGTAGTATCATTTAGTATTATCTGGGGCGGGGGGGGCGGGTGGCGGGTTGAGACAGGATCTCACAGTGTAGAAGTGTAGCCCTGGCTGTCTTGAATCTTGTTTGTGTTGGTCAGCCTGACCTGAAACTCCAGAGATCTAACTGAATCTTCCCCCAAGTGCTGGGGTGTGCCTCAATACCCTGGAGCAAATAGCATATATTTTATATGCACATAGAAACCACAGCAGAGCTGAAAAACAAATGGGAGTAAAATTTAAATATTATGAATAAAACTAAATATCCATATCAGGAGAATCTTTGGGAGGTGTTGAGGATTAAACACAGCTCTCCTGCTTTGGAAGCAATTGTCACACCACCAAGCTGTGTGCTCCAACCCTAGTACATTTTAATGCACTCATTTACAATTGCACTGTGTTTATTAAGCGCTCACGTGTGTGCACTTCTCTCTGTGTGTGTATGCACATGTAGCAGTCAGAAGACAACTTGTGGAATTGGGTGCCAGGGATAGAACTCAGGTGTTGAGGGTTGGTGGCAAATATCTTTACTTGCTGAGTCAGCCTGTCGGCCCTATTTTAACTTTAGCGTAACTGAATTTGCTGATATTTTCTTTTATGGATAATATACACATATTGTACTTGTAAATTAAGTGTGTTTGTTTTCCTCTTCTGATTTTTTTTAATTTCAAAAATAAGAGTGTATTTATGTGAGTGATCTAATATATATATATCATATATAAATCAATTTCAATAAAGTTAAATGTATTGTTTTCATACCATTTCATAAAGTAATTTCATTATGAAATATACAAATAAAGTATTAAATCTATCTAAATAATTTAAAGAGAACTAGAGAGAACATGGGTCACATTTTGAGAGTTCAGAGTTCCACAGTCCCCTCCCAGGTACCTCTTCATTTACTAATTGAGATATCACTCTAGGGACAAAACAGGAAGTCCCAAGATATCTGATATATAATTGAGATTATGTTAATAATAATAATAATAAGCCTTAAGTATCTTATGCTTTGTTCTTCAAAATTGAATTGTTCATACACATTTTGGAATCAGTTTATATAGAGTTTTATCAAGCACTCTCAATATTTAAAAAGTGTATTAAATTTATAATTTGTAGAACATTGTCCTTGGAAGATTGTTGAGTCATCTTACCCATAAACATGGCACAAAAACTGTTAATTTTGTTCCATGATGGTCTTATATATGACTAAGGACTGTGTTTGTATCTCCCCTCTGCACGTCATGTGTTAACTCTAACTCTTACTATGATGACCCTTGGAGGTAGAACATTTGGAAGGTAATTTGGTCATGAAGGTGGGACCTCCATACATGGGACTTAGTCTCCTTTTCCCTCCTTTAATTATAATTTTATTTGGAGGAGTGGTTTGCTTTATCTATTTTGGTTTTATTTATCTGCCTGCATATCTGTGCACCCCAGGTGTTCAGTGTCTATGGAGATCAAAAGAGGAAGTCTGATTCCCTAGGGCTAGAGTTACAACAGCTGGGAGTTGCCATGTGGGCACTGGGAGTCAAATCTGGGTCCTCTCTAAGTGCTAATAATAAATACTAATAATGCTTATTAGTATTTATTAATATTTATTATATTATTATTTTTAATAATTATTGGTATTATTTTATATTATATATAAATAAATATTTGTTTATTTATTATTATATTAGTATTTACTAATATTTATTAGTATTTAACTTCTGACACATCCCCCAGCCTCTGGGACTAGTACACTATCAGAGACCCCATAAGGGTTAAGTTTCTGGCAATGGAAGGTACAAAAAGATAAGCCCTCTAAACCAGCAAGAGGCCTATTGCCAGACATCCACTGTGACCCTCACCTGGTTGTGGACCTCTCAGCCTTTAGATCTCTGGAAAATGAACGTGTGTTGTTTAAGCCACGTGGCCTTTTGCTCCTTGCTGGCAGCCTGGCTGTTAGGATGCACATATGTGTCAGAAACCGCCCAAGCCTTCCCACATCTGCTCTCCATTTCTTGCCACACTGCTCCTGCTCTGGAAGGTTGTTCTATGTGCTCTTTCCTATGGCTCCTACTTCCTGGTCATGTCAGCCAATCGGAAGCTGCTGCAGTAAATTGGCAAGAACAACTGGTACAGTCAAGGTTGCCTAAACTGAGTGAGGCTGCTACTCTCAAAGTGGTTTGAGGAACTTTCTCTCTGAGTTCTTATCTTTGCCCATCCTTTGGATCAAGAGATTATAACTCTCTTAAAAAGTGTAGCCTAAAGAGTGCAAGTCTGGACACTAAGGCTCATTTAAGGGGTAGTCTGAGAGAAAATTCTGAGTGCGGTTATTTTATTTCATTTTGGTGATGCCTGCATGCATCGGGAGCAATAAAGACTGCAACAGTCTTTTAAGCAATCATAGCTATGAAATTATTGCTCATAAGCAATGTGCCTTGCTCTATGCTAGGTAGGTTATATATTTATCTCGGTCCTTACAATGATTTTATGAGATAGATTTTATTAGAGAGGTTTGCTTGTTGGGTGTGTGTGCGTGCGGGCGTGCATGTGTGTGTGTTTTGTGGAAATTCATTCTCCCAGTAGCCCAGGGTATCAGCCTTAGGGCATGGGTTCTCATCTGTAGATTTGTGACCGCTTAATAGGAGAAAGAGAGAGAGAGAGAGAGAGAGAGAGAGAGAGAGATTGAGCTCCCTTGGGTGGTAAAGAATGGATCAGGTGGCGAGATGTGGCATGTGGTCGGTTCCCAATTCTTTTGGGCAGAACGAAAAGACTCTCTTTGCAACTGGTTATACCTTGTCCTGTATCAGTGAGTTGTTCCCCCATTGCACATATATATATATATGTGGTTCACACTATGTACGTGTGTGTGTGTGTCTGTGTCTGTGTGTTTTGACTTTGGCTTGGAACTCATGTAGATGTACTCACAGAGATCCATCTGCCTGCCTCTGCCTCCTAAATGATTGGATTAAAGATATATGACTCCATGTCCAACCAAGATAGGTCTTATTACCTGGGTTTTCTTCACAGATGAGTTTAAAGGTGCTTTCTCAGGGTTGTAGAGATCGCTTGTAAGGAAGGAACAGAAACTTAACTCGGTGCCCCCGATTCCAGAGCCTGTCCTGTTCATTCCTCGTGGTTCTGTATACATGTTAGCTTTCTATTAGTGCTCAGAAAATGGCGCCCTCCTCGGTTGTAGTCTCAGTCAAGTGGTAAAGGTGCCTTTTCAGAGGCTTTAATCTGACTGGGCGACCTCTAGAGTTTAAGGAATAAAACAGGGAAGAAACCAAGATGACAGAGTTTTATAGCGAAAGGTTGGGGCTGGATTGCTAAAAGCACTCAAGATCTATTTTTCTTCAACAGACTTTCTTCTCATTGCGAGAAACGCTCATCTTGTCCTCTCTGAGGAGTTCCATCCTCCCCATAGGATGGAAGACCTGGACAGCAAGGCCTCTGGGGACAGGGCAGCTGGGAGTCCACCCCCAGAGCCTGGCACGCTTCCAGCTTCTCACTGTGAGAGCAGAGCTCTGGGCTCTTCTCTCTCAGTCTTGCCGAGGGGTTTGTTTATCCTCATTAACATTAATACAGCAACTGTCTTCCAGGTCACCTTGTTCCAGCAAAGGGAGGAAAAGATATTTATGTCTGTCATCCCCCTGGCTGTTCTTCCTAACAGCTCTCCTAATACGGAAGTACAGGCAGGTGCCATTTAACAGAACGCTTGCAGTGAGGTTAGGGGAGCAAATAGCTTTCACCTTGAAACGGATCTCTCAGAAGAGAAGTCATTGCTATCACGGGAAACAGGGAGGTTCTGTGTAGACAGTAGCTGGGATGTGACACGCAGGCTAATGTTCAGGTTCACAGTGGGCAGGCGATGGGAATGGTAACGAAGAACCTTCCTCCTCCCTGTCCGAGATAAGCAAAGAGCAAGGAGGACGGAGGCCAACCGCCTCACACTTAGGTGACCTTCCAGAAGAAAGACAGGGAACCCCCTAAAGAAAGGGGTCAGACTGGCTGCCAATCCACTGCTTTCTTTCGTTGAAGTGTTAACTTCCTTTAACTCCTATACTTTACGCCTTAAAAAAAAACTTTCCTAACATCTTTTCAACAATTATTAAAGCACAGGGCACAAAAATGTTATTCAAACAGTTGGGGAAAATAAATATGAAAAGTAGAGTTGAAAAGATATTGGACTTTTAGCAAAAAAAAGCACATCACAGTCATCCAATATAAACAACAGACAGGGACTGGAGAGATGGCTCAGAGGTTAAGAGCACTGCCTGCTCTTCCAAAGGTCCTGAGTTCAATTCCCAGCAACCACATGGTGGCTCACAACCATCTGTAATGGGGTCTGGTATCCTCTTCTGCCCTGCAGGCATATACACAGACAGAATATTGTATACATAATAAATAAAAACAATAAACAACAGACAGAATCCAAGTTGTATATATGACACAGTGGATATTAGTTATAGGAATGATAATAATTATAAATTAAAGTTCTTGAGAACGGGAATAAATGAGAAGTCATAGAAGATTGCTAAGTATCGAACAAATATGTCTTACATCATATGACTTGAGTTTTGGAATTTGGTTAGAAATTTAAAAAGCAGAGTAATACACTAACTGCTTTTGTGTCATTTTAACCCAAATAAATACCTGACAGAAACAGTGTGGGGAGGAGAGCTTAGTTTTGGCTTTCCCTTTCAGAGGACTGCGGTCCATTGCCACAGACAGAGTCCAGAGGCATGGCAGGGCTCACACACTGTTTTCTGAGCATACTGGAAGGTAGGGAGGTCAGACTGGAATCAGGGAACCAATAAAGGACAGCTCCTATGACCTACCTCTGCCAGCCAGATCCATCTCCCAAAGGCTCCGTGCACTTCAAAATAGCTCTCCAAGCTCAGATGCAGAGTGCTCAACACATGGGCTTGATGGGGGGCATTTTAGGTTTAAGTGATAGCAATGAGCTTGCCGTGGTATGACCGACAGGAAGTGACACTTTGAATGACAGCTCTGCTTGTTCATTTTCGTCTCCATAGTCAGACTGCACAGTACATTACAGCACTTACGGGAAATATCTGATTTAATTGACATGAGAAAGGATTTTGTAAGATTTAGAAGCCTACGATAAAAACAAGATGAAAGACAGTCAGGGTGGATTTGGACGTTTTATGTTCTTGGCAACGCATAGAATGAATGTGTGCTGTTTTAAGAGTAATTGAAAGTTTTCAAATGCTGAAAATTATTCATACTTCATTTTTTTAGCCCAACTAGAGAGCTCCACAAATAAATGAAAAACTAGATATTTTGTACTCTATTTTGTTTTTGTACTATAATAATTTTTTCTTCCTTCCTTCCTTCCTTCCTTTCTTTCTTTTTTTCTCTCTCTCTCTTTTTTTTTTAAACAGAGTCTCATATGTAGCCCTGGAAAACCTGAAACACTATGTAGGTCAGGCTGTCTTTGAACTCGTAGAGATCCGCTGTCTGCTTCTGTCTCTGGAGTGCTGAGGTTAAAGGCATATGCCACCATGCCTGGCCTATAATTATTCCTTCCTAAGGAAGGTAGTCTATTAAGTTTAGAGGAAAGGTTATTTTTTTTTGGGGGGGGGGGATTTTCGAGATAGGGTTTCTCTGCAGTTTTTGGTGCCTGTCCTGGAACTAGCTCTTGTAGACCAGGCAGACTTCGAACTCACAGAGATCCGCCTGCCTCTGCCTCCTGACTGGGATTAATGGCATGCGCCACCACCACCCGGTGGAAATGTTATTTTTTAAGAAACAGAAGAAGAAGAAGAAAACTTGAAAGTTAATTCCATCTTATGTAAACGGGGCTGGAGAAATGGTCCAGTTGTTAAGAATACATCCTACTCTTGCAGAGGCCATGGATTTGATTTCCAGCATTCAAGTAGGGTGGCTTACTCCCACTGTAACTGTAGTTCCAGAGAGATCCAACACCTCTGGCCTCTGCGGCATCTGTACTTACAGGTACATACACACAGAGCCACACATGCACATAACTAAAAATGAAATAAATTTTTAAAAGAAAATCCTATTAGTTGGTAAAATTTGCTTGTAAAGTCATTTAATTTAATTAAACTAATTAAGGTTACTGAACTAATTTAGCATTAAATTGTTACAAGGTCTGATCCGCATAAACGTTGGTAGTACATTTTCTCTTAAAAGTGGGTTTAACTAAAATGCTCATCTCTTCACAATAGAATTTTGAATCATGATAATAGATTCCCCAAAATTAACATAAGGTGGAGAGGAAAGTGGGTTTTTTTAAATATTCTGTATTGACTTCTAACTGGAAAGCTTGGTAAGGCAAAGTTGAAACAGATCTCTAGGCCAGGATAGACTGGAATAATATATCTCATTTGTTTAGCAGGTCATTACCCACCTGAAAATAAAAGCATATCAGACACACAGTGCCGCAATGAAAACAAATGGCTATATTATTCCAAGCTCAATACCACAAAAATACTCCCATTTATACATTTATGTTCCCTTTCACAGACGTTGGAGCCTTTAGCATATCATAAATCCTGGCTGATTACATGTCAAAATAAAAGGTTAATGATAAGCTCAATACGCCTCCCCTTTCTACTAATGATTCAACACCACACACGGAGAGGCCAGAGGAGCAGACAGGAATATGACGCAAACACTTAGGACTTCAGCTAAACAGGTGACGAACTCCTCAAACCTGACCCTGCTGCATGGAGGACACAGCAACCTTGAGAGAGCATGTATGAACTGGCCTTCAGCTAGGCTCCTGCTGCACTGTGTCAGGTTCTGGGCTGTATACGGAACAACCATGTATGAGACAGCATTGATGCTTTCAAAGAGCTCACAACCCCGAGGTAAGGAATTCCTCCCTTTGGATCTGCTGCCCCTGAATTTCTAGAAGACATCTCTGGCTCATGACCCTTCAACAGCTTTTAAAGTAATTCCCTGCTTCTTGACTGCTTAAATTCCTGATCCTAGGGCCCTATCTTGCCAAAAAAAAAATCTTTTTCTTCTTTTAAAAAAAAAAGACTTTTTGACTATTTTTAAGTACTATAATATTTTATCAATATATGGTAATAAGCATGTATACAGTAAACATATAGGAAACCTTTAATACAGCAAGGTAACTTCAAATTATAATTTGAAAGATATAATGTGTCTCCATTGATATTCTCTAAAACAACAAATTGTTTTGCTGTCGAAACTAGAAGCACTGGGCTGACTCAGTGGATTAAGGTGCTTGCAGCACAGGCCTGGCAACCTGAGTTCAATCCCTGAAACCATGTAGAAGTAGAAGAAGAGAATCAAATCCTCAAAGTTATTCTCTGACCTTCACAAACATGCCATGGTGTGGGCATCTACATATTGTGTGTGTGTGTGTGTGTGTGCGCACACACACACACTACAAAATTACCAGCACTATGGGTAGTTTCACTAATTCTGCTAATCATACTCTCGAATAAGTTATGCTACTGTAGAAACATCAGTCTATTGTTCAGGTTCTTATTGGCTATGTTTAAAAGACCATACCATCATTTCCCAACTCTGCGATGTACTGTGCATTTTATATTCTTCTTCTAACACATACAGTATGGATCGACCCTCAAGTACAAACTCTATCATTATGTCTTGCTTCAGGAAATCTTATTTATAATGGGGAGAATACTGCATATCTTTGGGGAGAGCTATAGTTTCAATTGTTTGGCATCATGCATGCACAGCAAATGGCATGAAGGTAGGCACACGGCACCCCAGTGAGGTGAATGGGCCCTGAGAATGAAAGCACCTGAGAGACAGCTCGTCTATTGCCTACTTCTTTGTAAGACATCTTCTCGTGTAGCATCATTTGGCTGTGCAGTGTCCTGACACACATGCTCACTGCCCTTCCTAATAATGGCCTAAGACAAGCTTTGAATCCTTCATTCTGCAGAGGACATTTAATCTCAAAGGTAGCTTAAACCACCTTTTGCTGAAGACAAAAAGGGCAGCCCGAGCTGGAGTTTGATCTAGATCAGGGTCAATTCTTATCTTCTCTTCCCAGCAACTTTTTTTCTCTACCACGAAGCATTGTGCATTCACATTATCCAGAGACCCTAGAGATGGAGAGCCGAAACAATCAGGAAACTCCAGCTCAGGTGGCCCACTAGTCTCTTATAAAGTTACACAATAGCATACTTCACCAAGACAACAGGCATCTCCCAGTTCCAGTGGGACCCGAAGTCAACTGATAGCCATGGGAGGGACAGAGCACAAGCACCTTGGTGAGAACCACATTATCCCTGTCGCTTAGCAACAGCAAGATGCTGGTGCTCCTTGGAAGCTGGTGACTATAGAAAATTGCTTTAGTTTTAGAGTGTCTAAGTTTGAAAGAGAATCCACTAGGGTGGCAAAGAGGCAACACGTGGTAACTCCCCCAACAAAAGCCCTCTGACACTCACAGAAGTCTCCAGGCTGGTGGGCTCCATTACTCTGAGCAGATACATCTCTACTGTTCTAAGTGACACCATTTGTGGTCAGTTTTTCCAGCAGCTCAAGGAAGCAACTACAATGTGCTACATAGACAAAGTAAGACACCAAAACTATTTCGACTATAATCTCAACTATATGAAAATGTGCCAGAAAGTTTTAAAAGAAACTTGCCATGTTGGTAATGACTGCCCACAGGTGACACGGTTGTAACAATCTTATTTGCTTACTTCTCGATTCTGTAGTTTCCAAATTTTTGAGGATGAGCATGACTTTTATATTAAAATGTATCTTTGAGTGTCGAAAGCATATGGGTCAGTATGGTAATGAGTGTACAGATTATGATTAAAAATGGAGGCAATCTGATTATGTAATGTTTGACAATGTTTAACCTTTATTCCTTCTGCTGGAGTTAAGCAGCTATAATTATGACTGTTATGCTACAATGAAAGAAAAGCCCTAGGACAATGAGGAGACAGGGTGGGATGCTGGTTAAGATCGTGGGCACTGGGAACAGACTTGCTAGATTTAGAAGGACCTGCTTCTTAATAACTATACATCTTGATAATCCCATTTTTCCTCATCTGAGATGTAATAAAATTGATTGAAAGGTTATTTGAGGATCAAAAGAATAGCACGGTGTTATTGGACACCATGCTAAGGACAATTGGTTCTCACCTGTTAAGCACTCTGGGGCTGGGCTGTCACATAATTGGTGGCTGCTGCTGCTTGCACAGGTGCTGCCGCCTGTGCCCATAAATACGGTTGTCTTGGGAACTGGTTCATCGGCATTGCGATGCTACATAATCTGAATTGAATTTCCATTTATAATCCTTTCAGAAGTCCATGGTGATTCAGCACAGACACAGAAGTCCTGCCTGTCCACAGACACGGAAGTAGAACAGGAACACTTCGTTGTAGCCACTGAGGGAAACTGTATTTGTGGGCTGCCAGAGATGGCGCGGCGGTTAAGAGCCCTTGCCGCTCTTGTAGAACACCAAGGGTGGTTCCCAGCGCCCACACTGGACAGCTCCTGATCACTGCCAGGGCATTTCCCAGAGATCCGACTGGATGTTAATGTCTCTCGGGGCACGTGCGTGCACGCGCATACACACACACACACACACACACACACACAGTAAAAAGTAAAACCCCACCAGCATTTTCTCCTGCAGGGAAGACTACAGTTGCATGCGCTCATGCAGCGCCATGCAGAGAGGATGCCGACTCCGCCGAATGACCAAGACTCTGTCAGTCCCCGGCCAGTGCTGAGGAACCTGAAAAGCCGTGAAGAGTGAAAGACATTCCTGAGCCGTGACAGGCTGACATGAGCAGGTCACGCTTTGTGAAGAGCCATCATTACGGGGTCAGTCACCACTGAGTCATCAATTTCCTGTTGATGCTAGGCAGAAGGGGCTCGATGTCCAGAGACACGTGACTCAATCAGAAAACAAAACAAAAGCGGCCCAGAGTTTTCGTGACCCTTGGTGGGCAGGTGTTGTGGTTTTTCCTTTTTCCCTAATGCTATGTAATACCATGCCTTAGAGTAATCAGCACTTTCGTTCCAATGTAAGATGGCTCAAGGAAGTTCTAAGACTATGCCCTGGTGCTATAATACTTTCACAGTGGTGCGCACATTTAATCTCAACACTCAGGAGGCAGAAGCAGGTAGAGCTCTGAGTGCCTGGCCAGTCGGGGCTAAAGTTAAAATGTATAAAAAGATAAATAACAAGGTGATGTTTTAATTAATTTAATTTGTTAATACAGTGTGTGTATGTGTGTAAGTCTAAGGACAATTTTTGGGAGCTCTTGCCTACTGTGGTTGTTGGGAATCAAACTCAGGAAGTTAGGCTTCCCTGGTGAACACTTATCTGCTGAGCCACCTCACCAGCCCAGTTCAATTTGTTGTTATATATTCAAACTGTTACAGAAATTTTTTATTTTTTATACTTAAAATTTTTAAATTGGAAAACACATATTTCTTCCCAAAACAAAAAAGAAAGCATGTATTTCATGAAAATTATTTTAAAAATACAGTTTAAGAATCACATGCATAAAACATAAGCCTCTCTCTTAGACCTCACTTTGGGTTTTCTAGAAATAAATATTGATTTTTTTAAAAAAATATAACCTTCTACGATTTTCCTGTGTAAAATTAATCACACATGTTATTACACAGACTTTACTCTTTCCTTCTTTGAAGAGTCCCTCTAGCGCTATAAACTTGAATGCCACTCAAAGCCCACATAGCTCTTAATTATTCTCAACATCCATATAGAATTCAATGCAGGAAAAAGACACCACCAAGCATTAGATTGAAAGGTTTAAAGCAGGCCATCTTGTACTCACAAAATGATTGGATGGATTCAAGGAATCGAAGATGAGGATCTGCCTGGTGGTGTGGATTTCAAGGACAAGCACATCAACACAGAGGTCAGAAAGCTACTGCTGCTCTCACAGCTGCCTGGCTTCTACTGGTGACCAGACACTGGACACCGAATGCTGCCCCTGGGCTATGAGGAAGCTGACAGCTAGACAGAGGAATGCCGAGTGTAGCTGTAAGCCAGTGAGCCACCAGCTCGCTATGAAGGAGGCCTTGGTGAGTTTCCAGTCCCCCACCCCTGCCACACACACACTGTTCACTGGTGGAAGCAAGTTCTCACCTAGATGCATCCTATTGTGAAGAGAACTGGTTCTCAGCTGCAGAGCAGGGTATGTGTGCTATGCAGGCCTATTGCAGAATTTTATGATTACAATGCACCCTTCTAAATACATCTTTTAGTGTCCAAGAGAGAACAACCCATTCTAGGAATCGATGTTATAAACTGGCTGAAAAAAATCTTCATATAAGTAACAAAACGAAACTCATTCCACCCCGGATGAAACCCAAAGTGGTACTAGTAGGCAAATATGACCCCAAGGATATACTTAACAGCCAAGAAAATGTCCATCGTGAACATTTCCATCATACAGAAGTGTCCCACACCCCCATTTCATTTCTTATCTCTGTGATATCTATAAATGCTTGAGAAACACCTCACGCCTCCAAAACCTAAATTATTAGCAGGTTTACAGCTTTTATGCATCTCATTCAAATACCCAGCCTACTGTGGTGTCACTGTTTACCCTGCCTTAAGGACATAACAAGAAGGGGTGTGGTCAACAGTTCAGAGCAAAATTAACTGTGGTGACAAGGACAGAACCAATGAGCTCATGGCAGAACAGCATTCTTACAAGCCTGAGTGGGAGTAACATTGATCAACATTCTCAGACTGCTTGCCAGAGGTCAGACATTTAATTCTTCAGTCTCTGGTTCACTCTGGGATGAGCAGAGATCACTATGACCCTCTGCTCAGAAACCATCATCCGAAGGGACGAAGGAATGAACATAGCAAGGTCACAGGCCTGTGCTTTGTATGTGTCCTGCCATAGAGTTGCATCTCCGAGCCTTGCCTTTTTCATTTCTGAAATAGGGTCTTTTCTGGGCTGACCCTGAACTCATTTTATACCCAAGCAGGGCTCAAACTTGCAATCTCTCTGCCTTAATCTTCCCAGTAAGTAGGATCACAGCCCCACAACCACCAGGTGCACCTCAGGAGGTTGGATCTGAATTTCAACCACCTATTGCTGGGGCTGCCTTTGCCATCCTGGAGTGCACATCTGTTGCTGGGGCTGCCTTTGCCATCCTACTAGAGTGAGAATGCGCTCCATCTGTCACGAATAAGCTGGATTCATAGAATCTGAGACGAGGGAGCCCTGTATTGGAAAAAAATCAAACAAGATGGTAACTCAACCACAGAGAATGCCAATGTTATAAAGACATAGACCCCTCTTCGCCCTCTTTGTGTCCATGTTCTCTTAACAATGAGAGGGGACCATAGATCAGAACAATCAACCTCTGAGAAAGCAAAGCATAGCAATGTCTGTACACTCACTTAGCCAACTGGCTAGGGCTTCACTCATTGGATAGAACTCTGTGGAGACCAAGAAAGTAAATTATAGTCTCCCATTGATGCCCCTAAAGGAAATTTCAGTTTCTTTGATACAATAAATATAAATCAATCATTGCAAAAGAAAACTAAGAGTTTATGGTAACACAATATCTTTAGTGTTCCTTATGGATTTTAAAGGTTGTTCAGTTCACTGTTTGAAGTAAAGCCACAATTAACTACAAATGGTAAGATTACAGAACTATTGTAACTACCAATGTATCATGATGGCCCATTCAATCTTCAACTCCACATACCTTAACTTGTTCTAATTTGTACTAAAGACAACAATTTCATAAAAATATATTAGCATAAAGTTCCCTTTGTTAAAATAATAATAATGATGATGGAAGAAGCCCCTCTATAGCTAATACATGTGAGGTTGGGAGCAGGAGGAGATGTATGGCTCAGTCTTGGCTAAGAGGCTGCCCCCATGTGAGTGAGGGTCAGGGACAGCCTAGGCTGGCTGCCTCATTGTAGCCAATGTTCATAAATATAAGGTCGCAAGGTGACAGCAAGTGCCCAGTGGTTACTGTGACGTGATTGGGACTGTGGATTTGCCCATTGGCTGCTGTCATCTTTGGTTAGTTCCTGTCTGTTTCTTAAGTCTGGATTCTAACCGCCCTTCTAGCTTACAGTGCTATCCACTAACCTACCAATAGCTTGACGTGAGTGTTTTCATCTAAATTAACCACACCTGATGGCTTTATTTAGATGCCAAGAGTCTCCCAGACTAGCAATCTTGGGGGAGTTTGAGAGCGCCGGGGCAGAGAGGTATCTGTAGTGGGTAATGATAGCATCTGAAAGCATTCTGGGGGCGATGCTATGGATGAGTGAGAGGAGTAGAAGCTTCCGTGTTGGCTCTGAGTGGGTCCCTGACTTCACCTGCTATACAGCAAGTGTTGTGAGGAGGTATAGAAGCACCACAGGCCAAGAGGACCAGAGCAAAACAGTGTTTTCTGCACATGGCAGGTCCACGGACTCATGAACTTACAACTGTTGTTGGCCGAACAAGATCCGCATAAGATCAAGTCAATCAACATTCTATTATGAGCCCTGACTTCAAATAGAAGGGCTATTGACAGTTGGTGACTTTGGGGGGGGGGGGGAGTGGAGACATTTTTTTAATGATATGGCCTGGGTAGGTCAACATGCTCTCATTCCTAGAAGTATATGGCCAGCATAAATTGGCCTTATGCTGTTATTAATAAAAACAGAAAACTAAGTGAGAAGGGTTGGGGAGGTAGGAATGGATTAGCTTTTCTAACCCTAAAATGTAGTTCAGAAGAAAAATCAAGCCAGGTGGTGGCACACGCCTTTAATCCCAGCACCTGGGAGACAGAGGCAAGCAGATCTCTGTGAGTTTGAGGCTAACCTGGTCTATAAGAGCTAGTTCCAGGACAGGCTCCAAAGTCACAGAGAAACCCTGTCTTGAAAAAAAAATCAAACAAAAACAAAGAAAAACCAAAGAAAGAAATCATTTTTTATACTGCTTTGTAAATTTAGTCCTATATACTTGTATCTATCAAATTAAAATAATTTCAAATATTAGTAAACACATTGTTTTAAAAATAATTTCATTCTATGCATGTGGTTGTTTTCCCTATATATATGTCTATGAACCACATGTGTTCCTAGTGTCAGAGGAGTCAGAAGAGGACATGAAACTTCTGGAACTGGAGTTACCGATGGCTATGAGGTGCCACATGGTGCTGGGAAGCAAACCTGAGTCCTCTGAAAGAGTAGAAAATGCTCCTACTCTGAGCCCTCTCTCCAGTCCAAATAAATATGCCATCCAAAGATTATTTCTATTGCTCCACTTCTTTCCTTCTTTCTCTCTCTCTCTCTTTCTTTCTTTCTTTCTTTCTTTCTTTCTTTCTTTCTTTCTTTCTTCCTTCCTTCCTTCCTTCCTTTTCTTTCTTTCTTTCTTTCTTTCATTATTGGTTTGGTTTTTTTTTTTTGTTTTTCTGAGACAGGGTTTCTCTGTGTAGCTCTGACTGTCCTGGAAGTCACTCTGTAAACCAGGTTGGCCTAGAACTCAGAGATACACCTACCTCTGCTACTCGAGCGCTGGGATTAGAGGTGTGTGCCATCACCACCCAGCTTATTGTTCCATTTCTTAAATAATGAATTTTGAATGTATATATAAATACAAAATATCTAGAACACGACTTGACCATGTATCTGACTTTACCTGAGCCACCACAAAGGTCTTGCATGTGGTCACATGTTAAAATAAGTCCTTTAGCTAGACCACTGAAAGAAAGAAAAGCCCACTTAGCTTGAATGGCCATCAGAAGCTTCCTGAAAATCCTGGGGCTTCTGCTGTAGCTATGGAGGGTGCTATGGAGAGAGTGAGTGACAGACATGCAGAAGTTGACAGTGACAGGAAGTTTCTTCCATCTAACTGGTCAGTCACCACCACCCCATAAGCCTATATGAAGCCTAGCTACTTTAGATGAATTTAGACACAGTAAAAGACTTCTAACAAAACAGGAAGCTATGAAGCCAACTAACCACGGCCGGCATTGTTTCCTACTAGACAACACTCTGGTAAGAACTGAACACTGAATCGAGCAGTGTGTTATCCAGTAGATGCCAGACACAGCTTCGATAGGTGTCGTTCTGATCCCTGCTTTACAGAAGACTGAAAGTCGGAGACATTAAATCACTTAGTTCTTGGCTAATTAGCCAGGAAGCCAGGCGTGAAACCCAGACCTGATCGATGCTTTTAACTATCAGACTTCACACAAAAAATAAAAAGACTAAAACAGCCGGGCGGTGGTGGCGCACACCTTTGACCCCAGCACTTGGGAGGCAGAAGCAGGTAGATTTCTGTGAGTTTGAGGCCAGCCTGGTCTACAAAGTGAGTTCCAGGACAAGACTGTTACACAGAGAAACCCTGTCTCGAAAAAACAAACAACAAACAAAAAACAAAACTAAACCAACAACAACAAAAAGTCTAAAACAAACAAAAACTACAGAACTCTAGTAGAATAAGAAAAATTGCTAATGCTTTAAATGATCTTAGTTGGGAACTAGACACAAGCAATCTAGACACAAGGCTTTTCATACGTTTAATTAAGCTCTTCTGGGGGCAGACCCTGGGAGAGCCAGTGAGCTTGTGAGGCAGTAGACAGAGGATCTGCTAATAAAGAGTAGATTAGTGAATTCATTACTGCGGAGTTCAGTTGCCTGGGAAGTCTGGTAGTGATTGTGTAGGACACACAGTAGAACTGACCTGCTAGGAGTCGGCAGCCATGTATTTACTAGTAACTGTTGACTGTAGTTTATATAGATGCTCACGTACTGGGACTTCCGGTGTGCAACACCCTTGGCCTGAGAATGAGCCATGTGTGCTTCAGGAAGGAAGCCCTTAGTGTGTTTGGGAGCCATCCAGTCCAGTTACAGGTGCCCCACCAGTAGGTCCCAGGAGATACGGATAGGCACTGGAAAACTCTGCTGTGAGATGTGAATTCATTCAAAGCAACAACTACAATCTTTATTAGATAAGAATAATTTATTTCTAATAAACAAACAGGTTTCTGTGAAATTGTGTCATTTTGAAGTTTTTAGTATTTAAATTCCCAGACTGAGGAACGGTTAGAACATTAAAAAAGCAAACAAAAACACTCACACCCAATAGCACACTTGGATCAATTATAGATTATTGTATTAAATGACAAGTGAGGCCAGCTCAGCATCTTCTGGAGAGCCACCAACCCTTGTCAAAAAGTCACTTCTGCCCACTGCTGTTCCTCACGCTGAGAACAGCTTGTGATTGACGTGACGGACATTCCTGCAGATCTAAAGGCTGCATATAGCTCTACTAGGAGACACTCCTTGTCCTTTCAGAATGTCCCAGTGACTTTTTGAAATGATTTCTGTAAGTATTCTTGTGACCTAATTAACACACACACATACACGCCCCAAATACATTTTGCAAATGTAGTACAAAAAAAAAAAATCTGTTCAGCCCGTAGCTGATGTAGCATTGAATACACAGAGAGTCCATTTTATTTACAGAGGCCCCCATTTTATTTTGATAGGTAGCAAGCTGTAGTTCAGAAGTAAATTAACCCAATGTAGTGAACAGCCGAATTTCAATTTCCCTGAGGGAAAGCGCCCAGGACTATTTTAAGATTTCACAACCTCTCCCTCAATCGCACAACTCTGGTTTTCAATTGATTTAAATCCCGGTTTCTGGTCAATGTTTTCCACACACTCTTGGTCGCCGAGGAAGGAGAGGGCTAAGTCAATTCCTTTTAATTTTTGGATGCTGTGTGCGATGTGCTTCTAGGTGGCGATTAGGGATTGCCAATTGAAGAATAAAACACTTGTGATGGAGAAAATGAGAAATTTATTACAGAATTCTTAGAGCCAGCTTCCAGAAATGTGGAGAGAAGCAGAAAAGAGGGGAACAGCATAGGAGAGAGATGCCCAATCATAATAAAAGAGCTGACCTGAGGGCCCTCCTGGAGATACACAATTAAATTCATAGCCGAGGCTAAAAGATCCCTTAGAGTTTTAGCTTTGAGCTTATTTCCTATAAATACCTCAGCCGCTAAGTTTATTTAGTAGAGGCAGCAGTTATTACCTCATAAAAGAAAGCATCCCCCATTTATCTCCTTAAGGAAAGAACTTGGTATTAAATCAGAGGTGGGGCTTACCGGACAGAAACCCCGAGAGTGGAAGGTTGGAGGCTGTGCTTGGAGACGTAAGTGTACCCTCACTCTAAAGGCTGCAAGCCTTCTAATGTGATCCCAATGTGTCTTTGATGTGATTTTTGTTTAATAGGTAGTTGTCAGCACAGCATTTTCTTGAAGTCTATGAAAGTGTCCAAAAGACAATGAGTATGAGTAATAAATTCATTGGGAACAAAAAGTGAAGATCTTTTCTTTCAAACCACCTCATTCTACTTGCAGGCCCTCAAAGGCTTGTAGCCATATCATAATTCAAAAAAATGCATTCAGTCCAAAGTCTCTTCTGAGACTCATAGTAATCTCTTAACTATAATCCCCTGAAGGCGTAAGTCACAAACAATCCCATACCAGTTTGGAATTATGATTAATAGAAAGGTTATTTATTCAAAGGGGAAAAAAATTTACAGATTACCGTCCCAGACAACAGCCCCTCTGCGTGAACAGGAAAGGAGTCTAGGAGCTGGAAGTGGAGCCGGAAGCCAGAGAGAGAGTGGAGGACAGTCACTGCTTTTTTTAAAGAGAGAGAGACCACGCCCCAATGGGCTGGCATCTCAGCGGCTATTGGCTGAAGGAGCTCCCGCAGCATCTCCCCCTTTTGTTTAAGTAAGAGAGTTCTAAGCCTACTACGAAATTATATACAATAAGTACAAACCTATGAAATTATATACAATAAATACAAATATCCTATTCTAACTAGCTTAAGTCTTGTATAACAAATAACTTGGCCAAGTCATGAGAGGAAAGTAACTACATTTATATAATCTTCCATCCCATAGAAGATCTGAGAAGGGAAATAATGTTACCTGTGTAATTAGGAAGTGCAATCAAACAACTTCCAGAGCATGTAACAAATCACAGAGACAACTGGCTACCGGGGCAAACACCCAAAGTTTTGAAGCAACCAACTTTGGCTAAGGCCTGATGTAACTGACATACCATTTTCAAAGGCAAGAAACTTTTCAAAACTATCTTACCCTGTCTTGGCAGGATATGACAGTCCTGTTTTATCCATTTACGGATATTCTGTAACTCTGTCAGTAGTTGAGGTATGGGCATTTCTTTACCCAAAGGCCAGTTCTGGCAAGAAGAAAGGCTCCAGGTGGAGTGTCTTTGGTGTTCAACATTCTCTCGGGAATAGATCAGTGTTGCCAGGAGTGATTGTGTCTCACTACCACAGAACTCTGAATTAGATTAAAGGCCATTTTCTACAGCTCTTTGAAGAAGTTGAAGATTATCTATCTATACTGAATATAATCTCTGTGTATCTAAAGAACCTGATTAGTCTAATTATAAATGGCAAAATTAGATGACTATTGATCTATATAATTCTCAATACCTATCTAACTTAAAGACTGAGACAATAAACAACTGTGCAATAAATCAGGACAATATGACCTCCAAATATAAACAATGTGCAAGTATACGTTGCAATATGGTAAATATATATATGAATACATAGACAATATATAAGTATCTTAATCAGAGGTAGAAGTGTACAATGCAATATGGTAAATATACATATATAAATACAATATATATATATCAATACATAAAAATGTTTTAAACAGAGGTAGAAGCATGCATGTATACAATAGTGAACATACTTTAACTTTGTATCAATATATAAGAATCTATACCAATATATTTGTCTAAAAACAATAACTCACAAGTACAAATCTATTATCCCATAATCCAATTATCCCTCTCTTTTTTTTAAGATTTCTGCGCTTATAAAATTCCTCCCCAACCCTCAACTGTATACTAATTATAACCAACCCCTAAATGATGTCCCTAAACCCAAGGACAAACTTTACTGGGAGAGAGAGTAATTCTCTAGAATTACTTCCAGCTGTCATGGGGGCGACGTTCTTTCTGGGGGATCCTGTGAAAGTAAAATGATGGTTAAATTTCAAGATCAATGTCTTTTAAAATTGCAAATAGTCTCTGAGTATTTTGTAGAGGTATGGCCAGATTGTTGTACAAGATGTGCACCATTTCAGCTAACCACATTGGAACTGTCTTGTGCAGCTGGTACTCAAAACAGGTCTTGTAGTAGCACTATCAGTATTATGACTTCATATCAACCGGGTGGAGTTGTTGTTATGGGGCCCCATTCTCTTCCTGGAAACTTCAAATGTCACTGCAGGAAAAACTCATTGTTCATTGTGGAAAACTTAAACAGTAATTACATAGACATATACAGACATACATATATTCAATGATAGATATATTTAATGAAAGGTATGATAGATATGAAGAAAAGTAAAGATGTTTTCTAAACTCATATTTCTTTCTGTCCCATATCATGGCTCTTGACATGAGACAGAAACTCCAGAAACTCTGGGTTTTTCTTTTAACAACAGGCATGGAATTAGAGAGGGACTGAGCCAGAGTCCAACTCCAAAACCAGCTCTATAAATTTAGAAATATGATTTAGTATATTTTACTTACAGAACCTATTCAGTTTTCTTGATAATCCCTATTGGGCCATTATTTTCCATCTGTCAATATTCAAATATCCAGGGTCCCTTGAATTTTTCAAAGATGAGTGTTTTCCTGTGGAGATAAGAACAGAACCCTGCCCCCATTCTATATGTTTTTCTTACCACCTGTATGAATATCATCATTGTAGATGAGCTGTCATTTCTCCTTTCCAAGAGGTTTCTCCTCTTCAAATCGAACCTTTATTAATTTTGATGGTATCCACAATTTTTCTTCTCCTGTGGAAACAAGAGCAAAACCCCTTCCCCAATGTAGCATATCTCCTGGCTTCCATTGAGAGGTCAGCACGTCTTTGAAATAAACAGGTTGGTTTAGTTCAGAAGTTTTTTCCATTATCCAATGCCTCTCTGATGCTGTTGTTCCTTTCTCATTAGCATTAAGAAAATTCAAGGTTAATAAAGCATTATGTAATTGATTTCTGGGGGTATTTTTTTGTCCCTTTCTGTTTGTTCAGCATATCCTTTATAGTACGATTTGATCTTTCTATAACTGCCTGACCTGTAAAATTATTTGGTATACCTGTAATGTGTTTTATATTATAATAAGCAAAAAAGCGTTTCATTTTCTTAGATACATATGCTGGACCATTGTCTGTCTTTATTTGTGCAGGTATACCCATGATGGCTATAACTTCCAATAAATTTGTGATTGCCGAATCAGCCTTTTCTGAGCTCAGGGCAGTTGCCCATTGAAAACCTGAATATGTGTCTATGGTGTGGTGTACATGTTTTAATTTACCAAATTTCATAAAGTGGAACACATCCATCTGCCAGATTTCATTCTTTGAGTACCCTTTGGGTTACTCCCTGCAGGCAACTGTGTTTGATTATAGAAAGAACAAGTAGGACATCTCTTTATAATGTCCTTAGCTTGTTGCCATGTAATGGAAAACTCTTTCTTTAAGCCTTTACTATTGACATGATGTTTTTTATGAAATTCTGAGACCTGTAGAACGCTTCCAATTAATAATTGGTCAATTTCAGCGTTACCTTGTGCTAGAGGGCCAGGCAGACCTGTATGGGACCGGATGTGTGTTATGTACATTGGACAAAGCCTATTCCTAATTATGTCCTGCACCTGTATAAACAATGAAGTCAACTCTGTTTTATCTGTTATGAATTCAGCAGTTTCAATATGCAAGATAACTCTTTCTGCATATTGTGAACCTGTAACTATATTAGGAGGTTCTTTAAAATCCCTTAGCACCATAAGAATGGCAAATAATTCTGCCTTCTGGACAGAATTATAAGGGCTTTGGTCCACCTTACTCAATTCTTCCAATTTATAACCTGCTTTCCCTGATTTATTTGCATCGGTATAAAATGTCCGGGCTCCAGTTATTGGAGCATCATGTACAATTCTAGGAAGAATCCAAGAAGTTCTCTTTATGAGGTTAAGTCTATCACTTTTGGGATAGTTGCTGTTAATTTCTCCCAGAAAATTAGCACAAGTTCTTTGCCATGGTTCATTATCTTCCCATAACTTTCTTATTTCCTCAGTAGTAAAAGGTACTATAATTTCTGCTGGGTCTATACCTGCTAATTGGCGAAGTCTCAGTTTACCTTTTATAATTAATTCAGAGACCTTTTCTACATAAGTTTTTAATTTTTTACTTGGTTTATGAGGTATAAATATCCACTCAAAATAATATCTTCCCTCTGCATTAAAATCCCTGTAGGAGAAATTCTGGAAGGCAGTATGACTAGGATGGAACTAAGATTCAGGTTCACCCTATCCACATGTGCCTCCTGTAATTTTTCCTCAATCACTGTCAGTTCCTTTTCTGCTTCAACTGTCAATTTTCTGGGACTATTTAAATCTTTATCACCATCTAAGGTTTTGTTTAAATGAACTATTAAATCAGGTGTTATCCCAACAGCTGGTCGTAGACTGGAAATGTCTCCTAACTATCTTTGGAAGTCATTAAGAGTCCATAACCGGTCTCTCCTAATTTGTGCCTTTTGTGTTCGAATTTTCTCTAACCCTATTCTGTAACCTAGGTAATTAATAGAATCTCCTCTTTGAATCTTTTCAGGGGCAATTTGTAATCCCCACCTAGGCAAGACTTTCTTTACTTCTTCAAACATACTTTCCAAAATATCTTTATTTGAATCAGATAATAAAATGTCATTCATGTAATGATAAATTATGGACTTGGGAAATTGCTTACGAATTATTTCCAATGGCTTATTAACAAAATATTGGCACAGTGTGGGACTATTGAGCATCCCCTGTGGGAGGACAGTCCATTGATATCTCCTAGTAGGCTGAGAATTATTATAAGTAGGCACTGTGAAGGCAAATTTTTCTCTATCCTTTTCTTGCAAAGGGATAGTGAAAAAACAATCTTTCAAATCAATAACTATAAGAGGCCATCCTCTTGGTAATAGAAAAGGCAAAGGAATTCCAGATTGTAGAGGACCCATAGGTTGAATTACCTTGTTGACAGCTCTTAGATCTGTCACCATTCTCCATTTGCCAGATTTCTTTTTTACAACAAACACAGAAGAATTCCAAGGGCTGGTTGATTCTTCAATATGGTTAGCATCTAGTTGCTCTTGTACCAGCTGTTCCAAAGCCTGTAATTTATCTTCAGCTAGAGGTCACTGCTTGATCCATATTGGCTTCTCAGTTAGCCATTTTAAAGGTAGGGCTGTTGGTACCTCTAAAGGTTTGCTATTGGCTGTATGTTCTTGTACAGCCTGAATGGCTGGTGACCTTTTCCCATAATACCTCATTATGTCCTTCCCAGAATTGTGAGTTCCTGGAACTACAGGAATGTTAATCTGGGTATTCCATTGCTGTAGCAGGTCATGGCCCCATAAATTTATTGTAATATTGGCTATATATGGCCTTAGTCTTCCTATTTGCCCTTCAGGTCCTATGCATTCCACCCATCTTGTGCTTTGTTTTACACGAGATAGGGTTCCAATTCCCAGGAACTGAACATCTACCTCTTGAAGAGGCCAATTTGGATGCCAAGATTCTGGAGTAATGATACTTACATCTGCACCTGTGTCTAATAAGCCTTCAATAAAAATGTCATTTATACAGACTCTTAGCTTTGGTCTTTGATCGTTAATAGAAGTCTACCAAAATATACGTTTACTCTGTCCTACTGAGTTTTTTGGCTCATTCTCCACATGTAATTCAACATTTAGACCAGTATTACTTTTTACAGCAGACATTGGAGTTTTCAATTTTCTTGGTGAGACACATTTTCCCCTGTAACTGGGAATGACTGGGCCACTTTTGGCTTGGGGTCCTGCAAGAGGCTCCTCAAGGGGTTTCCCAATGGTATCGGGTTGCCTTGTCTGTCTGTTGTTGACCTGCATTTGTTGGACCAATGTTGGCCTTTACCGCATCTCCTACATATACCTGAAGGCTGAGGTCTATTATTCCTAGAATTTCTTTGCCTGCAATCCCTTTTCAGATGTCCCAATTTACCACAATTAAAACACCTGGTAGTTTGATGTCTCCTCATAGCTTTGGAAATCGCTTCTCCTACCCAAGATTCATCATTATAGCTAAACGTCTCAACATTCATTGTATGCTGTATCCATTCTTCCATAGGTGCTGATCTAGATCTTAAAGGCCCAATTATCTTTTTACACTCTGTATTTGCATTTTCAAAAGCTAGAGATTCAAGAAGTATTCGTCTAGCTTCTGGGTCTGTTACCCCTATGTCCAGAGCCTTAATTAATCTTTGCACAAAGTCAGTAAAGGGTTCTCTCTGTCCCTGCCTAACCCTGGTATATGATTTGACCCTTTTTGCTGGATCTTGTATTCTATTCAAAGCATTCAAGGCTGCTTTCTGACATAAGGACAGCACTTCTTCGTCATAAAGAGCTTGAACCTGTGGATCAGCATATTCTCCTACACCAAGAATTTGATCTTGGGAAACCTCCACACCTTTTGCTCTTCCTTGCTGTTCCATATGTTTGGATTCTTCTCTGAAATAAATTCCAAACATCAAGGAAGGTCTATCATCTAAAACTGCAGACACTAGCTGAGAGAAATCATGGGGGGTAGCTCTGACATTAGAAGCCCAAGTCCTTATCATTTCCTTAACAAATGCAGAGTGCAAGCCATAATTAATGACAGCTTGCTTAATTTCTTTTAAATCATTCATTGCTATTGGTGTCCATCTAGCTTCTTTAACTCCCTTTGACCCTTTAGAAGTTGACCCTTTGTCAGAATAAATTACAGAGTATGTCATTAGAACCCTGGGTAAGCCAGTTCTAACAGCTGGTGGTGGCATTGTATCCTGTCCTTGTGCCTTCTTACTCTGTTCACCAGCTCCAATAATTTCTTCAATCATTTCTAATCTTTATATCATTGTCTCCCTTAAATCCTGAATCTCCTGACCTACCCGTGTTTCTAGGAATTTCACTAAGATATCAGTTTTTTGGTTCCCATTCTGGAGGTACATTCTATCTGTTACCTTATCAAAACTTTGTGGTAACGTCTGAACGTCAAATTTAACAGCCTGAACCCTTTCAGGTAACTTCCTAGTACCCTTGGATATGGAGTCAATTTTGTCTATCATAGTATCCACTTTTTCAGATAACCCCTGATTTTCAATAATTTTAATCCTTTCAACTAGTTGTTCATTATTAGTCCATAAAAATCGTATCTTTCTTAATGATAAAATATTGAGAAGAAAACTGAAACGTAGTAACAAGTAAATTAATGTATCCCCATAGTCATATAAACCTTGCATGACATAATCCATTGTATTAATAAAGAAAACAGTAAAATTGGCGTTGGAAACAAAAACTGCCATATTACCTCTTGTCTAGTAGGTGGCGCTGTTGCCAAGTCACGACTAGAACCACTGCAAAGGTGCCAGAAACAGGGTCCTGTTTCAGTGTCCGCCTTAGTATTTGTTAAAAACTAGGAGATATAAGTTGCTCAAGAAAGAAAATGTAATTAAATCAATTCCATACATGGAACCAGAAACCCAGAATCCAGGGGTAGAAAAGAGCAACCTGGAAGCCACGCATGCCTCCACATGACCGAGTCATTCTGATTCACGCCACTAAAGCACCACACTTCCAAGGGAAATTTAAAAACAACTCAGAAAAGAGCAAACCAGGCAGGCAGAGACTGTCCCGAGCCTGTGGAGCTTGGGAGGTGTGGGTTTAATTGAACTGCTGGCTCCACACACAGGGCACAGGCCGCAGCTGAGGGAGGGCTCGTGCCTAGTCGAGCTGGCAGCAAGCAGTTGAGTGTGGGGGAAGGGGGTTCTACAACCAAACGTGGGGCGCCAGATGAAGGCGTAAGTCACAAACAATCCCATACCAGTTTGGAATTATGATTAATTAGAATTAATAACCATAATTAGAATGGTTATTCATTCAAAGGGGAAAAAACTTACAGATTACCGTCCCAGACAACAGCCCCTCTGCGTTAGGAGCCGGAAGCAGAGCCGTATCTCAGCGGCTATTGGCTGAAGGAGCGGAAGGAGCTCCCACAGCAATCCCCTGTAAAATTAAAATAAAAACAGATCACTTACTTCCAACATATAATGGCATAGGATATGCATTGTCATTCCAAAACACAGGGAAGGGAGCATAGTAAGGAAATACTAGACCAAAGCAAGTCCAAAAGCCAGCTGGGAAAACCCTAACTCTGCATCTCCGTGTGTGATGTCAAAGCTCTCTTCCGATCTCCAACTCTGTTCAGCTTTGTTGACCACAACACACTTCTCTCTCTTGGGCTGGTTCCACTCCCTGTTAGCAGCTTTCCTCAGCAGGTGTCCATGACTCTGGCATCTCTAATATCTTGGGGTCTCCAGGCTTTAACTTCATAGCTTCACTCAATGGCCTCTTTACTAGTTCTTCATGCAGGGACACCCCTGACACATGCATGGCCTCAGTGGCTTTTTTTAGGCATCGAGGCAAATTCCATAACCTGCTTCTTCTGTCAAAGAGAGACAAAGCTGGCTGTGGAGGAAGCGACAGCGGAGAGGAGGCAGGTTTCCCTCCTTGTCATGATTTAATAATGCCATGAGTCAGATGCCAGATATAATGTTTACCTAAATTGAGCTACCATTAATAAAAACTTGGAAGTCAGAAGTTGGGATAAAAACCTGATAAATCCAAGGAACAGCAGAGGGTGGTTGGCTGACCCTATTCTCTACATTTTCCTGATCCAAAAGTCAGGGAAATCCCCCTCAGCCCCTCTTTCTTTCTGCCTGTCCCCCTCTACTGGCCTTTCTCAGTCCTCCAACTTCTCTATGGCTAATCCCAGCCAGCCAATTGCTGCCTCCCTTGATTCAAGCTGGTTATATTGGTACCTTGGAGTGGCAATGTGAACAATTCTCCCACAACAGCTTGCTGTGTTTGGAACATGGCCCCCTCGTGCAATTATACCTTTCTGGTTTTGATTGTTACCTTCTTTGCCTAAGCTTGGCTGCCTTTAATCTTGCTCTGCAGACCACTCCACCTTGTAGTTTTAGAGTATAAACTGAGAAGAGATGGACATCTCCTGTCTTCTACTCTGTCTTTGTTAGGTTTTCTATTGCTGTGACCAAACACCATGACCAAAAAGTATGTTAGGGATGAAAGGGTTTATTTGGCTTTCACTTCAGTATGGCTGTTCATATTGAAGGGAGGCAGGACAGGAAGTCACATAGGGCAGGATCCTGGAGGCAGATGCTGTTTACTGGCTTGCTCAAACTGCCTTCTTACAGAACCCAGGACCATAAGTCCAGGGAAGGCCCCACCCACCACAGGCTGGGCCCTCCCCCATTGATCACTAATTGAGAAAATGCCTTACAGCTGGATCTCATGGAGGCCTTTCCTCCACTGAGGCTCCTTCCTCTCTGATGACTCTAGCTTGTGTCAAGTTGATTGTGCCCATTCTTACTGGTGTGGGTCAGTGCTTCTTCCAGAATGATCCCTGCAGTATTTCTGGAGCACCCCCTTTCCCCACTCAGCAAGATCCCCCTCACCAAGACTCCAGCTAGTCTAGAGACACTGATGCTCTCAGTCCACTGGAGGTTCCTGGAACCCGGGAAGCCTGTACTCCTTCTCAGATTCCGGGGTTCCCTTCCAGTGGCCAAGGGGATTGTGAGACTCAGGGCTGGAGTCCCTGAATAGAAGAAGATGAAATAATTCAACTAGATGTTCAGACAAGGTCAGGACCCTTGGGGAAGAGCTGGTGAACTTGGTCCCTGGGCAGGTGATTGCATCTGGAGTCTCAGTGGGATATGGAGGTGATGCTGTTTTTCAAGGAAAAGTCTCTGAAGGACACCGAGGCACTCGTAGTGGTTTCTGGAAAATAGGCTAGGCATTTAAAATGGGAATATATAACTTCCGAACAAGTGGTGAACGAGTGTGTGAATACTTGCAATGGTCCCATGGTTCTGGGGATATAGGATCTGATAGGGCCCAACTCTTGGAGGGCTTTTCACCTGAATGAGCACTCAGCTTCCATAACAGGAGGTGACGGAGCATGGGGTTATGCTTGTGGCCCTAAGGTAAGACCTCTTAAATGTCTGTGAAACTGCGGGCCGGGCAGGCATCTCCACTCCACCCTACATACTACAAGGGGTCAGGCATGTATAACTCAGCTCCCCACCCCCAGATCCTGATTAGGGAACTCTTCTCCTCATGGCGTCTGTACAGTCCTGATGTGCATCCCCACACGGTCCCGCCAAGACTGTTAATCCGGAAGACAACAAAGAAGCACATCCATTAACTATCCAGAGGATCAAAATTTGCCCAAGATTCAGCCCCCTACTGAGTCCAGTTGCCAGCAACACACGGTATGCCCAGGCAGTCACAAGACCCCCCCCACCCAGATCCTGTTGCTTCAGAGGCATCTGCCCTATACAGTGCTCCCTGGCCTCTACAAGGGGACCAGCTCACCAGACTCTTTGTCTACATTCCAGGAACAAGCCCTGTCCAGTGTGTTCACTAAGCGAAATGCCAGGCCCTCCCCTCATCTAAGAAGATGACAGGTATGTTATTCAGCCACGTCCATGCCTGAAGAGGAGGGAAAGCCCATTTGTGGTTGTGGATGAATTAGAAAAGAGATTTTCTACTCATGGCTGGTCTTAAATGAGAAGATCCAATTTAGGTTTGCAACCTTTTACTGATGGGGACAGACACCTATAACAGGAGGAACAACTCCTCATAGCAAGAGACTCAAAGCAAAAACAGACTGAGAAAGAGAGTGTGATGTAGGAGGGTTATCTGTCTATATGTTACTCTCATTGGTTAATAAAGAAACTGCTTGACCTGATAGGTCAGAACATAGGTGGGTGAAGTAGACAGAACAGAATGCTGGGAAGAAGGCAGTGAGGCAGACACTATAGCTCTCCTCTCCAAGATGGACACAAGTTAAGATCCTTCTCAGTAAGCCACCACCTCATGGTGCTACACAGATTATTAGAAATGGGTTAGATCAATATGTAAGAGTTAGCCCATAAGAGGCTACAGATAATGGGCCAGGCAGTGTTTAAATGAATACAGTTTGTATGTTGTTATTTCTGGGTGTAAAGCTAGCCATGCGGGAGCCAGGCGGGAATGCAGCCTGCCGTTCCTGTTACAAGAGTGCTTACCTCAGAGGACTAAGAAACTAAAGTAGAAGCCAGAGCCTCCAGCTCCTAAAAGCTGTCTGGGCCCACAGCTATGGCAGCTACACACTGCCAGACTCACATAAAGCGTCAAGGTTGAATGAGTTGGGGAAACCAACTAGCAGACCGGACAGCCAAATCAGCTGCCCTCTGTGAAGATGCAGCCCTGTAGACCCTCCACTACCCTCCAGAAGGTATGTTTATGACCAGGTGCTCCTGGATCTCAGGACTTCAAAAAATCAGGAGGACTGGCTGATTACTACATATAGGAAAATAATAATTCCAGAGATGACAGCTCCCAGCCTAGTCCAACAAGCTCAGGAAGCAACCCATCTAGAAAAACTGCCCTGTAAGAATTGTTCCAAAGGTGTTTGGTGGTTCTGAGGCTGCCAACACTGACCCAACAGACCAGCAAAGCATGTCTACAGCGTACTCAGAACAATCCAGAGAGGGACCCGAGGTTCCCACACTGACAGAAAAGAGCATCTAGAAGTGGACTTTCCTGACAGTCAACCCAGCAAAGGCACTGAGATTTGCTGTTTACCATGTGCACTTTGCAGTGTGCGTGGAAGCTTTTCCTACCTGCACAGAAGATGAACGTGAATGTTGCACACAGGGGACTGCCCCCACTCATCAGGCCGAGTTGTGAGAATGAATCGCACCTTTAAAATAGCAGCGGCCAAGCGCTGTCAAGACACAGGCTCCCTTGGCCAAAAATTCTGCCACTTGTAGTGTTTAGGGTGGCTGCAGCCATTCCCCTTTCAAGGTCATGTCTGGCTGTTCACCTCCACTGCTCCCAAGGGACTGGGGGACTTCTGAGAGTATGGACACACCTGCCTCCAGCAGTTCTTGAAAGATTTGGCTGATGCTGCATGAAAAATTGTCCAATCCTCACCACTTCCTCAAGTCTTAAAGTTGCAGGTGTCACCAGCTGTAACATGAGGGCCTGCTTCTTGGGGTTTCTGTCCTGCCTGGTTCCCATAGTCATCAGGCCCCAAAGAAAATCACACAGAGGTCTTCACAAGCTATAAACTTATTGGCCCATTAGCTCAGGTTTCTTATTAACTCTTGTAACTTATATTAACCCATGATTCTTACCTATGTTAGCCACATGGCTCAGTACCTTTTTCAGTGGGGCAGGTCACATCCTGCTTCTTTGGTGTCTGAACAGGACTGGAGAAAGAACTTCCTTGTTCCCAGAATACTCCTGTTCTCATTGCCCCACCTCTACTTCCTGTCTGGTTGTCCCTGGCTACTGGCCAATCAGTGTTTATTTAAAGCATAATTGACAGAATACAGAATTGTCCTTCACCAACCAGCAGTTCTAGGTTACACAGCACCCATACCAATGCTGCTGTGGACCCAAGCCAGGAGTCAACCATGAGAGTCCCAGACTCAACCAGCTTCTACATACACTGACCATCTCAAAAGTTACCTCAGATGGGAACAGTGGCTCAGCTGTTATTCTGCCTCCTATGTCTTCCCTGATTCCATGGATGTGCATCTGGATCAGTTTCCACTCAGCCTCTTTGACCCTGTCATATAAATTAGTCTGGAGAGCAACCTTGACCCAGGGCAACTCAATTCCTGGACCCCATCTATATAGCTAACTGCTCCCCAGAGGGGTTTAGCCTTTTCTCCTTCAGGTGATGCCTTTTGAGACTAGGCCAGATCATTCCTTGGATCTCATTGTGCTGTGGCAGAACTGGCCAGACAGGAAAACAAACTGCCATTCTTTTTTGGAGATGGCCCAAGCTAGTGACAGCCTATGGGCAAGTGGTCAGAGGACAAAGGAATGATTGTGGGGAAACCTTTTGGTCTTACCTTAAACACTGGTCATGCATGGATTTCACCAGAAAAAGGGACTAGAAGGGAGCTCCCACAGAGGAACAAGGAGTTTCAGCCATAATAGATCTTAAAGGGGAAAATGTGGGAGGAATAACATGGGGACTGAAAAATTCTTAATGGCAAGAAGCCATGACCTTGCGATGGGCTGGACTGGCACAAGGGCAAGAGACCCCTAATGACATTATTGTTTTATTGTTATGACAACTGGTCAATGTGACAGTACCAGTTAGCAGAGTTAACACCCTAAGCCCTTGGGCCCCGGCACAGGACAAAGGTAAACAAGACAAAGTCATCCAGATGGATCCTGATGTTTAACTTCTAGAAAATGTTGGCTTTAATAATGCCAGCCACAAGTTCTTTAACCCAGGTCAGGGCTGTGGAGGGTGTTTACCCGCAAGCCAGGTTATTTATACTGGAGCAGGACTGAATAACCAACACAAAAGGGGTGTGCTTAACTGGGCCACCTAGTGTTCAGGTCACAGGAAAAGCCAATGTACAAAAAATTAAAGCTGGGTGTTGGTGGCACACACCTTTAATCCCAGCACTCAGAAAGCAGAGGCAGGCAGATCTGTGTGAATTTGAGGCCAGCGTAGTCTACAGTGCGAGTTCCAGGACAGCCAGGGCTACACAGAGAGACCCGGTCTCAGAAAAATAAAATAAAAATAAAATAAAATAAAAGGACTGGAAAACACTAGTTAAAAGAGCAGTAACGGCTAATGGGACACAGTTCACCTGCTTCAGGAGACAGTTGTAAGCTGGTATTCTTGGGCCTCAACATAGATGTGCCCCAGGAAGTGAGGTCAACAATATATACATCCCTTAGAGTCAAGAAATAGTAATTTCTTCTATAAAGATTTTCAAATGAAAAAGAAGCTTTTAGATTAGGATCGATGGAGATGATGTAGAAATAAAAGAGAGTGGGCAGGCATCTCTAGAAGTAGAATTGTTCTTTAATCAGAACAAATGAAGTGCGAGGTCTCTTTGCAGAAACGAAACTATGTGCATGTGCCATGAAAGGTCTTGGGGTTCCATAGGATGGGAAGGGGGAGCTTTGGGGATGGAAGGGTCCATCTGCAGGTCAGTTCCCCTGCAGTCTGTGGACGGGAGATGTCAGTGGGGTTGGTATGTGGAGGTCCTTCCTATCGGAGGCATGCAAGGGTGTTATCAGTCAAGTCAACTTTCCGGTCTGAGTTGCTCAGTCCCCCTGCAGCTTTTGTGCAATTAACTCTCCAGCCGCAAGTTACCGTCTCTGGTACTCTTCCTTTCTCTGTCTAGATCCAAGTTTCCGCCTGATGACGTCCACCCGCTGGGGGAGAGGAACAGCTGGAATTGCTAGGGATGGATGGGTCAGGTGCCTCTCTTTCTGTGCACTTGCCTCCTGTGGCAGCCCCGTTTCCTTACAACCTGATCTTGTGAGAGCCAACAGTTAGCTTTTCAGCTGGAAGATCCTAGGTGTTTTCTTTTTCTTTTTTCTTTTAATTGTCTAGCTCTGAAAGTGATGCATCTTCCTCCAGCACATATTATAAGTGGAAAATGGAGCTGCACAGACAGTCCAGACAAGGGCCACACAGAGGTCTGTGTACCAGGAGTCTGGTTTATGGTCTATGTGGAGGACGTGCATCTTTAAAGATAAGGTCCAACAGCCTCCAGGGGCAATAAAGATGGTAAGGACTCTCAAGAAAGACGTTCTATGGTAAAGATGATGAAATTCAAGTAAGATTTTGAAGATGTAGAACCAGAGCCACCCCTAACGGAAGAAGAAGGCATTTGCGGTGAAATAAACATATCTTCTTGGTACCCACTCAAGGTGCAGGAAAGGGCTTGTTTCCCTTGGTGGTTAAATCATTTAAAGGCAAGGAAAGCTGGAGACTCAAGCAAAGCCCAAGTTTATTCAAAAAGAATGCGTTTATTAGTGATTAAAAGGAAAAAAAATCAACAGCAGGCAAATTATAAATCCCAGCAGCTGCCTGAAGGTGGAGAACAGGAAAGAAGCAGGAAAGCAATGCTGTTGTAGTTAAACCAGCATAGAGGTCAGCTGTATGACTGACAAGCAACATGGTGGGAAGGGAAGCTTTATTTAAAAAGTAAGGGAGTTATAAGTACCCCCCAAAAGCACATGTCAGTCCTGGCCATCACCTGAGAGAAAGAGAAAAACAGGAAGAAATAAAGCGGACAGGAGAGGTGACTCAGTGCATCAAGTCCTGCTCTTCCGGAGGACTGGGATGGGCACTAGAAGCCACAACAGGTAACTAACAAGCCCAGCTGTAGGTCTAGAAGAACACCACACACCTCTGGCCTCCACAGATGTCTGCATACATGTGTACATCCCTCCCCCCATATCTACATAACTAAAAATAAACTTCAGGGCCTGGAGAGGTGAATCATGGGTTAAGAGCACTGGCTGCTCTTCCAGATAGCATGAGTTTAACTCCTAACACTCACACCACAGCTCGTAACTACTTAAACTCCAGTCCCAGGGATCTAACATCTCCTTTTGGCTTTTTCAGGTACCGAGAATGCTAAAGATGCATAGGCAGACATGCAGCAAAGTACCCATACAGATATTTGTTTATATTTTAAGAAGAAGAAGAGGAGGAAGAGGAGAAGAGGAGAAAGAAGAAGAAGAAGAAGAAGAAGAAGAAGAAGAAGAAGAACAACAACAACAACAACAACAACAACAACAACAAGAAGGATGTCTCTCTGAGAGACAGGACTCAAAACAAGCAGGTAATCCCAGCTGAACCTCATGGAGGATCTTAGGCTTAGTGCCAGGGAGCTGAAATTTGGGGAAGAAAAAGTACATTATCTCATTAAAGGAATAATTACTCCACCTGTCTCTCTAGCATGCCTTAAGGTGAACCCACCTTCCTAAGGGTGGTCCTGCTTTTTTAAGAGGTGGTCTCTTAGCCAGGTGATTGACCAGCCCCATTGGATTAAATGTTGGTTAGCTTAGAATGCTAGACCTCCACCCAGGCCAGAGATTTAAACTTTTTGACCAGAAAGAAATTAATTCTTGATTAGTGTGCATTTAGTGTTGCTGTGTCATTCTCAAGAGGATCTGGGTTTCAATCCTACTTCCTCTATTTCTTGGGTGGAAACTGCGTGGTTTATTAGAGAGAGGAGAGCACTATACTCCAAACTTCTAGAAGGGCTCATAATATGCTATGGTGAAAGGAGTGACACACAAGAGAATGAGCAACTTAAGATGGTGCAGGCACTCATGTCGGGGTGGGATGGATCCTTCACAATGAAACGGATCTCTCTGAGAACTGGAACCAGCTGTCAGCTTACCAGATGGGGTAGTTATAGGGGAGAATGGGGGGGCAAGAAAGGAAGTTGAAAATTTTCCCATATTTGACCATTGTTATGAATAACTAAGAGTGTAGTGGTAAAAAAGGAAGCCTTGACCGAGTGAAATCTTGAGCAAATATCCATTTTGACATGGACACTGCTCGTTGAAGCCTCAGAGACTAATCAGCCCATGGTAAATTGGTAAAGTCATTATCTATATGAGCAGGGCTCAAGAATTGGCAAAGTTTTTCTTGGGAGTCTGAGTAGGACTGTTATGGACGACTGATCAGCACTTGCAAAGACTAAGGTCTGCAGCTTCCTCTTCTTGGATGTCTAGAGCCTGAGATGACTCACCTACAGAGACCTCCCACCAAGACTAGCCAGCACCTTCTCCCATAGTCTAGCTAACCAATGGATCAAGGTTACCAATAGCTGAGCCCAGCTTGTCTGTCTCTGTCTCTGTCTCTGTCTCTGTCTCTCTCTCTCTCTCTCTCTCTCTGTGTGTGTGTGTGTGTGTGTGTGTGTGTGTGTTCTTTCTTCAGTCCTTGTCCATCCCTAGTCAGGGTTCCAGAACCTCAGCACAAAGAGCAGTCAGTTAAAGAACATCAGGCAATCAACAAGTGTCTTCCCTGGCAGGCCACCGCCTGAGGTCCACCACTGTGTTTCAGGAGCTGTCATCAGCCAAAATGGAGGAGTCTACAAAATGGTGTGACTCTGGCTAACAAAAAGAAACTACAAGTGTTAACACTCATAAAATGATGACATTTTGAACTGCACAAAAATGGGAACCCAAAGACATGCAAGAGCACTGTGAGAGGACAGACACTGATAGGGTCGAAATGGATTTGTTCCCCTGAGTGCAACGCATTCTGTTCCCAGTGATCATAAGGTTTGCTCTTCTATATGTGTGTGGGTATGGTTTTCTTCTTTATCTTTTATTTTCTTTGCTTTACCTACTGCTGTGGCGTAAGGAGAGGGTTTGGGTGTCCAGTGAACAAGAGATGTGCCTTTGATGGTTAAGCCTTACTGTTGACTTGATTCAATGAGGAAACATCCAGGAGATTAGCAAAACTAGACTGTCTATGGGGGTGAGTGTACTTCCAGAGTTTGAATTGGGTTGGGGGAGGGAGTCATTCCTGAACGTGGGTGGCACCATCTATAGGTGGGGTGGGGAGGTACTGGTGGTGGGGGATGGGAATGTAGGGGCTTGTCCACATAGAATGAAGGTAAAAGGAAGAACCTGTGAGCTCAAGTGTTCCCTTTCTCCTTCCCTGCATCCAGGATGGGAATCGCTCTGCTGCGTAGCGGCCTGCTCCCGTGATGGGCTGAAAGAAAGGCCTGAAGATTTGAAGCAGGATACATTTTCTGCCTAAGTTATTTTTGTCAGGTCTGTTGTTACAGTGAATAGAACCACTAACTGGATATTTTATTTTGAGATTATAATGTAAATACATTTCTCCTTTTCCTTTCCTTCCTTTAAACCCTCCCATATACCCCCCCCTTCCTGCTGTCCACAAAATTCATGGCCTCTTTTCTCATGAATTCTAACTGTGCATTTTGACAGGTTTTCTGACTTTAAAGGCAGGTCTAAAATTCAATCCTCTTACTCTGTGATTGCCCACGTCCTCCAACGTTATTTAAAAATATTTTTAAAAAACCCATGTATTTATTTAATAAAGCAATGTGCAAGCACTTTACTACTGTGGTGCCCAGTCTGTGGGAACTCTAAAAGAGCACCAGGGAGACTGACTCACCGAAATGCAAAAGCAAGGTTCATTGTCTGCACAATACAAGCTGGCAGGGACCTCATCAAAGCAACTGGTGCAGCAGCGCCAAGAGGAGGTGCCCTGCCCTTCTAGAGGGCATGATTTGAAGGTAAAAACCAGAAAAGTTACATTAGCAGAGTGTGGGGTGACGGGCTCAATACTGATTGGCTCATGTCTAGGGACTTTTCAGAAATTTTATTTTCGAACCTTGCCTGTTGCTTGTCAAGTTTTCTTATTGGCTGACCAATGGTGGGGACATTCTGTGGTTATCTGTACTTTCCAGATGGCTACCCTGTTCCTTTTGGTCCTAGCCATTTCTGAGGCCTGGAATGTTTTATGGGGAATAGTTTACACAAGACACAAGATGGGGGCAGAGAACAAAATGGAGAAACTTTGGTTCTTCATTCCCCTCTGTTCTAGTAACTATAGTAAACCCAACCATGGGTTCCTGACAGTTAACTTATAAGTATCTTCAGTCCTGAGGGGTCTGTAGATCACAAATCTGGACCATAGGTTGTATTGTAAACAACCTGCCTTTCATGAATTTACTAGCTGGTTACGAATGCAAGGTCCAAAAGTCAGTAATCAAAGTAGATATTACCAGGGGTCCCAATAGAGTAAAGATGAGAGTGGTCAACCAAGGGGTTAAACCAACTTTCTAACCAACCCTGCCTGGCCTTGCATTCACTTTTCTGCCTTGCCAGTCCTTCTCTAACTTTAGCCATGTTGTCTTTGATTATTTCCGAACGATCAGTGAAGAAACAACATTCTTCCCCTAGCGCTGCACAGAGTCCACCCTGCTGTACGAAGAAGATCTAATCCCCTTCTGTTCTGCAAGATTACCTCCACCAGGGAGGATAAGGACTCCTCTAGGTGGGAGATGGATTTTTCTATGCATTCTATACCCACATCTATGGCAACACATAGGCTGGAGTAATATTGATTCTGGGTTACTAGTGCTGAAATTCCTGTACCCAATCTCCCCAGGCTAGCACCCAAAAGTAGGCTAAGAGTGAAGGCTGTCATAGGCTCTCTCTTATGTCTCCACAGCTGTGAGGGCTCTATCCTTGCTGCACGAGGTCTAGGAACTCCTGATCAGTGTGATAGGTTGTTCTTGGAAGGAGCCTGACTCGTATACAACATCCCCTGGTCTGGTTTAAGACTTTGATATGCACGCAAAGGGGTAAACCCCATGGAGCAGGACCACCAAGTATGATTGTGTGGGAGCAAGTACTGATCCTGTGTGAAATTGTGGGTAGACAGTGAAGAATTACAGATGGAAGCTTTATCTGGGGGAACCTGTCCTATACACAGTCCCTGCCCAGTCGCCACTTGTTCTAGGGTAAGACCTTGTTGCCACTGGCAGTAATTGATGTCAGCCACCGTGGAAACAGTGACACTAACTGCAAGGTCCTCATAGTAAGGTGGAGCTATGTCATCACAGAGCCAGCGACCTTTGGTCAAATTGGGTTGGGAAGCATTCAGTACCAGGCACGATCTACCCAGCAGATCTATTAAAGGGTGCTCGTGTCCCATCAACGGGTTGATGGTTGACATGATCCTGAGGCTAGAGCTGACATTTGCCTGAGCTGGTTGTGGAGTCACCCCCTGGATGGAACTCGGGGTGATGGACTGGGGGCCTGAGGTGGATTAATGACCCAGCTGGGTCCTATTGAAACCTTAATGGCGGGTGACTGGGCTTTGCCAATGGTGAACGTCAGTACTGGGTCATAGCCTGTGTAGTGGAGCTGTAAGCGCCAGGTCTTATCAGTGGTCCAGTCAGCCGTTTTGCCCGTCTCAGTGAATTTGATGACAAGCTGGTGGCAGCGCCCTCCAGCAGTTGCCCAAGGGTGGTTGGGGTATTGGTCCTTATCGCAGCAGGGTCCACAGTCAACTTGTTTACCGCCTATGGACCAAGTTCCTATCCCTGCTGTCTTCATATCCCCTGCCCATTGGACAGTAATTAAGTCCCCAGTGACAGGGGTGACCAGCTAGTCCACCCAGTAGACTCACATTCCCATTTGGCACAGTAGGCTTCCCCCCACCCCCGCAAATATGTTGTCGCTCCTTGGAGTGAGAGTGGCCAGGACATACACAGAATCCCAAGGATGAAGTTGATCTCCTCCATCCAGGGGTTTTGCACCCATACCCGGGGAATGGTTCCTGGTCTGAGGGATCTTACCTTTCTCCTGCCAGGTCACAAACATCTACACAGAGGTCAGGGAACCAAGTGTCTTTGGGGTTCTGAGCAGAAGAGGTGCTGTTAGCTATGGTGCTGTCCTCGTTAGCAATCATCCAGGTTTGGTTCCATGGGGAATGGGGGTTATACACAGAGGAGGAAGAGGGAGCCTTGGCAGCTAACAGTAGAAACAAAATCAATGGGGCTTAACTTGATCACCATGTCAAAGATGCAGTTTTAGTGGATTGGAGGGATGTTCGGAAGCTTCCTACATCCACGTGTCTCCTTTGCAGTCCTCTGAGGTGGCGAACGGGTTGGCTGGATGGGCGTGGGAGCAGTGCACCCAGGTGGTGATGCCACCCACTTTGAGGGCCATTGGCGTGGTCATCAGAACAATGAACAGACCCTTCCATCTCAACTCCAAGGTCTTGTGCAAATGAAGATCCAGTCACCTGGGCAGAACCTGTGATATGAAGGCTGGGTCAGACCCAATCATGGCCAGGAAGCCACACTTATACAATATTTCTTCAATTAATTTCTTTACTACCATGTTGGCCATCTTATTCTTGGTTGGATATGCTTCAATCCACCCAGAAAAGGTGTCCATGAATATTAACAAGTACTTACATCCAATTTTTCCAGGTTTGATTTCAGTAAAATCCACTTCCCAACCTGGTTGAGTTCCCCTCTGTCTAGCACCAGGATTGGAAGGGGATGGTATGGCATTGGCCAATTGGCAGGCACTTCCTTGGAGGCCTCCTTTTCCCTTTCATTTCTCTCATCTCCTCTCCTACCCCTTCCTTCTTTCTTCCTGCAGTACTAGGTATCAAACTCAGGCCTCGAATGTACTAACCCACAAGCTACACTCCCAAGCTCAAGAATATTTACTAGAGTAACTGTGTCAGTACAGATGCCTGCTGTCTCAGCATGGAGCAAACAGAACACGGGCAGTTTCTACTTTAAGGGGATTTAAAGTTCGTCTTAGTAGGAAGTTCACAATAACCCGTGCACTGTAAGGCTGACTCTTAGCATCCTAACAGTCAAATACGATGGCTAATTTCATGTGTCAGTTTAGCTGAGCCATAGGATGCCCAGGCATCTCGTTAACATTTCTGAGCATGTCTGTGACGAAGTTTCTGGAAGGGGTTGACATTTGAATCCATGGATTAAATAAAGAAGAAAACCTTTCCCAGTGTGAACAGGCATCATCCAAGCTAAGACAGAATAAAAGGAAAGGATGGGCAGAGGCAGCGGAGGCAGGAATCTCTTTCTGGCTGACTGTGTGACCCGAGACGTCAATCCTCTCCTGCCTTCTTTTGCTTCTCAAGCCTTTAGATGCTCACTGGAATATCCAGTGTGTGAGGGCGTGTGTACACACACACACACACACACACATATATGTACACTTTTCATACTCGTACCTTTACACAGCAGGGCACACCTACTGCCCACCTATACACATACATCTCAATACTTGTAACTATCTCCTATTGGGTCTGTTTCTCTGGAAAATTCTAATTAGCAGGAGTACTCCCATATGTGCCTTTCTGTTCATCGGTGACTCTGCCATGATTGTACTACAGGTAGTCCAATTATCAAATAAAACTTGGGTGGAGGTAGTGGGAAGGTAGATAGATAAGGCAGCCCGGCCGACAGATACTATAGATATCAATTTTTAAAAATTGAATAAAAAGATGAAGTTGATAAAAGGGACTCAGGAATACGGAAGTAGACCTTAGTTGCTAGAGTGCTTGCCTAGCATTTGTGAAACTCTGGTTCTGTCCTTATCAGTGCATAAACTGGGCAGGGTGCTGCAGCCCAGCTAAGGGCTGGCAGGAGGCTCTAGAGTTCAAGGTCATCTATGGTTAAGTAAGGAGTTTGAAAACAGTCTTAGCTGCAAAGGCCCTGTCTAGCAGGGTGTGGGGGAGGAGAGAGAATATGGATCATAAAAAAAATCTACGTAGCTAGACTATATCATACAAACTGTAGTGTTCTGAGGACCAAGGTGACCACACCCACAAGCAGACAGAGAGAAGAATATAGCATATATACAGTGAAAAACCACTGAACGTGACCTGCATTTCTTTTGTTAGATAAATTTTAGTTGATTTAAGTAGCCACTTGCAGCTAGCAGCTACTGTATCAGCATGCTTTTCCTATTTCTAATTCTGGACAAGGTTTCTCCGTATAACAGTCCTAGCTGTCTTGGAACTAGCTCTTGTAAACCAGGTTGGCTTTGAACTCACGGAGGAGATCCACCTGCCTCTGTTTCCTGAGTGCTAGGGTTAAAGGCCTGCACCACCAGCGCCCAGCTGAGATTTGCTACTCTTAAAATGACCTGGAACTGGATTCTCCAGGGCAGATTGCTTCGTTTCCAAGTTACTGATTATATAGCCTTCACTGACAATCAAACAGGGCAACCATCCACTGTGCCCTAGCAAGACACTCTCTCCACCCCTCGGCACTTTGGTTTGTTTCTGCTTCTCTCTGTGATTCTGGCACCTTGTCCAGTCCTTGTTCTCCTGGGCCACGACAGTCCGGTTCCACAATCTTCAGTGACGGGAACCTTTCTGCCTGGCCTGTGAGTCCTTCTGACTCAAACATTACCTGCGAAGACACCCAGCTTCTGTTCTTCTGCTTGTAGGGGACAGAGGACCACGCCTCAGAAGTTGCCTCTGTTTCTACTCACAGGGCCAGACTCAAGGGTTATAAAGAATTTTTCTTTTGACAGAAGGACGTTGGGGACAAGCAAGCTGTGGGCTGCACTTCCCTTGCAGTTGTGGGAGGAGCCTGGTGGTGAAGGAGCTAGCTCTGGTCACATGACCTCTCCTCTCTCCAGAGAGCACCTCACTAGTGCATACCTATATTAAAACGTATAATTGAATGCATTAATAACGGAGATTGAATTCTACTGTTTTCCAGGGCTGAAGCACACTGAAAACGGGCACTTCCGGGATAAAAATGGACCACGATTGCCTCCTATATCTTGAGCACGTGCTGTTATTGGGGTTCACGTTTAATTTTATACATGCACATTTCTCTCCAGCGGATTATAAATTTCCTGAGCCTGACATAAAACAATTTTTAGGGAAAGGATGTATGACGGAAGTTATTGCGGGTCATTAAGACTGTGGAGAGAAACCTAAATACAGCCGAGCAGCTCATAAAGGAAGCCTTAAAAGGAGCAGTTAGATGGCCTGAGAGTCCTGACTATTGGTACCAAAAGGGTTCAAGGGTCCATGTGAGTTGAGACTGTAGCTATTAAAGTCTTCCACGAATTTTTCCAAACTCCATAGATAGGAATTGCTTTTAGGAAGAGAGATTTTTGTATTTCTAGTGAGGTTTTTTTTTTTTGGTTTTGTTTTGTTTTGTTTTTTTATTTTTTTTTAGTTTTTTGATACAGGGTTTCTCTGTAGCTTTGGAGCCTGTCCTGGAATTAGCTCTTGTAGACCAGGCTGGCCTCAAACTCACAGAGATCTGCCTGCCTCTGCCTCCCGAGTGCTGGGATTAAAGGCATGTGCCACCACCACCCGGCTTCTAGTGAGTTTTAGGTTTTTGTTTTTGTCTTTATTTTTTTGAATAAAGCACCAATATCAGCTTCTGTCCTGAAATACAATCTGTCTTTCATCTACACCAGGATGACATTCAAATTAAAACTGTATTATAGTCAAGTTTTAAAAGGACTATTTAGCTTCCAATATAGCCAACAACATGAACAGACAGACAGAGGAATACCAAATACAGATGGTTAATAAATGCTACACAGAACACATACAATGTCTTTAATGAAGATGCAAATTGATGTCATAGCACACAGATCATCAGTGAAAAGTTAGGAGGGCGATACTTGATGCTGGGTAAGGTCCACTGAGACAGTCATTTGCTGCTGAGTGTTAACTGATGCAGCCATTCTCAGAGTCAGCTTGGCAACAGATGAAAGAATACTAAACATGTTCATATCCTTTGACTCAGGATTTCTCTTTATAATTCTATCTTGGGAAGGAGTCAGGGTGATGGATAAAGATTTATGAGCAAAAATCGTCATAGAAGCAAAAATAGATTAAGTATTTTATCAGACTAATTTTAGTTGCAAGTACTCAGAACCTTGGCACATCTGTCTGACAGAGAACAGATTTAGCTCATATAACAGGAAGCACAGGGGAGGAGGTGGGCCTCAGGGGTGGGATTCAGCGATCCATCAGCATCATCAAAGGACTGCTCCATGCATCTGTCATTTTTGAAACAGGAAGTGGGAAGGTGGTATATCCCAAATACACAATGTCTAGAGGAAACAGACAATCTCTTACGGTTCTGTCTTAGACATGAGGGAGCTTCCCAACAGCCTTCACTCAGAACTCCTTCTCCAGATTATGATTGGCTTGAAATGGTCACATGTGTTTCATAACCAGTCACCAGTGAAGAGAACTATGTTGTTCTTCGTCAGGTTCCCCTCTGGGGCTCCTAGGGTCCTCATTTCTCTTTGAGACACATGATTACACTGTGGCTACTTGCATGCAGGAAGAGGACATTGCTGAACAAAACCATAATTCTTTTTGGAAAGTAGAAATGACAACAAAATATGTGAATCTGGGGGATTTCAGAGAGTGATTTGGAAAACTAGATAATGGTCCACACGTGTTCTCTTGAATGGTTATTATACATGTGTTTAACATAGGACAGTGTTCACAGTGTAGCAAGTGCTACCTTTGTCTCCTAAGCTGCCATGGGGTGGTGAGTTAAACAAATGAATTGATCTCATTCTTATTTAGTTCCTGGTTGATGAATGTCCTCTCATAGTACCTTCAATGGGACAGAGACAGAGCAAGAACTCTATAGACCTCTCTTAGATGGTCAATAATTCCATGATGAGGGCCCTCCCCTTGCCGTCTCATGTAAGCCTGATTACCTCCCCAAGGCCCATCTCTACAGACTGTCATGTTGAGCGGAAGAGCATCAGCACATACATTTACAGGCAGAAAGGCAGGGACAAACAAACATCCCATCCCTCTACTGGTGCGGGAGAATTGTCTGTATTCTGTCAATCATGTTTTAAATAAACACCGATTGGCCAGGCAGGAAGTATAGGTGGGACAACCAGACAGGAAGTAGAGGTGGGGTGATGAGAACAGGAGAATTCTGGGACACAGGAAGCTCCCTTCACAGTTCTACCCAGATCACCAAAGAAGCAAGATGTGAGTTGCCCTGCTGAGAAAGGTACCGAGCCATGTGGCTAACATAGATAAGAATAATGGGTTAATATAAGCTACAAGAGCTAATAAGTAGCCTGAGCTAATGGGCCAATCAGTTTTATAACTTATGGAGATCTCTGTGTAAGCTTGCCGGCTGTGGGTTACTGGGCTGGACATAAACCCCAACAAGGAGGCCCCTGGATGTTATACTAAACAAATGTCTCAAGAAAAAAACAGAATAGCAAACTAAAGTGCATCCTTATTATTCATGACTGACCTATGTGTTAGTTTACACATAGAAAGCAAGGCACTGGAAGAGATGGTGTGAACTGTATACATTTATGTCCTCATCATCCCTCTTATTCATGACCAACCTATGTGTTAGTTTACACATAGAGATCGGAGCATTGGAAGAGATGGTGTAAACTTTGTACATCTATGTCCTCGGCATCCCTGTTATTCATGACCGACCTATGTGTTAGTTTACACATAGAGAGCGAGGCACTAGAAGAGATGGTGTAAACTTTGTACATCTATGTCCTTGGCATCCCTGTTACTCATGACCGACCTATGTGTTAGTATACACAGATAGAGTGAGGCTGGAAGAGATGGTGTAAACTGTATACGTCTATGTCCTTGGCATCTCTATTATTCATGACCATCCTATGTGTTAGTATACACATATAGAGCAAGGCACCGGTAGAGATGGTATGAACTGTATACATCTATGTTCAGCTGAGTACTGATTTTTATTATCTTCTCTACTTTCTATATTCTTCATGTACATATACATTAAAATATAAGTTATTTATACAAATCATATGCCCTTTAAGATAAATGGAAGCTCCAAAATCAATTCTCTGTTTCTAATTACTCACTGTATGATTCATATTTAAAGTTGGGACTCCAAAAGACAAAACATGTTGGCTTATTTAGTCAAGTTGTCTCTCTCATTTATGTATAAATTGTTTCAAGTCGCAGCTATCCCAGGACAACCTTTAACTCCTGACCTTTCTGCCTCTACCTCCGGAGCAACTGGGATTACAAATGTGTGCCGTGATTCCAAGCCACCACACCCAACTAAGAAGACTTTAATGCTACCTTACGAATTGGTCCAAACAATACTCCACTGAATAGCTGGTGCTTGACTTTGTAAGCATGTAGTCACCGTTGACTCTAGCATCAGTGATACCCGTGATAAGTTTTTGGAGTTCATGGCAGTTGTACTGCTGGGGTGTGGGGATATCTCTTTCTAAGAACACTGTGTGAGGCTGTGCTGGGATGATTACCCCTTAATCAGTCTGTGCTCAGTGCTGCTGCTGCCACATCAACTTATCTGAGTAAGCAATGCTCTCAGTCTCAGCTCTGTGGTCTATGTTCTAAAGACCAGAAGAGTTGGATAAGAAAAAAAAAATCAAGGACCAGGAAAGAGGGCTTTTAGGATGTCCTCTCTAATAGACAGGTAGGGTGGCCAGCCACCTAAAGTGAAGATGTTAGTGGTTTCAAAGAGCTTACCATGAGAGAGGCCCCAAGCGAGCTGGGGTGGGTGGGTCGCCTCAGCTGCAATCCCAAAAAAACAAGACCTGGAACCACTGAAGCGTGACTCAGGGACCTGAAAAACATCCAGTTGGTTTTGGTTTCTGAGAGCCTCTCTTGGAGCATCCACGCTGTTTCTGCTGCACTGCTAAGGAACGGACTGTTTGCTGCCCTTCAGCCAGGAGCCAAGGGAAGCAGAGAGGCTCAGGGGGCTGGGAGGGGAGCAACATCAGGAAACCCTTAAGAAGCAAAGAGGCTAGGAAAGCCCAGAAGGGAGGGACTTTTGTTGGTGTCTAGAGGTATCTCCTACAGCAACACTGCCACTGGAGAGAAAAAAAAAATGTAAAAAACCAGTAAGGATTTGATCCTTTCATGGCTCACTTTCTGTTCATCTTTATCCTCACTTTCTGTTCTAAAGAACTGCTGTCATGACAACACCATGAACTGAGGTTCAACCTCCTTAATGCTTGTTGGTCTTGATGCCTTATTTTAAACTACCAGGGTTTCTTTCAAAAATCTTGGTATTTTATCGTTCAATCTCTTTAGAAATCATTGCATGACTTTATAGTGTGTATTCCTGATTTGAACACTGAAGCCATCTTCAATAATAGAAGTTCCTAAGAATTATCTCAAAGGCCTATGTCTCAAGTATAAAGATTGTGAATGGAACTATACTATGTCTTTCCAGGGTATGCAACAAATGTATTCTGTAAGAGTTTTGTTTATACACTGTTTCTATTCTTTCTCACTGTATGTGATTGTCAAGAAGGTCAAGAAAAAAATTAGAGCATGAAATCCTCACACAGCTAATGATAAAACACAATCAGAAGTGTTTAACAATGTGGAGGCTAAACAGCATATTTTAAAAATGAAGCATTAATGTGGTTTCCAATCCTGCGTGTTCATGAGAAAAAAAACAACCTCATATTTAATATTCGAACCCAAGGCTTCAATTCAGACAAGCATATTGAATACCTTAAAACCTATACTGAATAGACAGCCCAACTCAGACTCCAAAGCTTGCAGTTAATGAGATGCAGCCTTTATTTCCTTAATTAGCATGTGAATGCACAGACTTAAATATCTTAATGCTTTTGTGCTAGTTGAATGAATCAGTTATTCTTAAGTATTTATTGCAGAGAATATGCTTGAGAAGTTAGCCAGTATTTCTTTTTTTTAATTTTATTTTTCTTTCTTGCGTTCCTTTCCTCTCACTTAGGCCACATGTTGGTTTGATCAGATAAAGAATGTGCCAGAAAGAAAACTCTCAGATATTTAGACAGACTAGTTCATAGGCTGCCTAGGAATCACTGTGTCTTAGATATGGCATTGAAGTAGCCGAGAGCTGCGTTTGGACGGCTGAGGGTAAAATGGACCACTTGCTGCTAAGAGGGGCCATCCTCTGGGCACCTGCAGCTGCAGCTGCCTGACCTGCAGGAGGCAGGCAGGGACTGCACTGGATCCTAGAGTCAGGAAGAAAGCTCACCAAAAGACTGCATTTGAGGTTTCTGAAGATTAAGTCAAATGGGGACTGATTTTGGCCAGTTTCAGCTCGACACACTTCAGATAAGTCCCTCCTCACTGTTGGCTCTCACTGCTTCGTGAGTTTTTACTCTCCCAAAATTCGTAATTCTAATCTTTTAATGGCTCTTTCAAAAAAAAAAAAAACAAAACAAAACCTTCCACTATAGTGGTATATTATTTCTATTTTAATAAATAGAAATAGGAGCCACCTACAGAACAGAACAGAACAGAACAGAACAGCTTCTGTCTTCAAAGGTTAAAATTCAGGCCACAGACTGAGCTGTGAGGTAAACAAAAGTTGTTTCCTTTTATATGGCAATGTGTTGAATTCTTAAGCCCTGTCGGGGAGTGGATTGCACTAGACTATTTCAACCAGCAAAGAAAATTGTGCTCAAGATCCTTCAGCCAGTTTTCCATCAGTGTGACAAAGTCCCCAAGAAACCCACTTAGAGCAGGAAGGATGTGCCACCGCTCAAGGTTGTTAGGATGGCGGTCAATGGACTCGTTGACCTGCTGTTTCTGTGATAAATACTGTGGGAGAGTCAGAATGAAGCCCAGGAACATGTCATACCAAGCAGCAGGGTGTAACAGGAGTGCCGGGCTTGTGAGGGTTTCTGTCCAGAACGGTCCCCCAGCCATTTAGTCCCAGAGAAAATCACACAGAGAGTCTACATTAGGTTATAAACTGATTAGCCCATTAGCTCAGGCTTTGTATTAGCTCTTATAACTTATATTAACCCATCATTCTTATCTATGTTAGCCACATGGGTCAGTACCTTTTTCAGCAGGGCAGGTCACATCCTGCTTCTTCGGTGTCTGGGCAAGACTGGGGAGGAATGGGCTTCCTCCTTCCCAGCATTCTCCTGTTCTCATTGCCCTACCTTTACTTCCTGTCTGGTTGTCCCACCTATACTTCCTGCCTGGCCAATCAGCATTTATTTAAAACATGATTGACAGAATATAGACCATTTTCCCTCACCAGCAGGGATTCCAGAAACTGCACATGACAGTCAAGTTCAGAAAGGAACTATCTCCTCATGAGCCATTTTCCTTCTTAATGTAATGTTTCTTGTACTGCTTATCACTTCGATGACTGCTGGGTCTTATCTTAAATTGGTCACGTGCTTTTCTCCTGTGACATAAGCATCAGATCTGTACACCTACATACCTGTTAGTTTCTGTCCACTCAGAGATCTTGAAGAGGGAACCTCTGTTGAGAAATCGCCTCCTGTGGGCATCATCTTAATTGCTAATTGATTTAGGAGGTCCTAGTGAACTGGAGGTAGTGCCAGCCTTAGGCAGGCCTGGGCTGTATAAGAAAAGTGGCCTGCCAAGCCGATAAGCATCTTCCTCCTCCAAGGTCTCTGCCTCAGGTTCCCACCCTGGCATCCTTGGATGACAGACTCTAACCTGTAAGCCAAATAAATCCTTTTTCCCCAAAGTTGCTTTGCTTTTGGTCAGTATTTTATCACAGAAAACAAACTAGAATCGACTGGCATCCATACTAACTCTGGACTCTCATTTGGTAATTTTTAGGAAAGTTACATTCTTCCATTGAAAGGCCAAATAGCAAACATAAGTTAAAAGATGGAAAATTCCAACTTTTAGACATTACTGTTATATATATATATATATATATATATATATATATATATATATATATGTATATGTATATATTTGTGGAAGACTCCTACTGTGGAGTTCTGGATGACCTGGAACTCTCTAGGTAGAATAAGCTGACCTTGAAGTCAGAGAACTCTGTCTGCCTCTGCCTCCCCAGTGCTGGGACTGAAGAAACACCATGCCCAGGCACATAGATTGAGGAGATAGAACTTTCTCTTTCGTTTTTTTTAAATTGGTTTTTATTGAGCTCTACATTTTTCTCTGCTCCCCTCCCTGACTCTCCCCTCCCCTTCAACCCTCTCCCAAGTTCCTCATGCTCCCAATTTACTCAGGAGATCTTGCCTTTTTCTCCTTCCCAAGTAGATTAGATCCATGTATGGCTCTCTTAGGGTCCTCATTGTTGTCTAGGTTCTCTGGGACAGTGATTTGTAGGCTGGTTTTATTTGCTTTATGTTTAAAAACCACCTATGAGTGAGTACATGTGATAATTGTCTTTCTGTGTCTGGGTTACCTCACTCAAAATGATGTTTTATAGCTCCATCCATTTGCCTGCAAATTTCAAGATGTTATTATTTTTTTCTGCTGTGTAGTATTCCATTGTGTAAATGTACCACATTTTCCTCATCCATTCTTCAGTCGAGGGGCATTTAGGCTGTTTCCAGGTTCTGGCCATGACAAATAATGCTGCTATGAACATAGTTGAGTACATGTCCTTGTGGTACAATTGAACATCCTTTGGATATATACCCAAAAGTGGTATTACTGGGTCTAAGGCTCTTTCAAAAGAAGCTGAAGCAGCAGTGGTACTGGCTGCGGCAGCAGAAGAGAAGAGGAGGAGGCGGAGAAGTAGAAGGAGGAGGAGAAGGAGAAAGAGGAAAAGAAGAAGGAGGAGGAAGAGGAGAAGGAGGAGGAGGAAAAAGAGGAGGAGAAGAAGGAGGAAGAGGAAAAGAAGGAGGAGGAGGAAGAGGAGAAGGAGGAGGAGAAAAAAGAGGAGGAGAAGGAGGAGGAAGAGGAAAAGAAGAAGGAGGAGGAAGAGGAGGAAAAAGAGGAGGAGAAGGAGGAGGAAGAGGAAGAGAAGAAGGAGGAGGAAGAGGAGAAGGAGGAGGAGGAAAAAGAGGAGGAGAAGGAGGAGGAAGAGGAAAAGAAGAAGGAGGAGGAAGAAGAGGAGGAGGAGGAGGAGGAAGAAGAGGAGGAGAAGGAGGAGGAAGAGGAGGAGGAAAAGAAAATAACCCAAACTGCAAAGGCTGTGTATTCTACATGATGAGAACGGTGACTTTTTGCTAACTAATGCTGCTGTGGATACTGAGCATAACCCTCTTTCATGAGTCCGCAGGCCATGGGCGTGGTGCTAGGCCAACCTGGGTAACCCAGTATCTCTTCCTATTTTAGGGTACCTGGTTAGTAGCCTTATTTCTGTAAAGTTTACTCTGTCGTGTAAAAATTATTATATCCATAGGAGTAACAGGAGGGTGGGGCAGGGTAGTAGTGACAACTATAGGGGCCCCAATACTGGGGACCACAGGTGGGCTTAGACTGTTTTAGAGGGAAATGGAAATATTTACTTCAAAAACAGTTTAACATTATAGCTCGTAACTTAAATAGTTACCCTATCACTTAGAAAGCTTTTTACAGGACACGGCTTCATCGCTTCCTGGACCAGGATGTTGTGTTTTAGTAGTGTAGGTGTCTGACTTGAGCTCTTCAGGTGTGCAGAAAAATGAGAGAGACACCTGCCACTCAACAAGAAGTTCAAGTGAGGACTGTGAGCTTCCGTCTGAGAGGCCCAGACACGACTAACCAAGCAGGAATTTGTGGATGTGGAGTGGACTTATGGCGTGAACAGGATCAGAAAGAAGTGCGTGAAGAGGCAGTGATCTGGGGTCTGGTGTCCTGTGAACTGTGGAGTCTGAGGAAAAAAAGACTCCCACGAAACAAAGCAGAGAAAACCCAGAAGGCTCTTTACCGGAAGTAACGAGCAAACACAGGACAGTGGCAAGACCTCACAAAGTCCTTGACTAACCAATGTCCTTGCAATAAATAAAAGATCAGATAAAATTGAGACGTGTGCATATTCGACCGACATAACCACACTGCCTAGAATCTACCCCATAATTTCCTTAGGATATTGAAAATCATAGGTAGATCCTTCTCAAGTACATGGTGTATGCACATGTATTTTTTTGGAGTTTTTGTTTTCTTGGATAGGAGAAACCAACAACTCACGTGAAAACTGAGTAGACACTTGATAAACCAAAACCCAGAAAAGTCTTTGAAACACAAGACATTTTGAGTGTGTTCTGTTTCTACTTGCAGACCCAAGGCCTCCACAGAAGCCATCCACGATAACTAGAAGATGCGTTCTAGTCTCCTGTTCGTTCCAGCAGACCCAGCACGAGTTTTAGTGGGGAACAAGCCTAAATTGATGATCTGAGTTTGAAAACCGGTAGGTCACAGGAAAAGAAACATTAATAGTTTTGGGTTCGCCTTGCTTTGGAGCCGCTGAAGCAAGTGCGCCCTCTAGCCTCCACAGCGGATACTGCAAGGCCATTCCGGCTTTCTTAACTTCGGTTTTGTCCTCAACTTTGGCACTTGAAGTTCAAAGTCATTCACAACGTATCCCACACTCAGAGGTCTCCCAGGTGTGAGTAAAGCAATTAATCTCATTTTGATGATGAACATGCCTATTGGAGGCTCATTTTCTCTCTTATTTATACCAGAAAAATTAATTAGAGTCATATTTTAAAAACTTTACATATTCTGGAAAAAAGTGGCTCCTAAAATATTGCAAAGAAGGAAGCTATCCATCATTTTCTAATAAAGGCACACGACTCAGCTCACAATGACAAATTTGGGAAGCTGCCTGCCTGACCTTCATTAACCATCTGCTACCTAGGATTCTGATTTTTACAGAGCTATATTTTATTCTATTTAGAGACATTTTGTCATTTCAAAATACATCTGTTTGATCTATTTTGCCTACATCTTTGAGGAAACAAGTTGGGGCCTGAGGTTGAGATGTTTGTTTTTGTTTGTTCCTTCCATCCTTTTATGTCTTGCCAGAACACACCTTACCTCGAAGAGAACTCCTTAGCCATCAGGGCTCAAAGCAAGCGTTTTAATGTGTACGCTGTGGACTGCTCTGTAGCAGGATTTGTTTTCCCTCAGATCCTCATAATGCCTACTTTTGCACATGCTGACAACATTCTGGACAAGTCTCCTTTGTACCGTTGGTTCTGATAGGCTGTCAGGTTATTTAAGTCCCTTTATCCTTGGATTGGATCATGGCTGATCAACTGTGATACATGGCTATTGGATCGTGGCTGATCAACTGTAACACATGGCTATTGAATCATGACTGATCAACTGTAACACATGGCTATTGGATCATGCCTGATCAACTGTGACACATGGCTATTGGATCGTGGCTGATCAACTGTGATACATGGCTATTGGATCGTGGCTGATCAACTGTAAAGGCTATTGGATCGTGGCTGATCAACTGTAACACATGGCTATTGAATCATGGCTGATCAACTGTAACACATGGCTATTGGATCGTGGCTGATCAACTGTAACACATGGCTATTGAATCGTGGCTGATCAACTGTGACACATGGCTATTGGATCGTGGCTGATCATCTGTGACACATGGCTATTGAATCGTGCCTGATCAACTGTGACACATGGCTATTGGATCATGGCTGATCATCTGTGACACATGGCTATTGGATCGTGCCTGATCAACTGTGACACATGGCTATTGGATCGTGGCTGATCAACCCTGACACATTGCTATTGGATCGTGGCTATCAATCGTGACATATGGCTAAAAGAGGAAAGGTATACAAAAAGAGACATTAATCACCCTGAGTTTATTTTATGGACAAAACCGAATGGATGCTTTATTTTAGTGAGAGAGACCAAGGAAGGACGAGGAAGCCACAATTAGGATTAAATGTCCCCAGCAATCATTTTCTAGGTCTTTAAATGCAGACAGCTGATCTTATTTGATTAAAATTAAGGGCTATTTGGAAATGAAATGGGCACAGCTGGAGATATTGTCGCCGGCATGCAGAGAGAGGATTTGGTTAATAGCAACATCTATGTGTGATTGAACCCTGTGAGTCACAGATCTGCATTAATGTTGCCACCAGAGAGAACAAATGCACCCACAAAGTCACCTTGGGGCTCTAAAAAGCTCAGGCCTTCTTGAGGCTTTGAAAAGTCTCAAGATTTTTAGGATTGAAGGACTGGAATGTTCTCAGTAGCAAGAGAACTTAAAGGCTCCCCAAGGCCCAGATAACTGTCTTTCTAAGACTTCATTGTTCTTACAATTTCTCCTTTTTCACATCGCCTTAAACCCTTTTCCACAAGAACCTCATTTGCCTCATTGATATCAAAGGAGAGCATTGATATCAAAACCTCATTTGCCTCATGAAGATTCCCAAAACCTCTGGGATGATAAACTGGTCTCTGTCGTCCACAAGTGTGTGTGTGTGTGTGTGTGTGTGTGTGTGTGTGTGTGTGTGTGTGTGTGCATTGCTTGTGCATGTGTGTGCATGTACCTAGGTGAACTGATATAATAAGTTTGTATGGTAAGAAAGAATTTTATACAGTATGAAAAATCATGACATGATGAAAAATTCAGTAGCAGTTCATTTTTTTTGGTTCTTTCAGTTACAGGGATTGTCTCCAAGGCTTTGCCCCTGCTTCACACAACTTCTAACCTCTGTGAGAAATGCCAAATATGAGTCATTTCTATCAAATACTATAAAATTGAGTTTAGGACAAGTAATTCGACTCTACCTACTGCCCCCACACACCTTGTAGAATTTTTATATGTATGTTTTAAACCCCCCTCCCAAGTAGACAAAGATCTATTGTTGTATTCAACCTTTTTTCATTTCCTGTGTACTAATTCTTCTCGGACTAGTCAATCTAATTAAGCCTCTGAGGTCGGACCCCGGCCAATAGGAAGAGACACAGTCACTATCAGAATTAGAATAAAACCCAACTCTCTGGGTGATCACTCTTCCGAGTATGCCCAAGTTCACCTTGTCCAGACCCTTTAGTTGGCAGTGCTCTCTTCCTTTGCAACACAAACTTCTTTCTTACACCATCGAGCTGTACTCCAACCCTAGCCATGCTTACTGTTACAGAAAATAACCATCTGAAGTACCATGTACATTCAGACAGTTAGTTGCATTGACATCCTTGTTATTCACACGTACACAATAACTCTGCTGACTGTGGTACCTGCCGCCTTTGCATTTGAGGAACCCACTGAGAACCTGAAATATTGTATTATAATGTCCCGGGCACTCAGAGGTTAGCAAATGAATCCCGCTCTGGTCTCACCAGCAGTCTTTGTAAGGGCTTTGTATAGCAGAGGACACTACAAAAACACATTGCTTCTGTGCTTTTTCTAGTCCCTGAATGGAGACCACCCATGCCCAGGGAGTGTGTGAGAGAAAAGGGTGGAGACTCTGAAATTAAAAAAAAAAATCAACAATTTTCTCCGGGTTGATGGCCCCTCTTTGGAAGGGAAGTTAGGAGCTTCTGGTAGGGGAAGCTGTCTCGTTGAGTTTATCCTACACAACGAAATTTACCAAATTCCCAAAAGGCAACACTAGTTATCTTTCACTGAAATGTGGAAGCTGACAGGACTCAGACAATTTTCAACTGAGGTCCCCATGTGTCAGCGGTGGAAAGGTCGCTGGGCCTGCGGTCATCTTGAAGGCTCTGGTATACCTATGTAGCTGGTGCCTTCACTGGATAGTCTGACCCCGAGCGAGGACAGCCAGGGTCCTTCAGCATCACTCCTCCGTGTGTCCTCTCTGCACGGAGGGATGGACAGAAAGGATCCGAGCAGGAGAGGAGCGAGAGCATCCTGGAGGGGTGCCTGGCCTTTGCTGTCCCAGCCTCACAAGTGACACGCCATCAGGTCCATGTTATTTTGTTAACTGGGGATCTTTGTTAACTGCCACAAAGATCTACTCAGGTTTAAGGAGAGGAACCAATCGATGGAAGGAGTGTGGGGGGAGAATTTGTGGGCATTTCCCCAGCCACCACAAGGCATTACTCCTCTCTCACCAGGTTATCACAAGGCTGCCGCCTTTAGCTAGAGATATCCCTTCCTGTCTCTTGTGGTTCCACTATCCCAAATCCCAATTATTCTTCCCCACCTGCCTCACCCCTTCAGGTTGGGTTCTCTTTCCCCTTGCTTACTCTTTGCAATTCTGTGTGTCTGAACCCATGGAAACATGACGCTATCTCTGCCCTGACCAGGCCACCAGGGGCCCTGCCTGTAGCCTGGGTGAAACTCAGTTCTAGTTTTCTGGAAGCAGGGCTGGGGAAGTAAGCGTTAGAGACCCCGAGGTTTGAAGAGATGGGTCCAAGTGTGCACTTGGAAATGACGCTTTGTCTGCCGTTTGCTTGGACTTTCTGCTCTTTAAGTGATAGAGATGTTAAGTGATTGGAGCTGCTCGTGTGGTTCCCTCACAGACTACAGACTGCACGACTGTCCCATGTGAGCTACCACCGAGAAAACAGGCAGCTCCAAGAACTAGGTACCAATGGTGGAGATAATGCTCTGTGGCCGTGCTTAGAAGCTAGGTGTCTAAGACTCCTGCCATGTGATGGGTTTGGTCTCTCCCCTGGCAACGATTTGTTTGCTACTTTGCTTGTTTGATTGACTTTGAGAGAGTGTGGCTTTGCAACCCAGGGTGGCCTCAGTCTCTTCATTTCCCTGCCTCAGTTTTCCAAGTTCTAGGGTTCTAGGTACATGCCATCATAACCAACTATTATTTCTACTTGTGTGTGTGTGTGTGTGTGTGTGTGTGTGTGTGTGTGTGTGTGTGTACGCACGCATGTGCATGTGTGCATGTATGAGCAGGCCAGAAGAGGGCATCAGATTTCCTGGAAATGGAGCTCTAAGAGGTTATAAGCCATGTGACATGGATGCTGAAGACCAAACTCTACTCCTTTGGAAGAGCAGTAAACAATCTTAACTGCTACAATAGCTTCAGCCTCATTTCTCCAGCAAGGCGCCTCCTAAATGCTGACCTACCCACTTATCCAGTAAGTGGACTCACAAACTCATTTAATTGAGTGTTGCTTAGTAAGGAGCCGATCATACTGGTTGTGATCCAGGATCGACTCATAGAGCAAATTCTTCCTGGCATTTCCGTTGAGTTATTGGAAAAATTAGCACTTCCCCCAAGTCTAGAAGATATGATTCATTTTAAATTTTTAATATTATTTTAATAAAATTCTTTCTCCAGATAGTGATTATTCATTACAAATGATTCGGTGAACGATTTCATTTGGCTTCAATAGGAAAAACATCAGGAAAGTGATTGTAATAATAAAATTCCATCCAGGATGAATCTCTCCACCTTTTTTTTAGTTAACATATTAAAAAATAAATAAAGTTGAATGTCAGCCTGAACTGGTTCTCAGATTTGCATGTAATATTGTGTGGTTAATAGTCCGGTCCCCTATGTACATGGGGCCAGCAATGATGATGGCACCCTGGGAAATCTGCTATAATCTTAAGCCATGTGCACTGTCACATATGACTGTAAGATAAGCTCACCAGAATGGGGATAGGAACACAGTAGCAGAAAATTGACTATAACTTCTTTATTGCTTTTACTTTGAACCCCACCCTTTACTTGACTCAAATTATCTTTAACAGGGTGATGGATGAGGGGCCCCATACTGGTGACCGAATCCCCAACTTTATCTGCACCTCCTCTTAACATTCTTGTCAGAGTCCTTTGGTCACAGCCAAGACAATCTCCTCTGCTTCCTTTAAGAAAAATCTCCATAGCCGAGCTAATGTCTGTGATATGTTGCAGTTAACATCTAATGGGGAAAAAAGGTAAAACCCACAAATTTGTGTATTAAGAACAGGTGAAGAGAAGAGTTTATGTTCCACGTGGAACTTCTTCTGGTCCATAGGGAAGATGGGTGTGCTCAGTTGAACAGAGGCATAGTTGGTAACTTCTCTCACCTGCTTCTGGGTGCATATCTCAGATTTGGGTTAGAGACGGCAGCCTGTGATCTGAATTGAGTTTGATAGTATTTTTCTGGTGGTCTTGGACCCCATAATTCAGTTGCTGGGAATAATGTTAGGCACTGGGTGAAATCACCTGGTGCAACTGAGAAGGAATCACGGAACATGCAACAAACCCGCTTAGGAGTTTATGGGTGGAGGGGGGAGATACAGGCCTGATGAAGGTCCGTGTGCAGAGAAAGAGAGGTCTGAGGATGTTTCCTTCAGCTTTTAAGGGCTGCTTAGCACATGCTCACAGGGGTACAGCGTGGTTATGTCATACGCAGATGACGTAGCTCACGCATGGGTGTAAGGCTCACGCAGCTGCGTCATATGCAGATGATGCAACCACGCTGCATGTGGGCCAAGTTGGGTCCTTTAAGATTCCTGGGGCCATTAGGCACTTCTGCCTGAGAACTTGTCTGCACATGTGTGGTCCTGGAACATGGAAATGTCAGCCATGATGTGTGGCTGAATCATTACATTCCACCCTTTTGTTTATTATAAAAATTTGGGAGTTTGGGGTTTTTAATGGGTGGGAATGGAGCATTGTAAGGTCTCTCAAGACTGTTTGTTTGGGTTTTTTTTTTGCTGGTTTTGTGGGTAATAGGCTCCGTTAGTTTTTTTTAACAGCAAGTATAAGGGTGGGGTGAAGAGGTGGGGTGAAGTAGCTTTTTTCTTCGAAGGTCAGAGATAATAGGCTTAAGTCCCCTAAAGCTCTGGAAAGAGGGGATACTGAGCTTGGGTAATGTACTTAGTAGGATCTCGTAATTGGATAACAATGGAGGAATGGTGTTTAGCAACAGAGGGGTTTTGTGTGTGCCAGACTTGGGGGTCCATCTGAGAGGCTGGTAGAGGAAAAGACACATTGGAGCTGGGAGGTTGGGGGGCTAGAAGGAGAAGGGAGCTGTTGGAGAGTCTGGGGTAAGGTGAATAGAAGGAGCAAATGAAACGAAACTCCTACTTTTGCTAAAAATATCTCTTCCCATAGAGGTACTGGGCAGGTTGGCATGACTAAAAGTGAATGAGTGAGATAAATACCCCTAAAAGCACAGTTAAGTGGTGGGGTCTGCTGAGGTAGATAAGGCTGTCCTCCTATCCTGACAATAGGGAAACTAGAAGGAGAGGTAGGCCCCCAGAATTCCCTCATACCAAGTATGTGGCTCTGGTATCCAAGAGAAAGGAGATGGGCCGTCCTGATACCATGATGTTTACCCATGGCTCCCTGTTACGGATGATGGTTGTAGTCAGGTCAAAGAGCTCGGGAAGCCTCACTCATCCATGGCCAGACCTAGAAGGTCAACTTGGGAATTTTCTGGGTTTGATGTCTTCCTGCCACGATGTGCACGAGGACAATCGACTGCCCAGTGTCCTTCCCTATGGCATCTTGGACAAGATCTCGCAGGACCAAGATGAGGATTAGGGCATGCTCGGGCCCAGTGACCAGTTCTACCACATTTGAAACACGGGCCTGGCGGTTCTCAAGGTCTGGGGGCAAGGGAGCAACATGGACAGCATGGGGCCATTTGTCACCTCGGCAAGTTGGAGGGCCATGGCTAGCACATGACAGTGATGATTGCTGGCTTTGTCAGTCCTTGCATGGTACACCTTAAAAGCCAACTCTAGGGCTTCCACCTGTGGGGTCAAGGGATCGTTCTCCAAACATCTATGTTTAGTCTTAATGTCAGGGTAGCACTGAGAAAAACAATGAGTCACGAGTAACTGTCTGCTTTCTGTGGTTTCTGGATCTAAGTTAGTATACTGGAACAGGGCTTTAGTGAGGCGTTCCAAAAATGCAGAAGGATTTTCCTTCGCATCTTGAATGACCTCTGAGAGCTTATTATAGTTTACTGGCTTGAGGGCAGCCTTACAGAGACCTGCTAGAAGGCAAGTCAAAACCAGTCCCTAGTGAAATTTCCACCTGGGGTGTTATAATCACAGTGTGGTTCCCGCTCGGCAACCGCCTCTGCCCAGGGGGGTGTCTTGCATGTGTTTGGTGAATATCGTCTACATATAGTCTGGCCTGCTCCCAAACTCACCTGCGCTCTTCAGGAAGTAGGTTACTAGACGGGATCATATAGATATCGTATAAGGTGAGATTATAGGACTGGGACTTAGAGCTTAGATAGTAAAAGACTTGGATTTAAGGAAACTCCTTCCATTTGCCTGTGTGCTCTGACAAGTAGTTAGAAAGCTCCCGTAAAATAACAGGATCAAAGGCAGCCACTTTAAGTTGCTCTAAAGTTTTTTAAATTCTTCTAAAGTTCTAAATCTAAATTGTAAGGAGGCCATTTTTTGAACAGAGGTGAACAAGTGTGGAAATCTATAAGTAGGGCATTAAAGCCTGGGGCTTTAGGGCCTCTAAAAGGCATCCTGGGGGAGGCTGGATTGATGGTCTTGGATGACTTGCTACCCTTAGCTGAAACCGTGAAAACCCACGAAACCGTGACACCACAAGGCTTATAGAGGGGTGTCTCCCCCTATAGGCAGGGAGTGATGGTGATGAACACCACAGGGCTTGTAGATGAGTGTCCTCTATCTACAGGTGGGGTACTAAAACATGACTGGCTCCAGTCTGGTCAACTGGGAAGCCAGAGAGGCTAGAGACTAAGCAGTCTCTCACAGAGGTGACCACTGATGAGAGGTCCAAAAGAAAAGAAAAGAAAAAGAAAAAGAAGATAAAAGAAAATCCGAGGGACCCTGGGCCCCCAGTTGCGGGAGGACTGACCCTGGGTCATCCAAACATGATTTCAGCTAAGGGAAGCAATCTAAGGATGAATGTCAGTGAAGGGCTCAACTGTAGCCGTGGTTGGGGACTGTTCCCCCATTTATAGGAACATCAGAAGATTTCTGGGAGCTCAACGGTCAATTCCTCAGGTTTGGAGAAATGGTTAAACTGACCAGAATGGGGAAAATCACCAGTTGAAGCCAGTGATGTGTGTTGAGGTCACACTCAGGCAGATGGAACACATGGTTGTTGTGGAAAAATTACCTGGTTCTGGATCCTGACCCCTGGATAGGGGCTCAGGGCAGGAGAGTTTCCCAAGTCCCACAACACCAATGAAACTACCTGGTACGAATGAGAAGGAAACACGGAACAAGCAACAAACCCGCTTAGGAGTTTATTGGGAGGGTGTACAGGCCTGGTGAAGATCAGTGTGCAGAGAGAGAGGTAAAGACGGCACCTCCAGCTTTTAAAGGGCTGCCTAGCACATGCGCACTGGGGGGTGACGTAGTTATGTCATACACAGATGATGGAGCTCACGCATGCATGCAAGTGTTCACGCAGCTGTGTCATACATAGATAATGCAACCATGCTGCATGTGGGTCAAGCTGGGTCCTTTAAGATTCCTGGGGCCGTTAGGCACTTTTGTCTAAGGACTTGTCTGCACATGCATGACCCTGGAACCAGGAAGTGTCAGCCTTGCTGTGTGGCTGAATCATTATACTGGGGGTGGGGGTACTGGGCAGTGGAGAAGGCAGGCATGATCTCTGTTTTCATGGAGCATAAAGGATAGAGGAGTGTCAGTTCAGAACCTTGAGAAACAGTTACCAAGACAGGGTTAGATGGAAAAGAGGGACGGTCTAAGGGGGATAAAGGCCATGGAGTAAATAGAGCAAGGCAGATATGACACTTGAGAGAGGAAAAAAGGGTTAATGGGTTATAGCCCACAGCATAGATGTTAAACAAATAAACAAACAGAAAACCAATTAACTGTGTTGACATAACACTGTGTAAAAATCTGCCTTTCGAGAATTCAGTTGCTATATACTAAAAGTTTGTGACCCGCAAAAATTCAGATCTCAAAAGTCAACTCCCTAGGAGACAGTAATAGAAAGTGGAACCTTGAGTATGTTAGTGTATACATAATTACGTGCTAATTACATGCATACAGTGATGAGATCACGAGGGCTGAGTCTGATGAATGGGCGTGATGCTATGACGACACATTGGAGCATCGCCTCATCAGAAGTCCAAGATGACAAGCCTTGATCTGATACTTCCGTTTCCTCAACTGGGGGCAATGAGCTCTCATTGCTGTGAGGCTGAGTACTCCTCTCTGGGACTGTGTTAGAGAATCTCTCACAGAGATGAAATGGGAACTGAAAAGTGGGGCTCAAACAGAAAGGGCTTTGGGAAGGGACTGGAAGTACATGGTGGAAGGGGTAATGTTGCCAGGAACAGATTTTTAAAGGCAATTCTCGCCAATGCCCAGAGAGCAAAGAGATTTCTAAGAGTTGGAAAGGCTCCATCTCCTTCGAGAACACCTACGCACCCTGAAGAGAGTGTTTGTAGAAGCATGTAGGCTATTGTAGAAGGCCATTCTGATGAGGCCTTGGTTAAAGAAGAAACATGTCCCTGTCCAAAGGACAAAGAGGATTCTTATTATAAAGTGGCAAAGACCCTGGCTTGTTGGCATTGGCTTCTTTGTACTTTGTGTTCCTTAGAAGGCACAACTATCAAGGGTCCTTACATGTAGTCAACTTTATCTGGGGGGAGAGATGTGAATACTACTGTGGCAGAGACCTGAGCTGCCTGCTCATGTGGATTATTTGCATTTTCTACTCTTGTTTCTGGGTATACGTATTAAGCAGAACTATCCAATTTTGGTTGGGTTTTTTTTTTTGTTTGTTTTTTTTTTTTTTTTTTTTTTTTTTTTTTTTTTTAGTAATGCCTTCTTCTATTCATTTTCCCCAGAATTCCTTGATGTCCAGCATCCTTTGTAGTCTCTTTGTTCTTTCTGGTCATTGTGACAATTGTGGCTTCTCTTATGTATGTATGTATATATGTATGTATGCCTGCATGTCTGTACATATGGTCCATGTGTGTATAGGTTCCTGCAGAGACCAGACGAGAGTGCGGATCCCCCAGAACTGGTGTTACCAGTGGTTGTAAACTGCTGGTGGATATGGGTGCTGGGAACTGAACTCAGTCCCTTCGAAAGAAAACCAGAGCTCTAAGCCAGAGGCTATTTCTTCAGCACTAAGAACCACTTCTTGGCTTCATTGTTTCACTTCCCCATCATGAGTTCACACTCGGACTGACTGCCTCCCTTCTCACTGCTCTCGCTGTAAAGGAGGCCAGCTTAGAGCGTTGGAGACCTGCTGCTGCCTCTGTCCAGTCCATTTCTGATGGCCATGGTCAATGATGTCTTTGCTAGGACCTTCTGTGCAATGTAACTCTATAGTACACTTTCTGGTATATTAAAATATACCCACTTTTGCATCCCACCTCCAAAAGCCCCCTTCTTCCTTTCTCTACAGTGTTCAGGGAACTATTCTTCTTTGTCTCGTATAGGGCATTATTTTTTCATACTTCAAAGATTGATCCTGGCTGGATGTTTATCCTGTGTCCTTGAGTCCTTGAGAGGGTATTTGATTCCATTATCTAAAGAAATGTCACATGCTGCTAAACTTTTGCTTGTCTAGTTTTGTGTTTCAACATTGCTGATCAAGCAAGCCCAGCTCCAGGGCTGTTGTCTCAGTTCATGTATCTACACTGACTGATGTTTAAAGTTCCTTTGGAACAAATTTGTTTTCTTTCTCGGGTCCAGCATGGCCCTTGCGGTAGGGCTTTTAATTTCCATTATTGTCAGTCTATCAGCCAAGAGTAAAGGCAGAATTAGATCCTGTGGGGACTGCCTGCTATTTTATGGGAGAAAAGCCTCTGAAGATTTCTCCCTCTTGGGCTACTAGCTCTTCCTTTGCAGAGAGGAAATTCAGGGATGTGCAGAATTAACACTCAGAGGGCCATATCCCTAGATGTCCACATCTCAGGTTCCAGAGCTCTGGGTTTTCCCCAACTCAGCCCTTACCCTAGCAAACAGAATTCCTTTGGCTAAGTTCAGCAATCTCAACTGTCAGTTCTTATTCCTCGGATGAGATGGTCTCACTGCAGGAAGCAGGGCCTCTTTGTAAACTACCAGTTGCTTTCACATTTAGTCTTTAACAGTTCATTAATTACTGGCTCCTGGTTTCTCATTATCTCTCTGTAGGGCTTTAACACAACAGTAACAACCAGCTAACTCCACGGTAAGCATTCACTCCATATTTTCAAATACTCGAATCATTTCGCTGACAAGAACACACTTTCTCACCAGCGACTTTCTGTGTCATCCCCTTCTATGGCAGTCTGAATGAGAAGGCTCCCAGAGTTTCATGTGTTTGATTGCTTGGTCCCCAATTATTGGAACTGTTTGGGAAGGATTAGGAGGTGTGGCCTTGCTGGATGAAGTATGTCACTAAGGGTGGGCTTTGAGTTTTCAAAAGCCCATGCCAGGCCCAGTAAAATCTCAACTTGCAGCTGAGATATGGGCTCTCAGCTACTGCTCCAGCACCATGCCTGCCTGCCTGATACCATGCGCCCACTATAATGGTCATGGACTCACCCTCTGAAACTGTAAACAAGCCCACAATTAAATGCCTCCCATTCTTAGTTGCCTTGGTCATGGTGTTTCTTCACAATGACAGAACAACAATGAAGACACCTTCCTAAGAGCATTCAAAGCTGCCTTTCCAATCTTACCTCCAGCTGTTTGCTTTCTCCCACGAGCGCTAGAGGCCCACTCTTCCCCAAGCAATTTCCAGTGTATCCACTCTCAACTTCTCACTCCTCCAGCCCACTGTTCAAGGCTTAACATCATCCCTTGGAAGACTCAATGTGGATTTTCAGTTCTGGACCAGTCAGTTCTGGTTCACAATCCAAGTTTTATCGCTTCTTTTTCAGGAACCCACAAGCTTTCTTGGGGTAGAAAGCCTTCTCTTAGTGCTCATGCGAAGATACCATGAATCTTCTGGTAAGCCCTACAAGGCAAGGGCAGAAGAGAATGACTCATTAAAATGAACCCACAGACTTCTCACAGTCAAACTCCACCTACAGGCCTTCGGAAGGCTCCCCCAGCCCGGGGAGTTGAGATGATAGCACATGGTGTAAAGCGCAGATGAACTGCTGGTTGATTCTTTTGGAGCCAGAGTGGATATAGGTTCAAGCTCTACTACTCAGCTGAACTGAGTAAGCAACTTCTCGAAAACTCTGGCTTTCTCAGGGGAAACTAATATGCAGTGAGCCTAGCTCACAGCATAATGCTGGAGACTGACTGGAGCCATATGCAGAGGTGCACGTCTTTAATCCCAGCAGTTGGGAGGCAGGGGCCGGCAGATCTCTGTGAGTTTGAGGCCAGCCTGGTCTACAGAGTGAGTTCCAGGATAGCCAGGGCTACATAATAAGACCCTGTCTCAGAGAGAGGAAGGAAGGAAGGAAGGAAGGAAAGAAGGAAGGAAGGAAGGAGATTGGCTGAGATCTCATGGTTTTTCTGCTGAGGGCATTTTAGGAGCTGAATGAAATGTGAAAATGACGAGTGCGATCCTCAAGTGGGAAGCTCTGAAGGACCAAGGACGGGGTCTCTGTGTTCCAAGCCTAAGGAGTCCTGTTTGTTTCCATCATCTCTAAGGACCTCTCTTTCCCTTGTGCACTTTGGTGCTTGTCCCTCTGGGGTTCAATGATCCAGTTCCGTCCAGTTTGCAGCACACAGCGCTCTGATGCTTCCAATCTCATTTTATCCCTCACATCACATTTATCTGTTCTGCTTCTCCTTGATTAGTGCCTTGCTGGGAACCCACTTAATTAATCTGGCAAAGCAATTAAGGGCAGGGCATTAGAGGTAGCTAATGCTGCATTCCTCCCAGGGAATCTACTATCCTTTAGTAGGAGGATCCTTAAAGGACTGACTAGTGTGCTCATTTCAGAACCCTGCAAGGTCAACATTGCTGGGATGACAACCTACATCCACTCTGCTTGGAGGAGCAGGGCCCTATTCTCTTCCTTAAAACTAGCTCCCAGTGCTTAATTGAGCAGTTAACCCAAGGGACCCACCAAGATGAACTACACAGGAAGAAGCCCAGACAGGTAGTTCGCCAGCAAGGTGAACCAAGGCAAGAGCCAGCATCTTGGTTCAGGCCTTAGCTGCTCTTGTTAGGATGGTGAAAAGGTCTCTTCTCCACTCTGCCTCCTTGAATGAGTGCCTTTCTCTTACTTTTATGCCAGTGCTGGGATGTGGCTGCTCTAGGTGGCACCGTGAACCTAAAAGAGCGGTACCTAAAAATGAGACAGACTAAAGTCGCATGCAATGGTTAACTTTGTTCAGAGCATCGGATGATTTATACTCCGAGGGTTAAGAAGAGCCATATGAGTAAGGTGTTCAACCACAAGGACAAGCTGTGCGTACAAAAACATCTTTTCCCATAAAGGCATATAAATAGATAAGTAATGAACAGTCTAAAGTAAACTCACTCCTAGCCGCTACACCCAGGAGGGGCACAAAAACACATTTCCAGAACAACCCATATGGAGGAGCAAAAGTTACAAGACTCTTGTCTTGCTTACTTGAAGTTTTTTAGCAAGAGCTCAGCAATCTCCTCACACAATTTTGTTCATGGACAGTATTCCGATATTGGAAAACCTTTTTAAGATAACATTCTGATGAGGCCACACCTCTGCTTGAAGTGTCTCTTAGAATCCATCACTGTCATGGTAAAATGTGGCCTCCTCAGCCTGACACCCACACCTCTCCTGCCTGACCTGTACTCCCTTCTCCAGGTTCCTCCCGCTCCACTCCACGCATACCCCCCATCCTGGCGGATTGCCGCACTCTTCCTTACCACCCTCCCTAGCATTCCCAGTCTCCAGCACCAGAGAGTCTCCCTCATGCCAGCACCAGAGTGTTCCCCTCACGCCAGCACCAGAGAGTCCTCCTCACGCCACTGAAGATACCGCCATCTCTCCGTGGTCTCATTTTCCAGGATCCTGAGATCAGACCTTGGTGACGTCTTCACTGTCCCGCCAGCCTCGCTCTGCTCTGAGAAGCCATCCATTTCTTCCTCTGTTCTCTGGAGCAGACCTCTGCTACGACATTTCTACTTTGGAAAACAGTCTTTGATCCCACATCACGTGAAATCGTTGAGCGTTTACAGCTTAGCCCACTTGGATCCTCAGCTTTAGAGATTCAAGCTAATCAATAAGCATGTCCTGAGAGAAATGAATATGATCACAAGTGTGCAGAATTTAGTTAGCACACTGTATCTAACAATTTTATTGAACAGTTGATCCAGTTGTTCAATAAAGCTTAGTGGCTTCCATCTTGGCAAACGGTTCTGAAGTACCTAACTATGCGCAGCTAAGAAAAGTGTTCTGGGCATAAGGCATCCTGTCCCAGGCTGGACACAGAAATACTTTTCATACTTATAAATACATGTATTTCTAAGTCGAATTGCTGACTTAGAAATACATCTCAGGAATCAAGGAGAAATGAAGACTCTTTGGGGAAAAGCAGAATTTGTGAAGGGTTGCTTGTGCCTCAAGGCAGTGATTGACATTTTTCAAATTGTTTTCAATGCCTTTCTTGGGAGTTTAATTTTGATTATACATAGTTGTAGATTAATGGTCATTAATTACTCATTAGATATTTTAATTTAAATGAATTGCATAAACTATTTCCTGTATTAAATCATAGCTGAGGACCACTTCTCCTGCTGTATTGTCCCTGTCATTGAGTGACAGATTTTTCTTGAACTGCTACTCTCATGCTGACAGATTTGTATGTTGTTGCTGCTTGTTTGAGAGTCGTCTTCTGACCACAATAAGTGTGTTTGACTCACAGTTGTTGTTGTTGTTGTTGTTGTTGTTGTTGTTGTTGTTGTGTGTCTTAGTTAGAGTTACTATTGTTATGATGAAGTGCCATGAGCAAAGCAACTTGGGGAGGAGCCGATTATTCAGGTTTTGCTTCAAAATCACAGTTCAAAGGAAGCCAGGACAGGAACTCAAACAGGGCAGGAACCTAGAGACAGGAGCTGATGCAGAAGCCATGGAGGGGAGCTGCTTACTGGCTTGCTTCTCATGGCTTGCTCAACCTGCTCTCTTACAGAATCCAGGACCTCCAGCCCCAGGTTGGTAGCACTCACAATGGGCAGGGCCTTCCTCCATCAATCACTAAGAAAATACCCTACTTGATCTCCATAGCCAGATCTCATGGAGGCATTTTATCAGTTGAGGTGCCCTCCTCTCTGATAACTCTAGCTTGTGTCAAGTTGGCATAAAATCAGCCAGCAAGGGAGCAGTTCTTCAAGAAACTCACTTGAGGGTATGTCCGTGCACATGTTTGGGTGGATGTGTTCACCTACACATGCATGCATGAAGGCCAAAAGTCGATGATGGGTGTCGTCCTCTACTGTCCTCCACCTTATTGTTTTTGAGACAGGGTTGCTCACGGAACCTAGAGATCATTCTTTTGGCCAGACTGCTGCACTGTGAGATGTGGGATCCGCCCGTCTAGGAATCCCAGTGTTGGCATCACAAGCACTTCCCACCATGCCCAGATCTTACATGCCTGCTGGAGATACAGCCTCAGGTCCTCATGTTTACACTGACATATCTCTCTGACCCTGGCTCTTGCTTTTGCCAGCCTTGTGGGTAGAATTCAGAGAAATCAGCCTTGCATTTTTTTTGACTATTAAGGAGTATTTTTTTGAAAACATAGTTGCTGAAATAGTTCCTAGTTGCATTCTAGTTCTAGAGTGTGATACTTCCTTATTACACTCTTGGCTTGTGGCTAAAAATGCTACTTTTATCCTCAATTTTATTTTTTCCACACATCTCTCCTATGATAGGAAGGGGTGTGTGTGTGTGTGTGTGTGTGTGTGTGTGTGTGTGCATGTGTACCTATATATGTCTGTGTAAGTATGGCCTATAATAAAAAAAGTATACAGCACATACCATATACTTTTTGTTGGGTAGGACTTACAATGTTAGGCTACTTGTACTGAACACTATCATGGTAAAGTAAATCCAAGAAAAGAGGCCATGTGCATTGTTCGAGGGCTACAGCACCAAGGAAAACCCTGGACTCAGTCAACTCTCTGAATCATGGCCAGTGGCAGAAGTCACTGCAGCCGGAAGGGAGAGGAAGGGAAGGCAAATTTGCTGGAGTCTGTCATGTCAAAGGAAAGAAAATGGCACAGGGGCTGTGATTCAGAATGTGCTCTTAGTGGCTACAGCTGAGGACAAATACCCCAAGGTCAGGCCAGTCCAGATGCCTGAATACTAACATTTACTAAGGGAATGGCTATACTTCTTGGGCATCAAACGACTTCCTAAACTTTGGAATCACAACAGAAATTGCCATGGTTATATCTTCTTCCTTATTATTGTTATTGTTGCCTTGGTTTTTTGAGACAGGGTCTCTTACTTTGTAGCTTTGATGGGCCTGAAACTCACTCTGTAGATGAGGCTGGCCTCAAACTCACACAGATCCACCTGTCTCTGCCTCCTGAGTGCTGGAATTAAAGGCATGTGCCACTATGCACGGAATTCTTTTTGATTACAGCAAATACTAATAAATTTACAAAAGATGACCCTATCAGGAACATGCAGCCTGCCTGACACTATGTTGACATTGTGACTAACTTTGATCTAGATGTTCATGTCATTGCTAGTACAAATCAAATACCAAGGCATTTTAAAATGCAAGCTATCCCTTGGTACTCCAGCAGGTTCCTGTGGTTCTCTCAGGTGCTGTGGTATGTGGCTTGGGAATCATGACTTTTGCCAATTCGTTTTTCTTATCGTCTACTTTTATGGATCCTCAAGAGTAATATGTAATAAAAAGCAATGTCTACATAACTATAAAAGAGGAATGTAATAGCTACAGAAATTTCAAAGTGATAAAAAAGTCACTTTGCTATGGTTTTATCGACAAGAACTTTTCCTGAGGGGGGATAGAAGGGTTACCTCGGTGCATCTTATGAGAGAAGGGACCTTGGTTCGACCTCAAAGATCTGAATAACGCATTGGAATCTGGCCAAATTTCTCTGCGTAGAGGTCAGCTTCAGTCCATCATGGTGAAGAAGGGGTGGCTGCATTCCTTGAGGCAGGAGCATGGGGAGGGGGGATGTTCCTCACATCATCACTTATCAGGAAACAGAGACTACATGGGGAAGATGAGATGCCCTATTGCCCTCAAGGCCCACCCCTAGTATCCTATATTCTCCACCTAGGCTCTACCTCCAAAGGTCCTACAATGCCCCAATAGAAGCCACCAGTTGGAGAAGGTGTTTAAACCCTGGAGCCTATAGGGTACTTCACAGACAAGCTATAGTAGGATATATATATATATATATATATATATATATATATATATATATATGAAAAATAAAAGTAATTAAACCCTGTGCTGGATCATTTTATGCCAACTTGACACAGGATAAAGTCATCTTAGAGGAGGGAACCTCAAGTAAGAAAATGCCTCCATAAGATCAGGCTGTAGGCAAGCCTGTAGGGCATTTTTAAAATTAGTGATTGGTGTGGGAATGGGCAGACCATTGTTGGCAGAGCCATCCCCGGGCTGGTGGTTCCTGGGTTCTAGAAGGACGCAGGCTGAGCAAGCCATGAGAACAAGCCTCTAAGCAGCTCCCCTCATGGCCTCTGCGTCAGCTTCTCTGCCTCCAGATTCTCGCCGTTTGTGTTCCTGTCCTGTCTTCCCTCAATGATGAACAGTGATATGGAAGCGTAAACCAAATAAACCCTTTCCTTCCCAATTCGCTTCTTGGTCGTGGTGTTTCATCACAGCAATAGAAACCCTGACTAAGACAAACCCCGAGGAAGCAAACATAACGCAGAAGCAACAACAAGCATCAGATGTTTCTAGCCCCACCTTTCAGGGAGAATACTGTTCTAGGTAAGAATACCATGTTTAACTGAAGAGGGTCCGGAGGGAGAGCTAACAAGGCACTGGAATTCCTGTGTGTTGTGTAAGAAAAAGGGAAGAATGACTCAGCAGAGACCTCACTAATTTGGTCCCAAAGTTATAAACAGACGGTCAGAACTAAAAGAATAGAACCAAAGTAAGAAACTTCCCAGGCAGCATCAGCCACAGAATACAAACCATCCTGAGAAAGAGCACGGGAGAACAAAAGAAAGAAGCAAGTTTATATTTACTATGTACATATATATTTTAAACACAAGCCACAATGGCCAAAATAAATCACCTTAGTACAGAACACATAAAATGTATCAAAACATTAAAAAAATCTAAAAATGGTTTTATTTCTTCTTCTAGGTATATTTAATTTCATAATTTCACTCATTAAAACGGATGCAAACTACAGAAGATTTAGTGGCACTGAACATAAACACATGGAAGAACTCTTGTCTTCCCTTCTAATCTAAAACCACTGAGGACCAGAGATATAGTTCCTGATAGGGCAGCTAGGAGCAAGCGAGGGTCCTGGATTTGCCTTCAGCACTACAAACAAACAAACAATCCACACACAATCCCCCCAAACCAGACAAAACACTACATAAATATAATTTAAACACTTTCATTCATTTTTATTTTTGTGTGTTTGCAGCATGCTTGTCTGCATGTGTACCATATCCGCGTAGTGTTGAGGAGGCCAGGAAAGGGCATTGGCTCTGCAGGATGGAGTGACAGGTGGCTGTGAGTGAGTGCTGAGAAGCAAACATGGGTCCTCTGCAAGAGCAGCAACTGTTCTTAACTATTGAGCCATTTTCCCAGCCCATGAATAACTTTTAACGCATTCTCAGTGAGATATTTAAATGGAAAGCCTTAGTGCTGAAGGGAATGTAATGATACAATAATTAAAAAGAACATACATCGATTATAAAGTTAATTTGTGTAATTTTCTAGAATATAGTTTGGAAAATAGATCACAAGGGCTGGCAAGATGGCACTTGCCACTAAGCCTGATGACCTGAAGTTATGCCTGGTGCCCATGTGCTGGAAAGAGAGAAGCAACCCCCAGAAGGATCCCCTGGCCACCACACACTTGCCATAGCGTGTGTGATCCCAAAAATAAATACATGTAAAATATGAAGAAGAAAAAGAGATTATGAATCTTTAAAATATGTACAACTGGTAGAGTATGAGAAAACCATAAAATGCATTATAATGTCTCTATAAGATTTATCTACTAAATATAGCAAATCATTCATACTATAAAGAGTTGATATCTAAATTTCCAGTTATTACAAAATTTCCAATTGTCTATTAAGCATACTGTGCACCTGATACTGTCACGGATCTCCTATAAATCGTCATATTTTAACTTTCTTTAGTACCATGTTAAGTTGTATCATTATGCCCTCCATCTGCACATGTAGAATTTGTACCTTGTCTACAATTACACAGTGAGGAAGTCTGAGAGCAAAGCGGTCCATCTCAGAACCACTGTAGCATGTGTCTGTTGGGTACACAGCCATCACAGGCATGTTCTGGGAAATACTGTCTTATTAGCACCAAACAGATGAGACAGCATGTGCTATAAGTCCTATGATCACAAACACACACATATGATGCTAACATAAAAGTTGTTTATATAACGGTTTATTTGGATACAAGGAAAAACATCTGGAGACATGACTAAGGTCTCAGTGCAGACCCCCACGGTGCCCAGTCCTTGACAACGTGTGTCACAGTAAATGACATCGGGTCAGCTTTCTAGTTTTTAACACTGTTTATATCACCTCCCTTAATTAAAATATTGAAGACTTTGTTGTTGTCAATATAATCAAACTTGGGTCTCTCAAGGTAACACGTCATGCTCGCTCCACACACCTGCACCCGTGGTCCCAGCCCACGCTCAGCAGAGCCAGAGATTTTCCGCCACCTTAATAATCAGCAGATCTCTTCACTTTATGTCTTGGTTTCCCACTTAGAAATTGAGTCACTGAATTAGAGCTAAGGCTATTAAACTATTTTTTAAATTACTTTCATTTGTGTGTTTGGCATTTGTGGAGAGCCATGTGCAAGCCATGCTTAGCAAGCCAGTAAGCAGCTCCCCTCCATGGCCTCTGCCAAGGCTCCTGCCTCCAGGATCCTGCTTTGTTTGAGTTTCTGTCCTGACTTCTTTGGATGATGGACAGTCATAAGGAGGTGTAAGCCCAATAAATTCTTCCCTCCCCAAGATGTTTCTTTGTCAGATGAAAACTCGGGATGGTTGATTCCTTCAACCATGGACGTCCCAGAGATCAATCTCAAGTTTTCAGTCTTGGTGGCAAACCACTTTCCAGGGTGAGCATCTCATGTGTATGCATGTGTGTATGTGTGTGTGTGTGTGTGTGTGTGTGTGTGTGTGTGTGCACGCGCGTGCGAGCGCATCTATGGGACTGTGTGAGTATGTGTCTGTATGTGTGTTTCAACTTTAGTTGACTGTCCTGTTTCCACTTGCCTGGGGGCTTCTTGGCACTGTTTAGCATTGGTTTCCAGGTCGGCTTTGGTGATAGTAGGCTGGAATGTGACAACTCAAACTGCAGTCTTCCTTGCAGGGCGTCACGTCACCCAGCTTGTCAGAAGTGTTGTCTCTCAGCTCATATCTGGGCCAGTTCAATGAGACCATACATTTAAACAAGATCCCTGTTTAAATGATTTGTGTCCATTTTGAAGTGAGAGAAGCCTTTGCCCAGATGCTACCAGGAACGGATGCTCTGTGATCTGTGTGACTGCTTGCACAGACTCTACATGGCTGCCTAACTGTGACTTGCAATATGAGTTCCATTGTTCTAATCTTGTTCTATCCACTAGATCCCACTTGTTTGGCCTCCTCCACTCCCCTTCCCTTTATATCAGTGGTGGGCTGAAGTTCTCCGCCTTTGTTTCTGAATCCTCCAGCTCTGTGTCACTTCAGGCAAATTGATTTTTCAATCTAAATAAGTTTCCTCAACCATAAAATGGGGATCATGATAGTCGTTTTCTAGAGCTTTGGAACAGATTAAATGAGCTAACAAATGCAAACTTCATGCCATAGTGCTTGGCGTAATAGGCCCTTCACAGTGCCTATTGCCCTGGAATATTGATACATGGTATATTTCTGTTCCTGTAGAGGACCTTCAGCATGGCAAGTGCTGAACCACTGACTTGGTGTCTTCAGTGGTCCCCGGTCATTTTTGCCACGGTGACACGGCAGTTTATTAGCCACTTTTCTCATCACTGTGACCAAATACCTGATAGGAACAACTTCCAGGTAGGAAAGGTATACTTTGGCTAATGGTTTCAAAGATGCTTGCTTATCATGATGGAGAATGTGTGGTGGGGCAGGTCACATCATGGTGGTCAGAAAGCAGAGAAAGAGTATGCAGGAAGAGACCAGGGAAAGATGGAATCCCAAAGGACACTCCCAGAGACCAATTCCCTCCGACTAGGCTATACCTCCTGTGCATTCACTATCTCAGAGTGATGCTAGCATATTGCGAACGCATCAAGGAGTCAAGTCACTCATTACGTCAGTACCTACAGGGTCTAGTGGTCTGTGTACGGTTTTCTCTGCTAATCTCTTAGGTGCTTCTCAACTCAGTTAAATGCCGATGAAGACCAACCGCCATAAACAGAATACCAAGCAGACTGAACTCCCCGTCCTGTGGAGCTTCCTGTTTCCTGGTTACAGGTGCTGCTCAATACATGCTTGTTGGGTGATGTAGTCGCCGGCAATGCAATTACTCAGAAGCTGGGCGTTTGAATGGCGACTAGCAGATGTTTCGTAATTCTTTTATGCTTTGGTTACAGCAGTTGCCACGTTATGAATATGAGTATGTCATGTTTTCTTACTAACCAAATTCTAAGGACAGTGCTACGAGATGTAGGCCCCTGGCACTTGGTATGGAGTGCTATGCTTAGTGAACGGAAGCATATTAAGAAGTCTGTCTGTTTCTGATACTTTTCTGTTGCAGTGAAGAGACACCATGACCAAGTCAACTTATAAGGGAAAAGTAGAGTTTCTCGGAGGGCTACTCCATGAGCGTCATGGTGGGGAGCGCAGTGGCGGCAGGCAGGCAGGCAGGCAGGCAGGATGCTAGAGCAGCAGCTGAGAGATTACACCTCAAGACACAACTATGGGGTGGAGAGAGGCTGAGAGGGTTAACTGGGAATCGGGCAAGCATTTGAAGCTTCCAAGCGCACCCCAGTGACACACTTCCTTCAACAGGCCGCACCTCCTAATTCTTTCCAGAGTTCTACCAACTGGGGACCAAGCATTCTTGAGCCGTTGGGGGTCTTTCTTCAACCACGCTGTCTTTGGGATTTCTTTATCCATTTAGCAGGCGGCTGCTGGAGTGAGGGCTGACCGGGCAGTCCTCTTGGATGAGGGTGGTTCGGTTCCAGGCAGATGCTATGTGCTCAGAACTGATTGTCTTGACCCGGTTGTCTAGTGTGAACATCTGTGGGACCTCATTGTCTTTACTGTTTTATTTTTATTTATTTATTTTTTAAATCACAGAGGCTGTGTATAAGAAAAACTTCAAGCTGGAGAGAAATGGTAACCACAGGTTAGTGCAGAGGCTTTTGGTCTGTTTTGATACAGCACACATTCATTCTCTCTGACTTTCCAGCGTGGCCCTTTCTCTAGCAGCAGGAGACTATTGTGCTGGCTAGGGCTTTGCTTTGTTTTGTTTTTGCCAACTTGACAGAATCCGGAGTCATCTGAGAAGAGAAAAACTCAGAGGGGTCTGTAGAAAAGTCAGTGGACATTTTATTAATTAATCCCTGACTGGGGAGGGCCCAGCTCACTGTGGGCGGTACTACTTCTGGGTTGGTGGTCCCAGGTTCTTGAAGAAAGCAGGCTGAATGAGCCATGAGAAGCAAGCCAGTAAGCAGCTCCCCTTCATGGCTCTGCTTCTGTTCCTGGCCCAGCTATGGACTATGATGCTGAAGTGTAAACCAAAGAAACCCTTTCCTTCTCAGGTTGCTTGGATTGTGGTATTTATCACAGCAATAGAAAGTAAACTAGAATAATTATCATGAGAAAAGATCTTGGAAACTTTTAATTTAAATATAAAAGATGTCTCTAAAGAAATTTCAGGGAAACAAAAACTGCCTTCTGGTTCTATTTATCCTTGTCTGCCCCATGGTATAATTGATACACATTATTTTTCTTTTTTGAATTTTTTTGATGCTCATTATTTTTTCAATTAATTACCAGATTTGTTTGGCAAATTCAGGTAAGGATACTTTGTCATCTCCTTACCAAATCTTTGTTAAGGTAAAGACTGTGTGTCCATGGGAATCGTCTCCCTGAGACCATGTGAAGTTGGGCAGAGATGCTTAAAGGCCATGACTGCAGGGTCTCTGGACCAGTTTCAAATTAACTTCAACTGGGGTCAGCCCCTCCCAAGGAAGTCTTAGCATCAGTTCAGATATTAGTCTTTCGGTCTTCAGCAATCCCAGTAAAGCTGCAGCTATGGGTGAAAATGCCTGTCTCCTCCACCTCCTCTAATGAACCATCCTAACTAGGACACTTGGGGATCATTAATTCACCTGAACAGAGCCCGTTATCCTTTCATTCTCCCAAGTAGCAAGTTACGCTAAGAGCAAGATAGGAAAACTCAGTAACTTATGGAAAAGGCATTCGTTTGACTTTTAAATTCCCACCACCAGGGTGAAGGGTCAGGAAAGGCCATGACTGAAAATCTTGCAGAAGAAAATCTCCCTGCAGCCCTGCAGCCAGTCGCTAGCTTGCTGCACAAACCTCTGCATTCTGGGGAATGTCAGTTCCAGCTGTAATTGGAGCGCCCAAGAGAAAGGCGTTCTTTAAGGTTTCAGACCATGACAGGTATTTCTTGGGGGTCAGCTTGATAGCTGAATGGCTCTTTAGAGGGCAAAAGTCACAAGAGTCCTTCCTACGCCCACCCTGGCCTGGTCCCAGGTACATACATGTGGACACTGCTTCGGTGTGGGCCTCCTCTTCCCGGAACACACCAGGGTCCCCTTCAGAGACACGTGTGGTGGCTGTCCCTGTCCTCTGCTTATTACTATTTCTGATTTTACTACAACCTGATGGCCAGACAGGTAGTTTCTTTTTGTCAGAACTTGGGCTAGAATCAGTGCATGGGATATTTTGGCTGAGAAGCTGCCTTCATTCTGCCTACGTTCAGACAACCAGAGTGAAGTTGGGCTTAAAGACAACGGACTGACTTGTTTGGTAGAGAAAAGTTTAGACTAATAGAGATCCAGGCAGGAGCTGAGAAAGTGGCTGTGATTACCGGGTAGGCCAACAACCCTTACATGAGATGATTCTGAGCCGCTCTGGGACAATAGCAATGACATCCTGAGGGCAAGACCCCATTTCTTGGAGATTGGGTCTCTGAATTCATTTAAAGGAATAAAGCCTGAACTGAGATGGTTCCCTGCTCCCTGAAAACAGCTGTCTTGGAAAGTGTTTCCTCTCTGTTAGCACACACAACTGGATACAGCTCCGGTCCAGGGAGGTAGGGCTTCGTGGGGAACCGGTAGTAGAATTTGACAAAGTCGTAAGTGATGCCCACGTGATCCTGGTTTTGAAGGTAGAGGTGCAGGACTGGGAGCTGTGAGGAACAGCTGAGGCCTGACACCGCACGACAGAGTTGGAGTGGTGCGGGAGAATTGTCTGTAGTCTGTCAATCATGTTTTAAATAAACGCTGATTGGCCAGGCAGGAGGTATAGGTGGGAAAACCAGACAGGAAGTGGAAATGATGCAAGGGGAGCAGGAGAATTCTGGGGAGGAAGAAGTTGATTCCTTCCACTCCTGCCCAGATCACCGAAGCCGCAGGATGTAAGCTGCCCCACTGAAAAAGGTACTGAGCCACATAGCTAAAATAGATCAGAATAATGGGTTAATCAAGATGTGAGAGTTAGCTAGTAAGAAGCCTGACCTAACGGGCCAGTCAGCTTTATAAATAATAGAGATCTGTGTGGTTGATTTTCTCTGGGGCCTGCGGGCTGGGGGGGAACCAAGCGGGACAGAAAACACAAACAAGCAGGGCCCCCTCATGTTACAGAGGGGGCCTGACAGGCCAGCGCATGCAGCTGTGGTGGGGAAGGCAGGACCGCACTGCAGACTCCAGGATACTGGATAAGCGAGGACTGTGGGATTTCCACAAGGATCACCTGAGCCTGAGAGAGAAGCTGTGTGCGCTGCAGGCGGCAGAGCTGGAGGGGTGGGCTTGTTCTGACCCCAGATGATGGACACTGGAGCCGTATTTGGTGTTTCTACTACTGTCTTTCGGATTTGCATTGGTGTGACTTTTTTACGCCCAATGTTCTTCCACTCCTACAAGTGTGTACATTGTTTTTGATTCTACAGGGACCCACAGTTCCGAGACTTTAAACTTTTAAAGGGTTGGAACTTTTGAAGACTTTTGGGTATTTAAAAAAATTGAACTTTATTTTATATGTGAGATAAACAATACACATCGGGGCAAGGATGGAAGATTGTGGACGGAAGTGTTAAGTCGTGTGTCAAGTCGGTAAGGCCTGAAATTGTGATGGTCAGTTTTAACTGTCCACTTGCTACAGTCTAAAGTTACCCAAGAAGATAGCCCGACTGAGGGATTGTGTAGGACAGGCTGGCCAGTGAACGTGCCAGAGGACTGTCTAGATCTAGACAGTGAACTTAACCCATGTGCGAAGTCTCAGCCCACTGTGGGCGACACCATTCCCTCTGTTTGGGTCTCATTCTATTTATGAGTCTAGAAAGTGAGCTGAGCACTGGCCACACATTTATATTCTCTCTCTCTCTCTCTCTCTCTCTCTCTCTCTCTCTCTCTCTCTCTCTCTCTCTTCCCTCTCTCCCTCTCCCCCTGGCTGTGGCTATGACCAGTTCCTTCATGCTTTGGCCGCAGTGGCTTTTCCTATGATGGACAGTAACTAGCAGTTGTGAGCTGAAATGAGACTGTCCTCCACTAAGTTGCTCTTTTTAGGGTTTTTTCTCTCAGCAGCAGAAAAGAAACCAGGGCACATCGTTTCGGGTAACCGTAGGTGTTGGTGCAGCCTTGGTGATTAATCACTGTGGTTCATAGGAAAGGGCTGCCTGGTAGAGACAGAGGAGTCTGATGCCAGCCTTGGTCCTGAGGCTGACCTTTCCTGGCCTTGTGAGCACTGCAGGTATTTTGTCCGGCTCCTGAAAAATGGCAGTAAGACATGGGAGAAAAGTTGTATGTTCCTGGATTCCTCTCCACCCCCCACCCTTTCCTTTCAAAAGTCATTTCAAAGCAAGTACCTTAAGCAATAAGTAATCTCAAAATTAGTTGTGCAAATAAAGTTGTACAAAATCTGCTACCTCGGCAACAGTTTTCAACCAAAGTCAGGATGCTGGGGAGCGCGGTATGGGGGAGGGTTCTACGAAATACGGGGGGGGGGGGGGGGGGGGGGGGGGGGGGGGGGGCGAGAGTGTGTGGCGGCTGCTCGTGGCACGGGCTTTTGAAACCTCAAAGCCCACTCCCAGTGACACGCCTCCTCCAAAAAGTCCACACCTCCTAATCCTTCGTCAAATAGTTCCACCGACTAGGGACCAAGCAGTGGCACATATGAACTTCTGGGGGCCATTCTCGTTCAAACTCACAGCCCACTTAGAGTTTTCGCTACATGCAAATGTCTTCCCCCAGCCTTGCGCGCTTCGCTATGCTACCCATCTCCGTCTCAGGCTCAGCTCTGTGGGCCTGATCTTCTGCTTGTGCCGTTCTCCCCAAATCGCCCGCAGTCATCTCTCTCAGGCCCACCTCTTAAGGTCTTCTAGATAACTAAGTTGTTCTAGAAAACTAAGTTGATGTCTTCCTGCCCTCAGAAAACCCCCTCTGACGTCCTGCCTTTCTTCTGGCTGCTAAACAATTAACATTCTTCACTGGAGGCCCATAGTCCTGTTCAATAAACTAGTATGAGCAGGATCAGACTAAGAGGAAGATGAAGCTAATGCTTGCTGGGGGCGATTGATGTTCAACCCTGAGGAAAATCGCAGGGAATAGCTTGTCATCCTTTCTTATCGGGCCTGGCTTTTGTGTCCTCCCGAGGATAGGCTGGCATTTTCAGTGTCCGTTCCTTAATACACATGCCACGGCAAGCTACAACTTAGCAGCATCCGAGCGTTGCTTTGAACCCGTGGGGAATGGCCTTTCTGGTTACAGCAGGACACTTTGCTTTAACGCTGGCTGCTTCCTTCTGTGTATAAATTGTGCTAGCCTTGTTGTTTCAGTGTTCGCTACATCCCAGAGTCAACATTACAGACTTATTTTACTAGCAATTTCAGTATTTCTGGGCTTTTTATATTGCCTGCTTCTCTGGGGTACTGTCAATTCCTGGAGCCTCGTGGAGGCTTTAATACGACGGATCTGAAAGGAGCGATCAGCTGTATTCAGTGTTTGTATAACACCTGCCAGTTTATCCTGGAAGTGATTTATAGCTCCCGGACAGAAGAGCAAAGTTAAGTACACAATAGTCTGGCAGGAGTGGGGATTTTCTATAAATGTCAGCCTGGGTGGTTAAACACACACATATACACACACACACAAATGTAACCAAACACCTTGAGTGGTATGACACCAAAGACCCACTTTCAAAAGTGATGTTAAATGGTTACTTTGTTGGTATATAAACACTACATGTTTCCACATCAGATATTCAATCCTAAAGAAATCCTGGGCCTGAGATCCAGCCGGCTCTCCTTTACTTTGTTAGATTACTGTCATAGGATACACAGGATAGAGGATCGCACTGGGAACCCTGAGTTTATGTTTGTGTTAATTAAATAAAATCCACTTTGGGTCAGGAGGCGGAGCCAGCAACTACTTGACAGAAAGTAATCAGCGTCAGAGGAGTCTGGAAGATGTACAGAGAGACACACAGGAAGTAGTAGGGAGGGACTTGAGTGTGGTGGTCCTTTTTGGGTTGGCACTACCCAAGAGATGTTCTTTCTGAGAAACCCGCAAAGAGGGAAGGTCAGCTCCTAACCTCTCTGAGCTAGCAGGTTCTCACCCCATCCTCCAACTCCCGAGTCTTTATTGGTAAATAGAACAATAATGATTTAGTTAAAAACTACATTTGGAGGAGAATCCAGTGATCCAGAGGGATGTAGAAGGCCCATCAGGCTACTGCCTGAGAAGTGAGCCAACGACTTCAGAGTCACAATTACTGGCTGAACAGCTGGAGGTTCAGGTGAAGCCGCTGTACCAGAGATAAAACAACAGAATACATTTACTTGAAGAGCTGCTTTCTTGTGTAGTAGAACACAAAATCCAGAAGGGGGTTTGTCTAAAGTCTCCTGAAAGATGGACTCTAGATGGTCCTCGCTTCTCCCGTGTTTAGCTCATAATGGCGTGTTTTTCCCTGTTGTGCCTTTATTTTTTTAACCAGCATTGAAACATGGTTGGGTGATTGTAGTGTAGGGTTTATAATAATGTGAGTTTCTGAATCAAAATACTTATTCTTCTTTTCTCTTTCTTTTAGAGACAGGGCCTCAGTGGTACTTAAACTTACTATGTATCTAAGATTACCTTGAACTCTTCATTCTCCTGCCTCCACAATTTTTTTTTTAAAAAAAATCTGTCATACAATATATCCTGACCACAGTTTTCTCCCACCCTCTACTCCTCCCAGAACCCCACCATTACCTTCCTTGTCTCCCATATCCACTCTTCCTACATTTCCCACCAGAAAAAAAGCAGGCCTCCCCAGCAATATCAACTGAACATGGCATAGAAAGTCACAATAAAACTAGGCACAAACCCGCACATCAAGACTGGACACTGCCTCCTCCTCCTAAGCACTGGGATTATAGGCATATACCAACATGCCTAACTAAAGTGTTTGTTATTTCTATGCAAGTTCATAAGTAGTATAGCTTTTACTTGTTTAAAAATAAGATCACAACACAGTATTGTTTTGCAGTCATATAGAGAAAACAGAGATTTGACATCCGGGTTTTGGAGAATATATAGATCAATACCATCATTCACATGTCATAAAAGGGAGGTAGAATTGGTTCAATCACTCTGAAAAATAATTTGGCATCTTGTTGACTTGAGCATTCATATGCCCTAAAGTCATTGTATTTGAATGAGGAGTTACATTAAAAATGTTTAGGGAAGTCTATAACAATAAAAAAAGAAAAAAAAACAAAATTGGGTGGTGGTAGCACATACAGAGTGAGTTCACGGATGGCCAATGTTACACAGAGAGTCCTTGTCTCAGAAAACAAAAACAAAAACAAACAACAAAAAAACAAAAACAAGCCCAACCAAACCAAACAAATAAAAAACAGCCAAACAAAACAAAACAAACAAAAACAAAGCATAAAAACAAGACCAAATTAATCAACCAACAACAAGTAGAAATAATAATATAACCAGTAATGGGGAAATGTAAAATTCAGCTGTCGATTATTAAGCAATGAAAATGTGTAAATTATCATCACATGTAATGGTATATAAGAATCTTAGTAACATACTGTTAAATGAGAAAAACAAGTTCCACACTACACACATATGCTGTGGGATAATGCTCTTGTACATTGTAAAGATTTGCCGCTCATATTAGTTTAATAAAACGCTGATTGGCAGGTAGCCAGGTGGGAAGTATAGGCGGGGTGACCAGACTAAGAGAATTCTGGGAAGAGGAAAGGCAGAGATGCAGTCACCATCCAGACACAGAGTAAGATGAGAATGCCTTACTGGGAAAAGGTACCAAGCCACATGGCTAAGCATAGACAACAATTTATTTAGTTTATTTAGGTTGAAAGAGCTAGTTAAAAATAATCCTGAGCTAATAGGCCAAACAATTTATAATTAATATAAATAAGCCTCTCTGTGTTTCTTTGGGCCTGAATAGCTGTGGTACCAGGCAGAACAAAAACTTCTGTCTACACAAAGACTCTCATTTTGTAAAATTCAAAAACAGAGATAAACAGAATTTAAAGAATACATACACAAAATGACAACAGCAGCAGCAACAAAGGAATTTTTATTTTTTATTTTTTTTATTTTTTTTAAGTAAATTTTATTAAATTATAAAAGTTTCCATTTCCGCCCCCCCTCCCAACACCCTCCCACTCCCCCCACTCCCCCTCCTCCTCCCTCTTCGTCCCCCAGGGCAGCCAGGGTTTCCTGCCCTGTGGGAAGTTCCAGTTCCTTCCCCCTCCCTCCAGGTCCAGGAAGGTGAGTGTCCAAACAGACTGGATCCCCAAAATCCAGTATATGTAGAGGAAACAGGTCCCAGTGTCATAGTCAATGGCTTTTCAGAAAGACTTCGGGCCAGCCACAGTCAGAGAATCCGGCCAAATTCCGAGAATCTGGTTAGATCACGTCCTCGTTCAGTCCCAGTCCAACTGGCCTTGGTAAACACTCATCAGATCCGTTCCCTTGTATCAGTGGGTGATAGCATCCCTCGCAGTACTGATTTCGTTTTTCATGTTCTTCCTCCTTCTGCTCCTCTTTTGGACCTCGGGGGGGCTCAGTCCGGTGCTCCAATGTGGGTCTCCGACTGTATCGCCGTCCTTCGCCAGATGAAGGATCTATGGTGATAAGCAAAATATACATCAGTATGGTCATGGGCCACGGCCGATTCAGGCACCCTCTCCTCTGTCCAGAGAGCAATCTGGGGGATCTCTCCTTGGACCTGGGATCCCATATATAATCAAGTCTCCTGTAAACCCTAAAATGGCTCCCTTAGTTGAAATATATTCTTCCCTGATCCCATATTCATCCTTCCTCCCTCCCCTCCCCATCCCCGGCCACCAAGCTTTCCCCGTTCCTCCCCTACTCCCTTCTCTCTAACCCTCTCCCCTTCCATCGGCCCTCCCACCCCCCCATGCACCCGAGGTTACCTGGGACTCTTGTCTATTTCCTACCTCCTGGTGGATAGCTAAATAATCTTCATCAGGTTCATCTTCTTATTTAGCTTCTCTAGGATCACGAATAATAGGCTCAAAGACCTTTAATTATGGTTAGAATCCACTTATGAGTGAATACATACCGTGTTCCTCTTTTTGGGTCTGGCTTACCTCACTCAGTAAAGCGTTTTCTATTTCCATCCATTTGCATGCAAAATTCAAGATGTCATTGTTTTTTACCGCTGAGTAAAACTCTAATGTGTATATGTTCCACACCTTTTTTAACCATTCTTCTAATTTTCGACAAGGGAGCTAAAGGTATACAATGGAAGAAGGAAAGCATCTTTAACAAATGGTGCTGGCATAACTGGATGTCAACCTGTAAAAAAATGAAAGTAGATCCATATCTATCACCATGTACAAAAATCAAGTCCAAATGGATTAAAGACATCAACATTAATCCGTCCACTTTGAACCTGATAGAAGAGAAAGTGGGAAGTAGTCTACAAGATTTAGGCACAGGAGGCCTCTTCCTAAGTAGGACCCCAGCAGCACAGACAATAAGAGAAACAGTGAATAAATGGGATCTACTGAAACTGGGAAGCTTCTGTAAAGCAAAGGACACTGTCAGTAGGACAAAAAGGCTGCCTTCTGACTGGGAGAAGATCTTCACCAACCCCTCATCAGACAAAGGTCTGATCTCCAAAATATACAAAGAACTCAAGAAACTAGGCACTAAAACTCTAATTAACCCAATTAAAAAATGGGGTACTGAACTTAACAGAGAATTCACAACAGATGAACTTCGAATGGCCAGAAGACACTTAAGGTCATGCTCAACCTCCTTAGCGATCAGGGAAATGCAAATCAAAACCACTTTGAGATACCATCTTACACCTGTCAGAATAGCTAAAGTCAAAAACACCAAAGATAGCCTATGCTGGAGAGGATGTGGGGTGAGGGGAACACTCATCCATTGTTGGTGGGAATGCAAACTTGTGCAGCCAGTGTGGAAATCAGTGTGGCGGTTTCTCAGGAAACTGGGAGTCAACCTCCCTCAGGACCCAGCAATTCCACTCTTGGGAATATACCCTAAAGATTCCCTAACATACTACAAAAGCATTTGTTCTATTATGTTCATAGCAGCACTATTTGTAATAGCCAGAACCTGGAAACAGCCTAGGTGCCCCACAAAAGAATTTTTAAAAGCAACTTAGGAAAATACTTTCTTTGGGCAGTAAGACAAATCACCCAACAAGAAAAGGCACAGAACCCAATCACTGTCTGAGCTCCAGTTCCTGGGCCACATTAGGTTGGGAAAGATGCAAATAAAGGAATAAAGAGTGGCAGAAGACCAGACATGGGCTTAGATGACTATGTATGGCCCAGTACACCCTGCAGGGAACGATTTAACATACAATGTGAGAGTTATTTGGGAAGAGGAATCTCCTTGAAAAGATGCCTGCATTGGATTGCCTGTAGACAAACCTGTGGTGCATTTTCTTGATTAATGATTGGTTTTGGAGGCCCAGCTCACTACAGCCAGTGCCACCCCTGGGCTGGTGGTCTCGAGTTGTATAAGAAAGCAGGCTAGGTAAGCCACAGGAGAATGCCAGTGAGCAGTGCTTCTCCATGACCTGCTTTAGTTTCTACCTCCAGGTTCCTGCCTTGCTCAAGTTCCTGCAATGATTTCCTTCAGCGATGGTTCCTAACGGGTTGTGTATGAGATAAATCCTTTTGTTTTATCACAGTAATAGAAACCTAACTAAGATGGTATGTCATTTTATAAACACACAAAAGGCATGAAAGTAGGAGGGGATATGTTAGGACAATAGATTCTAGAGGGGATTTATGTTATATTATATTATATTATACTATACTATATTATATTATATTATATTATTATATTGTGTGTGTGTGTGTATATTATATACATGTATGCAGTTGCCAGAAAATGAATAGCAATTGTTAACAAAAAATAGGACTGGTTTAACAGGCAAACTCATTTGCTCTGGCTCTATTCCTGGGACCCACATGGCAGAAGAAGAGAACCTACTACAAGTTGTCTTCTGACCTCCACCCCTGCCCTCTCTCTCTGTCTTCCAACACACACACACACACACACACATACACACACAAATAAAAAATCTAAAATAAAAGCAAAAAATTTTCTGTACATTTTACTTGAAAATAATTTTTTCATATAATAAATTCTGTTAATATATATTCTTCCACCTCCTCCCAGATCCGACCTCTCTACCCATCTAACTCCAACCCTCTTTGTCTTCTTTAGAAAGCAGACAAGTAGAAAACAAACAAGAATGATGAAATAATAAAATGATTTTTTTCATATAAATAAAAGAAAAAGCATGAGAAACAGTCACACATATACACGTCCCATAGAAACAGAGACCATAATATAAAATATAAAATCAAAATATAAAATCAGAGACCATAATATACAAGCAAAAGCCCAGTAAGGTAAAAACTGCCCGAATAAAACAATATGAGATGGAAAATAATAATTCCAAACTACCACTGAGTTCATTTGTGTTGACATTTTCCTGCTGGGCATGGGTTTGCCCTTAAGTGTGGTTGAATGAGACTCCATTGGAGAAATACAGTTTTTCCTTTGTAAGAGTTTGACAGTTGGAGACAGCATCCTAGTGAAGGATGGGATTTCATGTCCACTTTCTCCTCTTAGCACTGGGACTCCACCTGGCTTGGACCTTTGCAGGCCTTGTGTTTGCTGCCAGGATTTCTGTGAGTTCAGCTATTTGGCAGTCCTGCTGTGTCAGGAAGAGAAGACCTTATTTACTTGGTGCCTTCCATCCCCTCTGGACATTTTAGCTTCTTCTGCATAGATGCCTGAGCCATGAAGGGAGAGGTTTGATGAAGACATCCCATTTGGGACTGAGTATTGCAAGGTCTCTCTCAGCACCTTGTCCTTTGTGGGTCTCTGTATTACTTCCTATTTGCTGCAGGAGGAAGCTTCTCGGTGATGGCTGAGCAGGATGCTGATCTGTGAGTATAGCAGGAGTCATTTTATTGTGGAGTTCCTCTAGCAGAATAATATTATTTTGTTTTCTTCTAGGTCAATGCCCTATCTAGTCTCAGGTTCTTGACCACCCAAGCAGTGTCAAGGATTGGTTCCATCTTGCAGAGAGGGCCTTAAATATAATCAGTTAGTGATTGGTTACATCCTCAATGTCTGTGCCACTATTGCACCAGTGTGTCATACAAGCAGGTCGCCATTGTGGATTGTAGTTTTTGTAGCAGGGTTGGTGGATACCTTTCTCCACTGGTTGCATGCAAAGTATCTTCCAATACTATGAACACTAGTCATTAGGGCCGAGAACTTTAGTTAGGCACCAGCTTGACTTCGCTATGTTCAATGAGATATGTAAGCATTGCCTTCAGCAATAGGACCTTATATTCAGTTTATGGAGAGCAACTAATAGCCTTGGCAATAGCCTGAGTTGTTTGGGGATTTCATTGGGGCCCCTTTGACTAACAATTTAATTTGATGTAATCCATTATTAGAGGTTTTACTTGGTGGCAAAAGATGTCTAGTTGGGGCTTTATCACCTTCAATATTTGGAGACTACATTTAGATTTCTTTTATATATATAATGATACTTTTTACTGTTGGATATGACCCCTCAAATCATCCTCAGTGTTATTTGTTGTGGGTCTCCTTCTTCTTCCAAGGAGGGAGGGAGGGAACAGAGGTGATTAGCAGGGTTCAGATGGCTGTGGGTATGACAGAAAAAGATTTCCAGGAGACAGTTTTAGTGCTACAGCTCAGCTTTATTCCAGAGTAAAGGGAAAACACATGGGATGGAGATAACAACTGGGCATCACCTAACTGATGTTTAGCATCAGGGTCCGACCATATAGCTAGATCACAATGCCTAATTGTCATATGGGCAACAGGAAGAGCATCTGAAGGGATCTGCGTCAATGGTCACTCTTGGGTTAAGTCTGGCTCCATAGCTCAGGGACAGCATCCAAACAGGTCAGGCCTCTAGGTCTAGAGACACTATCCAGATAGGGTGGGAACCCTACTGTAAAGGGGGTTCCCTATTTTATGCCCAGCCCAGAGAGCTGTCCAGACATGGTGGACTGTAATCATGAGTGGAGGGTACTTCTACAATTTGTCCCTCCCTATCTTCCCTCTCTGTTTAATCCTCCATTATAGTCCCCCTTCTGTCTCTTCATAACTATATATCCTACTTCCCCTTCCTTGGAATATCCCCTACTCCCCATAGTTGCTTACTCTATACCTAACTTCTATAGTTATATAGATTGTAACATGCCTATTTAGGCTTAAAAGCTAAGGTCCACATGTAAGAGAGTTCATACTGTGATTTTCTTTGGGGTCTGGGTTACCTCATTCAGAATAGCTGCTTTCAAATTTCACTCATTTACAAACAAATATAATGATTTTGTTTTTAAAGCATCTGACTAATATTCCATTGTGTAAATGAGCACCATTTCCATTATCCATCTGTCGATGGACTTCTAAGCTGTTTCCAATTTCTGGATATTATGACTAGAGCAGCAAAAAAAAATGGACAAACAAGTGTCTCTGTAGTGGGATCCAAGAGTGATGTAGCTGTATCTTGGAGCAGATCTATTCCCATCTTCCTGAGGAATCACTACCCTGATTTCCATAGTAGTTATACCAGTTTGCACTCCACCAGTAAGGAATTAGTCTTCCTTACCTCATTTGTGGTATTGATCTTAGGCATTCAGACTGGTGTAAGATGAAATCTCAAAGTACTTTTTATTTGCCTTTCCTTGATGGCTAAAGATGTATTTCATCATGTAGGCCGAAACTGCTCATTCGTTCCTGGCTGCTCAGACCCAAATAATCACACAGAAACTAATTAATTACAACTCTGCTTGGCCAATAGCTTAGACTTCTTATTAACTAACTCTTACATATTAAATTAACCCATTCCTACTATTATATTTTATTATGAGGCTCATGGTTTACCAGTAATGTTCCTGGGTGTCTGATTCCTTTGGCGGCTACATGGTGTCTCTGATCCTGCCTTCTTCCTGCCCCTATCTACATGGAATATCTGCCTTACTCTAGTTTGCCTGCTGGAGGCCAAAGCAGCTTTATTCATTAACCAATAAAAGCAGCACATACACAGAAGGACTTCCCACACCAACATCTCTAAGTGTTTCTCAGTCATTTGAGTTTTGCTCTTTAGAATTCTTTGCTTAGTTCTTTACCCCATTTAAATTGGGTTGTTTTCTTGATGTCCAGGTTGTTTCTAGCTCTTTTTACATTTTCTATATTAACCCCTTTCCCTTTATGTAGCCTGACACTTTCCCCTAATAATAATGTCCTTTGCCATATAGCTTTTTGGTTTCATACAGTTCTGTTTACTAAGTTTTGTTCTTAGTGCCTGTGCTATTGATATCATGTTCAGAAAGTCTTTTCCTGTGCCAATAAGTTTAAAACAATTTCCTACTATCTTTTCTATCAGGATCAGTGAATATGGTGCTATGTTAAGATCCACTTGAAGTTCAGTTTTGTGCAGGGTGATAAGTAAGGATCTAAAATTTGCATTCTTCTATATGAAGCTTTACCAGCACCATATTGGTTGGAGATGAAGTCTTTCTGGCTCCCTTGTTAAAAATCAGGTGTTTATATGCTGTGGACTTACATCTGGGTTTTCAATTCCATTCCATCGATCAGCATTTCTATTTACATGCTAATACCATGCTGTTTTTACTAGTATATTCTGTAGTACAACTTAAAATCAGGGATAGTGATACATCCAGAAATTCTTTTATTATTCAGGATTGTTATAGATATTCTGGCATTTTTTTTCTTTTCTGTGTATATGTGTGTGTACTTACATATGAGGCTAAAAGTTGTTCTTTCAAGTTCTGTGAAAAATTATGTTGTAATTTTGGTGGGGATTGCATCAAATATGTAGATTGCTTTTGGTGAGATGGCCACTTTTACTATGTTAATCCTACCAATCCATGAATGTAGAATATCTTCCCATCTTCTAATATATTTTTTAATTTCATTCTTCAATCTCTTAAAGCTTTTACGACATGTCTTTTACTTGTAATGAAGAACAGAAAAGAAAATGAAATTGCCCGAGTCCCAGTCTCTGGTGGCTACTGGAGTCCCTGGTAGAGAGAGGGCAGAAAATTAATCTACTTTGTTCTGTAGAGTTGGTGCCTTTGGGAGCAAAAAGAATTACATAAAGTCCAGCCTCCATGCCTTTATCTGGGTGGCCTTTTAAGAAATGCATACAAACAAGCCTGGAATGGAGGTATATATCTTTAATTCCTGTGCTTGTGGGGTAGATCTCTGTGATTGTAAGGCCATCTTGGTCAACATAGCAAGTTCCAGGCCAGACAAGGCTGCACAGTGATACTCTCTCTTTAAAAGAAAGAAATATTCACACACACACACACACACACACACACACACACACACACACTCACCTTTTTTAGTATGTGATTCCTTGCTTGCACCACCTCAGGTCTCTTCCAGTAAGAATGCCATTATCAGACGTGGCCCCATACCTTTACAGCTCCAGACCATGCGCTAAAACAGTCCCTTTTCTGTGTAAGCTAGTCTACCCCAACATTTCATTGTAGTTATAAAAATAAACTAATATAGATCCATAAGAAGTAATGTAAAATCCTTAGCGAGAGAAATTCAGTGTTCAAGTCAGGGAGAAGTAACAAGGGCAGGACTTACATTCAGGTAGAGTCAAGAAGAAAGCTGTAAACATCCTGATGAGTTCAAAACTGTATGGAATAAGAGCTAGTATGGGCATGGATCTGAGTAATTTGAGGGTATTTTGACTGCCTACCGCAGGAAATTATCATTTTTGAAATGAACTAGTTTCATAAAATTGTAAAGAAATAGAATGAGAAAAGACTAAGCTTTAAAGACTAATGTGTGGCAAACAACATGAGAACATGAGATAAAATAAAACATGAACGTTTCTGGACTCATCATCTTCCAGTTATAACTAGTTCATTATTGACATCACAAAGCTGCTGGTCACAATTCTAATGACTAGTTTCTGGATGCATTTGCCAATGTCTGGTAAAATGAAATGAGTAAATTCATGCCCCTATATTCTTTTAAAGTTAGTAAGGCCATGCTTTTTGTATTAATGTTAGCATTTACCTTCTCCTTTATAATAAATCTTAAATGTTTCATGCTTTAGATAAAAAGCAAGAATAATATTTTTTGAAAATTAGGAACCTAGAAGCAAATAGAATGACTGGAACGTAAATTTTGTTCCTCATAGAATTGACTAATATAGCCAGACTCTCAGGAAGAAGAAATGTAACTCATGTTATGCTTCTGCCATGTAAAGGGGGGTGTAAAGGGATGCAGAATATGCATATGGCAGCAAGTGCCCTTTGTTGGTTGGGTTGAGAGGTTCTTAGAGATTTCTGAAGCACAACTCTGGCTGTGCCTGTGAAGCTCTCCGCTGGGGGGTTAGATTCTGACTGCTCTGACCCAATGAAGTAATTAGTTCTTGATAAGTTTCATAATATGATGCTAATATTGGCGGAGGGGAGAGGTGTAGACTGAGACTGTGCCTTTGTTTGCAGACTGCAAAGACCCAAATAAGCACACAGAAACTCTGTTAATTACAACACCTTTTGTCCTATTAGCTCAGGCTTCTTATCAACTAACTCTTACATCTTAAATTAACCCATTTCTATTAATCTACGTATCACCACAAGGCTGCGGCCTACCAGTAAGGTTCCAGCATCTTTTCTCTTCAGCAGCTACATGGCATCTGCCTGACTCTGCCTTCTTTTTCTCTACAATCAGCTTAGTTTTCCCATTTAGTTCTATTCTGCCCTGCCCCTAGGCCAAAGCAGCTTCTTTATTAACCAATGGTAATAAAACATATTCACAGCATACAGAGGGGAATGGAAATGGCGCCCACTGGGGGCATGCCCTCAGGGACTGTATCTTCTCTTCTCTTTTTCCTCATTCTTTTGACTCCTGCCTGCTGTGATGTGAACTGCTTTACAACACCCGCCCTGTCATGATGGGCAAATACCTTTCAAATAATGAACCAAAATCAACACTCTTTTCAGTTTGTGTCAGACAGTCTATCACAGTGACCAAAAGACCATTACAAGGCATTAGTGGGTTCTCTTCCCTTGTCTTCCATCAACCGTTTAAAATTGTACTATAAATTCTTTGCACATTTGTACTGTGCATTTCTGGTATAACTTTCTGTTTTAGCTGTAGTAGTCAATATTTTGTTTGAATGAAAATATACAGCTTTTCCCTACATAGCATTCTGCTTCCCAGCTTCCTCATTAAACTCCAACTGGAATAATTTTATTCTTCCTGTTGAGGCTTTACAAGGAACCTGCTTAGATTCTTTCCTAATTTCCTACATGTAGAGTTTTGTTTTGTTTTTTCGATTTTCATGGGATTGTTTGCTCTGTACTCCTGGGCTAGTGTGCTTTATTGGAGTCTATGTCATCCTCTTTGGTAAAATCCTTCATGGTTTTATTATTATTATTATTATTCTGTAGTATAGACACAAACATTTTTTTAAGAGCACAGGGAAGTAAGTTTTCTCTGTTCTCTAATTCCTGGAAAGTTTTTCTTTTTTCACAACATCTTTTAATAAATATTCTAGATGATTCTTGATTAAGAGTAATTTCCCTCCAGAGCGATAAAGGCATTGCTTCACTATCTTTTGGTAACAATCACTGCTGTTGAGAAATTAGACCTGTAAATGGCCATCTTTCTCTAAATGCTTAGAAGGGTCTCTTCACATTGATGTTCTGAGAAGTCATGGGATGTGAATAACATAGTTATCTTCTCTCACTGTGACTGCCTCGCAGGTTTCTATGGGGTGTAGTGAGACTATGGGTTATATTTAGTACGTGGAGTTAGTTTTTGTGTTAGTTGTAATCATTGCTCAGCAATAAATAGGCTCTTGATCAGAAGACATTCCTCCATAATTAAGGTGTTAAGGATAACACCACGTTTTCCTTGTTGTGCAAGCCTAGTATGTAGATGTACTAGATTTCTACTAGATAACACACATACATTTTGCTCAGGGGTGGACAGGGTCTCTCCTTGTAGCCTAGTCTAGCCTGGAGTTACATAGCCCAAGCTGACATTGTACTCTCAATCTTACTGCCTTGGCCCTGCAACCACCAAACTGTCTTCATATTACCTAACTTTTAAAATTCTTTATCATTTCATCCTTTTATATATTTGATGTATTTCTGAGTTATTTCCTTTATTTTATTCTTAGGGTTTTGCCATAATTTATTTTATATTTGGCAATTATGTTTTATATTTTTCCTTTATTACCCTTTATTATAGCAGCTGTTTGTGTTTTGTGGGTGATCTCATCTGACTAATGCAAATTAAGAACTCCTTCCCAGCTCTCCCCGAAGGGTTTGGCTGTCTATTACTTTTGATCATTCCTTTTCATTCTGTTTATTTTTCTCATGTGACTAATGATATTGGTTGTCTATTCAGCTTTGGGGCTTAGCAGCCTGGTTAGTCAATTAATAAGGAGAGCTTATGTAGATTTCTCGGCTGTGCTGTAGGGCCCGTCCCTCACTTTAGCATTACACTGTAACTTCTGTGTGTAAGGCCCACAACCCTTTTTAGGTGTGGGTCCAGGATGCAGGTAGGATACCGCCTCACATCTCTCTCCATGACAAAAGTTTCTCCAGGATCATCATTTTTTTAAACCAGTCATAGAATCAGTATGAGGGGCAGAAACAAGTGTACCTATTCTAAAGCACAGAGCAGAGCTGAGGGGCCCACCGACAAGGGCACTCTGAAGATGGTGCTCCAATAAGCTCTGCTCCTGGGCTCACCATCACCCTACCTGGCTGTTAGTGGGAGCTCCTGCACATGACCTCTGGTCTGCTTTGAGCACATGCCTTCTGGGTGATGGTTCTTTTAGCTCCAACCTATTCATTAGTATCATCTACAGTTTCATCTTTCAAAAACCCTGGTTTGCAAAAACTCTGGTTTGCCAGGTGCTGCTGTTCCTGCTTTCAGTATTGCTATGGATCTACCAGCGTTAGATGTCTTCCCTGTCTCTTCTGAGGGGGCGTAAGTGCTGGTTTTCAGCTAATTTAACTAGCAATATCATGGTTGGGGTCACCACAATATGAGGAGCTGGAGTAAAGTTTAAGAACAACCACTCTAAAGACATATTAGTATGTGTGCCTAAGTGTTCATTTGCACCCATGTACACGTAAGCAAAAACAAAGTAAATCTCTCCCCGCCACCAAGATTGGGCCTTTCAGCAATGCCCTGTAGACGGGGAGGAGCCCATGAAGCCCCACTCCTCCTAGAGGCGCTATTGGTAATTAACAGTTGCTGAAGGATGTGACATATTCTGTACTGGTATAGTCACCGATAAGTTGCATTTGCTCCGCTAAATAAACTCCTGGTCATGTTCCAGGAAGGAACTTTTCCTAAATGAAGTGGATCACATGCACAAAGAGGGAGGCTTGAGGAGAAAAAGGGCTGGTTGGGAAAGAAAAGAAGGGATGAGGAAGTGAAAATTACCAAAATTCTTCATATAAGTGGATGAAACTGTCAAACAACCAAAAGTTTTTAAAAAGAGAATTCTAAAGCTTTATTTAATTTTCAAAGCAAGGTAATGCCTTATACTGGCTTGCGTTTAATTTAAATTTTAGAAACTCTATGATTCCTTGACTCACTGAGGTATAAACTTGATAAATAAAATATTTCACACAAAGGAAACCAAAAAATGTGGCACAAAAAAAATTTTTTTTTAAAAAGTAAAAAGCTGACAATATCAGTTTTGGCGAGAATTTGTTGCTGATAGAATGTAAAATATTTCAGCTACTAAAGAAAGAATACTATTGCCATTCGACTTAGCAAGCCTGTACCTTGATATTTATCTAAAGGAACTGAAAACCTTTGTGTGTGCAAAACCTTCACACAGGTATTTTAGCAGCTTTATCCACAAATGCCCGGACTTGGAAACAACCAGTTCCAATGGGAACATTTACAAAACAACTCCCACACCTAAGGCTCAGGGAACATTGCAGAAGAAGGCACTGGCAGTTTGTGAAAGTCAGAGGAAGGTGGCGTTTGCTGTGAGATTATGTCTCTCAGTAATGCCAGAACTACACCCCTAAAGTCTCATTGACATGGCTGCCTACACATGAGCTGAGCAAGGACAAGAGCAGACATGATAAAAGTGGAAGGGGAAAGGAGGTGAGGTCTCAGCCCTGCACCAAAATCTGCAGGCGACTAAGGACTGCCGAGATTGGGAGAAATAGGCTTCCCCAAGGAAGAGCACACAAGTTGGGTATTCAGTACCAAGCGGTCAGCCCTGAAAGTATGCGTACAAGTGGCATTGCATGGATTGAGCAGGTTGCATATATGCATGTACCAAGAATTCATGGGGGAGAAAGAGACCATGAATTTGAGAGAGAGCAAGGAGGGGTATATGTTAGGGTTTGGAGGGAGGAAAGGGCAAGGGAAAATGATGTAATGTACTATGATTTGTTAAGTTTTGAACGATATTGTAGTTCTTGAAAATATGTGCCTATGTTTATTGCCTTTAGCTTTGTGAGGACAGGATGTGTCTGGCTTGATATTTAGCCAAGCTAGCAAAATGCTGAGCATTGTTTTTGATTTAAAGGTTGTTTTGATGTGAAAGTTGTGTGTGTGGCGGGGGAGGGGGGAACATATTTGACATATTTGTTTTTGTTGGAGGTCAATACTGAAGGATGGGAAAAACGTGTTTGTTTTTGAAGTATAGAGAAAGATGCCTTGAGCAGTTCAGGGCCAGCCACTTGTGCAAAACTTGAAAAAAAACCTATAATCTTGAAAAATAAAAGAAGCAATTAAAAAGACAGTGTTGTGTGATTGTCAAATGGACAAACACACATCTATAAAATGGAGGATCATTCCATGCTGGAAAAGGTGAACTATTAAACTAGAGAAAGACATGGTGGAAATGTTGATGTACACTACCAGGTAGAAGAAGCAACCCAAGAGCCACATGCTGTATTGTTCCAACTGTATGACATTTTTGCAAAAGGGGAAGGTAAAATAAGGGAGTCTGTAAGCAGATCACGGGTTATCATAGGTTACTGGGGGGGGGGAAGTATGAACAGATGGAGTATAGGGGACTTTACAGTAACAAAACGGTTATGTTGGCCCAGTTGCGGATGAATGCAATTATACATGCAAACTTCATGAGAGAAGGTTGATGCAACCAAGCCTTGGTGTGATAACGGCAGGCAAATGCGTGCTCACCCATTTTAACAATGCTGATCTTGAGGGAGGCTGTGACAGGAGAGGGGATGCATGGGAAGTCTCTGTGTACTGTTTGGCTTTGTTGTGATCCTGAAACTGCTTTACAGAAAAGTTTAAAAATGAAAGAACAGGGACATGCCAGGGTAAGGAGAAAGTAGACGGTGAAAGTGGAGATAGGAGGTGCCACAAACAGCCACTTGAGCCAGAAGCAACACAGGAAGAGCAGTCGTTTAAGAATGCCTTCACTTTGATGGAGAGGGGGAATAGAGGGAGATATCAAGAGCCAGTTGAGGAGGGGAGGATGTAGCTTTGGTGGTGAGCCGAGATTGGTAGTTATGGTGGAAGCCTTGGTGATTGACAGCTCAACATCTTGAGCCCCACGGCTTTCTTTCTGTTATTCTGCTAAGCAACAGGCAGCGGTGAAGCCATCTGAAAAGGAGAGCCAGAGGGTAAAAGAGTTGAATGTGCCTGGGGTTTTGAAAACTATTCTTCAGAATGAGGCTAGAGACTGTGTGCGTGGCAAGCCCTTGGGTGCATAGAAAAGCTGCCTCGAGGATTATTTGAGAAATCTAGTTTGCAAAGGCCCCTGGCGTTGCTTGGATGCATTTGTAAATCAAGCAGTTGCTTAAGCCATCTTGGACGGCCTAAGCCATAATTTCCATGAAAAGCCTCAATATACGAAAGCATTAATTGAAAAAGAGTACTTCGAAAATCTTGTTTGCAGACTTCCTTCAGCCGGGTAGGATAGGGTCAGGCCGGTTTCTCATCTGCAGGAAAGGCTAAAAAAAAAATTTTTTTTTTTTGCATGATTGCCCTGGAAAACAAATCCTTCATATGGCAAATGAACGACTCCCTGGTCTGTTGGCTTTATTAAAGGCATTGCAGTCCTTTTTATTTATTATGTTCCCGTTTCCACTCACCCTCAAACTTAAAGATGAAAGGCCCTGCATTATTTAATCTTCTAGCTATTGTTTTTCTACTCTCGCGGAGCCAGGATTGGCAGACTTAGCTTTTATTATAGTGGCTGTAAAGTGTCTGTGGCATTGTGACAAGGGCCATCCTGGCAGGGCAGGGATCTGCTGGTCTCTGCTCTACTCTTGCAGGCTGGCAAATTGGGGTAGTGGGCAGAGAGACCCCACACCCCCTCCCCCAGGCCCTCATGCTAAGCCTTAGATCCCCTCTGCAGAGCAGAGGGTAATTGAACGTCAGCAGCTAATCTTTCCTCGGAGGCAAGTGACAAATGTTGCAGGAACTGGAGATGCTGCGCCTAGAGCTCCATCTCTGAAGGTCTTTGCTGATTTCAAGGTCAAGTAGGTAATTCCCATGCTATCTTAATGAGAGCAAATGCTGCAGTCTGGAAGGAAATAGAACGCAGGCACGGAGAGGACTCAGATTCTGGTCCCTGTACTCAGATACATTATCCCGTTTTATTCTCCTACCGTCTTGTGATAAGGAACATTATTTCTCTCTTGTTTTTTTTTCTCTCTCTCTCTCCCTTTTTTTTTTTTTTTTTTTTTTAGCAACGAGAAAGATGAACACACGGGGGAAATAAATTAAGACACAGGTGGGCATGCAAATATGAAGGTATTAGCAAGTGCAGAACTGGGGGGCAGGGCTGAACCAAACCTGCCCAATTTAAGAGCCTGGCACCCTGTATTCCATGGATTCTTGCCTTGTTTCGTTTTCCAGGCCCAAGTTGGTCTCCTGAGTTCTGTGCTTCTCCTCCTGTGTGGTCCATATCTGTATTGATTTTGATGTTCTTGTTTAAATGGCCAAGCCAAATGACTCTGCCTGGCAAGTTACTTCTCTGTCCCTCCCACAGACTCTGCAGGCCAGCTAGAAAATCTTCATTCTTGTCACACACACGCGTGTGTGCACGCACACACACACAGACACAGACACACTGAATTTTGTCAGTGGTAGGATTAATTAAGCTCATTAAGTACCATTTCATTAGGCTTGTGGCTTAACTGAGGTGTCAAAATTTGATGTCTAATGTTTTATGAATTACTCTGATAAGCTACATCTTTGATCCCATTTCATAGTCCGTGTTATGACCATCTGGACACCTCCTTCTCTTGGAGTTTTTGGGACAGCAGCCAAAGCAAGTACAGAATACTGAACAGATCGATATAGTTAAGCACATTACCATAATCCTCAGGCATTAAAACGTCAATAACTCATTCCCCTGACAAAGCTTATATCAAACAGAAGGCTAGATGTCACAGGAGACAGATTCATTAGGTACTCACCTCTACGAATGTGTTTCAACAGGCCGAGGTTGCTAGCAAAGATGAGTTTTATAACTTTAACTGTGCCAACTTTGGTTTGTCGGCATTTGGGCTCGGTGTTCCTCGGGCACCTGCCATGTGCCTGACATTGTCATGGGCACTGGCAAGGCAGTGAGGTACTCAGCATGTTAGCACTCGGTCTCCTAGGGCTATGTTGTATTGGGGGGCAAAGACAAGAAGATACAAACCTAGGACAATTCCTGGCAACCAGAGCCGCTATAAAGAACCTTGCGATGGGCACTGAGTAACACACTAAAGAAAGCTCAGGGGGGAAGCAGTGTAAGGTGGGGCATGGGCTGGACAATGAGGGGCTTGCAGGGGCTCCCCTGTGCAGGCAAACAGGCATGCAGCAGTTCAGAGAACAGTGTTCTGCAGACAGAGAAGCAACTGGCTTGAGGTGAGGACTAGAAGGCAAGTCACCGGGGCTGGTAAACGACAGAGATGAGCCAACCTTCCTGACCACAGGGGAATAAACGCTTGGAGAGTCACAAGGAAGCCGACATTAGACAAGTATCAGCATTACTATGTTGCTAGGTCGCTTTTCTCTGACCACTATGTGCATGCGATTATTAAGTATGACTTATTTAAAATATGATTGTGCATAAAGTGTATGTGTGTGTTCATGTATGTATGTGTTTCCTCTGTGTGTGTGTTAATGTATATATGTGTTTTCCCTCTGTGTGTGTGTGCGCATGCGTGCGTGTGTGTGTGTGCACGTGTGTGTTTCTGTGTAGGTATTTGTGCCAAAGTGCATGTGTGAAGCCAGAGAACAAGGACCTTCTCTCATTGGTCTTTGCTTTTCCACTTTTGGTTGAGTCAGGGTCTCTGGCCTGCTGTGTTAGTTGTGCCTTGAGCTTCTAGAGACTTTTTCCCATTGCTGCTTCCCATTCCTGTAGGCACCTTAGGATTATGGGCAATTTCACTTCTATGTGTAGCCTTTACATGCCTTCTGGGGATTTGAACGCAGGCTGTCAGCTTTCACTGTAAGCACTTTTACCCCTTTAGCGTTCTCCCTAGCCCCTCATTTTAAAGCCAAGTGCGCTCTGGGTGCAGCGGTGATTCTCCTTGGCTGTGGTCTTCCCTCTCAGGATCACTTGCCAACATCCGGAGGTAGTTTTATTTTAACAGCTTTGGGACAGGGATGCTACTGGCACCTAGCAGGTAGAAGCTGGAGATATTGTTAAACACTACAGTTCCAAGACATAAGCCCCCAGAAGAAAGAAAGAATCAACCTAGAATGTCAGCAGTACCGCTGCTGTTGAGACCCTGAGTAATGGCATGCAGAGGGGCTGATGGGGGAGGAAGGGAGCAGGGAGTTGGGGCAGAAACTCCGGAGGAGCAGTGGTTGCAGAGGTGGTGGGGAAGAGTCGAGACCTGCCACTGAGTTAGCTATGGAAAATAAAGGGAAAGGAACCAAAGATAATTGTAGGCAGTGAAGTCAATTCCGGCGACCGGACAACAGGTGAGGGCGAGAAGACTAAGATCAAGGGCACCGTGGACCGTGCCCTTCCTTGTGGCGCTATCAGGTGAGTTACTGATCATAGGAACCTGAAACTAAGTACAGGAGCCAATTATTAGCAGCATGTTGGCAATATCAGAGGCCACCGGCATAGATAAAGCTACCTAAGAAGAGATGGTGAATAGGAGGAGCAGGGAGAGAGTGTGTCTTCTCTCCAATATTGTTTAGGAGCCACGCGGAGGAGGAAGATCCTCAGAAGAGACTGAGAAAGAGCAGTTAAGGAACGAAAGTGTTCTGAAACACACAAGAGTGGAGCAAATGGTGCTACCTTCTATGGAGAATGATTCTGAGGGGGGCAGTAAGATAAGAGAAATAAGAGCCCAGGATGTAGCCGGCTTGCACGGTAGTTAGGACATAGACTGGAGCGTCTTCATCGGAGCGGTTAGCATCATGTTCTCACGGAAGTAGTTCAAGACAGGAAGTGCTTGGAATAACCATAGCCAAGGACTATGAACTATAAGCTGGGGGCAGAGGTGCACATCCACGGTCCTAGCCTTTGAAGAGGCTGAGGCAGGTGGATCATTTGAGCCCAGAAATTCAAGACCAGCCTGCGAAACAGTTTCTGCTCCATTTCAAAAAGAGTGCTGTAAATATTGTTGAACAGAGAAGCAGAGAAACAGGACAACCGCAGAATTCCAAATACATCAAACAAACAAAAATCTCCAGAACCATTGAAAATCTACCAAAACATCTAGTGTTTTTTTTTTAAGTACTTGTAAAACCATTGTACAAAATGTGTTTGATTTTAACAATGCCATTAGTGGCTCAGAGGGTGATAGTGTTTTACTCCGCTGCACATGCCCCTCTCCTGGCTTCTGAATTATAGCGCCCTCACCACTGTCATCTTGTCAGTGGTTTGTAGCTTTGGGTTTGGGCAAGTTTCTTGATCTCCTGACACCGAACAGTCACATTGATAAAGCAGCCATGACGACTAAATAACAGTCGCAAACCGCGTCTGTCACACATGGGCTTCACCTCCTGCTTTCTAGACCTTGTACTGTGGCCATTTTCTGAAGTAACCATGCCATGGATTTGTGCTGAGACATTGCATCCAGCAGTGCTCGTCCTGTGGGAAGGTTGGGCCTCTGCTTTTGGTTTCACTTGTGAAGCCTTCTCACCACATATAGTCAACAGTCCAGGGGATGATGGATTTTCAAACCATGAAGCTGTTGAAATTAGGTGCATGGTGCTCTAGGTTACCGCGTGTTGTGTGAGATGGCTTTCAGAGAGTGCCTTCCTTGATCTGAAAGACTCCATTTGTTTTTAAAGATTTATTTTTATTTTACAGACACATTGATCAATGGGATCAAATTGAAGACCCAGACGTAAATTCACATATCTATAGACACCTGATTTTTGACAAAGAAGACAGAAATACACACTGAAAAAAAAACAAACAGCATCTTCAGGAAATGGTGCTGATTAAATTGGATGACTGCATGTAGAAGAATGTAAATAGATCCATATTTATCACCCTACACAAAACTCAACTACAAATACATCAAAGATTTCAACATAAAATCAGATACACTCAGCCTGGTAGAAGAGAAAGTTGCCTTGAACTCATTGGCATAGGAGAAGACTTTCTGAACAGAACACCATTAGCACAGGCACTTAGCATTAGATCAGCAACTAATAAATAAGACCTCATGAAACGGAAAAGCTTCTGCAGGGCAAAGGACACCATCATTGGACAAAACAGCAGCTCAGGTGTTGAAGGAAACACCCACACAACATACTGAGCATGGAGAGGTGGAACAGGTACTTACATAGAACCTTCCCTCCTGTGTTCTAGCATGTTTGGTGTGGAAAAGTACTCTGCAGATCACCAAAAGAGAAACATAAACACTGGCCCAGCCTCAAAATCTCTGATCTACAATCTGTCCTGTCTGCAAAATATGCTAGGTCAATTGTGGTACAAAGCTTGTGGGAGTTGCTAACCAGTGTCTAGTTTGATCTAAGGCCCATTTCTCTTGGGGGACCAAGAACCAGTGACTAGATAGCCCAGAGGCCTAGGGTAAAGCCAAACGCTATTGGTCTAAAACACAAATAAATTAAAAATAAAATGACTCCTAATGATAGTCTGCTATATTCATAGATCAGTGTCTTATTCAGCCATCATCAGAGCGGCTTCCTCTTGCAGCAGTTGGGAGCAATTACAGAGACCCACAGTTAGACATTACACAGAGAGAAAGAGAGATCTTGGAACATAAAGCTCTAAACGGGGTATCTCCATCAAATCCCTCCCCTCAGAGCCCAAAGGAAAAAAGAGGCAGAAAGCCTGTGAGAGTCTCAGGGGATGGAGGACACCAGGAGGACAAGGCCTCTGGATCAACTCAGCAAAGCTCATATGACCTCGCAGAGACTGAAGCAGCAGGCACAGGGCCTGCCTGGGTCTGCGTCAGGTCCTCTGTGGATATGGTAGAGCTTTGAGTTTAGTATTTTTATAGAACTCCAGAGTGCGTGGATGAGTGGGTCTCTGGTTCTTGTGCCTTCTCTTGGGGCTCTTTTCCTTCTGTCAGTTTACCTTGTCCAACCTTGATAGGATTTTTTTTTATCTTACTATATTTTATTTTGTAATGTTTTGTTGTTATCTCTTAGAATCCTGTTTTTTTTCTTTTTTATTTCTTCCTTCTCATTCTTCTCTTTTTAAATTTTTTTTTGTTTTATGCTTTGTTGTTGTTGTTGTTTGTGAGATAGGGTTTCTCTGTGTAGCCCCAACTGTCCCAGAACTCATTCTGTAGATCAGGCCGGCCTTGAACTCACAGAGATCCACCTGCCTCTGCCTCCGAATGCTGGGATTAAGGGTGTGCACCACCACTGCCTGACTGAAGCCTGTTTTTTTCTAAAGAGAGACAGAAAGGAAGTGAATTTGGATGAAAGGGGAGGGGGAGAAATTGAGAGGAGAAGAGGGAGGGGAATTGTAATCAGGATATATTGCATGAGAAAAGAATCTATTTTTAATAAAAGGAGAAAAGAGCTAGATTTGTATTTTTAACGTATATTACTATTTTTCCCTTTTGTATATGCATGTACAATGTGTGCATCCGGTGCCCACTGAGGTCATAAGAGGTCACCAAACCCTCTGGAACTGGAGTTAGGAATGATTGTGAGCCACCTTGTGGGTGCTGGGAACTGAAAAACGGGTCTTCTGCAAGAGCAGCAAGTGATCTTGACTGCTGGGTCATCTCTTCAGTCCCAAATTCTCCATTTTGTGAACAGTTTATGAGGATGGAAGATGACTGTGAACCTAGGTAGAAGCATAAACGGTACCATCTAGCCAGTGGCACTCATACAGGGAACAGGAAAGGTCCCATTCTATAAGTCTATCAGAGAATAAATATTAGTATGCGGGTGTATTAAAACCACATCAGGAAGACATACTCATAACTTACTGGGACACGAGGCTGAAGGAAGAGGGGGGCAACTCCCTCGCAGGACCTGCATAAAGAGGTGTAGGGCTGTGACAGCAAGTGCTTGTCACCAGGTTGTCACCTGACAGGCAGAGCTTTCTACTGTCCTGAGGGCTTCAGTTCAGCTCAGTTCCTGCTGCTGCTGAGGCCTATCTGAATTCCCATTTCCTGAGTGAACCTGTCATTTAGAGACCCAGGCCTGCTCTTCACTCCTGCTTCTGTGGGTCACCTCTGATGCTGCAGCCTGACTCTATGGCCAGCAGCTAGCAACTGGAGCTGCTTCCCTGACTTCTTCTGCAGCTCAGATAGGTCCAATTTCTGTCACTTTCCTAGCTTTGGCCTTTCGGATATCTGTGAAACTCCTTGTCATTTGTCATTTTAACCCTTTGTGCCATTCTGTTACCTGTCTGTCTGTCTATCTATCTATCTATCTATCTATCTATCTATCTATCTATCTATCTACTTGTCTATCTGTCTATCTATCAACACATGCACATATACGTACATGGATTTACTATATGATATGTAATGTGACCTGAAAGTTAATATAAATAATTAAGATTGGAATGAAATAATGTATTGGGGCTGGAGGGAAGGCTCAGTGGTTAAGAGCACTCAGTGGTTAAAAGCCCTTCTTCCAAAGGACCTGGGTTGTATTCCCTGGACCCACATGGCAACTCACGACTGCCTGGAACTCTAGCCCAGGGGATCTGGTACCATCTCTGACTTCTGTAGGCACCACACATGCTTCTGATGCACACATACACATTCAGGCAAACACCCATAAACAAACAAACAGAAAATGATGTTGTTGTCTGGATCAGAGTTTTCAAGGCAATTAGGACAATCTGGTAAAGTGCTACCAATGAAGCTATTACGCCTTGTCAATTTCCTGTTATTAAATAGGTTCTGACATCATGAAAAGATGGAAGCATGTCGGCCTGTGTTCTGGCACAGTGTGCTCATGACAGAAGCATCCAAATCATGTCAGAACCAGGGGAAGGCTTCTTTCTGTGGCTTCTGGGTTTTAGTGTATGACATTATGGAAAACCAAGTATGTAAGCTATGACATCTTTGAAGACAGAACTCAACTAAATTATTGGCTTTGGACTTAAATATTGCCAGGATCATAAAGGGTCCCCCAGTCTTTCAACCACAAATGGAAGGTTTCATTGAGAAAAAAGAAAAGACCAACAATTACATTAAGTTTTGGATCATTTCTCCAAATACGAGCGAGCGGAAGTAGTTTCAGTCTTAAAGATGACTACTGCCCCAACCCTGAGTTTGCCGCTGTGAAAAGGCCACGCTGTTGATTTGTATTCATTCTGGTAACGGGGAAGAAAGAAGGAAATTGCAGAGCTGGGATCTGTATATTTTAGGCAAAGCAATCAGCCCCATAGCATGCAACTACAGCTTCCTGAGCTCATCAGTGTGGGAGAATGGCACGTTCACAATACATCGTTAGGAGGGCTGAAGCCTTCTGCCTTTGTTGGTAATTCCGAGATGTTTGTTAGGTTAACTTTTCCTGAGGGGGGTATGAACAAATGTGTGTTCAGTGCAGGGCTCCAATGACAGACTAGAGCGGTGATTCTCAACCTGTGGGTCATGTCACCTTCAGGGGCTCAAATGACCTTTTTGCTGAGGTCACCTAAGACCATCAGAAAACAGATATTTACATTGTGATTCATAATGGTAGCAAAATTACAGTTATGACATAGAAACAAAAATATTTTTTTTTGGATGGAGGGGATCCATCACAACATGAGGAACTGTAGTAAAGGACCACAGCATTAGGAAGGCTGAGAGTAATGATTACATAAAGGAAAATACGTTTATCAGGCTGATAAACCCAGCTGAGGGACCACTTGGAGGAGTGTGGGTGACCCCAAATAACTGCATTACTTCAGGTTACAAGCACGGATGATACCTACATGGCGGCCGTGTCACGAGTCTCTCTTCCAACCATTCTCCTACTTCCAAATATCCTAGCATCTCCAAAGATGGCTCGGAGCTTGGGAAGGGTAGGGAGAAGTAAATCCTGCAAGCCCAGTGAAGATGCGGTGACCCCTTCACAAGCTTTTACTGAAGAGTATCAGTAGTTCTGCTTCCATTATCATGTATCTAATGTAGCTCTATATCAGTCTACTCAGTCGGTGGTCATGACTACTGGGATAAGATAATTTCTGCTTCAAAGCGCCAACAGGATAATGGCTCGCGGTATGTCCTAAGGAAGAAAAGCTCTGTTAGAGTATAGGTCGGAAGTGTTTACAAAGCGATCTCCATCTCTTTTCCCATAAAGGAATGTTGACAATGCACGTCAATTCCTAGATTTCTTCTGGCTGCAGGGATTGGAAACTGATTCTGAGTCACCATCTTCCACTTCCCATTTAGAGAACAAACTTAATATGAATTCAGTTTTTCTTCCTTTCTTTTCAGGCAGGATCTGCTTGGAACCAGCTACGTAAGATGACCCGGGGTTTCTGATCTTCCTGCCTCCACCTCTGGAACACTGGAATTTATTGGCATGTGCCATCACAGATGGTTTCTGTCATGCTGGGAATCAAATCCAGGGCTTTGTGCTAGGCCCACACTCCATGGACCTAGCTACACACCCTGTTGGAATCCTTAGGTGCTGCTGGGAAAAGCCGCATGGCACCCTGGGTAGTCCCTCTCCGCTTATAATAGCCATGTGAGCTGTAAGGCCAGACATAACCCTGCAACCTTTCTCCCCATGTCACATACACAAAGAGTCAAGCCTCCATCTCTACCATTACCACATAGGAACCAAAGGCTGAGGTCACATAGCACATGTCACATATGAACTGCTTCCTCGGGTTTCAGATCTCCGTTTCCTTGGAAACCACTGACAGTAGATACCTTACTGTGTGTGGAAGGCCTAAGGGTTTTGACTTCAGAATCCCCTCCCTCCCCACATGAGCTCCCCACTGAACTGCCTTCTGAAGTAATAAATCTTTTGCCTGGAGGACAATTTGAATCAATGTCTCTCTTTCTCAAATCTCCTCTCCGCTTCCTTCCTCAAACAGAACATGTCCCGAGCCCTCGGTAATGATGTTTAACTTATTTCCACACAAGTCTCAACTTTTCTTTTCATTTTTTCATTTTTTCAGCTGATTTAGATGAACAAATGACCTTGTTCACTATAAGTTAGAAGAGGAAGCGTAGGGATGACACAGAGAAACATGCTGGCCCTCCCTGCAAGAAGTCCCTGCACACCCAGGACAATAAGGAAAAAGCTTTTTAATAATAAGGCAGCGTGTCCAGTTCTAGCTCATATGCAAAGAGGAATGGCCCATAAGCAGAAAAATTTCCTAACTTAGATAGACCATAGGCTTACACCTTCTACATGTGCTGTCATATTTAAATTTCTTTTAGGTCCTCACCCCAGGACCAGAACAGAGATAGGGGACTGCAAGTCTGGCCTCTTGGACAGATGCGAGATTCACACAGCAAAGATAGCATCAGAATTATTTTGTAAGTGCCCCAGTGCTGTTCTTTTCAAACATTTGGTGCCCAGGGCCATTCTGCCCACCTGGTGGAACTATTCCTTTTCTTATTTACTTTAATTTTATTTTGTCAACACTTTTTTTTCATTTATTATATGGACTGAGCACAGTTCCCCTCCCTCCCACCACATCCTAGCCCCTTCCCCCTCCGCTCCTCCTCTGACTCCATCCCAAAGGAGCAGGCTCCCATGGGCTTGAACAAAGCATAGCTCAACAAGTTGAGGTAGGACCAAGCTCCTCACCGTGCAGAAAGGCTGGTAGAGGCAACCCAGCCTGGAGAGGGTGCCTGAACTGGCCATCTACTGTAATCAGATAGGTGACTACCCTAATTGTCATCAGAGAGCCTTTACCCAGTAACTGATGGAAGCAAATGCAGAGATCCACAGTCGAGCACTGGGCTGAGCCCCAGGAGTGCTCCTGATGAAAGGGAGAAGGGATTGTATGAGCCAGGGGGTCAAGGTCATGACAGAAGGATCCACAGATTCAGCTGACCTGAGCTCATGGGAATACATGGGCCAATATTTAGGGAGCCTAGGCCATCTGCATGTGTGTAACAGCCGTGTATCTTGGTTTGTTTGTAAGGCTCCTAGCAGTGAGATCAGTACCTGTCCTGGGTGCTTTGCTGGAACTATGTTCTTAAGAAGAGAACTCGGGGCTTTAGGGCAGACCAGGACTCAACATTTTGTCACCCTGAGTTGCCTGTTCTCAGAGAGAGGAGACTGGTTGTAAGTCTCCTTTGTTATGGGAATGGCGCTGAAAGGCATGTCAATCCTAGAGAACACACATTTATAGAAACATCATCCTAGCAAGGCTCTAACAAGCCTGGTTGGTGTATTACTTTGAGTTATTTTGGAGGCAGCACTCCTTTAACTAAATTCTACTTCGTGCAACTTGATGTCTCCTAAGCAAATTTGTTAATAGCTTAACAACATCAATTCTATTACTTTGAGTTTCTTCTACATCAGTGGTACCATTTTTTCCTCAGCAGCTTCACAGCCTCTAGACATCTGGCTCTTCATCATCAGAAAGCATCGTCCTCATGATCAGAGTGTGCTGATTTCCATCTCCTTGAATGACTGCCATTCCATCCTTCAAAGGTACACAGAGCCCAGCCAATTGCTACTTTTAGGCAGACAGGGCACATAACATAATTTGGATCTTCCTGGTAGACAGAGAGGGCTGGAGAAAGGCGGGAAATGGTGAGATGCTGGCTCCTCCCAGTATGAGATTTCTAGGGAAATTCCCATTTTTTTGGGTTCCATTGCTTCAATAGTTGGATAGCCAGATTGACAGACACAAGTGTCTCTTTAGACTTTAGACTTCTGCTAGGTGGGTTACCACTGGGCCTGGCTCTCTCAATTACTCTGAGTTAACGAGGGCAGTTAGCTAGCATCTGCTAGGGTGTCCTTCCTTGCAAACTTCTTTTAATTTAATAGCCTTAGAAAGGATTTTCAAATACCCTAAGTCTTCAGTAGGTTGTGAAAGGTCTTCCATTTTATCAGCTCTTGTCCCAAAGATTTCCTATCACAGAGAAACAAAACACAACAGTCCATTTTTAATATAGACCTCTTGGCTACCCTTCATTCAAACCAAAAGTTCATCTCAGAATAAAAAAAAATAAGTGCTACCAGCATGCCATGTGATGAAGTGCATGCACTGGAAGAGGGGACAATAAGATGTAGGTGACATTCCAAAAAGATTGTTCCTCTGTGAGTACCCAGCCAAGGGTGAAGTGGGGGTGGGTAGCTGCAGTTGGGTTGTAAGAATGTCTTTTTCACACCTATTGGGCATACCCGCCATTTTGTATGGGTTGATGCTCGGTTTTGCAAGAGTGTAACTGTCCCGCTTTGACCTCTGTGGATTTCTGGTAAGAGCTGCTATGATGTGGAAGTCCCACTTTCCACATAGAGAAGAGCAAGAGCATTTCCTTTACCAAGACATTGTTAGATCGTGGCCTTCTCCTTTAAGACACTGGTCACTCAAGTGGCCAGATACCACAGCCTGAAGAAATTATGCTGTCCATCCCCGAAACACTCTTTGGGACAGAGTTAGGAAGCACACTATGTTGTGGCACATGGCTTCTCTGTGCTCTTTGTCAGCAGAAGAAGTCACATGTGGGGAACTCACTATCACCCCGAAATGAAAGTTCGCTATTTTTCTTTGTATAGGGATTTCTCTAAAGGACCTCTTCTAGGCTTCCCCCATCATCTAATCTCTGGTGATTTTCTTTTTAAATTGTACCTCTTAAGGAAGCTCCTCCAGGCTTTAGAGGGAAGCCTCTCTCTCCTTTTGAGTTCTGAACAAATCAACGCTGCTATAATGTACTGTGGTTGTTTGAATGAGAAAGGCCCCCATAGCCTCATATGTTTGAATTCTTGGTCCCTAGTTAGCGCAAGTGTTTGGGAAGGATTAGGAGATGTGGTCTTATTGGAGGAGGTGTACCATTGAGGTTTCAAATGCCCACAACACATTTCTGTCTGCCTCCAACTTGGTGATCAGATGTGAGCTGTTAGCTACTGCTACCATGGGTGCCCGCTGCCATCCCTGCCATGATGGCCATAGACTCACCCTTTGAAACTGTAAGCAAGCCCCCAGCTAAATGCTTTCTTTTATAAATTGTCTTGGTTGTGGTGTCTCTTCACAGCAATAGAACAGCGACGAAGACATGTACTGAGTCTTTTCAGTGCTTTCCCACATCAGTGTCTGATCATGGATCCTGTAGTCAGGAAACTCTCTTAATAAAGCATATTCCTGAAGGGTAAATTCTGAAACTCCTTTTTCAAACCAACCCACATGTTGTTTTCTCTTATCTTTGACAGGGGCAGGGTTTTTATGTTTGGTTGGTTGGTTGGTTGGTTTTGGTCATAATTGATCTTGTTTGTGTAATTTTTAATCTTTGGATTTATTTTTTGTTGTTGTTATTATTAGTGTTTTAATAAGTCAGTCAATAGTGATCAAACAGTGTTGTGCTGTCTAGTTTTTGTGTCAACTTGAAACAAGCCAGAATCATCAGAAAGAACTGAACCTCAGCTGAGAAAATAATTCCATAAGATCAGGTTATAGCAGGTCTGTTGGGCATTTTCTTAATTAATGCTTTATAAAGGAGGGTCCAGCCCATTGTGGGTGGGGATTCCCCTGGGTTGGTGGTCCTAGGTTCTACAAAAAGTCAGTAAGTAGCTCCCCTTCATGGCCTCTCCATCAGCTCCTGCCTCCAGGTTCCTGCCTTGCTTGAGTTCCTGCCCTGAATTCCTCCAAAGATGGACTGTGATATATAAGCCAAATAAACTCTTTCCTCTTCAGGCTGCTTACGGGCATGGTGTTTCATCGCGGCAGTGGTAACCCTGGCTAGCACAGATAGCGTGTACTTTTCTTACTGGAGCTCTGTAACAAGATAAAAACAGGTCCTTCCTTCCAAATAATAGCAGCAGAATATTGAGTATCCAGAGAGAAATTAGGTAGGGGCTAAAATGTAGGGCCAGAGATAGAGCTCAATGTTAGAGTAATTGTTTAGCGTGTACAGGCCAAGGCTTGATCCCAGCGCTCTCTCTCTCTCTCTCTCTCTCTCTCTCTCTCTCTCTCTCTCCCTCTCCCTCTCTCTCTTTCCCTCTCTCTCACACACACAATGCACACACGTGTACACACACACACACACACACGATACCTAAAATAGAAGCTTTAAAACACCGTAGCAGCTACAGAACAAATCCAGAGGTTTGAAAAGCAGCGAGTGGCTCCGTGTGAACCAGCGGCAGTAATTCCTCACTCTTCAGGTAGCATTACTGCCCCTATGAAGAAGTTAAACCCCTTAATTCTCTGTCTGCTCAGTTCACACCCCTTTTTTTTTTTTTTTACATACTCCCCACTTCCCACTCTGCAGCCCTGACATCTTTCCCTCATTCCTTCCCAGCTGGTGACATTTGGTTTTTCCTAGAATGCAAACTGAAGCTTCTGATTTAGCTCGATTAGACCCAGGTTAAAGCCATGGAGCCCTGCAGCGGAAAGGACAACAGCTGCCGCCTACTCTCATTCCCTTAGGTCCCAAATCAGACACCTAAGGCCAAGACTTCAGTGGTTGCACCAGACACAGGGACTAGACTAGAGCTACTGCCTTATCATTTCTGGTTCTTGGACCCTTCCTAGGTCAGGTATGCCTGGCTACCGGGCTTGCATACTGAGCCCTGGCCATTCCGAAAAGCTGCAGGTTTCTCCTGTGTGTCTGACTGAGTCCTGCTTCCAGCACTTTATCCAGGAAGCTTCCCTTATCCAGACTATACCTACAGCCACCACCACGATCACACTTCAGAAACTGAGTTTATTCCATGGTTTAGCTAGAATAATACTTTTCTTTTGTTGTTTGTTTTTCAAGACAGGGTTTCTCTCTGTAGCTTTGGAGCCTGTCCTGGAACTCACTCTGTAGACCAGGCTGACCTCAAACTCAGAGATCTGCCTACTTTCTGCCTCCCGAGTGCTGGGATTTAAAGCATGTACCACCACCGCCTGGTGACCCTTACGTAAACACTGTGTATCTTGTGCTCTCATTACCGAAACCAAAAATAATTTCAGTTATTCACAAATACTGAGTGCTTACATTCCAATAATGTTAACTATCACTTCTCATTTAATCCTTGAAATACACTATACATTGAATTTAGTTGTCTCTACTTTAAAAATAGGGCAATTGAAACTCAAAGATGAGCTATTTGTAAGAGGTTCCACAAGTACAGTAGATTCCCTCCCCATAGAGAGTCAAGAGCCACACATACAACCACTTTCTGTGATGTTGTATGTTGCACCATTGCACAGCACCTACAACACGGCCTCTCTGACGTGTGTGTGCTCATAGCTGCATACGTGTTTTTCTTTCCCACTAGCAGACACGCTCAAAGGAAGGTCTTGGGTTTTATCATCTTTGCCCCTCATGCATGCCCGGAAGCTTCTGTCAGATTATGTGCTTGCTCTGTTCGCTAACTAAATCAATGAACGCATGAGATAATCACTTTGCTTAAATGGCTCTTAAAATGGAGCCCCAAACCAGTCCTTGCAGAACGGCCGTTTGAGAAGACAGAAAATGTGATCTACATGAACAGAAGACGACTTCCCCTGATGGACAACACAGATCACTGACAAAAGCATTAGAGAATAGAATAGTAAAACCAAACATTACTAACAGTTAGCAGACACTTTAGATCTGCGCTCTCTTGCTCTCGCTCTCTCTCTCTCTTTCTCTCTCTCTCTTCTTTCCTCTTTGTTGTTAAGAAGAAATTAAGAATGAGAGAGGAAAGAGGCAACAGAAGAGGTTGCCCTCCGAGCCTGTTCTGCAATCTTTGGCTCCTGTGCGCCTCTGGCATGTGAGACAGCGTGTGAAAACAGCTCTGTCAAATCCAAGCAGGGCTAGCCTTCTGAACGCTCTCTAAGGTCTTTCAAACACAGCATTCTGTGGTTTTAAACTTTACCAGGTGGTCTGTAGGCTGATATGAGATGAAGGTCATATGAAAAAAGATCTGTTATTTCAGGCTTCTGGAAAGCATGCATGAATAAATATATTCATATGTACGCATATATATGACTGGATACTAATGCACACATATGTTAGACTGGAAACTAGAATTAGAAGAAATTTTTTTTTAAAGAAATCAAACCTCTGCTTCTTTTCCAGGGTCAAGGCTCTGAAGACTGTTTGCCAGCGACGGTAAGACTAAAGGGGTTCCTGTGTAAAACTGGCCTTTCTCCAGAAAATGATGAGATATTTTTAGCCTTTCTTGACCTCATCTGTCAATGAAAGGGTGGGAGCTCATCAAGTCCTCTCCGAGACAAATATTCCATGAGCTCATGAACTTCTGAAAGCAATTGCTCTCTCCCCGCATCTGCACTGTGGGCAGCCCCAGAAACCGCTCCTTCCTCTGTTTTCTGTTCAAGTTTTGGATCTGGTCACACTTGTTGCCCTTCTGTGACGGAAGTCAGCTCAAAGCTTTCCTCCCCCTGTTATCTTTCCATCCGTACTTTTATTGATGATTGTAAAATCTTCCTGTAATTTATGTTATCTTCCAGTCAGGGTAGCAGGGCTTGTACCCATTTCTTACAATAATGCAAATACACTATATATGCCTTTAAAACACAACATTGTTTGGAAGGAATACTTTTTAAATTATCTTTATTTGGTGTGTGGTGTGTGTGTGGGGAGGGTGTGGTGTGTACATATGTGTGTGTGCACATGTGTGTGTATGTACATGCCACAGTGAAAATGAAGAGGTCAGAGGACAACTTGAGGGAATTGGTTCTCTTCTTCCACTAAATGGGTCCCAGTGACCAAACTCAGGCTGTCAGGCTTCCTGGTAAGTGCCCTTACATACTGAGTGATCTGGTCAATCCAGAATATTCTTAATTGTATAAAGAAATTGTTTTCATCTGGTTAAATTTTAAATTATGGTAATTTTTAAATTTTATGATTATTTAAGGAAATATATTTTTCCTTAAAAAACACAAGTAGAAAAAGTAATGAATTTTACCATAGTTGATCATTATTCAATAAGGGGCTATTTCTTTTGTATTTATTATTTTAGCATATAACGTATAAGTTCCCCCACAGATACCTTTTGACAATTCCTATCGGTTGCGCCGAATGCCCCAGCTCCCTTTTTCTCCTTTATCGCTGTCTGCCTTAAGTGTGTCATGCATAGTTAGAAGCAGCAGAGCTCCTTGCATTTTCCTCGGTGGCTACTGTGTCACGCCTCCAGGAAATTCTTGGATTTTCCCATCCCAGTAAATCCTAACCTAGGTTTTTTGCTTTGTTTTTGTGCTTTGAGAAGACTCACAACAGGTGAGGAGAATGCAATGTCGGCACATCCCCTTTCTTGAGGTGGCCACATTTCTGAGAGTATCCATTTTGCACGATGGCGGTTCACATTACCCTCCAGTGACTTTGTTGTAATGGGAAGTCATGCAACTGTTGCCGGAATCCATATTGTAAGTCCTCACGTCCGTCTCAGACAATAGGGTTCACGGCGGTGATTCTGTGTGCCAGGAGCTCCCATCTGAAACATTCCCAGTTTCTTTTTGTAGCAGGCTCCAAAATGGTGCGGCTGTGAGCCTGCCTTTCTGCTGGTGATGCATGGGCTTGCCTTGTTTCTCAACAGAATACGTTTTCTTCCCAGAATGTTGAGAAATGAGTTCTGTGTCTCTGCATTTGTACCAACAGGAAAGAAGCCATTACTCATTTCCATTTCTTCTCTGTCGCACTAGTTGACAAGCTAATTTTCCGTGGGCTTCAGTGGACATCCGTCTCTCAGTTATTTATAGCAAGCAATGTTCATTCTTCAGGAACTCTTGTCTGTAACCCACATGTTAGTTGGCAGGAAGTTTCACTGTAGAAACCACTCAGAAAATAGATTTGGGATTCTCAGCACGTATTGGTAGTAGGAAATAGGATATGGGAAATATTAATTTTGTACTTGTCACCAACAACAGATTGGGGATATAGAGTACATGGAGGTACTTTCATGTGAACAGTGGCCCAGGTTCCTACATGTAGACTCTTGTCACCAACAACACATTGGGGACACTGGGACTAGAACCCAGGTCCCCTGGAAAACATTGAATACTTACAAGTATTAGGTCCAGCAGAAAACCAAACATCAGCGCCTGTCTCTCAGTGAAGAATTTAAAAATAGCATAAAGGGAGCTAGTACATCTTCACAAGAGAGAGAGCAGCCAGTGCTCTCACCCACTGAGCCATCTCCCCAGCACCATATCCCATTTTTAAAGGGTACTTTGTATTAAGCAGGTTTTTCTCCTTTAGACCATGAGGCCGATTCGTTCCTTTCTCTTGTCTTCAAATAGAAATCTTTTGTTCCTTACATGGATGCATGAGGATGCATGGTTGTCACTAAAGACAGGAGGTGGGGTGCCAGAGAAGAGGGTATTTTCATACTACCTTTGTCTTTATTGCCTGCCATGGGTTAAATTTTGCACACTACAAATTTGTATATTGAGGTGCTGACCCCCAGGCTTTCCAAACGTGACTGCCTTTGAAGAGGTAACTAATTTAGAATGGGTTTATTTCAGCGCATACAACCCAATTTGACTGGTGTCCACGAGAGAAGAACAGGACCCAAATGAGGGAAGAAGCTGAGCATCTACAGTACAAAGGAAGTGTGCAGAGTGAAAGCAACCCCGCCTTCTTGTTTTTTTGGAGTCCACAGTTGTAAGAAAACATGGTTTTTGTTGTTGTTCTGAGGCTGATTATAGTAATTCTTTCGAAGTGACCAATGGCCCTCTTCTTGAAACAAAAAGCTATCCATTTAAAAACTTTTTTAAAAGATTCCTTTATTCTTATTTTATTTGTATGACTGTTTTTCCCCACAAGAAATAAGTGCACCACGGGCATCCTCACAGAGGCCAGAAGAGGGTGGTGGACTCTCCCGGCACTGGAATTGCAGTGTGTGCTGCCGTGGGTGTGTTGGGAACTGAATCCATAAGAGCAGTCACAGAGCCGTCTCTCTAACCCCCAATACATCAACTTAAAGAACAAGTGTCCCTCAAAGGACACAGGTGTTGGGATCACAACACACTAAAAGAAACACCCTGGAATTTAGAGACCAGCGTTAACCAGAATATCTGCTTTTTCACTCCATCCTACATAGGTCCATGGAAAGCTCTTGGTAACAACTCAATTCTAGTGTACGCTTGGATCTTGTTACTCTATTTTTTCTTGCTAGGGTATAGGGAAGCACATTACAATTTTCTTGGATTCAAAACACATCCTTAAGAATGAGTGTAAGTGTTGGAGTACCGCATACATCAATCATGGTTGATTTAGAAAGTTCCGCACTAAAAGAAGCCAAACAGGCTGTGAGAAGATGAAGTCAGAGTGGTACCTCGCATTCTTTAGGTGGAGGGCTAACTCTCTGTGCCTGTAAACTGTGCGGACTCATAAAATATGGCCTCGGAAAGCCAGAAGGGGATACATCTTTCTTTTTAGGAGAAATTTTGGGAAAAATATTTCAAGGAAAAAGAGCAGATGGAGGAAAGTTTGGAATAGCAAATTATGTTCGATTTGGTGGTCATATTTACAGCTCTCTCCCAAGAGCGCCATCCTCTGGGTCTTCCCATGGAGTTCTGTTTAAAACAGCCTTTCCCATCAGGATGCCTTTGTGAACTGGGTGTCACAGCTGAGTAGGGTACGGACCTGCCAGGGCAACAGATTAAGAACTGTGTCGGCTGCTGCTGCACTGACTCCAGATGTGGCCCTGTGTAGTGGATGCTAGCCCACCATGCATATGGCTGCTGGTGCCAGCAGGACACAAGGGAGTCTCACACAGCGGACTCACACAGCCCCCTGCTCACTCCAGTAGCTGCCCTGCTTTCAAAACTGTTCAAATGTCCAGCAATTTGACCATGTGATGAATACAGGTTGAACATTTGGCCGTCCTTTCCTTCTTTGCTATAAACACTGGGTGGAGCCGTCTTAAAGCACAAACAGCCAAGCAGAATTGTTGTTCTGTGCTCACGGCACACAAAAGCAGGCAGATGCAAGTCCTCATCTTTTTCTTGGTTACTTCCTTTTATCCGGACCTTCTTCCTTTCTCCATAATCTGTTTTGCATTCTGCTGGCACAGCAGAATTCTCCTCCCCAAAGGAAGAAAGCTAAATTGTTTTTAGATAAAAGTGTCATTTGCCTCCCTCAAAATGGGAAATTCAATCATACAAATGACTGTACAAACGGCTGCAGAGGCTGGTTCTTCACTTCCAGGATGATGTCACTCAGGATGAGACGCTCCTCGGCAGCTGTTGTGCTTTGCCGAGAGGCTCGCAGAACCGCTCTCCCCTGGACAAATCCTGTCAGGCTCTAAAGTCTTAATTGTTGACCACGACCAAGAGATCAGACAGATGCGGGCAGTCCACTGCACCGGGTTCCCCAGAGACAGGAAGTGGGACTCAACACCTGCTGTGTGGGTGAGAACCACTGGGAACCTCTACAAACACCAACTGCTCGCATGGTTAACACACAGAGTCTTCGAGAGCAGTAAGAGGGCCGCGGGCTGCGAGCTCAGCACCGCGTGAGGTAGACCAAATCTTCCTCCTGTCAGCAGACTCTGATCCTCTGTCTACTGCTCTTGTCTGTTTCCAGCTGACTGCTGAGGAAAATTCTGGATTTGGTTTTGAGATTTACTCATTTTGGCTGATGCAGTTCAAGCGCTTTAGTGTGAACTTCTCGTCTTGTTCAGCCACGTGACCGAAGGGAAAAGTGTTGACTATTCAAGATGCTTGCTGCTCTGGGAAGGCACAGAGGTCATGTAGGCTCAAATAGTAAGTGTTATCCTCATAAGAGCCATAAATTAAAGAACACGGGCATCTTCATTTTTTAACCATAATGATGACAAAAAGAGTCATGACAAAAAGATAGTCATTGAGTGCCTATTTGGGTCAGCCTTAGTGTCAGGGATTGTCACACAGCTTTTCTTGTGTAGACCTTCAAAATCCATATTACATGGGGATTATTATCTTTATATATTTTTTAAAAAAAGAATGTTGAGGTTGGCAGTACTTAAATTTCCCCAGGTTTCTATGCAGCTAACATCAACTATGATTTGACCCGTCTCACTGTATGGTATTTTCCATGTTTTATTTTTCTTTTTCTTTTTCTTCTATTAATTTTTTTCATTTATTTTAGATACCCACCACAGTTTCCCCTCCCTCCTCTCCTCCCATTCCCTTCCCCAGGAGCCCCACAAACAGACCAAGCTATACAACTATCACACACATGCAGAGGACTCTCGGTTAGTTCCATGCAGGTTCCCTGGCTGCCGGTCCAGAGTTTGTGAGCTCCCACGAGCTCAGGTCAGCTGTCTCTGTGGGTTCCTCTGCCATGACCTGATGCCCTTGGCTCATACATTCTTTCTTTTCTCTCTTCGACAGGACTCCCAGAGCTCGGCCCAGTGCTTGGATCTGGATCTCTATATCTGCTTCCGACAGTTACTGGATGAAGGCTCTCTGGTGACAATAAGGATAGTCACCAATCTGATTACAGGAAAATGGTCGTCCATCAATATATCTCTTGCATTATTCTCCTCATCCATCCACTCCCAACCCACTCAACCCAGTCTTTCGTGTTCCTCGTACCTCTATTCTTCCACCCTCAGTTTACCTGGGAGATCTCTTCTATTTCCCCTTCCCAGGGAAATCCGTGCATCTCTCCTTGTTACTCAGCCTCTCTGGTGCTGTGGATTGTAGTCTGGCTAACCTTTGCATCACATCTAGTATCCACTTATGAGTGAGCACATAACATATTTGTCTTTCTGGGTCCGGGTTACCTCACTCAGGATGATTTCCTTTCCAGTTCCATCCATTTGCCTCTAACTTTCTCTTTTTTAAAATTGTTTTATTGTGCTATATAATTTTCTCCACTCTCCTCCCTTCCTCTCCCCTCTCTTTCTCTGATCTCCCTTCCCCTTTCATGATCTCCGTGCTCCCAATTTACTTAGGAGATACTTGTCTTTTTCTACTTCCCTTGTAGATTAGATACTTGTATGTCTCTCTTAGGGTCCTCATTGTTGTCTAGATTCTCTGGGGTTGTGAATTGTATTGCCTGCAACTTCCAAGGTGTCTTTATTTTTTTCTGACTGAGTAGTGCTCCATTGTGTGAATTGACTACATTTTCTTTATCCATTCTTCAGTTGAGAGACATTTAGGTTGTTTCCAGGTTCTGGCTATTACGAATAATGTTGCTATAAACACAGTTGATCAAGTATGCTTGTGGAATATGACCATTTACCCAAAGGATTCTCAACCATATACACATGTTTTACTTGGTGGTATATGACTAAGAAAATGACTGATGCTCCTCCCCCCCACAAGGATATTTGCTCAACCATGTTCACAGGAGTTTTATTCATATTAGCAAGAAGCTGGAAACAATCTAGAGCTTTCTTGGCTAAAGAGTAGATAAAGAAAATGTGGTATATTTACACAATGGAGTATTACTCAGCAATTTTTAAAATGACATCATGAAATTTGCAGGCAAATGGATAGAACTAGAAAAAAATGATCCTGAGTGAGGTAACTCAGATTCAGAAAAACAAACATGGTATATGCTCACTCATATGTTGGACTTTAGCTGTTAAGTCAAGGACGATCCTTCTACAGCTCACAGACCCAAAGCGCTAAGTAACAAGGAGGGCTGACAAGGAGATGCATGGACTGGGGCCAGATGGGGATGGGAAAGGAAAAAGGAGGGATGGGGGGCAATAAAGGGAGAGAGTATGGGGAGAGACAGCTGGAACTGGAGACATTTGGGGAGCGGAGTAGAGACCTCGTGCAGTGCAAATTCCCTGGACTCTACGAGGATGACCCGAGTGAGAAGTCCTAGTGATGGAGGATCCAGTGCCATCTTCTGTAACCAGGCAAGGTTTCAGTAGTGGGACTGAGACACCAGCCCTGCCACAAACTCTTTGACCTCCAATTTGTCCTACCTACAAGTTGTGTTAGGGGTAATGGTGGTGTAGAACTTATGGAAGTGGTCCAACCAATGGCTGGTCTAACTTGAGACCCATGCCACAAGAGGGAGCCCATGCCCAACACTGCCTGGGTGACCAGGACCTGGAGGCTGGATGGCTCAGAGACCTAGGGTAGAGCCAAATATAGAGCCAAACACAACTGGCAAAAAAAAAAAAAGTAAATAAAATGATTCCTAATGATGTTCTGTTAGACTCATAGACCAGCACCTGGCCCATTCATCATCAGAGAGGCTTCCTCAGGCAGGCGATGGAGCAGATGCAGAGAGCCACTCTCAAATGTTAGTCCACAGAAGTGGAGGAGGAAGAACTGTAGAAGTCAGAGGGGTTGGGGACATCAGGAGAATCAGCCCACAGAACCAACTAAACAGGGCTTGTAGGAGCTCACAGGGAACGAAATGACAATCACAGAGCCTGCGTTGGTCTGTGTTAGGTTCTCTGCATATTCATTATGGCTGTGTAGCTTAGGGGTTTTGCTGGACTCCTAACACTGGGAGGAAGGGGCGAATCTGACTCTTTTGCCTGCTCTTGGGACCCTTTTTCTCCTACTGGGTTGCCTCGTCCAGCCTTGCTATGAGCGTTTGCACCTAGTCTTATTGTATCTTGTTATGGCATGCTCAGCTGGTATCCCTGGGAGGCATGCTCTTCTCTAAGCGGAAATAAACAGAGGAGCAGCGGATATGGGGAAGAAAGGAGGTTGTGGGGAAGGGAGTGGAGGGAGGAGAAACTATAGTCAGGATGTACTGTATAAGAGGATAAATTAAAGAATATTTCATGAAAAGAAAAATGTCATTTTTGAACAAAAAAAAAGAGTTTTGGGGGCTGGAGTGAAAGCTCATTTGGTAAATTGTTTGCCATTCAAGCAAGCAGACCTGAGCTCAACACCCAGCAGCCACACAAACCAGGCCCAGCAGTGTGATGGTCCCAGCATAGGGAGGTAAATTAGGGGGATCCGCAGAATTCTGGCCAGCCAGCTTAGGTACCTTTAAGCTCCATATTCCGTTAAGAAACTGTCTCAAGTAACAAACAAAAAAAAAAGGTGCAGAACAATTGAGGAGGGCCCCAGACACTGACTCTTGTATCCACATGCATGGACACACATGCTCATTCATGTACACACATGTGAATGCATACACAAAAGCAATGTATGTTCCAATGGACCTGTCATCCTTTCAGCCTGCTTGAGTTTTACAGTATGTATTCTATATGGCTATGATGCCTTTAGAGGAAAATTACCCCTAACTCAATCAATAGAAGTTTCACTTTGCCATTTCTTCTCCCATAACCATTTCTCTTCCCCCTTTTTCCCTTTCATAGGAATAAAACAATTTGTAATAGAGGAAAATAGGAGCACCAGGAGAAAAATGTGATCATACTCCTCAGGATACCGAAGTGTTAGTCTTGGGGAAGCCATATAATTCTTCGCTTATTGAAAGTAATTTTTTTCCCAAATTGAATACTATACCTCCCAAGAAGATCCCCGTACACATATACACCTCAGAAAGAGTCTTGCGGCGCCTGTTCACGCTGGGAAAATCTCTGGTCTCAGAGGTCATCGTGAGCAGAGCATTGCCAGGGGAAGCAGCTAATAGCTTGTCCGCCACTGCTCTGGTTGCTGCTGTGGATTTGAGCGTTTCATTGAGACAGTCTGGGGTCTTAAGAGCGCAGGGACAGGACAAGCCAGCTTGCACTCTGCTGGAGAAATTTGGGGAAAGGCCAGAATCTAAGGCATGGCTGAGGATGAAAGTACAGCGGAGAGGTAGGGTGCTGTTGGAGTAGAGATTTGAGGTGAAGGAACAGGGAGCGGGAAGACTGTTCACCAACAGCCTTGGGCATCCGTAACCGCATCTTCCAGGGGAACTTCGCAGGTGGAATGAGTGGTGCGGGGTACGCCAACACCGGGAAACGCCGGGAAATTTCCCGCAGACTGTCTATAGCCTTCTTTTTCTTATTTTATTAGCATATTACTTTAGATTGTCTCTCCACGAGCCCTAAAGCTCCATTCTTCCCTTGGAGAAAGCATTTCATGTTCCCTTCCGTGAATCTAACCTTACCTGGCCTCTTGCTGATTGATGGACGTGCGCTGCTGTACTTCCGGTTTTCATAGTCTCTTACGTCTCATTTCTTAGAAATTGTATTGTTTCAACTGCGAATTGCATGCTCAATTCTTTACTTAATTCCATAGCCGTATCACTGCCACGTCTCATGAAGGCTCCCCCACGAAAGTGAAGTCAATGGAGGCACTTGGCACATCAGCATCCAGATGGTCCTGCAGCTGTGGAGTCCAATGGGACTCCACCTTCTTGTACAAACGCATCCCTTTGGTGTTACACAGAGGCTCTGCCACATGAAGAGTCCCCCTGGAAAACAAAGTAAGTACTGCTCCAAGCATACTTTGTACGGTCACGGAAAAGTCATCGGGATTCAACTTCGAATTATAAAACAATGAAGTCCAAAAAAAAAAAAATGTTGGCCGGATGCTGTGCCTAAAACTCGAGAGCAGTTGCTGTAACTCCACGGAGGGCTTGGGCTGTGCTGGGAGCGCCGGGTGTTGCTCTTGATTCTTCACCAGCCCTGAAGAATAGCGCTTAGGGGGACAGATTTTGTCTTATACACATTTTGGCAAGAGGGAAAAAAGCTTTCAAACAAAATTTCCCTGAAAGGAATACCATGGCGGCAGAGGACACTCTGCCAACCCCACTGTTCCCTCTGGCCACACTTCAGAGGATGGCAGAATGAAGCCCTTGGTTCCGCAAGCAGGTTGCGTTCAGCTAAGCAAAACCGGGCTGATATTTATTTTTCTTCTACTACCCTGACCTGGCTGTCTTGGAACATCTCACGTCATTATGATGCCCATCAAGCTGCAAGGTTCCATATGGCTCACATGCACCGAAGAACGGGTTCATGGGTGGAGCCTTTTTTTAAAAAAATGGTAAAAGATTCTGAAGTTCTTTACTATGCCATCTCAGGGTCTGCTTAGTGGCGACAAGTTGGGCAGGTTAATCGTGAGTGAACATTTTGTCTACCTCGTGTCTGATGTAGGCTGAAGGAACCTAACTTGGTGTTTGTGGCATCTCTGTGGGCTGGAAAGGCGAACACACCGCTGCAGTGCAGCAACTGAAATGGGGGAGGTGGTGACTGCTTGCATTTTCACACACAGAGTATTCCCGGTCAAGGTCACGTATAAATCAAATAGACGTCAGTTCATAAACACCCTCCACAACTGTACTTCATTATGAAAATGGGAAGCAGCGCAGCTAATGGGTGTCTGAGGACGAAAATCGATCTAACATGCAGGCACTCGGCTGCTGTAACAGTTGTGAACATGTCTGAATTTTAATAAACACTGATTAGTATTAATATTATACAAGGTTTTAAATGTGGCTGTCATGAAATTCTCAATCTAAGGGACAGAGAAGTCTGCTGATGGGGAGCTATCCTCTTGATTCACTTGTCTGAGAGATTTTCATAGGTTTGAAGGCATTAGCGTCAGTTTCACAAGGATGCAGTAGCTCTTCTTGATCGTCAGAGGCTACAACAATCTCATAAAGGGAAGAAGGTCGGCACTCACTTGTCACTTGGAAACAGCACAGAGCAAACCGGGGGAGCCGCAGCAGGAGAATGTGAAATTAAGAGGAATGAAGGGGATAAAGACCTGCTCCTCCTGAGCAGCCCTGAGGACAGCAGCCCTGGTTCTGAGATAAGTAGTCATACTAAGACAGAGCTCTGAAAGTGAAGTCACCCCTCAGGACAAGTGTAAAGGAGCAAGGCGGAGGGCAGCAAACCCACCGGAGCTGCAGACCGAGCTGCTTTCCTGCCGCTTGCCTTCAGCACCCTGTCTGGGCAGTGACGGGATCCAGCTGAGAGTTGAGGTCAGAAAGACAAATACTGAAGACACATGATAAACAGGCTCTCCAATAGCGAGACTCATGGCAGCAGAGAGGGTGGAGGCTGGTGAGGTCTGAAAGCCTGGGAAATGGTAGGTGTTGATCAAGGAAAACAAAATTTCAATTGTGCGAAATGAGTCAGTTTCGCATAGCCAGTGTGTAACATGGCAGCTGTGGCAATAAGAATGTATCATAGTCCTGAAGACTGCCAAGAAATGATGTTCAGTTCTTACCACAATACATATTTCAAACCATCACATGTAGGGTAAATACAGATAACTTTTATTTCCCATAGGAAATAATAAAGAAAGGAAGGACAGAAGGAAAAAAAATTCTGGTTTTATATAACACAGAATAGTTGCCACATTGTAGGATGACACTCTTTCTCACCTCCTACATCTTATAAAGACAGTAAGGCTCAACATTATATTTTGAATTGGGTGCCAGCGAGATGAGATGCCTCAGAAAAGGAAAAGACGCTGGCTGCCAAGGCTGGCGATCTGAGTTCGATCCCCAGGGCCCACATGATGGAAAAAGAGAACCATTGCCCACCAGTTATCCTGTGATAGCCGAACCTGTGCTGCTGTAGCCCTTGTGCACAAGCTGACACAAACAAATGAGTAAATGTAATGAACAAGTTAAGATGGATGCACTCCCCTGTGGGGAGAGAGGGAAGTTGTGAGGGAGTGAAATCTGAATGACGGAGACACAGCTGTATCAAGAACCAAGAAACTTCAGGCCCATGGAAAAATTACCAAGCCCCTTCCCCAGGGTGAGGCTCAGAGGGGCAGCAAAGCCACCTCCTGGTCCACGCGCAGATGTGCTATAGTGCGCAGAAAATGTCCCCCATAGCCTTCTCCCCTGGGTACTCACTGCCTGAAGACTGCCCCCTATAGAAACTGCTCCTACTGAGATCAGCTAAACAGGTCTCCTTGATTCAGCTGTGTGGAATAACCCTTCCTCCCTGTTCAACTGTATATAGGAAACACACCAAGCTCCTGGGTGCTGTGTTTTCCCCATCTGAGAGCCCAGTTCACACACCATCCAATGCTAACTTCTCAGTATGTCTGGGTGTTTGTCTTTTCTTTATTCCTTCGCTGCCCCATCCACATCTGTCCCTGGAGCCATGCAAAGACAGGGTGTTCCACAGTTAATTTTCTTTCTGATGTGTGACGTGCGGCAATGCCTGCTGATGGACCCTTCTTCCTTCCTGGCCAGCTGCCCTTTGTTCCTGAGGGCCGAGCACAAGCTCTTCCAAGCTTGCTTTGTGCTTTCCCTGTTTCAGAAATGGAACTGGTCATCTCTCCCAAGGTTTTTGGTTTCTTTCTTTATGGGGCAGTAATAATGAAGCTGGTTACCATGCATGCTGATTGTCACTGTGGTATCACGATTTCTGAGCCTTTGAGCATACCTTTTAAAACCACAAGTTCATACAGTTATTATCCATCCAATTCGCAACCACGTTTCCTCTCTGTTTTCAATTCCTTACTATATTTCCCATCCTGCAGTGAGAATTTTAGCTCAAACAGATCGCTCCTCGGTGCCTGGCTGTCTCGTATTAAAGACTATTGGCCAGGGACACAGATGGACGAGCATTGTGCCAGCAACTCTGTAGATGCCCCGAGGAAACTACTCTACACTGACAGCTTCACACAGCTCTAGTTCTGGAGGGCCATACATACCCCAGCTAAGACTGCTTCAAATCAAAACACTTGCACCCACCTTTTTGCCATCACCCAAGGAGAGCTCTTCCCCTGGTGGCCCAGTGGAAATCCTGTAATTGGTATAAATCTGTATATTTATACAGATTTGTATAAATGATGGATTGTGTCATGGTTTATGCAAACATGGGCCTTCATTTGCATAACGGATTTCTGCAATGACGCAAACACCCTCGCCACAGCCCCTTCTTGGCTATGTGGGCAGCTTATCTAACTTTTCAGGCATGTGGAGATACCTTGAGCCGCTGTCTGGGGCTGCAGCATGAGGCTAAAGGGAAGGCTTGCCCACTTATACCTTTCCTTGCAAGAATGGAAAGAAAAACTATAATTTCCCTCCATGAAAACGGCAAGTGACTTTAGAGCTAAAATTTTTCTTGAAACGAAAATCGTTAAGCAGGGAACTCCATCCTCTTGCATCATTTGCCAATTTTTGATTTCATAAAAGTATAGTAGTATGGAAGTATAATAATATCACTGTTACATAAAAACTGAGATAGAGATTTCTGTCCTTCTTTTCCGTTTCCTTCAGATCTCCCTCTTCCTTTCTTCTCTCTACTACACCGATTCTGTGCAAATACCTATGAGTAACAGTTGGGATCCCTGCCTGTAACAAATCTCTCCTATTTGAGGAGATGGGCAGTGAATGGATCAAATAGCAGTCATTTCTCGACCTTACTGTTGACCAATATCACCCGCCAAGGTCAGGGAATCAGCTCCATCATCTGCATCATGTGGACATCTTACATCCGTCTCCTTGGCTCCTTCCCCGATTCCATGTAAGTTAGGAGCGAGCAGAGTATTTTCTCCCTTCTCTTTGTTGAACTGGTAGAAATTTACTTTCAGATGACAGGCTGGAGATTGGAGCTCTGGGGATAAAGGCTGTCAAGCGGGCGCTCCTTTGCAAATCAGCTTTCAAATGGGAGATCTGCTTGCTTGTGGAAGAGAGCGGCCTAGGCCCCCTCCGCAGACAGATGGTGATAGCAGGTGTGGGGTTATATTAGTCACAGACACAGTGCTCTTTGTTAGCCCCATGGCAATTTTGTTACATTTGTGCTTTGTTTCCAGATCTAACACAAAGGCATCAAAACCGTCTAAGTTCAGACGAACAGAAGGAGCAGAGAAAAAAGTCGTCCATGGTTGCGACGCCAAAATAATGTTAGCTTCACACAGACTTCCTACTTTGCTCATATATATTATGGCAGATTTAGAATCTGACTTTGGAATATAGCAGAAATACATAAATACGGGATAATCTGAATCCAAAACTATGGACATTACTACTCCATCTTTTAGCTGTGTGCCCAGTAACATTTGATTCTAAAGTCACTCTTGTATGCCGGATGTCCACTATGGTCACAGTGCCTGAACATTCCTAACGTGATGTTAACAATTCCAGTCGTACAGCAATTCCAGTTTGAGGATAACTGAGCCTTGTAAAAAAAGAAACAAAATCAAATTTCTAATGAAGACGCCTTGGCATTCAACTCATTCACCTTCTAAGGAAACCATCGAATCTCACACTGTTCTAGGATATGGATGTGAATTCTATGTTGCCTTTGCCTGGTTTTGTGTTGACTTCAGGTCCTAAAGCAGGCAAGGCTTGAATATTTCTGTGTTGCTTTGAGGAACCAATGGAATGTATGCCTCAAAATACCTAGTCTAGGGATACACACAGCTGGTCCTCAAACTGTAAATATGTGTTGATTTCAAGTCTCATACATGTTTGGTCAGATACATCTGTCATGTGAAAGATGTATTTCTTATGACTATGTTGAATTGTGGTCACACTTATGGATTTGGAAATTGACTTAGAGTCCCCCTCGAGTGGAGTTGTACTGAAGGGACAGGTTTTAATTATTTGTTTTCCTATTTAAATTATTACTTTTATGTGTGTGAATGTTTTGCTTGATGTCTTTCGGTGCATCACACATGTGCCCTGTACCCATGGAAGCCAGCAAAGGGCATCCGATACCATAGGGCTGGAGTGATAGACGGTTTTGAACCACCATGTTGCCTTCTCTTCCATTTCTTTAAGGGAGTTTTTCACTTCCTGTTTAAGGGTCTCCATCATTTTCATAAGGTTACATTTAAAGTCGATTTCTTCTACTTCTTCTGGGTTAGGGTGTTCAAGTCTTCCTGTTGTATGTTCACTGGATTCTGGTGTTGTCATGTTGCTTTTCAGGTTGTTGGAGGAATTCTTGCATTGGTGCCTGCCCATCTCTTCCTTCAAGTGAGGCCAGGAGAGTCTTGGTGTCTTGGTCCAATCTTTGCTGTGCCTGACTGTGTACTTGGGGATTGTTCTTGGTCTGCCCTCTCTTAGGTCCCCACAACTCTGGAGCTGGCTCTCAGATCCCCTCTGCTCTAAAGCAGGCTGTGCTGAGGGATCTAACGAAAAGGAGTGCTTGGGGGCAAGGTGGAATGGGGTAAAGAAAGCCAGCAGCCTGGAACACGTGCCCCCACTGGATGGCCAGAAAAGTTTAGGGAATTAGAGGAGGCCTGGACTCTGTTCCCTGGGACCACCGGCCAGGCGGCCACTCACTCACCACTCCAGATCTCCTCAGCACAGGAGCAGGGCCTCTTGCTGGGCTCCAAGGACCTCGCCGATGAAAAGGCGGGCTTGGGGGGACAGGGTGGTGTGGTACAAAAAGCCCAGAGGCAAGACCACTCACCGCTGGCTCCCCAGCCCCCTCAACCCCGAAGCAGGCTGAGTTGGGGGATCCAAGGACCCCACAGATGAAAAGGCGTGCTTGGGGGTAAGATGGAATGGGGTCAAGGAAGCCAGTAGCCGGGAACACGCTCCCGCTGGATGGCCAGAAAAGTTTAGGGAATTGAAGGGGGCCTGGACTCTGCTCCCCAACCATCCAGCAACTCATTCACCACTCCGGATCTTCTCAGCACAGGAGCCCGAACCACCATGTTGTTGCTGGTAATTGAACTGGGGTTCTCTGGAAGAGCAGCCAGGGCTCTTAACTGTGGTTCCTTCTCTCCCGCCTCAAGAGATAGCTTTTCTAAAAACCAAATTTATTTATTTTACATCTCAGCCACAGTTTCCCCTCTCTCCTCTCCTCCCAGTCCATAACCCCTACCCTACCTCCGTTCCCGACCCCAGACCACTACTCCTCTGTTTCTGTTTAGGAAAGGGTGGGTTTTTCATGAGTATCAACAAAACATAGTATATCAAAGTTACAGTAAGATTAAACGTCTCCCCAAATATTAAGGCTGGGCAAGGCTACCCACTATGAGAAGCAGGGTCCCAAAAGCCAGTAATTTATATTTTTAATTTTTGATAATTTTGGTTTTTAATTTTTTTTCAAGACGAGTTTTCTCTGGGTAGCCTTAGTATCCTGGAACTCACTCTGTAGGCCAGGCTGGCTGTGAATGCAGAGATCCGCCTGTCTCTGTTTCCCGAGTACTGGGATTAAAGGTATACACCACCACACCTTACCTAAGAGGTGGTTTTTAAATGAAATATGAAAACTAAATGCATTTTGAGAACGTAACTAAGTTATGATATCTTCTTGAATAATTCATGTCGACCAGTCCCTAAGTCTGTTTCCTTCTCTTCCGTGTCTCACTCCTACTTCCCAGAGGCCACGACCCCTTGCAGGATGCTCCCCAGTCAGTTCTCTGATGCATTCATCAGTGAGAACATGCATGGCTGAAGGAACCCTCTTGGTTTTTATTTTAATTATTTTAATTTTCAATAATGACATAGAAAACTTAATAACTCCCTTTCTGAGTTTTACTCACTAGGGTATTAGTCAATTTAAAAGGTAGGGTGTGTCTATTTCTGTACCTATATCAGGGGTTTAATTAAAATTAACCCCACAGAGGAAATATAGCCAATTTAGAGAAGGATGCTTCTTCAACTATTTCATTGTCAAGGTTTCTAAGTAAGTTGCCAGTGTGCCCTTCATTTTAAAAACAGCAGCGCGGAAGAACAAAAGGGGACATACGCAGTCCTCACAGGCACCCAGAATTCAAGTCTAGAGACAGGCTGATGCCATTGTGCGGATCCTTCCAAACCTTGATCTTCGCATCAAGATATCTGCACGTATATAAGCTATAGAGTTGATCTTTTTCTCACCTTAGCGTAAAAACACTGTCCTTATTTAGCCAAGCATTGTCTTTGCACTGTTCAGTTAACAATGTGTCCTAGCCATGACTCCCCTTGAGTCTTACAAAGCTGTTCCTTGACATCTTTAGCAGTAAAGCTCATCCTGTCCGACCCATTCAGCATTCATCTGAGGGTGGATGTGTAGCTTTGGTCAGTTTATCATCATTGTAAGTAGTGTTTCAAAAGATGTTTGTGTGTGTATTTTTAGATTATCTGAGAATGAGCGTTCTAGGCAATAAATAAAACAATAAAAATTTTACTAGGTACCATAAGGTTTTGTTGTTAAATATTTGTGCCTTTCATAGATATGGTTACACATTTTGTTAATATGATAGAAACCACTTTACATCCATCTTAATATGTATTGCCTTTTATGTTTAACATCGGACTTTTAATCTATATTTATAAGCCATTTATATTTTTTCTTTTAGGTAATGCTTTTATGCATTTTAACATTGAAATTCTTGTCTGTTTCTAGTTTTCTAAAAGAGAAAATTGAAATAGGGTCTCATGTAGCACAGGTTGGCCTCCGCTTTCTACTTACCCAAGAATGACCTTGAACTCCTGATCCTCCTGCTCCTCAGTGCTTGAGACTCACAGGTGTGAGCCACCTCTCTTGACCTGTAAGTTTCTTTTTAGATAGGGTCTAATTATGTAGCTCTAGCTGTCCTGGAACTCGCTCTGTAAACCAGGCCGGCACAGAGATCCACCTGCTTGTGCCTCCCGAATGCTGGGATTAAATGTGTGCACCACTGTATCCAGCTGGCCTGTAATTTTTGATCTGCTGGTAACATATTTTAAAACTTGTCTTCTTGTGATGATAAAGATTTCTTTATTATAACCATTTTATGTTTTTTAAAGGATTTGAAGTGGGAGGCAGTTATACACACATGCTCAGCACCTCATTTTGTTTTAATTTATAATTTTGGTTTTCTAAAAGTCTACGTCAGGGTTTTTGCAAAGCACTGCTCATTGTCACTGGTAGAAAATATGACCAAATGTACACGCTCTGCCCCAGTCCTTACCCCACTTCCCTGGAGACCTCAGCACAGAAAACAAAGAGCAGGTGAGGATCAAGACTACTCACCATGTTTCCATCTGTGTTCATCGACTCTGAACAAAGTTGACGGTGGTAGGAATTCTGGCCGAAATGAAGCCCTGAGCTGCTTCTTGATTTCCCCATGCCAGACTTAACTTTGCTTCCCTAGCCTTTTTTATTACCTTATTATAATGACTACAGCACTTCAATGGGGATTATTATTACTACACACACAGTAGGAACAAGCTAGCAGGCATCCTTAGGGAATGGGAGGAAGCACCAGGAAAGGAATGCAACCTCACAGAGGGCAGTGAAGCTCACTAAGTGACTAATGAAGCAGACGATGTCTTGGAAAGAGGGAGGATGGCAGAAGCGAAGGCATAATTGACAGGGGCTGGATTTTAAAATATCAGGTGTGAAAGGGTCATATGAACATTTTAATCAAAGAGAAACACATGCATTCGACTATCCAACTCACAGAAATGGGTGGTCCAAAGTGAATTAAATGTGTAGAAATTTGGACGGGGTATAAATTCAGATCCTGAGAGAATAATAATAACTGAACCCAGGACAAGAGAGCCATTTCACAGGCTCTTTCAGTAGAAATATAGCAAAAGGAACCAAAGAAAAAATGTTTCAGAGGAACCCGGGATTTGCAAAAATGGGCCAGGTACAATGAATATTAATTCTAATACACAAGGCAAGCATTCAAGAGTGAAGGACTAGAGACCGTAATCCATCCTTTTCTATGCCAGATTGAGTGTCACCCATACCATGCCAGGAAATGTTTAACTTAGGGCCTTGAATTCAGCGGAAAATTGAGTAACATCTATAAATTCTATTCACTCCCCTTTCCGGACCATTAAAGACATTAAACTAGACCAGACCCAACAGAGACCCTTGCAACACCCCACTACGCATTGCCCTGGAGTTAATCAAGCCGCTATCAGTCCCTGGCCCATTGTTCATAACCACCCAAGCATCCTAAATATAACCATAAATAGATTCTTCCACAGGCATTTTTATTAATGTTGCAAGCATGATTGGGAGGTCCCACAGTCAGAGATTTTCTCCCGCGTCCATTAATTCCACAGCTTCTCCCCTCTTGGGAGCGTCCCTGTAGGACCTGCTTTCTACAGGTGGATGTTCTATGTTAGGCATCCCTCCCCTGTGTCTCAGCTGTTTACAACTTTCCTTTTTTTAAAAATAGTTGCATCATATTGTATCTATCTGTTCACAGAAGAAGAAAAAGCAGAGTACAGCGTTCCTAGATCATACTTTGTAAAAAATAATGTAGCTTTTTCCTTATGTACTTCTTTGTTCCTGTCCTTACTTTCAGCAGCTGGATAAGTTTCTCTAACACCATTGCAGACCTCCCAGGTTTTGCTGCATGCTGTGTACATATTATTTTTAAGTTTCCTTAGGCTAAATTTAAAAAGGAATTAACTTTCTTGTTTCTTTCTATAAACCGTATTTATGTCATTCATTTGAAAAGTGCTTGTATCCTCCCTTTAGAGTTACGTAGCTTATTACGTAACTTATATTACGGCTTATATTATATTTCCAGGGCACTGTCATTCTCAACACTTTATTTCTCCGTCATTTAGTAATAAAACATAGTGTGCATTGTTTTAAGGCTCAGCTAGTTCTCAAAGATGGAAATGATAAAGAGTAGCCCTCCATTCCCTCCGTCAGCTCCTCCTCCAAGAGACACGAATTCAAGCTCTCGGGGAACAGTCTGCACTTACCTCGGGGCTAAAACGATGTGCTTGATGTCCACCTCTTGAGAAGGACGAGGCTTTCGTGCCTTTCCCCATCTGTTCCTGCCACACGTGTTCCCTTGTCCTCTTCCTCCTCCAGCGTGGTTGCATTATAATTGCTACTCAGCTACTATGAGGGTTTATTTGATTAGAATTATGCAAGTACCACCCGTAGTTGCCATTTCTTGTATTTTTAAAACTTTAAACATGTGTTTTCTTGTTTGTTTTCAAATCACTCTTCTATAAGGCTATTACCATTTTAGCCAATTCCTAATACTTTTCATTTCCACATTTTCTAATATGTCAAGCTTTATGCTATACTACAATGCCCAACAGCTGTTCCAGTTTTTAACAGTATCTTGTATGGTTTTATTTCTTCATCATTTTTTATCACAGAAGCTTATTTTCTCTAACATTTTATTATCGAAATTTTCAAATGCATAAATGGCGGTAGTATGGCCAATCTTCATGCCTGATATATCTGCTTCCTAAACTTAATAGTCGCTGCCACTTCGCTCTGATGGTTTTGTTTGTGGATGTGAATCTGTTTTGCCAAACAACTTGGAAATCAATTGCAGACACTGGTTATGCTCTCTACTCGTCAATTCCTTGTTATGTGTGAGATGATCAGCTCATTCTTGCTTGCCCAGGATTTTCCTGAACTTTAAGTCTTGGGTCATGAGAATTCCTCATCTCTGACTTTGAGTCCCAGACATATCAGGGCAGTCAATCACCTAAGTGATTCAGAATGATGGGAAAAGTTTGTCAATATCTCAGCATTAGTACCATGTGTAGAATAATTAAAACTAGTACCATATTATCATTTAATTCTACTGTATATCTGTATTTTAAAATTTACTTTTATAGCATATAGATTTGTGTGATGTAGATAGATACACAGACAGATAGATGTCTCTTTTTTCCAACACTAGAAAACAAGATCATCTAAAAAAGTTTTTAATATCATACATGAAATCTATTGATTGTTTCATCTCGACGTAATTTATGTTATCACCACATAATACCTTCATCCTTTATGTAATATCTTAAGTAGACGAGATTGAGGTTAAATATGTTTGACAAGTTCATTCAGTAGGTTAGACTGTGTACCTCAGAGATCAGCATAGCAAGAAGCACAATCTCAATGTTTGTCTTTATTAATGCATTTTTAATACAAGGTCTCACTATGAAACCCTGTCTGGTCTGAAGCCTAATATGTCAACCATGCTGGCCTCAGACCTGCAGAGATCTGCCTGCCTCCTCTGCTGAGTGCTGGGATTAAGGCATACTCCACCATACCCAGCCACGATGAAGGATTTTCAGTTTCAGGTGAGGTGATAATCTCCAGCCCTTCCAGTGGGAATGAAATTTCCTTTTGTAATTAGCATAAATCAAAAGCTTTAAGAAAAGCAGAGAGATGCGGATGAGGTACCAGGCCAGTCCTCCTGTTGTCCACCTGTGGGAGGACGTGATCCTGCATCCAGCAGCTCCAGTGGACTGCAAGACACTGTTCTTAACCCATGAGGACCGATGGGCTTACCAGCATCCCCTCCAGCTCTTTTCCAAACCATACTCCAAGAAGTAAAATGAAATGGTACCCCCTTATCACTGCTTCTCGTTTCACCGGTGACTTCCTGTTTTATAAAGGAGTCAGCCCTCCAGCTTGCTTGCCATATGCTACTCTCCTCACATCAGGCCTTTTGCTTCTCGTTGTTCTCTAACTGGCACTTTGCACATGCTTCCCTTGTTCCTGGAACACTGCCACCCCCTCTTGGCCCCGCTCCCCAGCTCTGCTGAATGAGTTACTAAGTCCAGCATGGGTCTGAGCAGTGAGGACGGTTCATAGTCAAACCTTCACAGTGTATAGAATGCTTTTGGAACAATGTTGAAGAACGGTATTCATCAAACAACACACACACAGTTTCAACTGTGTGCTCTAAAGGGGAGGAGACCCAGAGGCTGAAGAGGACCCATAGGAGGATAGTAGAAATGAATAAGCTATAGCATGAGTTATCTAAGGGATCAGCACTTAGGGGCTGGGACAATACCAAAGATGTTCCCTAAGTATTTGTCGTCTGAATGAGTGAGAACCAGAGAAGCCAGCAAAGAAGGAGAACGTGAGCTCACTATTCTTTCTCCCCAACACACGTAATCATCAGCAACTTGGCAGCAACTACACCTAAAATGTTGATTCATGCTTCATCTGAACCATTCTCACCACCAACAATTCTCCTCACCTCGTCTGAGACCTCATCAACCATCCTGTAGCTTGGTGTACTAACTAATCTGGTTCCTTGGCTTCCCAACCTCAATTCTTTTTAAAAGAGGTTTACTTTAGAGTGAGTGAGTGTGTGTGTGTGTGTGTGTGTGTGTGTGTTTTCATGTGAGGTGTAGACTTGCATGTACCACAGAACACCTATGGAGGATAGAGGACAGCCCTTGTCAGAGTGACCATGGGTGCTTACTCTTGCCTTTCCCCACTGATTGAGCCAGGGTTTCTTCAAAGCTGTGTAAGCCAGGCTAGATGACCCTGTGTTTCTGGAAGTCTCTTGTCTTTGCCTACTATCAACCCTTAGGAGTGTGCTGAAATTATAAATATTTTAGTCTGCAAGATGGTTCGGTTGGTAAAGATGCTTGCTGCCAAGTCTGATGACCTGAGTTTGCGCCCAGGGACCAACACAGTGAAAGGAAACAACGGACTCTGATGCCTGAAGAGGCCAGAAGAGGGCGTTAGATCCCCTAGTGCTGAGCCTATGAGCTGTCTGATATGGTGTTGCGGACTGAACTTGGGTCCTCTGCAAGAGCAGTATGCTCTCTCACCCACTGAGTTATCAGAAGCCAAGGAAGACTTGAGTGTGTAAAGTCCCGAATGTGTATTGCTGGCACCAACGTGGTCTTGTCAAGGAGTGGCAAAGACTTCTCTGGGTTAAGTTCAAAGGGGTGGCAAAGTTTTCCTCTGCAGTCTGAGTACAAGTGAGTGACCAGCGTGTCCAAACACTAGCAACCTCCTCCTCAGCGAGTGAGAGACCAACATTTACAAACACCAGCAACCTTGTCCTCAGCGAGTGAGAGACCAGCGTGTACAAACACCAGCAACCTCCTCCTCAGAGAGTGAGAGAACAGCATGTACAAATATCAGCAACCTTCTCAGCGAGATCACAATCTGAGAGTGCTGCCTACATAGGCTTCCTACTGAGACTGGCGAATCTCACCTCTGTGTTCTACATAATACAAACATTGAGATTCTGAGTTATGGTGGTGGCAGGTGCCAATCCACCAGCGCATGCGCACCACTCCTGACCCCAGATTTTCTGTACCCATATTTTTGCTATTTCTTCAATACTGGCCTTTTCTTCATTCCCTCATTAACCCTAGTCAGGGTTCCAAAATTCTAGTCTTGAGGGACTGAGCCATCTCTCCAACCTCTCTTACTGTTGTAAAGAGACAGAGTATCACTCCTAGGCACAAGCAATCCTCCTACCTTCAACTCTTAAGTACCCAGGACTACTGGCAGCATAACACTATGTCTAGCTTAATGCCTATTTTCAAGAGTAAAAATCAGAAACACTAATAATATCTTAGACACAATTCAAAACACCCTTTTTTCTAAAATTCTTTATTAGTTCTTCTCACATGACAGTTCTTAGTTTTTCGACACAGGGTTTCTCTGGGTGTCTCTGAATGTCCTGGAACTTGCTTTGCAAATCAGACTGGCTTTGAACTCACAGAGATGCCTGCCTCTAGCTCCCATGCTGGAACTAAAGGTATGTGCCACCACCACCCGACTACAGGCTAGTTTTTAACTTTACAGAGAGAAACTAATTTTGAGTCTCCTAGTAGGAATGAATTTGTGTGTTTCTAGATGCGTACATAAAACTTTGTTAATATGCCTGTTTCTCGTTCCTTCTTTTGACTTTCTTACCCCTGGTGTTTTTGTTTTGTTTTGTTTTCAATCTCAGTCTTTTTGAAAGGATCAGGCAAGTGCCCTGGAGAGGCACTTGAGGTGAATGAGCGAGACAGGAGAGCAGATATGCCCTTTAAAGCCATATTTCAGTTGCTGGATAGGTGCCTACTTGAGCCTGGAGATGGTACCAATGGTGAAGTCCCAGGATCTGGTGCAGGTGCTGGCACTTTTGGGCCCTCTGTAAGTTGGACTTGGCCCAGGCAGGAGTGAACCTGCAAAATATGCTTGAAAATGGGTGAGGTAAAAATAGGCTCTGGAAATTGGTAGTTTTCACCATATTAGATTTCTTAATACAGCCGCAGAACTTCTCCCAGAAACCTGCAGGTATCTGTAAGACACCTGGAACAGACTGACATCTTGGTGTCATGGCAAAAGGCTATGGGTTAAAAGGCATGAATATTTTTAGAAGACAACCAAAAGAAATTTAAATTTTTGAACCCCTGAAGTTACATCTGAGACCTGTCAATCCTGGACTATGAAGCCTGTGAAAGAGGCACACCTGTCTGTACTTTCAGCAGGAAACTTAACTAGTGAAGTAATGAGCTTCTAGTACCCTAGTCATCAAACTCCGTCAGATCTAAGAGGGATAAGTAAATGAGCAGAAGTGGGACAGCTTTTCCAGCCACCCAGACAGTCCTACGACTCTCTGTGATCTTTGGTGAACGCCAGTCTTAGAAACAGTACTTGCCTTTAGTTGTTGAGCCCGGGAGACCCGACAGATTTTCCTGTGGGCCTAGGAATTGGTCTGCCTGTCTCAGCAGGATGAGACTATTGATCCCCCAGTGTCCTGTCGTCCATTCCAGGCAGGGTCCAGATAGCTGGTAAGGTGAAAGGCAGCTTTTTGCTGTGTGGGTGGCTTTGCCACATCCAAAGTAAGCTTCCAGGAGGAAGTTCTTTGACCATCCACCTTCTTGGAGGAGCTACAGGATGCTGCAGGAGCTGGCTTGTCTCTCTAGCATAAGAAGCTTTTTTAAAATTATTATTAAATGCCATACTCTCAGATCTGTAAAGGTGCTTGAGACACAGGGAACCACTACCTGTCAGGTATATCTAAATTAGACATAAGTTAAATTTGGACATACAGTTCACACAATCAGTTACAGTTTACCAATATTAGTAGAGGCAAGACGACTAGAAGGAATATTTTAGTCTATAGGTTTTGGCTCTGGTCCTGAGACTTAGAGGATAATCCTAATTTGTAGAAGGCAGAGCCAAGTTTAAACATGGTAAACAATTTTTATGTTCTAAATCAATATCAAAGGGTTTACTCTTAAATTCCAAAATCTGACTGTCAGCAACATTTATTCCTGGACATGAATGTACAACTTTAATATCTCAGTAAATAAGTGTTGTTTTAAACCTTATCTTTTATAAACCTTGTTTTTATGGAAGGGCAAGAATTATCATATAGAAATATATTATAAGCCAAAGTATATTGGAGAGGAATGTCTCCTTAGTGGGGTCAGTGCGTGTCTGTACCCTTAGTTAAGATGGCACCTCACCCAAAATGGTAGTTACCCACGTGTTTATATTTTTCCAGAGCTGTTATAATCTGGAGTTACAAGTTTTACAGATTTTTAAAACAAGCGCGCACACACACACACACATACACACACACAGGCATAAAACAATCATACTGCGGCCGTATTATTTACACATACATTCCAACAGACAGACAAAACTTTTCCTAGGAAACTGTCTGCTGACCAACATAAAAATCCTGAAGGAAGAAAGAAGCCATAGGAATAAAAGACGGTTTTGGGCGTCAAGGCAGCTCTTAACAGGTTGGGGCAGCCCACTACCTGGAGAATGGAGAAGGCGCTGCGGAGGGAAACCGAGCAGGAACAAACAAGGAGTGGGAAGGGCAGGAGCCATGTAGAGGACAGAGCTGGTTGCAGCTTCAGCTGTGGGTCTCCTAGGATGCTGGGGGAGGGGGTGAACAGCCAGGTGCTGGGCATGAATCCCAGCATGGCTAGGAAGCATGGGCAAAGTTAGAATGAGCATCCAAGAGAGGGACAAGTCTGGGAAACTGGAAGAGCAATCGGACAGAAGCACGAAATACGGACAGGCAGAAAAGCAAGGAGATTGTCCACAGGCAAAAACCGGAAGCAGAGAGAAAGGCTAGGGACAGCGGGAGCAGAGGGGGCAAGAATGCAGTGCTCAGAAACCTGGCCAGGGTAGCTCAGCCCCAGTTTGGATAAATTTTATAGGGTGTTCGAGGAGCGAACTTGAACCCAGAAGTATCCATTTACAAGCCGTTAGCTGGAGACGCGGAGACTAAGACAGAGTGTCCTCCAGTAGAAGGTTTGGGCTACCCCTGTGCAAGATGTCTCCCGTACAAAGACCCCAAAAGGCAGAGACTGTCTCTATTCCAGAACAGGCCCGCTGCCTGGCACTGCAGTGTCTTGGCAGATAGGCTGGAAGGAGGAAGGGGTTCTGGACCCCTTTAGAGCCATGGTTTGAAATAGGGTAACTCTCTGAGCAAGTCTGTCCCATGGTGGAGAAGGCAGTGGTTTTTCGCAGCCACCGGTAGCTGGAAAACTCAACTTGGGTTCAGTACAAAATGTTAAGTATTAAATCCTGGTTAATGGGAATCTGCCACCACTGATGTAATAAGTCAACCAAACCGAATTAATAAATACAGGTTTATTCTGAGTAATGCACTCCTGGGTGGCCCCAGGGGAACTTGAGGAGACTAGGAGGGGACAAGGTGGGGGCTTTTCATGCCCTCTGGTAGTGGAACCATTGATGGCAGGCTTTCTCAAGGGTGGAGTCTGGACTGAAGCAACTCCAGGGGAGGGGTCTGGGGACAGAACCCACATCCAAATATTCTAGACTCTTTGGGTATACAGATGCCAGGGGCTGGGGTGAAGCCTCCACCTGAACATTCCAGACTCTTTGGGTATACGGATTCCAGGGGCTGGGGTGAAGCCTCCACCTGAACATTCCAGACTCTTTGGGTATACAGATGCCAGGGGCTGGGGTGAAGCCTCCACCTGAACATTCCAGACTCTTTGGGTATACAGATGCCAGGGGCTGGGGTGAAGCCTCCACCTGAACATTCCAGACTCTTTGGGTATACAGATGCCAGGGGCTGGGGTGAAGCCTCCACCTGAACATTCCAGACTCTTTGGGTATACGGATGCCAGGGGCTGGGGTGAAGCTTCCACCTGAACATTCCAGACTCTTTGGGTATACAGATGCCAGGGGCTGGAGTGAACAGTGACTTAAAGGTAATTCTTTGCAGTCACCCATTTGACATAGTTAGGTTTATTTATTACATTTATACTTAGGCTTGGTTTATTTAGGCCTTGCTTCTTTGCCTAATATTTTTGATAATGTAAAACATTCACTGAGGTCAAAAGTTAAAAATGAGCAATCTCATTTTAACGCTTAGTCTGTCCCCTCTCGTCAGGAATTCCCTGTAAGAAGCGCTGATTACTTTTCAATTCTTTGAGTTTGGAAACATTTAGCAAATATTCATGTAGTGTGACTTCCTGCTTCCTACCAGATCTGTCATAGTACACTTGCTCTGTTTCGCAACTGTTTTGGTTCAGTTGATGAACTTACCTGGGGATTTTTACAATGAATGCATTGTAGTTCATTCAGTCCATCCCTACCACGCCTGCACGGTCTGGAACCACGAGTCTCGGCGGAGGGTGTCCAGGTTGAATGAATCCACAGAGCACGAGGTTGAGGTGGAATAGCTTCTTCTTTATTGTTCTGCTGGGGCTAGCTTTTATACCATGGCACCAAATGAGGAGGGGGCTGCGAAGGGACTGTAACCTGACCTCAGCTGGGATCAAGGAACGGTCACCATGCACTTAAAATTCCTTTCCCAGTTCCAGAAGCAGAGGGAATTTATTATGTTTTCTTTGCAGATAAGCACCTCAAATGGGGGCAGAGATAAGTAACTTGGGGCCACAGTTTCCACACATCCTTACTGAGTCGATCCCATTTGAGTTGTTTCCAGTTTTAAAGATTAAAGGTAAGGCTGTGGTCAGTATACTGTGTGCACATTTGTTCTATGCTTATAGAGACACAATTTTCTCTAGAGATCGTAACATGTATACTCCTAAGTGACTGTTTCTCTAAAGTCATTCCAAAGAATCACGGAGAGGGGAAAATGTTATTCCAGTCTGAGTTCCTACTCAGAATTGTTTGAGCAGCTTTTCCAAGTTGAGGGCTGTTGTGTAGGTCTTCAAGAATATTGCCTTTGGGTTTTGCTTCTTTTTCATTTCCAGGTTTTTATATTACACATGAATGGGAAATCATCAACAATTAGATAAATTAGTTCTTTGAGAATAGTAGCAAAGTTTTCCTATAATTTTGGTATCTGTGCTTTGACTTTGGACATAGTAAATTCTTTTGATGTTTTTAGAAGATTTACTGAGATTTTATTCACATGTATCTTAGTCAGTGTTCTATTGCTGTGTGAAGAGACACCATAGCCATGGCAACTCTTATTAAGGAAAGCATTTAACTGGTGTTGGCTTACCATTCAGAGGTTTAGCCCATTATCATGATGCTTGGTTTACATACAGGCAGATATGGTTCTGGAGAGTAGCTGAGAGTCTTATATCTGGATCCCAGGCCACAGGCAGAGAAAGACACCAGGCCTGACTTGAGCATTAGAAACTCCAAAGCCCACTCCTGGTCACGTCTCCTAATCCCTGTCAAGGGACACCACTGCTCCCTAATGACCAAGCATTCAAACGTATGAGCTGATGGGGACCATTCTTAGTCAAACAGCCACACATGTAAAGCACTTGTATGACACATGTGCTTTAACTCTGGATTTAGAGCCATATTCTATTTAAGAACATACCAATACCCTACCCCATCTTTGATATTCCTAGCAATCATTATTCACTTCCTCTCTCCACTAATGTTTAGTTTTTAAATCAGTTTCTATGTTTTAATTCCTCATTTGCCTGGAGTTTATTTAGTAGCTGGCCTAAGGTATGAATCTGTTTCCCCTCCTCCAAAATGAGTAGTTGTAAGACTTACTAGACAAGTCCTTCAGCTTCCTAGTGTTGCTGTAATAGATCACTATAAATTTTAGTTCCTTCGAAAACAAAACAAATTTGTTATTTTGTGATTTTGTGTTATCTTGTGTGTTAGATGTTTCATGACCCTTACTCCCCAGTTAATCGAGGAGTTGGCAGGGATACGCTGCTTCTTTGGTTGCTAAGGGGAAGCTGTCCTTTCATTTTTCAGCTTCTAGGGCTGTCACATTATTTACCTGAATGTCTTTATCATCCTGACATCTGCCTCCATGTCACGGTTCCTCTCCCTCTCTTGACCAAGTTGTCTTCCTTTGATTAAAAACTCTGTGGCTACACTGGGTACATCTGGGTAATGAAAGAGAATTTTTTTTTTAAGTGATCACATCTGGAAAGTTCCCTTTGCCATTTAGACAGTGTATTCACACCTTGGGGGTAAAGGTGTGGACATCATTAGTCAGTATATTCATAGTTGAGGGTAAGGGTGTGGACATCATTAGACAGTGTATTCACACCTTAGGGAGTAAGGGTGTAGGCATCATTAGAAGGTGTATTTACACCTTAGGGGGTAAGGGTGTGGACGTCATTAGATGGTGTATTTACACCTTAGGGGGTAAGGGTGTGGACATCATTAGATGGTGTATTTACACCTTAGGGGGTAAGGTTGTGGACATCATTAGACAGTGTATTCACACCTTAGGGGTAAAGATGTGGACATCATTAGACAGTGTATTCACACCTTAGGGGGGAAGGGTGTGGACATCATTAGAGGACCATTATGTAGCCTACCACATCCCCTCATCCAGTGTTCTCAGGTGATATCTATTAGAGGTCATATTGCAACATCTGTTGTATCTCTTGCTTGGAGCATCTATTTAGTTCCCTTGGTCTATTCAGGACCAGTAGAAAGGACTTTATAATCTTACATTCTCTTCCCATTGCTCTTCCCTTTAGGGAGTTTCTTGGTAATGTCTACTTGTCAATTTCATGTAAGTTCTAGAACCAACTTGCTACCACCCAGTGGTGGGTATTTTGTCAGACTTGCTTCCCATTCATATGTTAACTTATGGAAATGGGACATTTTTGTGTTGCTCATTCATCCTACCCAAGAACAGAAGATGCCGCTTATTCAGGTCAGCTGATTTCCATGCCTCCAGGGAGCATTTTATATGCTTTCCTCATATAACCTTTGCTCATTTCTTACAACGTTGCTTTCTAGATATTTACTTTCTCATTTTACCTGTAAAGGGGATCTTTTCTTTCACCAGCTCATGAGCTTTGTGTGGAAGGGATTTCTGTAAATTAATTTTCAATCTTGGTACTTTGATAGTTTATTGTTTGTTTCATTTTCTTGTTTTGCCACACAAATGCTACAAGTGCTACAAGATATTTTTTAAAGATTTATTTATTATTTATATGTATAGGTAATTTCCCTGCACTTACATCTATGCACTGTGTGCATGCTTGGTACCTGCAGAGCCCAGAAAAGGGTGTTGAATCCCCTGGGACTAGAGTTACAGATGGTTGTGGGCCATCATGTGGGTGCTAGGAATACAAGAACAACAATTATTATTAACCATTGAGCCAACTCCAGGCCTGTTGTAAAAAAATTTAAATATTTATATAACTAAGTTCATTTGTTCTTTCCTCTCTTTTTTTGACTTTTTATTATGCCATGTGAGCCTAAGGCATCGTGCCTGCTAGACAAGAGCTTACCTTACACCCCAGTTATACCCCTGCCCTTTCTTCCAGACTTTTAATAATACAAGGCTATTCCTCCTTCCTAGTTCTAGAGAAATGCAGCTAGATTTCTAGACATATTATCAAAGAAACCAACCCCAAATCCAGTTATTCTTGCTTCTTCCTTTTAAGTTTTCATACAATCCCTTTCTCTTGTTTCACGGTGGTAACTGACACCTCCTATATAACTATAAGTAGCAATGTAGATACTGGGGCACAGGCTTGTTCCCAAAGAACAATGACTAACTTCTCTTGGATGCCCCTGAAGCAGGCACTCAGAATTAGGTTTTGCTAAAGCAGTGACTAACTGGGACTCACAGGGCACCTGAATTCAGGATGAAAATCTGGGCCTCTGCCTCCATTTTGTTGTCTACCATTTTCTTTACTGTGGGTCTATTTCTGCTGGGGAAGTGGTGACCTGAAAATCTACTAGTTAGGGAACAAGCAAAGTCATAAAGCAGATACGCTGGTGGGGGCAAGCCAGCAGGTCACAGTGAAAGGCCCCCAGAGTGGGGAGACTCTCACTCAAGTCTCGGGATAACACGACCCCCCAGGAACTCACGAGAGACCGCCCTTGCTGCAATCACACGAGGTTTATTGACAGGACAGGAACCAGTGCATTGGGGCCAAAACTCATTTCCCACGCAGGGGTAGAGTTCGACCCGGAGTAGCTGGGAGAAGGGGTATTTAAGGGAAGCAACTACAACCCAATAACCCAAAGGGGGTAGGGAGGGCGTCATTGGAAAATTCTGAACATACCAGTGAGAATCACTAGGGGGTAACTCCCTGTTTCTCAAGATTATAATCTAACTTTATGGTCAGCTTGTTTCTGGAACAGAGTCACTGAACCGGCTAACTTAGATTTTTGGTTCTTCTCTCCCTGCTAGGTTTTTTTTGGCTCTACTCTTTCTCCTAGAGGGGTCTGAATTAATTTGGGTCCTTCAACAGCAAAGCAAGGAAAGGTCTTGCTAGCTGGTTTTAGATGTGATCTGGTGGCATCCTTGGCTTCCGGATTGGTGGAAATTAGTGAAAATTTCTTTATGTTTTCTACTTTTAGTTTGATTAACAGAGTCTGCATCATAACTGGCAATCTCAGAACATGAAGATTTTAGCATCATGCAGGTAAAGGCCTTTAACTCCCTTGTTTACAGTGTTTCCTAGTCTAGATAACGCTCTTTTATTCTCTCAAAGTAAGTTTATCCCTCATGGCAAGAAAAATACCAGGATCTAAGTGTTTTGCAAACACACTCTCACTCCAGTGCATATTTTAAGGATTCTGGATAACCCTTGTTTTGACTGTTTGGTGCTATTTCTGAGCCTCTTGATGACTTTGTACTGTGAATCCGATTGTTTTTCAATTTTCCTTTCTGCTGGCTTCATATCTACTTTGCTTACAGCTGTCCTGACATCTAAGCCTTAGTCATCAACTTTGTGGTTTCCCAAACGCTGTTGCTATTTTGCTCTCAAACCATTCTCTATGTTCCCACAGGTTTCGGCAATCTTAATCATAGCACTGTTTTGTTTTTTTTTTTTTCAGGGTTGTAGGAGTAAAACGAGTTTTCAAAATACTTCAACCTTGCTAGGAACCACCAATCTGGGATTTCCCTCCAAGATATTTTTAAATTTCATTACTCTTTCTAGCACCAGCTAACCACACCAACATTTGATTCTGCTCTCATCAAACTCCAACTTCCGTTTCCCCATTGCTACCCAACCAAGACTCTCAGGTAAAGACTGTTGCTTTTCTGGACTGGTGTGGTGGCTGAGTGGGTAAAGACTCAGTGTGATCCATGGGACCCACAGGGTAGAGGGAGCAAGACTGTCCCTACAGGCTGTGACTTGTGCTTAAGACTATCATAGTCTGCCATCTTTCCTCCTTTCACTCAGTTTCTGTTTCTGGGATCTTCAGCATTCCATGTTGTACTTCCGGGCATCATGTTGAAAACTCCGTATCCATTTTATTTCCAGAGAGCCGCTCACAACTGTTTCTAATGAGAGACCACTTAGAAGTATACACATCCCTTAACAATTAGGTTGCATTTTATATAATTTACAGATTTCATTCCTGTAACATGAGGGGGCCAGCTTGTTGGGGTTTCTGTCCTGCCTGGTACCCCACAACCTGCAAGTCTCAAAGAAAATCACACAGGGAACTCCATAAATTATAAAAATGATTGGCCCACTATCTCAGTCTTCTTGTTAACTCTTATAGTTTATATTAACCCATTATTCTGATCTATGTTAGCCATGTGGCTCAGCAACTTTTCCAGCTGTCAGCTCACATGTTGCTTCTTCGGTGATCTGGGCAGGAATGGTGGAGGGAGCTTCCTGCTTCCCAGAATTCTCCTGTTCTCATTGCATCACCTCTACTTCCTGTCTGGTTTTCCCGCCTATACTTCCTGCCTGGCCAATCAGCATTTATTTAAAATATGATTGACAGATTACAGACAATTCTCCCACACCACATTCCATTTCCAAACTCTAGGTGCAGCTCTATTCTCTGACCCCAGGACCCTGAGTCCTCTTTCTAACTTGCTTTGTCTGGTAAGGGGATACGCTCTCTGTTTACACACCTACTGTGAGAACGAACTTCTGCAACACCGTCAACTCAGTTAAATTCTGTGTGTTCGTGCATGTGGGTGCACAGGCACATGTGAGCTCACATGTGGAGACCAGAGGTCAACCTCAGATGCCGTTTCTTAGGAGCCGTTAACCTTATTTCTTTGATGTAGAGGCTCTCACTTACCTGAGGCTCATCGGTTAAGCTAGACTGATTAGCCAGCAAGGCCCAGGGACCTACTTGGTTCTGGCTCTCCAGTACTAGGGTTATAAGACACGCCACTGTGTTCAGCATTCTGTATGGGCTCTGGGGGGTCAAACCCAAGTCCTCATGTTTGTACCACAAACAGTTCACTGACAGAGCTGACTCCATAGCCCACAGGTAAGTTCTTACAGGACTGGCTAGTCATGGTTCAAGCAAAATTATTTGAAACAAAGTCTGAGAAATGCCTTTATAATCTCCTACCTCCAGAGAAAATTAAGCCTTTGGGGTTTAAGTCAACTTTTATCCATATACGTTGATAAGTTTTTCATAGTTGCCATAGTATAGAAACAGTTCATATTCTGTTTTCCTTTTGATCTTCATAATAGTTTTCTTTGCTCTCAATACTCTTAAATCGTGGAGCGGTAAAGGGGTGGTTTCATGGTTGAGAGCACTTGCTACTCTTCCAGAAGGCCAGGGTTCAGTTCCTGCACCTCCATGTTTGCTTACAACCAGCTCTAACTCCGCTTCTCAGGAATCAGGTGCCCTCTTCTGGCCATTCACACAGTAAACACACACATGTACACTCACACGCAGGCAGAACAATCATGTACATGAAATAAAAGCAATGTTTTAAAAGCTTAAATCTTGGTGACGACTTAGCATCACCCCACAGGCCACAGTGAAAGGGCAGACAAGCTGATAAAGACAAAACAACACACGTTTCCCAATCATACCTGTGTATATACAATGAGAAATCGGGACAGAATTGCTTACAGAAAAGTACATTATTACTGTGTTTCTCAGCCTAATGACTGGCCTACATTTAAGCTCCCGTTTTGACCCATTAAACTCTAAACTCACCGTGACTACAAACACTGGGGATGATAAATCTCAGCTGTCAGTTTGCTTGTGTTCAGAAGTGCATTGGACATTACTAAAGCAAAGCCCTGTGTGGCCTATGTGGGTATATCCAGAGAGGGCAGGAGAGACGGCCTGCTCCCAGCATGGGGAGCAGCATCTCAGACTAGGAGCCTCACTGAAACAGGAGGGGAGCACCCATCTGTACAGGCCCCCCTGTTTTCAGCTCTCCTCATCTCTTACCCTTCTCATCACCATGAACTGGAACCTCTGAAGTTGTGAGCCCAAAACAGAGGTCGAGAACGGGAGCTTTTGAGAAATGGAATGTCTGTCTGTATCAATAATTATAGTTAGATATTTAACTTCTTTGTTTTTGCCCCAAATACTACAGGTTGATAGTTTTTAAATAGATTAAGCACTACGGAGGAACTCGCAATGCTGAGCAGCATCTGCCCAGTCCCTCTGTGGATTCCAGTACCCAGAGATAATCACTTTAATTTTTTTCTACCTGTAATTGATTTATAATTCTATTAGATACTGTCATAGTCTTAAATAGGATGCCAATTACAGTGTTTTGTTTATTTGATTAATAGTGTTCAATGCTATTCTTTAATTTCCTGCTGATAGATGGGCATTCACCCACCTGAATTTTGTAAAGGAACTATTGTTTTTCTCATCTATGGCAGCTTTAAATTATGTTTTTAAACTATATTTTAAAGACACTCCTATTTGGTTTTCTTTTCTTGAATTTGGGCTAGATATTCTGCTGAAATAATGTGCTAGAAGTAATGATATACGGCTTCTGCTGGACTCCTTACAAAATGCTTGTCCTTAAAATGCAGTCACCTTGCTAGGAGCAAATCCAAACACTGCAGAGGCTACAGTGGAGTAGTCTGGCCTACAGCCTCGGACAGGTCGCAGCCAACAGCAGCAACCCACTCTACAGCACGTGAAGGATCCTCAGAGTTTACATTTTTCCTCAGAACCTCCTGATATTGTGGGGTGGAGAGATGACATCTCCAGCCACAGAAACCATCGTTGACAAAGTGACAGCCAATGACTAGTGTTTAAAGAGCTTCTTCAGTGAGTCTCCCGAACTAGACAGCTGCTTCCCTTCCCCTTGGTATCTGTGCTCTGACTTCCCCAGTGGGCTGGCCTCCTTTCCAGATATCAGGGAAGGAGCAACAACATAACTTACTGCTTGGCTCTAGTTCTAAAAACCAACAAACAAAAAACCCATGCTGGCCACTTGATCATTCCCTGCTTCCTTGAGGTAAATTTTCAGGAAACAGGTAGTTATGCAAATAAGAGAAATGGCTTCAAGTACCTGAAAGGTCCAGAGTGAGGGAATCTGGCTTTCACAGTCCTCTGCAAAGAATGTAGGCCCTGAGTAGCCCAGTAGAAGTCTGATTGCATGACTTTGGCTCTAACTGCCCCTGTCTCTATCTCTGAACCAGTTCCTACATTTTAGGGAATGGGAGGTTGCTTAGCTAGTCTGGGTCACATGAACTTCCCCGGAAGCCCAGTAATTAAAAATAGAGAATGTGATGTTGATTGGTTTCAAAATTAAGACTTAGTAACTAAAGAAAATAGAGGAGGAGATGAGAATTGTCATTGTAGAAAACCTAAACGATACTCCTCCTCCCTGCCAAGCCGTTCCTTGACATTTCTTCTAGCCTCTCCTTGTATCTTGCTTTTAGCAGTACCATCAATCCACAGTGACCTGCCAGGAGCACAGACCTGGCTTTGTGTTAGAGTCTTTTGTCCCAGTCTCTGCCTTTATTTGGTGCTATCATTAACATAGTGGTTGCTCCACAAGGCTTCACCGGACACCAAGCGAAACCCCAACTTCAGGCAGACTATTACAGTAGAAATCTCTAGGTCTCAGCCAGCAGCTGCTTAGCTGGTTGTAAAGCTGAGGCTGAATTCTGGCATAAACAGAACTAGGCTACTCCCTGAAGGACACACTAATCGGATTAGACCTGAGGTTCTTATTGTAAAACCCACCCAGAGTTTTCAGTTTCTAAGATTTTCAACCATAGGGGAGGATCAGAGAAATACAGAGTGTGAATTCAACCACATTTTTCATTTTAACAAGAAAATTTAAATGCAGTCTGAGAATTCAAAATTTCTTATCTTTGTGGCTAAATTTCCATCTCTGAATTTATGCAATTCAATTCACCAGAATGGAAACTTGAAGGAAAAGAGTGGCCTATTATTAAATTTCCAATTATAAAGGCATTTTCATGTTATGATAAAAATCTTAGTTTTCCCCTTTGAAGGTCTTTGTTATATCAGTTCTGTAAAGTCATTTAACAATTTTAACAATTTTTTCAGCTATATACTAAGAAGTATATAAGTATTTTTTTACATCAATGGAGACAGAGTTTCACACACCAGTCTAGGTAGGTTTGGAATTCATTATAATCTTCAGGCCTCAGTTTCCCAAGTCCTGGGATTACAGAATTATCCATTGTTTTTATTGTATAAATACTTTCTATCTTTTGTAGTTACATTTTAAATCCATATTTCCAATAAGCTTTCACTTCAATTCTACAAATAGTCTAACTATATAAAGTAGTTTTTGCTATCTATGAGGATACTCTTCCTGCATCTGCTGGTTATGTGCAGGTTACATTATATTCTGGCAAGGCTACCAAAAGAAACATACATAAATATATGGTGATCAATGATGTGATATGACTCACGAAAATAATAAAGGGGTTCATACCTTTTTTATGTCAGTAAAATGAAAGGAAAATTCAAACTTTAATGGTAAAGATTTAAATAGTTGAAAAATATATTCACATTCAAGGTATATTTATTATTATCATCATCATCATCATCATCATCATCATCATCATCATCATCATATTTATCCAGCATATTGTGGGTTAGTCTTTCCAGATCGGTGTCTGCCAGCTGTGTCTACATGTTGACCCTTCCTAAGGACCCTGATGCTCATGCGGTCCTTACTTATGCTGATGGCTTCTCTACTGTGCTGAAAATCTGTCACCTCTTTACTGCTGTATGTGCATAATGAGCGTGTGTGTGTGTGTGTGTGTGCATGTGTGCATGTGTGCAATGGCACACACGTGGAGGTCAGAGGACAGCTTTGTGACGTGAGTTCTCTCTTCCACCCTTCTGTGGATTCTGGAAATGGAACTCGGGTCACCGGGTTTGCACAGCAGGTGCCTTTACGGACTGAGCCGTCTCACAGCCCAAATCGAGCAGCTCCTAAGGTGTGGCGAGGAGTACCAGCTGAGCAGGAGCGACTTGTGTCTACGCTCCCTGTGGGACTGACATAGACTGACGGAGACCCCATACGTCTGCATTCACCCCTCTCTGGCTACAGACAGAGGGCTTGTTTAAAGAGAAGAATGAGTTTTACTGGCTCTCCCGGAGGGTCTGCTTCTCTTCTCCTTCCATTTTGGTTAATGCTGAAAACAGTTTTGCAGATGCTGCCAGTTGGCTCTTACATTCGTCCTCTTTTCTTCCTTTTCATGAAAGGATGTTAGCGTGGCACATCCAAGGATACGTTTCTCAGCGTTCTTCTTTAGCCCAGTGAAGCCAACTGGGATTCACGGCACTAGCTTGTCCAGAAGCCTGATCTCTGAATACGCGTGTGGTTGAGTGACCAGGTTAGCCGCTGTTTGGGGTGAGTCTTTTCAATAGCAACTTACTTGACTATTGGGACGGTTTATGAAACTATCACTGCCTCAAGAACCACCAGCATAATCAATGCCATTTCATCATCTTAATGATGTAACAGTTATCGGCTTTATCACTGTTACATTTAGTAATTACACAAACTGCCCAGGTCAGTATTATTGTAATAAGAAGTTAAAGACAACATACCACAAAATAGGTAGGTGCAAGACAACATATAATACAGGCTGCCGTGGTGTTAGGACACAAGCAAACATCTTAAATGGCATGTTTGTCCTGAAAGAGGGCCTGGGTACCATGCTTGTGGATTCAGAACATTTCACCACCAGAAACAAAGGAGATGCCTACAGACACTTCAGAAAAGGCAAGAACAGGGAGGGGAAGAAGGTGGCTAACGCAGGAAACCACAGTGGTATCTCTGCCAGAGCCACTGGCGGCAAAGTAACTGCTACGGAAATGTATGGCATTTTGAAACTGATGCTGATACTGTCAGTGAAATTTTACCATAAATCTATCACCTGCAGAGCACAAAGGCAGGGTGGTAGCACATGCCAGCCTGCCTGGGCCTTTCTGTGAAATCCACCTCCTGCTCAGGCTGGCTCTGCTGTGTCCCGCCTCTTCCGTTTATCCTCTAAACTCCAGGCTGGCTGAGCAGAAACTCCGGGTCACCGCAGCCTGGTGGGAATTCCTGGGAGCAATATTATTTGAATTCAATGCCTAAAGTTTGGAATTGGCATCACACTGGCACATATTAGAATGTTTGTATTACCAACTAGTCCCACTTTATCTGCATGCGGAACTTTCTTCTGGATTCAGAATGATGGTTCTAGGATTACGAGCTTCATTGACAAGTTCGTTCCTTTCTAGAACCTCCAAAGGAGGCTTCCTTTTGGGAAGAAAAGTCTCCAGCACTCGAACCCCCCCATGACATGAATTTACCTCTCTTGAGGGTCTCAAGTGTCTTCTGTTTGTTTATAACTATGTAAAGAGGGCCCAGCCTTTCACGCATGATCTCCTGGGAAACCCCCTGAAAAGCAGACTATTACAGGAATACACCTAAAAGCCAGCAGATAGGAAAACACAAATGAGTTTAATTCATAAAACCTAGCACACTGGGTGCCTCCTACATGCTGTTTATTCCTGGGCTCTCACTAAGAATCCACATTAGTATTTCAGTGCAGCCGGGAGCTCAGAACTGTGATGATCTGTTCGTTGTGTGTCCCCTCAGTCCTTGTGTGAGTTGTCACTCTGGAGAGCAGGTCATCGCAACAGGTCCATGTGACATCTACAACATAAAACGAATCCTCACCATGCACTAGGCTTGAGTTGAACAGGGAGAATAACTTTTGTTCTTTAAAAAATGATAATGGAGTGACCACAGCCGCTAGTCCAGGCAGAGACGGCTAGAGCAGTGCAGGTTCCCCGCGGCAAGTGGCAGAGCTGGCGGGATCCCGGACAGGCTGGTATCAGCCCCATGCAGCCGGGAGAGTCAGGCAGGCGGGAGGGTGACCAGGCGCTTACTGGACACAGTAAATAGACGTAAGGCTGAACATAAAGCTAAATATTTATTACTTATAGAAGAGGGAGAGAAAGAAAGGCAGAAATAGAAAAAGAGAGAGGAGGGGAAAACACATGTGCACACACCAAGAGGGGACAGAAGGAAGGAGTTAAGATGGCTACAAGAGATTTCAGAAGAAGCTGGGAGTGGGCGTGGCTTGCCCCTTAAAGGGACCAGACCAAAAGAATAACAATAACAATTGATCTTTGTATGACAGTACGGAGAGTGCTGAAAAGCAAGACACTCATATCAAAAGTTTAACACTTTTCCAGAGATTTCAGAACTAAACACAAATAAACTAAATAGAATGAGTAGTAAAAAAGAAAAATGGTTTTTTAAAAAAGAATCTTAACTGATGCCTTTTTGGATCAAGGACTTTCCATGTACAGAGCCATTTAATCCTCCCTACTGCCTCTGAGGTACTGGCTTCTTCTGAGGAAAGTGAGATTTAGAGCGGTGAAGTAACCGAATTAAATCCATGAGCGGATAAACTGGCGAGGGTTCAAATCCAACCTGTCTCCTCTAGCGGGCCAATTAGACACCTGGACTGAAATAAGCCGTAGAGACCACTTAGTCGAGGGATGAAAGAGCTGCTTCCATGTTGGGATAAGAGTTGCTCCGGTCTAAATGTTTGTGTTTAGACATATGACTTTCCTCAAATGTCGTATGTAATCCCAGCACTAGGCAAGATTTGGAGTTTGCAGCTAATGTGGACTATGTAACAAGAGCCCAATTCAAACAGCGAGGACACAAAAGTTAAACAGGGAAACCTAGACTCACTGGTTCACAGATGATGACCTTCAGAGATAAGACCTTTGCAAGGTGATTCTGTTGGGAGAATGGAGTCTTCAAGAATGGTTTAGTGCCTTACAAGAGGCCCAAGGAGGGCTTTTTTTTTTTTTAAGAGTGCAAGCACACAACTGAAAGACACCATACGTAAAGCTGGAGACAGATCCCTGCCAGATGTGTCGCTGGTTGCTGCCTTCATCTCGGACTTGTGAGAAGCCATTCGGGTGGTGTCACACACCCAGGTTAAAGCACTTTGTTCAAGCAGTCAAGATGGACTAAGACAGGAGAGCCGGACTGGAAAGCAGAAGCCTGAGGGTGGCCTGCCTGATGAGAAACACTTTCCAGGTCAGGGTGTAAGGACTTCTTTCCTGTCGGCCAGGTTTCCTGGAGAGCTAAACGGCAAGTTTTCTCCGGTATACTCACTGTTTTCATTTACATTTGCTTTCTGTGTCATTGGTGGTCTAATTGTGTGAATTGGTTCCTAAGGCATAAAACCCTGCAGAAATGTGTATATGTCCTGAGTTTCTGTAGGAAGATGTCTGGATATCAGCGTTTCCAATTGTGCCCAGGAGCCAAGAAGTAAACACATCAAGACGTAGATGTTGAGTTTCATCCTTGAACAGTGTCTTGCAATGGAAATTTCAGTCCAATTAGGGTCATGTTGCAAACCTAGAGTCCGTGAAGCCTCTGGACCTGTACGGGAGAGTCTGTCTTCAGCTGGCTGAAAATAGCAAGCTGGCATCTCCCAGGGTTTCTAGGATACAGTTGACTCCAAATTGGCCCATTGTGTTGTGCCCTCAGGCAGCACTGCAGTGTGGCAATTGTGTCTAATTAACCTCCTGCTAAGGCAGGAAGTGGGACAGGCAAATCACCAAGCAGGGAAGGAGACTTGTTACTTCCGCCAAGGACAGAATTTTGAGGCAACCCCCTCTGAAATTTGGCTTCATATTAGTACTATTTGTATTTCGAGGATGGGGCTTTATAGATCTTTGACAGCGTCGTATTTTAAGCCTGAAAAAAGGAAAAGGCATAGAGATTACTTTCTGAATATTAATGTGGAGGAGGACGTAAGATTTCAAAGCCAGGTTTTGGGTCTGAGCTGTCAATACTGTCTTCATCCTCCAGGCCACAATGCTTGCAGGATATATTCTTCAGCAGCGTGGGAGGAGGTGGCTGTTGGTCCATGAAAGGGGGTCATGCAAAGATGGGGACAGACCACGGAAGTCTAGTAAGCCATAAGCAAACTTTATTCCAGGTAAAAAAAATAAAAATAAATAAAAATAAATAAATATCCGTGGGGCATATCAGCTGGCTGAGATCCCAGCTGGAGACGGATTTGTAAGGCTGTGGCAAAGGACAGCTTTTGGACCCTCTCTTTTTATAGTAAGAAGCAACAAGCATTAGGCAATAACAAAGGAATTTCTACAATCTTGACGTGAAACTTAGACACAAATTGCCCTTCTTTGCAATTTCCATTAACAGAGTTTTTCAGTTGAACTGGTGTTTGTATTTAGTCCTTTGTTTTCCCTGGCCTTCCCTGATAGTGCTTACCAAGGCTCCCCTGACACTGCCCCTTTCACACAGCAGGGAACTGGAAGGGAAAATGCACAACCAAAAAGTCAAAAAACTCAGCTTACATCAGTGAGTGGTCATGAGAGGTACAGCACGGGGTGGGAGCTGTCTAAAAGCTGAGGCTCAGTTTGCAGCGGCCACTTCAGCCTCGCAAACAGCGTCATGGGTTGTAAAGCCGAGTAACCCACTGCTAAATTCTTAAGCTGCTAAGAAAGCTGCTGACAGCCTGTTCTCATTCTCCTAGGCTTACCACTTTATATTTATTTATTTCTACTTATTTTTGGAATCTATATTTTTTATATTTTTATTCTTGGACTCTTCAGTGGCCAGAGCAGAAGGTTTGCTTTATGTACGGAACACATAAGTAGACTTGAGCAACGCTAACATGCACTGTGACTTTAAATACCAAAGCTTTATTTTCTGCTCATACCCGGCTCCATTAGGTCAGCTGGGACCTAGCCTGAGGGAGGTGTCAATCACTCTTACTGAAGGGGTTTCTATTGTTGCTTCAAATACCAACAGCTTGGGCATTTGGAACACAAGCAGGCTTATGTCCTCACAGGTTCTGTGGGGCTGGGGGCCAGACATGGCTCTGCTGGGTGATTTCACCGTCTGTGTGGAGGTTGCCACCGAGATGTAAGGGTAGGAATTTCAACTTAAGGATCTGCTTCCAAGCTGGTGGCTGTGGATAGTTTCAGTTCTATGTGGACAGAGGGTACAAACCAGTCTATTTTGCAATCCTATGTAACCCTGTAACAAGTAGCGTTACACTGATTAGATATATACTGCTTTGTAGCAAATCGTAGACCAGGCCATAATCAAGCGGGAGAGAGACTGAATGGGTTATGAATTCCAGAAAGCACAGCTAACCAGGGGCCATTTGAGAGTTCATCTGCCACCAACCAAGGCAGAGCAAATAAATGTGGGGAGCCGTGCACGGCTCTTAAAGACATCACTTTCATTTGTTTTTAATTGGCCTGGCCAACTCACATAATCGCAGCACATGCTGGGAAGTGGGAAACCCAGAACTTTTGTATACAGTGTCAATGACAACCATATTTTGTCTATGATATTAAATTACTTTGGTCTCTGTAGAGGAACAAACCAATCACAAACACATAGAACTAGAGTTTAAGCCTTAACCAAGTGAATTGTCATGTTCTGCCTTTCTCAGAGCTGAGTTCCTTAGAGACAGATCCAGAGATTGGAATAGAAGAAAACCGTGTGTCAGGGACATGATCACAGGGGAGTGCGGAAGTGAAGGGGAAGAGTGGAAAACTGAGAAAAGATGTGTGATGGCAATGACTGCATTCCTCTGGGACAGCTGAAGTTACTCTCTGTGTGACACAGAAACGCTGTGTTCATCCACTCCCATCAGGCTGAGGGCTGTCTGCATGAGGGGACATTTTCATCCCATTCCCTACCTGGCTGAAGGAACAACTTCGGCAAAGAGTTTCATATGCTTGCAGTAGTGCCCTGGGTAAGCGCACTGGCGCGGTGAGTGAGAGATGTCATGGGTAGGGCCTAGCAGCATTCACTACAATCATTGGACCCGTCTTATATTGGACGGTTGGGGAGTATTATTTTAAGGTGTGTTGCTTCTGTTTCTGCTGCATTTGTTTAACTCTGTGAAGCTGTGATTCTCTGCCTGTTTAAAACACCTGGTGGTCTAATAAAGTGCTTAACAGCCAATAGCAAGGCAGGGGCAAGGATAGGCGGGGCTGGCAGGCAGAGAGGATAAATAGAAGGAGAAATGAGAAAGAGGAGGAAGAGAACAAGGAGAGGAGGATGCCAGGTGCCAGCCACCCAACCAACTAACCAGCCATCCAGCCACCCAGCCAACCAGCCATCCAGCCAACCAGCCAACCAGCCATCCAGCCACCCAGCCAACCAGCCATCCAGCCACCCAGCCACCCAGCCAACCAGCCAACCAGCCATCCAGCCACCCAGCCAACCAGCCATCCAGCCAACCAGCCATCCAGCCACCCAGCCACCCAGCCACCCAGCCACCCAGCCAACCAGCCACCCAGCCACCCAGCCACCCAGCCACCCAGCCACCCAGCCATCCAGCCACCCAGCCAACCAGCCAACCAGCCATCCAACCACCCAACCAACTAACCAGCCATCCAGCCACCCAGCCAACCAGTCACCCAGCCCCCCACCAGCCACCCAGCTACACAGCCAGGCAGTCATGGAGTAAGAGAGTAAATAAGATATACAGGAGTAAGAAAGATAAAAGTCCAGAGGGAAAAGTAGATGGAATAATTTAATATAAGAGAAGCTGGCAAGAACAAGACAAGTTAAAGTCGGGCATTCATAAGAATAAATCTCTGTGTGTGATTTATTTGGGAGCTGAGTGGTAGGCCCCCCAAAAGCTGAAAGAACCTGTTGGGTTCCCGTGCCCTGTGTCCATCCACAGATCTTCCATTTTGGGGCTTCAAAAACTCCAGATGTTCCTAGGTTCCTTGGGTGACTTAGATGTGACTGTACTCTCAGACTTGTCCACGTCCCACAGTCCTTGGTTCCTGCCTGTCAAATCTGTTGTCATTTTTCGTGTTTCTGTCCTTTTGTTTGGGCTAACATGGGGTGCTGTTTCTTAAAATTCCAAAGCTCCAGCTTGGCTGAGCTCCACCTGGGAGTGTGTTTGGGGGACGTTGACTTAATCCCAATGGAATCAGTTACTCAGTTTACAATGGGAATGTTCAAAATAATTTAATAAGATAATACGCTCTAGGAAGTAGGTAAGAGATTACACACAGCCCTGTTTGGTCTTACCACACGGCAGAAACATTTTTGCCTTTCCCAATAACACCTCAAAGACCATTCCTGAAAAAAAAAACATACTTAGGGAAATGAAACCTGGTGTCATTTTAGGAAGTCTGCCTGCCAGCTCTGACGCATTATTCAAAGAAGGTAAGAGCTCTTTGATTCTCATTTTCCTCATTTACAAAATCGGGGAAGTTTGCACCAAAATATTTATATGAGAGCAATTTACTTATTTCAAACTCACATATGGTGTGATGCTATTTAATAGAAAATCTATTTTACTCTGTTTTAAGAGGTCAATGTTGATTTTTATTTCAGTATCTTAATCTTGAAGTTAAGGGGAAATATTCAGTGAATGTCTAGAGAAAGTGGTAAAGATACTGAGTAGAAATGGAAATTATTCAATCAAAAGAGAAATAAAATCTTTTAATCATTTATATGAATTACATTATCATTCATATACCAGATATTTATTTATTTATTTATTTCATATATAATATTCTGTCTGCGTGTATGCCTGTAGGCCAGAAGAGGACACCAGACCTCAGTACAGATGGTTGTGAGCCACCATGTGGTTGCTGGGAATTGAACTCAGGACCTTTGGAAAAGCAGGCAATGCTCTTAATCGCTGAGCCATCTCTCCAGCCCCCATCTTCAGATATTTTAAGACGTCCTCATGTCGCACAAATGAAGCTGCATAGGTGGTAATGTGATTACATATTAAGATATTTTATTAGAAAGTACCTCCCTTTTATCTCTTTTATTAAAATCACTGTATTATATAGCTTATTAAAAATATGCATGTAGCGAGGTTATGCCATCTGTGAATTTTATTTCAGGATAGTAAGGAGGGCCCGGGTGTGACAGGTCGTTATCCATGACTGGAATAGAGTGGTGCATTAACTCTACCAGGACACAGAGAGGAGGCAGTGGAAAAAAAAAAATGAGCTTTGGTGGAAAAGTCAAAAAAATGTAGCAGAAAAACCAAACATCCTGCCAGCGTCTCTGTCTTCCCTGTCTTACCTCTCCGTAGTCCTCAGAGAAACAGACATTGGATTTTTAACTACTTTGAGTTTTTCCAATGTAATTTTTTTTCCCTTAAGCTTTTGAAAACTAATTACATCATCGGATGCTGAATTTATTTCTTTGCATTAATCAAAGTTGTGTTTCAGGAGCCCTGACAGATCATAAATAGAAAAGCGATTCAAGCCCCGAGGTTGCTTGCTATTTATTGATACCCACACTTCCAACAGCATGAGCAATGATAATGCTGATTAGGCTTTAAAACAATCTACCTCTGATTGAACGCATCGTCTTGCCAAGTAAAGGACAGACCTAGACCCGGAAGATATCCAAACACAGACCTTATGGCTCACATTCTAGGCTGTTAAGCAATTTGTCTGGCAGTTAACTTTCTAGATGGTTCTTTGAACGGCCGGTTTCCTAGCACACAGCACGTGGGTCCCATCCATGACTGTAGGTGCTATCAGACTGCCACAGGACACGGGGCAAAGATGGATGGTGGTAACAAAAAAGAGATGGCAAGAAGGACGGCGGTAAGACCGAGTGCGCTATCAACTGCTGTGCAATAAATTCCCCGCCAAAGTGGTTTAAAACAACAGACAGTTTAAGTATATCTGGTAATAAGGAGGTCAAGGACTCAGGGAGGGTGCTTCTAGGCAATTCTGCTGCTTCAGTGGGGTCGTTCGGGGGCGTCCGGCTGGAGAATGAGCAGGTTTGGAAAGTTCATGGCGATTTCATTTAGATACTCCGTTTCTTGTCAGGTCTTGGGTGAGCTCCTTATTCCCCCATTACTCTATTTTCCACAGACAATTGGGCTGTTTATAGCCTGGGTCAGGGCGGCGAGTATTCACTGAGATGTGAAGTGAAGGCAGCAAGCAAACTCTTGTTCAGAAACTAGTGCCTGTTGCTTCTGTTGCGTCCAGTGGGTTAACACAGCAACAGCTACAGAAGGAACAAAGATAGCTCTCACCTCCCAGTGGGGAAGGATGTGAAGAATCTCTGGCTATCTTTAACTGGCTGCACCAGGTTTAAAGAAAACGAACACAGGAAGGTACGGGTGGGGTGGGGGGGACACAATGTGCGACGTCCATGTAGGCAAGAGATGGAGGGAAAAAACCCACTGAAAGATAAACACAGAACTGAAAGAGCCCTGCCTCTGCGATTCTGAAGAAGCCAAAAGATTTAAAGTTACTATTGTGTGTAACAAGGCACAATCATGCTAGTTCATACAAAAATGGATCCTAGGCTAATATTTTAAGATAGGAAACACAGGACCACTAATTTCTGAAGGATTACTTCTCCAAAAACTTTTCAGAGCAAAGAAAACATAAAACAGATGAAATAACAAATGTCCCCACCTAGATTTCAAAATTGAATTTCTGAAGTCCATTTCCTGTAAAAGTGAGGGTCAGGTTATTTAGAGCAAGCAAATTTTGGGGTTTTCACCCATTACAAATCTGAAGAATCTAAGAATAGAGGTTATAAAACAAGCTTCAGAGCAGAAGAATAGAGGTGTGGGGGCTTTGTGGGCCCTGTTTGCCCAGCTATGCGCCTTCTATAGGAGAATGCTGCAGAGATGTGAACAGCTGGGTTAGGAAAAGCTGTTCTTTATTGATACAACCAGACAGCAGCCAGGACAGCATTGCAGTGTGGACTCTCAACACTAGCCCTGCAGGAGCTGGGATCAAAATGGATTTTTTTTACCTGGGTGCAAAGAGGCTTTTCATGTTCAGCAGGAAAATAATAGATTTCCTCCGTCTGAACGTTTGTGTTCTCCTTCCAAAACAAAAGAGAAAGCAAGATCAATTTCATGGTTTTTAGATGGAGATGGAAAAAATCCTGGATTCTCAAACTGCTTGTGTTATAAATGAAATCTATCTAGAAGTCAAATACCTGAAGGGGCGAAGTAAAACAGCAATGGAGGCCTGTCTGCAGCCCAGAAGGCTGCCTCAGGCTGTGGTGACTCATGCATTCCTCTGCATCTCAAGCAGAGAGCATGGGGAAGTGGCAGCAAAGCTTTGAAATCGGGTGTCTGTTCACCCTGAACCTAATGAAGACACCAAGTCCTAAACTGGATGGGAGTAAATTGTTTTTAATCTGCGAAACCAAGGTTAATTTTCCTACCATCTGAAGAAATAGAAAACAGAATGGAGAGGGGTCAGAACTGGGTGGGTTTGACAATGGATGCTACAAGTTACGTTTTAGGATTACTGATTAGTAGATACATTCAAAACCCAGGTTCAGTAGATAACCTTGTTATTATGGTGTAGCACTTACTTTAATGTCTTTAGAATGGGTGACTAGTTCTGACACCACACTATTTCTCAGTGCTGGGTCCCTGGGGAGTCACGCAAAGATGGGGGACAGGCCACCAAAGTCTATTAAACCAGAAACAAACTTTACTCCAGGGGAAAAAAAAAATTTAAAAAAATAAATCTCCATGGGACACAAAAAGCTTATCAGCTAGCTGAGACCACAGCTAGAGACAGACTAGGCTGTGGCAAAGGATGGTTTCTGAACTCTCTTTTTTCATAGCAAGAAGCAACAAGCTTCAGGCGTGAACAAAGGAATTTTTACAATATCAAGGGAAAAGATACAAATTGTGCCTCTTGGCAATTTCAGTTAGCAGACTTCTTTAGTTACACTGGTGTTTGTATTTAAGCCATGGTTTCTCCCTGGTGCTCCCTAATGGTGTTTGTTGAAACTCTGCACTTCCCGATACTGCCAGTTTTGCATAGCAGAGAAGGGTGTGGGAAAACGCACAACTGAAAAGCCACCTACGTCCCATCAGTTAAAGGTTAACTCATTTCACATCAATTGCTGGTCATGAGTGGCCAGAGGTTATCTGAAAACTGGCCCTCATTTGCAGAGAGACCCTAAGTTTGCAGAGGGCCACTTGGGTCTTGCAGACAGAACGATGGGCTGTAAAGCCGAGTTACCCATTGTTCATAGTTTTCCTTAAGCCACCGAGAAAGCTGCTCTCATTCTCCTGGGCTTACAACTTTGTATTTTCTTATTTCTATCTTCTTATTTCTGGAATCTACATTTTTGTATTCTTAATCCTGGACTCTCTTCACTTAGTTATCATTGCGATACTTGTAAGGAAATCTCAGGAAGTAAGAGAAGGGAAGGAGATGAGAAGATACTAATTTTAAATATTTAAAACAGTTAACTAGGCCAGGCAGTGGTGGTGCAGGCCTTTAATCCCAGCACTGGGAGGCAGAAGCAGGCAGATCTCAGTGAGTTTGAGGACAGCCTGGTCTTCAAAGTGAATTCCTGGATGACCAGGACTGTTACACAGAGAAACTGTCTCAAAAAAAATCAAACCAGACTAAACTAAAACAAAACAAAGAAATCCAGTTAACTATTACTGGCTATACTGTCCCGGGGAAAAGTTAAAATAAGAGTGACTTACTATCTTCAATTTTCATAACAAGTTTCGAGAGGTAAGTATTTTTATTTCTTTATTATAAAACAAGTAGTAAGGTGGGTTTTTAAAAATGTATTTTACTTTACATGTTTGTGCCTTGTGTAAGTAGGTGTACCTCGTGCATGCAGGAGCCCAGTTAGGTCAGAAGGAGGGTCAGAGTCCCTGGAACTAGAGGTACAGATGGCTCACCATGTAATAGATGGTGGTATTAGCCACCACATGGGTGCTGAGAACAAACCACGGCTCCACTGCAAGAGCTGGAAGCTCTCATGACTGCTGAGCGTCTCTCTACACTCCTCACATAAGGTACACCGTGGAACTTTCCCAAAGTCTCAGTGCTCACAGGGGTCAGGGCACTAAACCCAGGGGAGGCAACAGCACCAAGTAGGATTCTTTTCTCTGTGCTGTGTTGTGCTGGTAGATGCCTGGCTGCATAGACCTACTCTGAACCAGGTTTTGGCCACTTTCACAAATCTTCTCACTATGAGAGCGAAGGAAGGTGGTTAGTGACAAGGAGTGGGGTTTTACCCCTTGTTCATATGTACTTTATTCCCTGCTTGTGCCAAAAAGCCGTGGCTAAGGGTCCCCGGGCATAGACCTGGGTTACTAATCTTCACAATCTGAGCCCGTGAGTAGACAGAGGAGGACCTAATATAGTTTGTGGCAACAGCAAAATCATCTCTCAATTCCACAAAGATGCAGTCATCCTTCCCAGTGTAATAAACATCATGATCTTTGTTGAGATTCATAACCAATTACAGATGTATCTGGGGTTTTTCCATTACATTCTTTGAGATACTCCCGCTCAACTCATAACAAGTGATGTCACCGCCAAGGGCCTCGAGGGAGCAGAGGGATTTTGTGTGTCTTAAATCTGTGTCCAGATTACAATGGTGTATCTAAGACACACTACAGTACTTGAAAAGTCTGTGACTCATTATTTTCTTTGGATCCTTGAGGCACATCACTTAAAAAGTCAAAATTTAAATTTTGGTTTATTTACCAGACTAGAATTGCCTACATCCAGGGTTCTAAGTGTTCTTTTGGGGAAAATGAGACTTACTTCATTCCACTCATGTGAAGAAAATTAACCATGGAAGATACCCGGTAGCTTGAATCTCCTCTAGCAAGCTTCCCATTTGTCCAGGTTCCTAAGGATGGAGGGCGAATCATCAGAGGTCTCTGTGTGGAAAGGGGAGAACGGCAGGGCAGGATGGGACCCTTACTTCACCAGACAACTAAAATAATGAGGGTTAGAAATGACTCTTCCAAATAGTTTTTAGCTTTTCATATGTGATATAAATATGAAGAACATGGTATTGGTAAGTTTCATGAATTAGCATAGGCATTATGGCCAGAAGTTCTTGACTGAAGTAAGAATGTGGCGTAATAATGTGTATTTATAATGAGAGAATGTCATCTTTTGTGCTGTCCCCCAGATCCTCAAAAGTGACCCTGTTAGAAGAAGGGAATGGACCCCAAATTTTATGATTTAAGATCCCCGGTGGGGCCATGTGGTGGCAGGCAGCGGGCTCTGGGAGCAGCCCGTCCCAGACAGAGATGGCCGAGGGTCCCTGCAAGATCCCCGGAGCGGTTGCTAGTCCTGGGCCGAGAGCTGCATGGTGGGCGGGCAGGAGACAGAGACAAGGATAGACACAACATGTAGAGTGAGGTTAAATATTTATTCAGGGGGTCATGGAGGGGGAAGGGAAACGGGGGGCAGAGAGAGAGAGAGAAAGAAGAAAGAGACAGAGAAGGGGAAAATGGGGGATGCACGCACCCTGAGAGAGGACAGTAAGAGATCTAAGATGGGGGGAGGGGCTGCCGGGAGTGGGCACGGCTTGCCTCTTAAAGAGACAAAAACCATAACACCAAATGCCATGATCAATGCTGGACATAAAATCATGGCAGGACAAGCCACAGTGTTTAAGATGGTTCAGCACACATGACCTTGATCTGAAATGAATGAAGCACGTGAAACTTGCTAGCAAGTATTTCTGGAGTAGACGGAAGCAAACTGTTTGACTGGGCAATCCTCTAGCCAAGTGTTGCAAGTGAATGTGTGGGATTCGTGCAAGGAACTAAGTCTAGTCCCCCACCAAGTGGAGTTAGAAAATCCAGGGTTTAAGTATCAGAAGTAAAATATTAATTATTCCCCATTGTTAGGTTTTCAAGGTCTTAGCTATTCCTAACAATGGGAAAATATTCTTAAAATTTTAACATCACATTGATTTATCTGTATGTACATATATGTTGGACTGTGTGAGTGTGCACACGTGGTACATCGGAGGAAAATTTATGGAAGTCCACTTTCTCCTTCCATAATGTGGTCCTGAGGATTTGAACTCAAATTGTCAGCCTTGCCAGCAAGTACTTTAACCCAGTGAGCCATCTTGTAGGCCCCAAAGTAGTTTTTGTTCCGGTGCCTGCATTCTGCTTCCACTCCAACGACAATAATAAACTGGAATCTGAAGAGTTATTTCCTAGCAGTTTGTTTGGCCCCGCGTTTGAGGCTGTGATTGGGGTCAGTCCCCATGAAAGAAAGCTGGAGCGGTGACCGCTCACTGTCTCCTCGTCAGAGAATAGAAATCAAGGGCAGCTAGACCTGGAGTAGGGAAACGAGGTACCAGAACTCTTTCTGTGACCGCTGGAAAACAAGGGATCGTTCTCCGAAGCGGACTCTCTGAACTTCATTTTCACAATCAGCTTAGCTACTTTTCAAAGACACACTGTGAAGGTCACACAGGTAAAACTCCCGTGACTGGCTTGGCTAAATATATTGGCGGGCAAAGCGTGAGGGGTGCACCTCACATCCTTTTTCCATTAGAGAATCAGAAAGCACTTTGAAAATATATTTAGTGTCGTTGAACATTTCTGGGCTCTCTGCTGGTAGTATTTACGGAAGCCGCATGGGGGTTATCACACTGAGGTGAAGCTAATGATCTAAAGTTCCTGTCCCGTCCTGGGTGTGACAAACACTGATATGACACTGGATCCTCAGTGCCAGAAACCTAGGTCTTCTCGCTGAGGTCCCCTCTCCCTCTATATCGTCCCCCACCCCCATTAAGCCCTGTGAGGTTGGTTCCTAGCTTGCTTCTTCAATCTGTCTAACCTTGCCCCAGTGATGCCCAGGCTTCTCTCCGCAGAACTGCCCGCTTCCCACCTCCTACCTTCCCCCTCCCATTCCTGCCTGCTCACAATATCCAGAAATCACTTGTTCTTGCAGAGCATCTACCTGTTGACCTACAATCCCCTGTAACTCCAGCTCCAGGGAACTTGTATTTTCTTCTGTCCCCCATGGGCATCAGGCGTGTACGTGGCATGCATACAACATGCAGGCAAAACAGTCACGTGCATAAAGTAAATACGTCTAAAACATTCTTAGAATCTTAAAATGAACACGGTTGTGATGGCGGGTGTTTTAGCTACTTTTCAATTGCTGTACGACACACCATGACCAAGGCAGCTTATATAAGAGAACATTTCATTTCGGCTTAGAGCATCGTGGCCAGGAGCCTAGCAGCAGGCAGGCAGGCATGGCACCGGGGCAGTAGCTGAGAGCGTACATCTTGATGGACAAGCACAAGACAGAGAACTAATACCTCCTCCAACAAGGCCACAGCTCCTAATCCTTCCCAAATCGTTCCACAGTCTGGGACCAAGTGTTCAGATATATGAGCCTACTGGGTCCAATCTCATTCAAACCACCACCCTGGGATTGAACCTAGGGCTCCCACATTTCAGGCAAGCTTTCTACCCCGATTTATAGCCTTAACTCTCTACTTTTTATGTTGAGGTGGGGTTTCACTAAATTGTCCAGGTTGAACTTGAATACAGGCCTTGAACCAGAGATCCTCCTGCCTCCGTCTCCTGAATAGCTTAGATTATAGACTTTTGCCACCAGACACTCCTAGAGTCTTATCGCCTGTGTATGGTAATAACTACCACATAGCAGGTACTCAGTAAACATTGTCTGTCTGGAATGAGGTCAGAGCATGAAGGAATGACATCCTGGCTCAAGTTCCGAACTTTAAAGTGCCGAGGTTAGAGTCCCAGCTGTACAGGAGGCTGTTGTTTTCAGTTTTCCGGTATCTGGATTTCCTCCGATTCAAACCACCACAAGAGACACTTTGATATTCTAGGCACTTTCCTTCCTGTTGTGTAGCTATTGCTTCTGAAGTGAAGCACTGCCTCCTGGAGCGGGGAGGGAGGCACTTAGGGAGACTGAAGAAAGCTGTGAGACTCGCAAGGACCTTCCCTAAGGTCATGTGAGCAACAAACAATTGCTGGGAACAGCAACAGTAGATTCTTTGGTGGAGGTTTCTGTAAGTTGGACAGGAAGCTCCGGGAATGTAGCTTCTGAGTCATCACCAACCCTGGGGTGGGCTGTTCCTGATGCAGCTGCCCTGGAGTCTGCTCGGCTCCTGTGTATAAGTCCCTATCCACTTTCTTGAAAGCTAATTTGATAAATCCATTGACTCACCAAGGCAGACCTGGGTGAAATTCTTTCTGTGGTCTGTTACTGGCATCCTATCTGGGGATAAAAGATGTTTATTTACTGGCTCTAGGAAGTCATGTGATACCCTCTGCTGAAGTTCTGTTACAATAGTGTTATAATATATTATAATAGCTCATCTCTCACCCAGAGTATCAGTAACTCTTCAACCTCACCACACAAGGTAGGGAGGGGATGGAATGAGGTGAGAAACTAGACTGTCACAAATTCATTGTCCTTCCTCTCATGTGTGGATCTGATAACCTAGGTCCACTCCCTCTGAATCTGGGTGGTGCCCTCAGGGTTGCAACTGAGAGAATATTAAGTGAGAGACAGTGTGCTATTACCTGGGTCAAGGACTGTAGAGAATAGGTAGCACCTTCCATTTTCTACAGTGAGAAAGGCACTATGTTAGAATTCTAAACCACCACAGAAAAAGATCATTTAGTCTTTGGTGATGTGTGTGGAGAAGCCCTGAAATCACAAGACAAGGGAAGGGCTCAGGCATGAGCCTCCCCACGAATGACACCAGACATGAGTGGACCCACCCTGAATGGCCACTGGCTGATTGCTACTTGAATATTGTGCCTGTTAGCTGGCCCAGCCAGTGTTCCAGGAAGCACAAGAGTTGCCTTGGAGAGCCCTGGCCAAGTGAAACCCACAGATTTTGAACTTAATGAATTGAACTTAATGGGTTTTGAACTTAAAGAATTGAACTTAATGAATTTAAAGTGTTTTAAACATTGTTGGTTGACCTATTAGCAATAGTTGGATAGATATACTCCTAAGAAACCATGATTCTACCTCCTTCCCTCTTTAAAAGAGAAGGTTGGAGTTGTCAACAAGACAACACGCAGTGAAGCCATTCTCAACACTTAAGAGGGAAGTGACAGATGGTGGCTCCCCGGGTGTAGCACTAGCCGCTGTTCTTAGCAATTCTCTGTACATTCAATTGAAGCCTTAGTAATATCAAGAATGTCCTATCAGGCCCACCCATGAATGAGGGTGCAATCAAATATTCAGTTTAGCTACAACCCAATTTTCCTTCCTCTGGTAAGTCTAACCAGGGTTCGTGTGAGCTAGTGAGAAAGATTCACTTTATCAGAGGCAGGTACAGCAGGGGTTCATGAATTTAAGCTAACTTGAAGACACAGAGCATTTTCAGAAAAGAGTCCCAGCAAGCATTCTAGAATCCTCCACCAGCTCCCAGTCAACTCTATTAACAGACAAATAAGAGAAAAATCGTAGCAAACTTTCCTATAAAATACAGAATTTCTTGATATTGCTTAAATCTGATATGCTAGAATAGAGTTCAGTCTGTTTTGATTAGTTTTGTGTTCTCCGTGCACAAAACAAGGCCTAGAAGATAGTAGGTCCCCTTTAGAAATTATTCATAAAATAAATTGTTGCGCTGTTGCACTGGGGTGTGTGTGTGTGTGTGTGTATGTATACGCATTGCGAATGTGCATATGAGAGGGGACTTTAGGCATGAGGTCACCCTCTAGACCTAAATAATATGTAATATTAGCATGTATGTTTAATTTACGTAAGTTCTATTAGAAAGGAAACGGGGAATACTGACTTCTCAGATCACGTCTGGTATCCAATCTGTCTCCCTAGCCAGATCTCCCACATCCTTCTCCAGTGAATAGTCAGGGACTCTCCCTGACGCTCCTCATTCCGGCCCTTCCCCCACAGCACAACAGCACAAGGCTAGGTCCCACAGTCATTGCCCTAGCCAAGCCTGGCCACACTGCACTGCTCAGAAACCAATCTCTAGGTTTCTGTAAGACCCACCCTACCTACCCCTCAACTCATAGTCCCTTCCCACACCACACCCAGCCTTCTACTGAGGCGAATCTAGTTTCAAACTCTAGGACTGGACCAGGAGGCACATCTGATACAGCAGCCCAATCCTCTCTGCTTACCTGACTTCATTGTATCCAAGCCATTTCCAACTTCTAGACCCAAATTACAGATTATACTCCCTTCTAACCCAGTCTCCTCTGTCCATATCAGACCTGGAACTCACAAAAGTTGTTCACATATCGAGATATCATTACAAAAACATAAACAAAATAAAAGATCAGGCTAGTATTTTCTCTCCCAAACCTACAAGTCCTGTAGGAATGTTTACCCATGAGAAGGCCCAGACGAAGCCTGGGATACAGAATGGAAAAGAACATTAACTCCATCAAAGAATCAAAGGAAAGTAAAAAAAAAAAAAAACACACAAAGAAACAGCTCAGTTAAAGTGAGGAGAAGAACTATAGGAGAATAAATACCTGTGTGATCCCCAAGAAAATGCCAACGCAGGCCAACAGAAATGAAGAGGAGAATCCAGGACATGAGAATGGAATTCAATGAGGAGACAGAAATATTGAAGAGAAGTCTAGCTGAAATGATGATGTAATTGAAAAACCCAATATTTCAGTAGAAAAGTCAAAAGAAAACCTTACAAGTAGAATAATTCAAGCAGAAAACAGAGTATCAGTACCCCAAGATAAAGAAGACGATTTATACCAAGTCAACCCAGAATATGAAAAAAATAAACAAAGAAAAAGAACATACAGAAATGTGGGACACCATGAAAAAAATCAAATGTTTGAATTATAGGCGTAGTTGAGGGAAAAGAGTCGCAAGTCAATGGACTAGACCAGCTCTGAAATAAGATCATAGAAGCAAACTTCCTCAAATCAAGGAAAGACACACCCTTACACTAACAAGCACACAGAACACCCAATAAACAAACCAGAAAAGAAAAACCCCATAGCACATGATAGGTAAAACATTTAGTATACAAAGCAATGAAAATATATTGAAAGCTGTAAGAGAAAAATGCAAGTCACATACAAAAGAAAACTCACACCTCAAGATAACATCTAATTTCTCAGTGGAAATATTGAAAGCCAGAAGGGCCTGGAAAAATGTATTTCAAGTACTAAAAGACTATGATGGCCAGCCTAGACTTATATACTCAGCAAAACTATTTGTCATAATTGAGTAAGAAATAAAACATTTCCACAAAATAAATAGCCTAGAAAAGCTTGTACCCAACAAAGCAAACCTAAAGAAAATAAAGAAGGCAATATTTCCAGCTGAAGAGGTGAATGAGTAGGGACAAAACCCATGGAAAGAAATATGAAGCCATAATCATGAAAACTGAAAATACCACAGAGAACACAAAGAACAAAGAAAATCAATAACATGATGACCATAATGAACACACACATTTCAATAATAGTTTCAAGTATCAATGACTTCAATCCTTCAATCAAAAGACTTAGGCTTACTGAATGGGACAGGAAACAAAATCCATGGTCTGTTGTCTATAAGCAACACATCTTAGTTTTAGAGAAAGTCAGTGGCTTAGAGTAAAAAGGTGGATGAAGGTTTTCTAATCAAATGGGACCAGGAAGCAAGAAGGCATCTCTATTCTAATATCCAACAAAATCAACTTCAACTTAAAACTAATCAGATCAGATCAAGGGGGACACTTCATTCTTATCAAAGCACAGTTAACCTAAGCACGTATGTATGTATGTGTATACACACACACACACACATATACACACACACGCGCGCGCACACTCTAAATTCTGAGGCACTGAAGTTCATAAAAATGTACTACTGGATTTAAAGACACAGATTAACATCAGTGCATTAATAGTAGATGCTTCAAATCATTGAAGTTCTCCAATAGACAGATCATTTGTACAAAAACAGAGAAACACCAGAGTTATTTCTCTCAATAATTGACATCTTGCATCAAAAGGACTTAACAGATAGCTACAGACTATTCCACTTAAACACCTATTCAGCAACACACTTTTGCAAAACAGCCCACATCTTGGGACACAGATTAAATCTTCCCAGATGTAGAAAGATTGAGATCACTCCTTTGAGTTCCCTTTGACCACAATGCAATAAAAAATATACAGATTCATGGAGATTAAACGATTCCTCACTGAATGATAAGTTAGTCCAAAAAAATTTTAAAAATCGGAACTAAATGAAAACATAACAAAACCTCTGGGACATAATGCAAGCAGGGAAATGTTTATAAATGAGGGAAATTTATAGCTCTAAGTACCTATATTTAAAAATTAGGAAAAAAGCACAATTAAATGTCTTCAGATACAACTCAAAAATCTGAAAACAAGACGAAACCAAATCCAAGTGCAGTCAAAAGCAAGAGGTAATAAAAACCAGAGTAGACATCAATGAAATAGAAACAAAGCAACAATACAGAGAATCAATGAGCCTTACAGCTGGTTCTTTTAGAAGGTAAGCAAGACTGTCAGATTCATGGCCAGCTGACTGAGAGAAAAAAGAGAGGACCCAAATTAACAGAATTGGAAACAAACAGGGAAATATGACAAAAAAATTCCAACTATTGGGAAGAAGAGAATATTTTAAAGCCTGTTCTCAATTAAACTTGGAAAACCTAAAAGAATGGATGGATTTCTAGATTTAGCCAAACCACCAAAATTAAACCGAGAAGAAGCCAACAACCTAAATAGACACATTCCAATTAAGATTCAAATAGTAATAAAAAGCATCCAACTTAAAAACAAAAGACAAAATAAGAAAAAGTGCAGTTTAAGAGGGACTGGCTGTAAACTGTCTTTAAAAGTCCGGTAGAATTCTGCTGTCCATCATACTTTCAAAGATTTCCAGTCAATCCTTTTTTAAAAGAATTGACAAACAAAAACATTATTTTAAAACTACCAACATATACTGTGAAGGTTTGATATATAAATGTACTCTGGATTGAGTTAATCAATTTAACATGTTCATTATCACATATTTAATATTTTTGTGGTGAAAAAATTTTAAATCTCCATGTTAGGAGTCCCACAAAAACAGTCAATCCTTAAACTGTCCTAAAAATAGAAACAGAAGGAGCACCCCAAACTCCTCCTATGAAGTCATTATCACTCCAATGTCTAACCCAAGCCAAGACCACAAAATCACAGGCCAGTACCTCCCAATGATCACAGACTCAAAAATAGTCAATAAAATACTTGCAAACAGAATACAGACATACTGAAAAATATTATATATCATAGCTAAGTTGACTTCATCCTTGAAAGTACAGGAATCATTCAACATATGCAAGTCAATAAATATAATAAACCACATGAATGGCCTTAAAGACAAAAACAATCAAGTAATGATCTCAATAGATGCAGAAGCCTTTGACACAATTCAACATGACTTGATAAAAATCCTAGAGAATGTAGGACTAGAGGGAATGTACATCAACATAATAAAAGCCATAGCCAACCAACGTCATCCTAAATGGAGAAATACTTGACGCAATTCTTCTGAAGTCAGGGAGGGGACAGAGATGTTCACTATCCCCACTGTAGTTTAACATGTGCTCAGAGAATTATCTGGAGCAATAAGGCAAGAGAGGGAAATTAAAGGAAACAAACAGGGAAAGAAGAAGTCAGACAGTCCCTATTTGCAGATGTTATGATATTGGAGATCCCAAAAATTCTCTCAGTAAACTTTAGAGTCAACAACAACAACAGAACGCACAGCGGTATGGCAGGACACAGAAGGAACCTGCACAAATCAAGAGTTTTTCTCTCCACGACCAACAAGCATACAGAGGAGGGAATCATGAGCACACTCCCCTTCACAATAGCCTCAAAGAAAATAAAGTGTCTAGGAATAAACCTCACCAAGGAAACAAAGGACCTCTGCAATGGAAAATTTTAACGGCTGAAGAAAGAGATGAGAAAGAACTAGAAAATGGAAAGAAATCCCATGCTGCTGGATTGGTAGAATCAATATTGTAAAAATGACCATTTTACCAAGAGTTATTTACAGATGCAATGCAGTCCACCAAAATCCCTGTCTCATTCTTCACAAAAATAGAAAAATATAGTCCAGAAGTCATATAGAGCCATAAAAGACTCCCAATTACTAAAACAATCCTGAGGAAAATAACAGTGCTGGGAAATGAAAGTTTAATTTTCTCCAAGGGAGTCTTCCTGGGAAAATCAGCTACTCTTAAGTATAGACTGCAAGCCCAGCAGTAGACGGCTAACAGAGAACTAACTCGACGTCACTGATGGAGGTTTCTTGTCTCGTAATATCATGTCGGGACTTTTCTTTTAAATTTTATCTTATTTTTTGTTTTTATTTATATATTTTTCTCTTTTTACCCTATAAGTCCTTGGCATACACACACACACACACACACACAATACTATATATTATTATGTGATATACATATAAATATACATATTTTATTATATATTATGGCTTATGGTTTAGTGTTTTTATGGGACTCCTGAGTGTGTGAGTCTCTGGTTCTTGTGCCTTCTCTTGGGCTCTTTCCTTCTATTTGTTTTGCCCATTTCTGATGTATTAGTTTTTGTTTTGCTTTCTTATATTTTGTTTATTATTACCTCTTAGGAGCCTCTTTATTTTCTAATGAGAGACAAAAATGGGGTGGATATGGATGGGAGGAGAGGTAGAGAGGAAATTTCAGGAGTAGAGGGAGAAGAAACCATAATCAGAATACATTATTTGATAAAAAAAAAGTCTATTTTCAATAAAAGGTGGAGTGGGGAAGCCATGATGGAGGGCTTACTATTCTAGATCTTAGGACATATTGCAAAGTCATAGTATAAATATAAACACAATGCGGTACTGTCACATAAACAGACATGTAGACCAATGGAACAAAGTGGAAGACCCAAGCAGTCAATTAATGGTTGACAAAGATGCCAAGAACAAACCATAGAAAAGAAAGCATCTTCAACAAATGCTGTTGGGAAAACTGGGTGTTCTCACACAGAAAAATGAAATTAGGCTCTGTATCTGTCACCTTGCACAACAACAAACCCCAAATGGATCAAAGACCTAAATGTAAGCCCTGAAAACAATGAAACTTCTAGAAGAAAACGTAGGCAGTACCTACTACATGATATTAGGGTAGAAAAAGGTTTTCAGAATAGGAGTCCATTTGCCCAAGAATTAAAGCCAATGATTGACTAGTGGGACTTCTTCAAACTAAAAGTCTTCTGCAGAGCAAAAGAAACCATCAACAGGGAAAAGAGGAAGTCCACAAAATAGGAGAACATCTTTGCCAGCTGTACATCTGTCTAAGTTAGGGTTACCATTGCTGTGGTGAACACCATGACCAAAGCAACTTGGGAAGGAAAGGGTTCATTCAGCTCATGCTTCCACACCACAGTTCATCCTCAAAGGCAGTCAGGACAGCAACTCAAGCAGGGCAGGAACCTGGAGGCAGGAGCTGATGCAGAGGCCATGGAGGATGCTTAGGGTCCCCTGGCTTGCTCAGCCTGCTTCCTTACAGAACCCGGTACTACCAGCACAGGAATGGCACCCCCCACCATGGGCTGGGTCCTCCTGCATTGATCACTAGTAAGAAAATGTCCTATACACTTGCCTAAGCCCAGTGTTATGGAGGCATTTTCTCAGTTGAGGCTCCCTCCTCTCTGATGACTATGGCTGGTGTCTAGTTGACATAAAATGAGCCAGCAGAACTGACTCCTTGTCGACTTGACAAGCAAACACTTCACTTTTTAATTAGAACCTTTCCTATCTCATTGACTCGCCAGATGGCACCTTAATATTAATATCACAAAACATAAATAACTTGAAAAGTCCCACAATCGTTACAAATTCAAATACTTTAAAAACTTCATTCACTTTAAAACATCCAATCTCTTTTAAAATATCCGAATCTCTTTTAAAAACCTCAAAGTTTTTCAGTTGCGGGTCCTTCTAAAAATCAAAATTAAGTTCAATACCTTCTCACTTCAAGAGCGAAGACCCAGGGCGCAGTCACAGTCTGAACAAAGCAAAGTCAAACTCCAACAATATGAATAGCTTAATGTCCCATGACTGGGATCCACTCACCATCTCCTGGACTCCTCTGAAGAGCTTGGCCCACTGGTCTGTCTCCACCCTCTGCAGCATGCGCAGCTTTCTTCTATGCTCCAGCAGGCTCCTCCACTCCAAGGCTACTGCTATTCTTGGTGGCCATTTCATGGTACTGGCATCTCTAAAATGTTAGGGTCTTTTGAAACTGGGCTGCGCTTTCACCAATAGCCCCTTCTGGGTGAGGTTCTCTTCATGGTGCAAGCCCCAGCTTCTCTGCATGACCCCTTCAATCCTAGGCCTTCACCTACCACTGAGGCTGCACCTTCACCACTGGCCTCTCCTGGCTTCTCACAGTGCCCAGCCTCAGCTGATCTCCATGACCTCTTCGTGATTTCAAAATCAGTACCGCCTGAGTGACATTTACCGTACCACGTTTGGTCTGCCAGCTCAATGTCCAACCTTGACTGCCTTTGGAACACAGCTTCAATGTGTTGACTCTCAGAAAACACTTCCCAGGAAATTTTACCGCAACAATGCTGGCCTCTTAATCACCACCGATTTCTCAGCTCCAGCCGACCAGCATCAAGCATCCCAGCAAAGGTTTCGCTTTAGTAATTTTGGGATCTTGTTAACTGCATCTGATTCTTCAATCCCAGTTGACCAGAACCACAGAATCTTAATTGACAGTAATAAATGGCCTCAAAAAAGTCTTTAAACTTCCCTCTGAAATTCCACAAGCCAGGCCTCTATATTGCCCTCAATATTCTTATCTTTCAAGCTCCTACAGAACAGCTCACCAAACACTGAACACTCCATGGCTTTTCTAGTCCAGAACAGGAACTCAAACTGGGCAGGAACCTGGAGGCAGAAGCTGATGTAGAAGCCATGGAGGGGTGCTGCTTACTGGATGGCTCATCATTGCTTGCTCAGCCTGCTTTCTTATATAACCCAGAACTACTAACCTAGGGATGACTTCACCCAAAATGGGCTGGGACCTCCTTCATCAATCACTAATTAAGAAAATGCCCTATAGACTTGCCTACAGGCATATCTTGTGGAGGTGTTTTTTTCAATTGAGGTTTCCTCCCCTCTAGTGACTTCAGCTTGTGACAAGTTGACATAAATTAACATCTGACAGAGGATTAATATCCAAAATACATAAAAAGCTCAAGAAAATAATAATAGTAATAATAATAATAATAATAATAATATTCATTCAAAAATGGACCTGGGACCTGAAGAGAGAAATCTCAGAAAATGAAAAAAATGGCTGAGAAATATTTTTAAAAATGTTCATCATCCCAAGTAATTAGAAAAACGCAAATCAAACAACTTTGAAATTTCATCTTACCCCAGTCAGCATGACAAAGGTCAACAAAACAGCCAACAGCAAATGTTGAAAACCATAGGGGAGAAAGGAAACAGTTATTCATTGTTAGCAGAAGAACAAACTGGTAAAGTCACTGTGGAAACCAGTGTGGACAATTCTCAAAAAGCAAAAAGAAATCCACTGTACAATCAGCCATTCCGTAGCACATGCCCAAAGGATTTCACATCTTATGCTATAGATGCTTAATTGGTCATGTTCAGTGTTGCTCTATTCACAACAGTTAGGAAATAAAAACAACCTTGGTGCCCTTGAACTGATGAATAGATAATATAAAGTGGTACGTGCGCACTGTAGGATAGTACTCACGTGTAAAGCATCATGAACTCTGCAGGTCAATGGATGGAACCAGAAAAAGATCATAATGAGTGAAGTAACCCAGACCCAGAAAACTGAGTATCGCTTGTCCGCTGCCCCCTGAGGCTCTAGAGCTTTAGATGTGAGTACAAATGTTGGATTAAATGCAGAAACCAAGAAAGGCAAAGGGACCATTGCCAGAGTAGGGGGGTTAGGGGGTTACAGAGAGAGGAATAGGAGGGCAAAGTGATTTGTTTGGGGGAACTGGGGGCCTCTAATTATGGTGTGGGAGAAAGTTATATAGAGAAGTTGGAAGGAGGAGAGTAAAATAAGGATGTCTGAAAACGTTGTAAGGAATTATACTATTAACAATATATCTAAGGAAAAAACCTGAAATATGTGTAAGTCTATCTATAAATATACATAAACAATTTAAATGAAACTTTCTTATTGTCTTAAGGTTTCTATTGCTGTGAAGAGACACCATGACCACAGCAACTCTTAAAAGGAAAACATTTAATTGCGGTGGCTCACTAATAGTTCAGAGGTTCAATCCATTATCATTATAGTGTGACATGGTGGCATGCAGGCAGACATGGTGCTGGAGAAGGAGCTGGTGTTCTACATCCTGACTTACAGGCAACAGGAAGTCTTCTCAGACACTGGGCATGGCTCGAACATATATGAGACCTCAAAGCCCGCCTCCACAGTGACATGCTTCCTCCAACAAGGCCACACCTCCTAATAGTGCCACTCCCTTTGAAGCCATTTTTATTCAAGCCACCACACTTACCTTACCTGACAATGCTCCCTCCAAGAGCCAAAGGCCATCCAATCACAAGACATGAGAAAGCATCATTTGAATTTTATCAATGTTGTCCAAGGGACTTCCCAAGATATTACAGACTATTGCTCTTGCTCTTGATTTGTCCCCATAGGTGAAAGAGAAGTCCATATTGCTAAAGACACCATACACTTCATGCACAGGTCCAGAGGCCTCTGAATTGGAACCGACTTAAATGCTCCTCTTTGAGGACTAACTTTCTGGATACCAGAAGATGTCATGTAAGTTTTCAAAGGAGGGAAGCAACCAACATTACTATCAAGCTATGATGCTTATAAATCACAACAACTACCAGCATAGACCGATAACTTCTAAGGGTGAAGTAGTAGCACATGTACCTTGGTGGTAACCAACAACTCTTCAGTTGAACTTAAGACTCACTCATAAAGAGGGATACAATGGCACTGGAAACCTAGTCAATTACTCAGGCCTAGTGAATTCATGGATCTTGGAAGAGGACCTACAACCACTGTTCTACCAAATCAAAATAATCCTTTATTACTTTCAAAATATTTGTCCTCATACCCACAGATATAAGGTCATTATATCTGACCCTTTGTGGTGGTTTGAATGAGAATGGATGACCCCATAGGCTCATATATTTAAATACTTACTTGGTCACCAGTTTCTGTAACTGTTTGAGAAGGATTAGCTGTAGGAAGTATCTCAGTGGATGTCAACTTTGAGGTTTTAACAGCCCATGCCATTCACAGTTAGCGCGCTCTTGCTCTCTCTCTCTGCCTCATTCCTGTGTATTAGATTTAAGATCTCAGCTTTTGCTTCAGTGCCATGTCTTCCTGCCTGCTGCCATGCTTTCTACCATGATGGCCATGGACTCTAATCCTCCGGAGCGGTGAGCTTAATAATTAAAAGCTTTCTTTATATATTGCCTTATTTATATGTTGTCACAACAATAAGAAGGTAACTAAGAACTTCCTCATCAAGGAAACTTCCTTTTGCAACAGACAGAAAGCATAAAAAAAAAAACCACAACTAATCAAATTGCAGAATCGTAGAGTCCAATCCCAATAGATACATCTGGAAAACAACTCTTGACCCAGGGAACATTACAGGAGCTGAAAGAATGTAAGAACCAGAGGAGCCTGCTGTGAGACTGTGTTTCCTAGGAATATCAGAAGCTCCACTCATAAAATCTGACCAACATGACTTCGTAAACATGAACTAAACAAGGCAAAAAACAATAGATGTGCTAAAACAGTCAGGGGAAACCCACAAGGCTTCAACCCTACACAAAGAATGACAGTCAACCCAAGAATACTCAGCGTGGGAAAATAGTCTTCCCGCAGAGAAGAGTACGCCAGTCGGTTACCTAATACAAAATATCCAACCCTGAAATCATGTGTACACGTTACATTATACAGACCAAGCAGGTTATATTTAGGAATATATATATGTGTACATTATATATGCATATAATAATTAACAAAAAAAGGAGGCCATGAATTTGAATGAGAGAAAGGAGAGTTATATGAGAGAGTTTGGAGGAAGAAAAAGAAAGAGGGAAGTGATATAATTATATTATAATCTCAAAAATAAATTAAATCTTAGAGACAGGGAAAGAATATAATCAAAATACATGAATTTTTAAATAAAAGACCCTTAAAATAAAAAAAATAAATTAAATCAGTTAAAAAGTGAATAAAGAATAATGTAACCATTCTGCTTGTAGCACTGCTTAACCTAAGAGCCAATATGTTGCCGGCAATATGAGATCGAGTCAATGCATCCCTCCCTAGTGTCTTCCCTGCCTTCCCTCCAATGCAACCATTATATTGCTCTAGTATTTAGCTGTATTTCTTTATAACTGTATTATGTGCAACTACTTTAAGAGTCAATAGCGGTTGTCTTGGTCGCTTTCTATTGCTGTAATAAAGCCTAGAGTCCATGTTAACTTCTGAGGAAAGTTTAGTTCATCCCACTGCTTATAGACTGCCGTGAAGAGAATCGGGTCAGGAGCTGAAGCAGAGGCCATGAAGGGTGCTGCTGACTGGTTTGCTCAGTTTCTTTTCTTAAATACATCAGGACCACCTGCCCAGTACACACTCCCCACACTGCCCACGTCAATCATTAATCAAGCAAATGCCCAGAGTTGCGTACAGGCAATCTGATAGGAGCATCTCCTCAATGGAGGTTTCCTCTTCTCAGATAACTCTAGTTTGTATCCAGTTGGTTTAAAAACCAGCAATAGAGCAATGCTTTATGTGTTCTAAATAATATGGAGCATTTCACTGTATTAACCTTTATATAATTTGCTTTATTCTTTATTTCTGCATGCATCCTTCATAAGTTTATATATATATATACATATATACCACATATTCTATTTGTAGACTCATTCTTTCTCCTTATAGATTTTCATAAAAGACTTTTTCACAAATACCAAACACAATATTAAAAACCTAATTATATACTTTAAGAAATTAGATATTGTGCCCTGGGTATATCTTACTCCATTGCACTCATTTCTTCCCTAAAGGTATTATATTTTGTGTCTGGAAACAATAAGCAATGTTAGTTTGTATTTTAAAAATAACTTTACATCGCATTGTTTTAGAACAAAAAAAGAGAAACGCTGACTTTGGCAGGTCTGGGCTTTACATGGGGGCCTCACTTCCAGTTGCTCACCGTGAGTACCCATCATCTGATCTCAGGGCCCCTCCACGGTCGTCCGAACCTCTACAACCTCTGGCACCACAGGGCAGGCAGCCTGTGGGTGCTTCCCCCACTCATGCCTTCTCCCTTTTTCTGCTTGAAGCCTGTGGGTTTACAGTGTCTCGCTGTGAGGCTTCGCTCTTTTAAAGTTGTTTGTGTTACCATTGGCAGTACTTTTAGGTGTCACAGGGGAGATTTTCAAGATGGCTAATCTGCCAACTTTCTAGAAATAGCAGTCTTAAAAGCATTCTAAATATTCTATATATAGGAAACACAGTCATTTCCCCTGAGAATTTCACAATCTGAATAGCTGACATATTTATAAAACATCTGTTTCGTGTTTCTTTAGGAGTATGTCAACTTGATTGGAACAACTCGCCGTGTTCCAGTGTTAACGTTTTCTGTGATAGCTTTTGTTTTCATGAATATTCTTTGTGGTTTTAAAATGGAGAATGACAGCATCCGCCTAACAGGTTCAAAGAGAGAAACAACAAGGAAACTTTCCCTTCGCTGGAACGCAAGAAAGGCAGCTCTTGCGCATGGAAACAGCAAAGTACCTAAGAAACAAAGGAGCTAGGTAGAGGAGCAAGGCCTAACGGTAAAGACAGGCTTCGTAAGAAGGCACCATTCGGAACTGGGTTGCCTAGGACAGACATGAGGAGGGATCTGCTGTAGTCAAGCGGGCTTTTAATGGTGCTTAAAAACAAGCAAGCAGAACCCTTCTTGTGCTGGGTAGCCTTCTGTCCATCTGACATAAGCTAAGGTCGTCTGAGAGGAAAGAATCTCAACTGAGAAATTCCCTCCATAAAACCAGATTGTAGAGTCTGGAGGGAATTTTCTTAACTAATGATTCATGTGGGAGGGCCCAGCCCTCTGTGGGTGGTGCCACCCCTGGGCCTGTGGTCCTGGGTGCTCTAAAAAGCAGTCCAAGCAAACCATGATGAACAAGCTAGTAAGCTGCACCCCTCCATGGCCTCTTCATCAGTTCCTGCCCCCAGATTCCTGCCCTGTTTGAGTCCCTGTCCTGACTTCCTTCAGTGGTGGACAGTGGTATGGAAGTGTAAGCCTAATGAGCCCTTTCTTCTCCAGGGAACTTTCGACCAAGCTGTTTCATCACAGCGACAGGAGCCCTGACCGAGGCACCTTAGTGACAGCCGGTATGCTAATGTGAGTTGCTAGTGTTGCAGGCATTGCTCAGAAGTCTAAGTAGGAGCAACTGCACCCAGAGTTCAAATTTTGTGGTTGATAGCTTTTGGTTGGTTGTAGATGGTTATTTTATTTTGCTTTGAGTCTATATAGTTCAAATTTTCCCTGCAGGTCTGGGCCCTGGAAACTGTCAACGGGGTCTCTTCTGCCCCAGTTTGATTAGTTAACAGGAGACAGTGGGGCAGGAGGGAAGGGTGGATTGCGTGAACTGACTGGGGTATGAATGAGGCTCAGCACTTGTTTCCCCAGCTCCTTCCCTGACAGGTCCCCACAGCCACAGCTGCTGTGGTTAACACTTGCACGCAGCTGCCCTCTCCTGGCCATGTTAAATCACACTTAGTCTTTCAGTGATCCAGGGCTTCATTAACCCTAGTTGAAATTCCTTTAATACCCAGTTCTTCTCAAATCATTCACCTTGGTAATTCTATCGAATTTTCTAATTGTTTTTTAAACATTTTCTTTTCAATCGCAGGTGTGTGTGTGTGTGGGGGGGGGGGGGTATATGCATATGATGGCAGTACCTGTGAAGGCCAGAAGAGGACGGCACATGTTTGATATGAAAAGCCTTTGGGTGTTACTGGTGGTTGTAAACCACCCAATGTGGGTGCTGGGTACCGAACTCAGGTCCTCTGGAAGAACAGGTCCTCTTAATGACTGAACCCCTTCTCCAGCAGCCCCATCGAGTTCATGCTGTCATTCTGGCTGATCCAACTTGAAGGGTATTTCTGGCGTGAGCTGAGACTAAGGGAAGAGGTGGTGGAAAGGGAGGCAGCATGGATGTGTGGGGGTGGATCAGTCATAGAACTTGGTCAGTCGCCCAGAAGAGACTAATACTGCTTGTCATGAATTAGTGGTGGACACTGTGAAGATTGCCCCCAGATCTCCAGCTGTCTAACAGGAAGAGCAACATCTGCAGTGCAGAAAACACCAGGGAGAACCAGGGTTTCCAAGCGTAGGCAAGCACATAGTGAGCAGTCCCTTTAGCCTGACTCTAAAGACGTTTGCTATGGAAAGCCTTCGGGAAAATCAAGATGAGGGGAACTAGTCAGATGGATTGATGTGTCTTGGAAGGAAGTCTTGGAAGATTTTAACTTTGTGAGATATGAACATCATTGCCTAAGAAGAAGGGCCAGGACCAGAACTTGAGCAACCCCATTATTTTGTTACTGAATATAGGAGAGGTGTGTAAGTAAAAGCAAAAACTAAGAGTCAAGAAAACATGTGGAGTCCAGCAGTGGATGTCGTGCCTTGTCTCTTGTAAATATCCCACAGCTGGTGAATGTTTTTACAACATCCAGACTTGTCTCACAGAGTGATGACGGTATGTGGATTCTCTCTGGTTTTTAGAAGCCATAGATTTGATACAAATAGCACTGGATTTAGAGAACCTTGGTTTGTATCCTGACATCACCTTCAATCTGTTACCTGGCATTGGGAAGTTGCACAACCTCTCTTACTGGTAAAACGGGGACAGGATTTTTACTTCTACCTTAAGACGTTATGAAAATAAGACTAATGTTAAGTACACAGCAGAGTGTGTAACACATAGTAATGGTTGGACACTTTCACTTTTCGTGAGAAGATTAGGGAATAGCACTGAGAGCAACACAAAACAGAACGTAACAGTGGATTTGAGCTAATAAAGAAAGAGGATGTGCTTAAATTTGCAGAAATGAGCAAGTGAGGCAAAATCAGACTTCTGGCTTCTTCAGCGTTCTATGGCTGTGAAGAGACACCACGGCCACAGAAACTTTTACGAGGGAAAGCATTTAATTGGGATTGTCATCCAGCTTCCGAGTCTAGTCCATCACTGTCATGGTGGGGAGCACAGTGGCACACAGGAGGACAAAGTGTTGGAGAAGCAGGCCAGAGTTCCGCTTCTGGATCTGCCCAGAGCAGGAAGAGAGTGACACTGGGCCTGGCTTGTGCTCTTAGAACCTCAAAATCTAACCTCAGTGACACATTTCCTCCAGCAAGGTCACACCTCCTCCAAGGAGACCACACTACGTAATCTTTCTCAAGGAGTGTCATTCCCAGATGACTAAGCATTCAAATATATGAGCCAAAGGTGGCCAATTTTATTCAAACCACAAGAGTCAGAGTGAGGACCACCAAGGAGCATCAGTCCCTGGAACCTGGCCAGCTTTGCATCTATCCTGTTACTTTTTCAAAAATATTGAAGTCCCCAAAAAGGAAAAGAGAGGAGCAAGAAAGGAAGAGGCCATGCCTTTGATAAATGGCAAGAACAGATTTAAATGACAGAACAGTCTGTGTTTTGTGTCCTTCCTCAGTTTCCTTCCCCAAATGCAATGCAGGCATCCACTCCTTAACAAGCTCTATTACCTTCATGCTGCTGTAAACAAACACCTGACAGCATGACCTGAGGAGGAGAGGTTGACTTTGGCTTGGTGGTTCTGGAAGGATCTGTCCATCTTTGATGGAGGAGGGTCATCTGTCTATGTGTTACTTTCATTGGTTAATAAAGAAACTGCCTTGGCCCTTTGATAGGACAGAAAATTAGGTAGGTGGAGTAGACAGAACAGGATGTTGGGAGGAAGAAGGCAATGAGGCAGACGCCATGGCTCACTCTCCTCTTCGAGATGGAGGTGAGTTAGAATCTTTCCAGTAAGCCACAACCTCGTGGTGATATACAGATTATTAAAAATGGGTTGAATCAATATGTGAAAGTTAGCCAATAAGGGGCTGGAGACAATGGGCCAGGCAGTGTTTAAATGAATACAATTTGTGTGTAATTATTTTGGGTGTAAAGCTAGCCGTGCGGGAGCCGGGCAGACGAAAAGCAGGCCTGCTCACCTCATCACTACACATCTTGGTGAGGAAGGCATGGTATTGAGACAGCTTGGTTTGTGACGACAGATTTTGCCTGCTACTCCTTACACCTCAGTGAATCAGAAAGGAGGTTCCTCGGGCCAGAACAAAAGCAGATATCATCTCCAAAGTTCTCCAGTGAGCCACCTCTGTGAGCTATGCCACAGTCCCAAAGGCTCTCCGCATCCCACAGTACCGCCAGCTGAGGACAAAGTGTTTAAACAGCAGAGCCCGCGGGGACAGTTCAGACTCAAGCCATAGTGACTTATGATTACTAATGTTTATATCCATTTCCTTGTTGCAGTAAATATAGAGTTATATGTGTTAGGAACACTGGCCGAAGATACACAAACATCTTGTCCTCGTGGAAGGGTCACCCACAGTAAGAAAGATAAAATTGAGCCTATCTGTTAAACACATCTTTAAATAGGTTTGTAAAATAAACTCCCAGACCACTAGGTGAGCTAAAAACCCTTGCCAGTGTGCGGACCGATGCCTTATGAACTCCAGTCCAGCTCCACCCTTCTCTGTCTCTGTGGTTTGAGGGCACTTATTTTATCTCCCTGTACCGTTGTTTCATTTGCTGTGGATAAATAGGGCTCATCATCAAATTAGTGACCGGCCATGAGGATCAGCTGTGATGGCTGTGGGGATTCAATCCATATGGATGAGGGGTGTCATTGACTATATCTAATGAAACCAGCACTTGGAGTTATTAGAGAGGAGGGATCTGGGACCAGACAGAGGCTTGCCTGCTGGGCAATTAGAGTGTTCTCTCAACTTTGTAGCCCTTTCCCCGAAAGGAGGTATAGGAACAGCAATTCACTCTCGGCATTATCGTGAAGGGGAGAACAATACATGTATGGTATTTAAAACAGCATTCAGACTTCAGAAAGCATGAAAAGGTTTTAAGATATGCTGTTTTCGAGACAACTGACCCGAGCTCATGGGACCTCATGGACTCTGAACCGACAGACAGCTGGGGAGTCTGCATGAGACCTCACTAGGCCCTCTGAATGTGGGTGACGGCTGTGTGTCTTGGTCTGTTTGTAGGGCCCCTGACAATGGGACCAGGATTTATCCTTGCTGCATGAGCTGGCATTTGGGAGCTCATTACTGAAGCATGATTAATAAAAACTCAGGGATAGAAATTGGGGTTCAACCTGAAGATCCAAAACGCAAAACAGACAGTCACTGGCTCTTACCTTGACCTCAGTTCAAAATGGCGATCCTGCCTCCAGGAATCTCAGAATGAGACTGAGACTGAGAGCTGTCTCCTTCCGTTTTATAATCTTCTCTAGGGCTGGGGTTAAAGCTGTGCACCACTGGGATTAGAGGCATGCACTATCTGGTTTCTACGGCAAACTAGTGTGGCTCTGGGATTAAAGGTATGTGTTACCATTTCCTGGTCTGACCAGTGTGGCTGTTTTACTCTCTGATCTTCAGGCAAGCTTTATTTATTAAAATACAAATGAAATACCGTTACAAAACCCTACTGTAATGAGCAAGGGATACCTTGCTCAGCCTTAATGCAGCAGGGGAGAGGCTTGGTCCTGCCTCAACTTGATGTACCAGGCTTAGTTGGCTCCTTATGGGAAGCCCTGCCCTTTTGGGGGAGTAGATAGAGGATGGGGTGGGAGGCGTGAAAAAGGGGAGGAAAGGGGAACTGTGGTTGGTATGCAAAATGAATAAAAAATTTTAAAGGTTAAAAACAAAACAAAACGCTGGTTTAGAAGCCATGGACCATGTTGAAGAGAGGCTGTGGCACAGCTGTGGCTTGTCTGAACCCCAAGAGTGAGCAAGCAACAGTGGGAGGCTCCAGAGACAGTTTCTTTGGCGTGGACTTGGGAGGAAGGAAAGAGTCGTTGATAAGCATGGTTGTTTGAATTCACTCAAGGGAAAAACAAAAACAGATAAGTGGAAATGAGTCACTCCCTGAGAAGGGAGATTTGGTATTTCCCCAATAACGAGTACTGAACTGTTGCAACAGCATAGCTTGATGTTTTGCTGGCAGATTGTGTGTGTGTGTGTGTGTGTGTGTGTGTGTGTGTGTGTGTGTGTGTGACATGTCAGTGATTACCATATAATTTATCTTCCATCAGGAGATGGGTCACTCCCAGACACAGCACTGGGCATTGCAGCAGTTGAGATTGTTGCAGTCACGCTGGTGCCTGGGAGGTGGTGCCATTGCACTAGGATCAGACCTGGGCTACATCTTATTTTATTTTCCAGATAGTCTGGACTATTTCAGTCTGCAGCTGTGCCTGAGAACTATCTTAGAAGAGACAGTTTCAGAATCCAAATTAGTGGTCATCAAAACCCTTTTCCTCACAGCTGCTAGCTACGCAGAGTGAACTCACACGCCGAATAATGCTGCGTTTTCCTATCATTTCCCTAAAAGCTGACTTCGGTTTCTTTTGCTTCCGTTAAGCAAAGGGAAGGAGAAAGAAGAAAAAAACTTTTGTTTTGTACATCCGACCAACATTTGGCGAGCGTCTGCTACAGGACAATGCTGTGTTTAGTGTGAGGGTTGTGATGAGCTTCGGACAGTGGAGCATGGCCTTGCAGTTGCCTAACTACGGGATTCTCGTTTTACATATTCCAAGTTCAAAAGGAAACTCTTAATTTGTTAAAATTAATTCGTGGCTCTGTTTTGCTTGTGAGAGATGAGCTCACTGTGTTGCCCAGGCTTACATTTATAATTCTCTGGCCTCCGAAATCTAAAATATGGGTCACAAGCATATGAACCTGAATGAAATACCACTGAGCCTGGAAGCTTGTGGATTCTCTAGGGAAAATTGATTTTCAATTTTTCATTGTTTTGTATGGAGCGGGTTCCTGTTTTTCCCAGCCATCCGGCTAGCTTAACCCACCCCCCCGAAACAACCACACAGAAACTGTATTCCCTTAAACACTGCCTGGCCCATTATCTCCTCTTGTAGGCTAACTTTCACATATTAGTTTAACCCATCTCCATTAATGTGTATCGCCACTTGACTGTGGCTTACCAGCATGAGTCTAACCAGGGTCCAAACTGGGCAGGAGAACCATGCCATCTGCCATACTGTCCTTCTTCCCAGCATTCAGTTCGGTCTACTCCACCTATCTAAGTTCTGCCCTATTAAAAGACCAAGGCAATTTCTTTATTCAACCAATGAAAGCAACACATAGACAGAAAAACCTCCTATACCATTATTGTAGTAAAATACACGCAGGAACTATGATCTTAGCATTTCTAAGTGTACTCATGTGTTAGTAGGAAAATTTCAATCCAAAGAGGTTAATCATACCCAAGAAAATACAAAAAGTAGATAATCCCAGAACAGCAAACCAAGGAGGGGGGACCTACATTATAACAATAAAATAACAGGAATCAGCAAACACTGCACATTGATAACTCTCATCATTAAGGTCTCAATTTCTCAATAAAAAGACACAGACAAATGGATTAGATTTAAAACAGGATCCATCCTTCTGCTGCCTCCAGAAACATCCTTACCATCAAGGATGAACATCACCTCAGGGTAAAAGGATGGAAAAGGCTATTTCAAGCAAAAGTATCCAAGAAACAAGTTGAGATACCCATTTTAATATCTGAAAAAATAGACCTCAAACCATAACTAATCAGAAGAGTTGAGAAGGTTATTACACACTCATCAAGGGAACAACCCATCAAGAGAATATTGAAATTCTAAACATTTATACATCAAACACAAAGGCACCCAGTCTATAAAATAAGCACAACTACGCCAGTGAAAATCCTATATTAACACTAACACAGTGATAATAGATGACTTCAATAGCTGACTTTTTCTAATAGCCAGATAATCCAGACAAAAACTGAACAAAGAAATGCTGGAATTAAATAATCTCATAACCAAATTTACCTAGCAAATATCTATGGAACATTTCACCCAAATACAAAAGAATATACATTTTCTCAGTAATCCTTGTAACTTTCTCCAAAATTGACCAATTTTTAAACAAGCCATGCATCTGCTTGTGGTCAGCAAACAGAGCATTTCTAAAATCAATGCAGCTACCAAGAAGTTGTGCTTAACTCTGTTCTTTTATGTCTAGAATTCCTTCCCAAGCTCTCTCAGGCTTTATGTGGATGTAATTGCCCCATGATGTGACACCCTTTGTAAGCAGAGACCGTTCTTTCATTTCAGAGCTGCTCAGATATGAATAATCACACAGAAACTGTATTAAACACAGCACTGTTTGGCCAATGGCTTAGGTGTATTTCTAGCTATCTCCTATGTCTTGAATTAACCCATTTCTATTCATCTGTGTATCACCATGAGACTGTGGTTTATTGGTAAGGTTCTGGCATCTGTCTCCTTCAGCAGCTACATTTTGTTTTCTTGACTCCACCTACTCTCTTAATTTCCTGCCTGGCTTTACTCTGCTAAGACATTGTCTGAAACAGCTTTATTCATCAACTAATAAAAGCAACACATATAGAGAATGAGATCCAACGTCAGTACTTTATGTCTTAGCTCGAGCAATAAGACAACTGAAGGAGATTAAAGGGATACAAATAGGAAAGGGAGAAGGCAAAGTATCTCTTCAGATGGTGTGACTCTATACATAAACAACCCTGAAAACCACCAGAAAATGTCTACTGCTGATAATCACTTTTAGTAATGTAACAGGATACAAAATTAAGACACAAAAAATTGTAGCCTTCCTGTTTACTAACGACAAATGGACTGAGAATGAAATCAAGGAAATGATATCTTTCAACAAATGGTGCTAGTCAAATTGGATGGCTGCATATTGAAAAATACTAATAAATCCAGATTTTCACCATCATTTGGAAAATGATCCCTACCAATTACACAGCTAATATAGGGTTACTATATAAACTATATAAAGAAATAAAAAAATCAAGAAAACAAATTACCCAACTAAAAATGGGGTACAGAACTGAACAGAGAGTTCTCAAAAGATGCTACACAAATATCTGAGAAACACTAATAAATCTTCAATATCCTTTGTCATCAGAAAAGTTCAAATCCAAATCCCTTTGAGATTTCATCTTATAGCAGCCAATATTGATATAACAAAGGACATCACATTCTGGTAAGGATGTAGGGTAAGGGGAACACTTATTCACTGCTGGTGGGGATGCAAATTTATCCAGGCACTATGGAAATCTGTTTGACGGCTTCTTAGAAAGCTGAGAATCAAACTACCTGAAGATCCAACTATAATACTTTGGGTCATATAGCTAAAGGATGCTTCATCCTACTATAGAGACACTTGCTCACCCATGCTTATTGCCATTCTATTCACAATAATAGCCAGAAGTTGGAAACAGCCTAGATGCTCACCAGCTGATGAGTGGATAATGAAAATGTGGTACATTTACATAACTGGATAGTATTCAGCTATTTAAAAAAATCAAAATTATGAAGTTCAAAAGTAAATGAATAGAGCTAGAGAAATTCATCCTGAGTGAGGTAACCTAGACTGCAAAAACTAAATATTGTATCTTTTCTCTTATACGTGAATATTAATTTTTAAGCCTTCAGTAGACATGCTACAACCCATATAACCACGGAGGTTAGGTATCAACTAAGGGACTGGGTATGAATGGAGGATCTCCCAAGGAAGGAAAAAAAGGATGTGTAGTTATAGCAAGACAGTGGGGAGACTGGAGAGAGGAGGTTAATGGGAACCAAGATAAATGAGGGATAAGGGGAAGGACAATTAATGCTGAGCACCATCCGAGGTGTCATATGGAAACCTACTACTGTAGAAGCTTTCTAAAATGTTTGTATATATGAAAAAATCCAAATAGGCATGACAGGAGAGACAGTGCCTCAACTAGACACCAAGTTAAAACATTTGCTGCCAAGAATAGGTTACCTCTAGTTGAGTCATTGACCAGTAGGAAACCATCAAACATATCAGGCTACTGCCCAGGTTTCTTTCCACAAACCGAAGGTCAGGGTCTATGACTAAAAACAATACTGACATATGTTATTGAATGTGGAGAAGCTGAGCTGGTGCCGATATAGAACCTTCAATCCTTCTGACTACAAGAAGGTACTCTGCATGCAACCAGAGGAGAAAGGAAACCATCAATCCAGATATAAACCATTTTGTAGATATAAATCTACAAAAGTGATCTGCAAATTGAGATACGCTGATGCAATAGTAGCACAACTGTTGTGGGAGTTACCAACCACTTTCTGATTGGATTTAAGGATCATCCTAAGAGATGGAACCCATGCCTGATACTGCTTGGGTGGCCATGAGCCTTAGACTGGATGTGTCATAGGCCTAGGGGGAAACAAATACTACTGACTCACAATGACATTCTGCTAGATGCATAGATCAGTACCTAGCTCAGACTTCATTGGAGAAGCGTCCTCTTGCAGTAGGTGGAAACTAACACAGAGACCCACAACTGGACAATGTGTAGAGAGCGAGAGATTTTGGAACACCCAGTCCTAAATGGGATGTCTTCACCAAAACCCCTCCATTAGGGTTCAGGGAACTATGCAGAAGTAGAGGCTGGAAGACTATAAGAGCCGATGGATGACTCAAAACAGTGTCTTCCAGACACAGCAGGGCTGCTGCACATATGAGCTCACAGAGACTCTGGCAGCATGCACCGGGGCTTAGCTGGTTCAGGCCAGATGTGGTCCCAGCACCGAGAGTGGTTTAGGTGACGCAGGTACTATGACTCCTAACCATTAAGCTGTCTGCAATTGACACCTGCTTGCAAAGGAAATGTTCCTTTTTCCCATTGGAGACTCATTGGGTAGGGTAGCCCCGTGCCCCCATGTCCAGCATTAGGTGGCCAACATAAAATGAACTCAATGTATTCTAGAGACTTTTTGCCCCATGTTTCTTGTTTGTTTGTTTAATCTTAATGGCCTTTCACTGCCTGTCTAGTATGGTTTTAAATGTTTTGTTTTTTATGATTGTTTTTTATGATGTGTGTGTGTGTGTGTGTGTTTCTTCTGGTTTTTTTTTTTTTTTGCTTGTTTGCATTTTAGACAGAGAAAGAAAGAGCGTGGAGTTGGGTGGAGTTGGGAAGTGGGAAGGATCTGGAAAGAGTTTGGTGAAGGAAAACCATAATCAGAATACATTGTATGAAAAAAAAAAGAATCATCTGGGTAGATTTTTAAAAATAACTAAAAATAGTATCAAGCATAGTTATTTTTTTCTCATTTGTATTATACATTACTGACCTTTTGACTTTGTAGCAGGATTGTAAATTGAACACTTTATAACTACTTCAGCCAGCTAGTATACTAGCTTTGAAAATAGGAATCTGGCTCAACATGATCAACATATAAAGAAACAATTTGAGCAGGCATTTGAATTCTGTATTGGCTTGAAGCAATTCTATCCACACAAGACGCTAGATGAATACGCAGAGAACTGCACTGAGCTGGGGGTACCAAGGGGTGACATAATATTAGGACTAAAACTCTCTCTTTAATCTAGAAACTTATCAGTTATATACTAAAATAACTCAGATTCCAGTCACATCCAGTCTTTATTGGCATAGACAAAGCAGAAGCCGTAGAAATGCCTAGAATAGTCGTGAATGGTCTCATTTCATTATTCCTTCCCATGCCTCTGTGGGTCCTGTTTTCTTTCCATGCCCTCTCAGCAGTTCTGAGAATCAGGCTGACACTGGGAGAAACCACCACTTTTCTGCTTACTTTACTTACTTTGGGAGGGAGACACAAGCCAGACCAGTTGTCGGTGATCTGGGTTTTACTGAAAAATGGGAAATACCAATCATATTGGGGACATAGAAATCACTGAGTAGGGCTGTGACAAATATCTAATACGACATGTGCTTTGTCACAGTCAGAACCAAACAAACAAAGACCCCTAACTCATACAAATGTCCCTTTTGGATTTCTTTCACCTTATTGTCTTTTCATGGAGTCAAGAGCAGGTGTTTTGAAAGTAAGGCCAAGGATGCTCAACTTTTTATGAGTTCAGAAAAAAAAAGGGCATCATAAAGTCAAAGAGAAGTTTAAAAGAGACAAGTTTCCTTTGTGTTTAGTGAGATAATTAGTGAGCCCTGGCCCTTGATCAATTTCCACTAAGTAAGATGAGGTGGGTTTTGCAGCATGCAGAGCTAGCCTTAAGAAATTGATGTTTGCCCCATTCCTACTGAAGTTTGCAGGAGGCCCTGAGCTAACTGGAGCACTCAGACGCTCTAAGTGTTTGAATATCGACCAGGAGCATGGTGCTCTTCTTGTCCTTGGGATGAACAGTTTCTGCCTCCTGCTATTTGCCTTCTGCTTGTTATCAGACAGAGAGGTGAAATCTCTCACAGCAGGGGAAGCTCTTCCCTTGTCAGTAGAAACTGACACAGACATGATGCTTTCTAGCTTGTTTATTACGTTGTGCGCTTGACTTTCTGGTTTTACATTTTGGTAGCAACATATAAGAGGACACAGGATGACAGTTAAGGTCATGCATGCACTGTGTGTTTGCTATGTGTGTCGGCCCGAGACACGCGGCTAAACTTGCAGATTTAGTACATTTCCTTACAGGGTCAGCCTCAGGTAAAACGGAGAACCAGCCAAGTTCAGGCTGTGCATTCCTGTTTTCACTGTGATGACCAGGTAACAAAAGAATTCAAGGGAAGGAGGATTTGAAAGCTCAGTTCACTCTGTTCAGCCCCTGGGCACTTGGATCCATGCCAGTGGGCAGCATGCTACTGAGGCAAGACCACGTGGGAGAGACTTTCTATGGTCAACAGGGAGAGAGGGAATATTGGTCTTCTGTACATGTCTGCCTTTTACTTTTATTTCCCCCAGGTCCCCGGCTCACAGGACAGGGCTACTCACACACTCCCTCAGTTTGTCCTCTTTGGAAACTCCCTTAGAGACATACCAAGGTGCTTCTCCTCCGTTTCCTAGGTGATCCTTGTTTGGTACCTCAAGAAAGTCCTTTTTCCAAAGACGGGCATCTAGACAAAAGCCCCATTCCCTCGGGAGCCTTGAAGAAAGTTACTGAAGAAAAGAAAAAGGTGGGGTCATTCTTATCTCTGACCATGTCATAAGGGAACTCACTTTTATGCTCAAGTATTTATAAACAAGAGAAAATGTTTATAGAAAATAAAAGCAACATTATTAAGCTCATTATGAATACATGCGCATTGGAAGAAGATTTGTTATTTTTAACAAATATTAGCTACTGTCTGGGGTCAAACTTTCTTCCTCACTGTTTAAACCAAGACACCCGAAAAAGTCTTTCGGATGCAGTGTGTTCAGCCTTGAAATTATTTCCCAGCAGACGGCTGCCAAAAGCCCTCAGTACTGAATTGGAAGACAACCATTTAGAATATTCGGAGGAAATGAACATTTGAATGAATCATTGACCCAAACAAGAAGAGTGTCCACATTATTTTAAGCACATCAGTAATCAGCAGTGGATTAGGGGACAGCGGAACATCCCTAGATGGTTGCTCCAGCAGCAGAATGAATCACTTTTCTGAGCCCCATCTAAAAATTAACATTCTGTTAGGCTCTTTCCTATCACTCAAAGACGAATCTGAGTGAGTTGATGTAAAATACACAATCTAGCCTTCCCAATCATGTTGGTTTCCTGTTCCTCTACAAAATACCTATTTTGAGATCACCATTCAAAAATGATTCCACTAAATGATATGAGTTAATGGAAATTTAAATGTTAACTGTCCAGAGTCTCTAATACGTCAAAAAGAATTCAACTTTCTGAGGGACCCATTTTTGCACTACTTGTGAGTGAAACTGTAAGTATTAAAGCATTTAGATATATGTGATGCTATATGAGGATCTTCATTTAGTAAACCACCAAGTTATGTTTCGTATAGATGCTACATCTCAATGAAATGTACTTTTAAAACGTATGAAGAAGGTTATAATAACAAACATGGAAAATATTTACATGTTATATCACAAGTCAAAAAGTAAGTTTTCCTAATAATATATTGAGTTTGTAAAATAAAAATGGAAAGAATGTACAACACAGGAAAAATAGGTAAAGAGCATAAACTTATTTGCAGTGAGCTAGCTCAGCACTTGAGAGCTGGCTCAGTGGGTAAAGGCATTTGCTGCCAAGCCTGACGCCCTGAGTTAGATCCCTGAAAACCATGTGATGGAAGAAGAGAACTGATTCCCACAAGTTGTCCTCCGATCCCCACTTGTGCATTAACGCTTTATAGGGGAAAAGTGAGCTATAAACATGTAAGATAATGGTCGGTCTTATTTAAACGTAGAAATACAAATACAATTAGATTAGAACAGCTTTTTCAGTCTCCCAGATTGCTGAAAGGATGCAATGATCAAGAGCAACAGACACAGTTCTACGATACAGTTGGATATAAACCGGTGCTGTGTTTACTGAAGACAATTTCCTGGTAACACCACAGATACACATGGACTTTCTTTGATCCAGTGATTGTGGATCAAAACGTTGAAGCATTTGCAAATTGACACATGCACCTGGATATTTAGGGTAGCAATGTTTGCAAGTACTTATGATGGAAAGTCACCTAAATCTAAGAGTGAAGAACTGTTAGATAATGGCGCAGTCCCAAAATTAAATCAACGCTAGAAAAAAATAGGCATGTTCTTAGGAGCTGATGAGACATTATCTTTAAGATACATTGTTGGCTGAAAATAATAACAGGGGACAATGGAAGTATATATAATTAACTAATAGCTACAAAATACAGAGATGAAATATATTATATTTGCTGTTTACACACAAAATATCCTTGATAAGGTATCCCAGAAATGTGTTACCATTGTCTTCCTCAGAAAGGGAAACTGGTTGGTGTGGGAGCCAAGGCTCAAGATAGGGCTTTTCTTTAAATTGCCTCTGTACCTTTTGAATATTAAACTAAGCGAATTTATTTATCAAAGGAGAGTTTTGTTTTGTTTTATTAAAATATACCCCCAAGTTTTCATTCTCTCAAGTGAGTCTGGGATGCTTTCCAGATTGGAAAAAAAAATCCCAAGCACAGTGAATGCATGGGACAGGCCAGGTATTGAGGGCTAGATTACTCTTGCCTTTAGGGCCCAGCAGAATGGAGAAGTGAGCATGTGAGGCACACTTTTGTGAAAAGCCCCAGGATTCTATCGCATTTTGTTTGTGTAGTGTGCTGGTTTTCTTTCTCAAGTTTCTAGTGAGTTGCCTCTGTTGTTAAAAATCAAACAAACAAAACCCAGATCACTCCTGGATCTCAGTAAGAATTTATGGGAATTGGACCATCTCTTGCGATAATAATTTCTCTAAAGAATCTTAGGAATCAGTTAAAGCATGTGGTAGTTCAGGTTCTAATTCAATCTCATATTCATTGGGATTTTGCTCATCTTTCTGAAGAATGCTTTTTCTTGAATACATCTATTTATAGCACACAAAAGACAGTTTTTGTATTAAGACAAATTAGCTTGCTGGGTTTGTGTCAAGTCTTATTTAGGGTGTTCAGCATCGAGTTTCTAAGTCTCTGAAAATTATCAAAACTGGGTTTGGCAGTTAATTATGAAATGGCAAGGCTGGACTGCCAATTAGGTGACTGTCCAATACAAACCACTAAAGCACTGAATTAAAAATCAGACCGCGTGAGCAATGGCCTTAAGTAAATCCCAGTGCTAAGATACTTTATCAGGGAAATTACTTATCTTTTCAGTAGGACAGAGTGATCATTTTTTTTGTCATTCGGGTTCTACCTGAAAGAACAAAGCAGACAGCCTTCAGCTGCCGTTCTTCCTGTTACAGAGGACAAGACGCCTACTAAAGGAAGACACTCTGCATCAGGAACTTTAACTGAGTGGGTTTTATAACCGTGAGAGGTGGTTTAATTATCTCTATTTTCCACGACCCAAACACCACAGATTCAGAGCTGCCGCAGCTAAGGGTCAAACAATTTCAAGTCAGTTCCTGATGACAAAGGATGGATTTGTCGTCTTAGCTGAAACTGTGTATAAGAAAATGTGATCGCGTTTCATAGAGTGTATCACCTGGAAGCACAAAATATTCATCAATTGTTCATGGAAGAAACTAATATTGATGACCTGGCCCAGTCTGGAGGCCCAGAAATGTGAGCCTGTTTCCACCTTGATTAAAGTTCAGAGAGTTGGAACTTACCTCCATTCTTCAAGGTTATTATGTTCCTACCTCAAACAAAGGTCCCACTTAGATGGAGAGTTCTGCTCTCTCAAGGTTATTGTCAACAGATGTAGTTGATAGCCAGACCTTATGTTTCAGGAATAGAGAAGTAGATATGTTTCTACCTCAAACAAAAGACTAAGGATTCAACTAAGGTTTCAGTTCCTTTAAGGAGATAACATTAGATTCTACCTAGGGAGTGGTTAGCCTCCAGAATGTTTTGGTTTAGTGTGAGTGTAATTTGTTTGGTCCTAGCAACAGAATGTTTAATTTTGGGTGTAGCCTGCAACCTTCAACTGGTCTATTCATTTCCTTGTGTCCTGTTAATGTAGTTTTTTAATCTTACTCCTACCGCTAAGGGTAGGGGCATTTTAAGCAATTGGAAATTAAATGTGGGCAATTTTAATATTCGCTGGAACTCCTTCCTGGTACTACTCTATGTTTTATTATTTTTGCATCTTTGTTCTCTTTACTTATATTTCTAATCCCCACGGTCCATCCTGGCAAGTGGGTTTTGTTGAGCCTGGTTCCTGACAACCCAATATTGCCTATTTCTTCACTCTGTGATTTCCGGTCCTCTCCCCCCCCCCCAAATTGGGTACAGCCAACAGTATGTAGAAGGATATGTTATGACTACACATATATCCTGGTTCTTACTAAATTTATCCCTAGGCTTAGCATGCACTCATGATTCTTATACTATTCAGCTACATTAGTTTTAATCTGTCTTGTTATAGATCATAGATCCCACAGGTGCTGAGGAGAAGTGTAAGGATGACCTAAGTTTAGATCCTCAGTGCCCTCTAGAGGTTGGGCACAATAGCATGTGTCTACAGAAAAGTGGAAAACCATCATTGGCCATCTGTCTAGCCAAATTAACGGACTCTGAGTTCAGGGAGGGATTTTGTCCAACCAAACAAGAGAGATAATGATTAAGGAGGACCCCCACATTAAACTCTGACTCTACATGCATGCACATACATGTGTATACCCATTGGTACACACCAACACAAACATATACACTCACGAGCAAATAGAAATGGCAAACTTGTTAAAGTTCTGAAAATGCTTAATCTTTAGATCTTGATTATCCCCACCTCAGGGACCAGCCTCCGGGTAGCACAGGACATGAAGGGAAAATCCACAGCATTAGCCCATACTGGACTTTTCTACCTGAGGGGGTTAGGGAAAAGGCACTCACACACTCTGGTTTCCTGCAGACCTTTTCTTTATTCTTCTTTGCTTTATCTACTCTTTATTTTCCTGGTGGTTTTCTACTCTCATTCTTAATGCTTCCCTTCTAACTCTCTCATTCCTGATGTTTTCCTTCTAGCTATTTTTAACTCTCTCATTCTTGATGTTTTCCTTCTAACAGAGAACTTGTTACAGATTAACTGTGTGGGCAAACAAGGTATTCTAGTCAGATCTTTTACTGGCAAGTTTCATTTTGTGGTGACAAAGAAAAGGTCAATTACTTTATTACTTACCTTGAAAAGTAATCTTACAAAGAATCTTAAAGAAATCATAAACGTAAACTTTTATATATGAAAAAGAACCAGCTAACTCTACTTTAAATCTTTAGGGTACATACCCACTAATCAATTGTGTCTTATATCAGGAAATTGAGGGCAGAAATGGGTGTAAGGAATTAATTATCATCTTTGGTCATCAACCAATCCTAGCAAGAAAAGTGTGTCAGTCAGTAATATTTGGGCCACTTTATCCCTGACCTTAAAGAGTTCCGCATTCAACTCTGTGCCTTTCTAAGACTTTAGATTGTCTTCTTCAGTTTTTTACCTCAAAGTTGTTTGACATAAACATCTTAGTCTAACTTTAAGTTATTTTCAAAGCTTTGCTTCTGCTGTGATGCATTCTGAAACCTGTGAACACATCTCCCAACATTAAGGTTAAAAGAATTTAAACTAACTGGACAACTGGGACTCAGATGTGTTCCTTAATCATTAACCCAAGCCACAGTCTATATAGCTTTTCAGTAGACACTTATGTGTTCTAGCTGTGTGACACTTCTTTATGTTTATTTTTAATTCATTAAAACTGTATATAAACTACCATTATTGTTATTATTAGACAATATAGCTTAGGAAGAAATTATCTTCATGACAGCCCACAGATAAAAATGCCAAGTAGAACAGGGCATCTCCATGAGATAAACACATTGCATTAAAGGTTGTGGGGATCTCCCCACACACATTAGCATCATGCCAGATCCCAAACTATATCCCAGCAACAAATTTGTAAAGGCACAGCGAAGCAAAAGACATTCTGGGGTCTGTGGTCTTGGAGCCTTTCCTGGCCAAGACTGACCCATTAGAGTTTTCTCCTAGTGGGTAGAACTTCAATTGCTACCTACTACTCCTCTGACATGGCCACCACACTTGATCTAAATTTTATCTTAAGGTAACTTTCTTTTCTACTTTGGTTTATACTTCTGAGAACTTTAGCATATGTATAAATTGTGTACCCACTCCTACAACCAGGATACAACAGTAGCATCTTCCAAACTCCCTGTCCACTGTTAGAGTAATTGTTCTCTTTTAAGTTAAATACAGATTGTATGTTAAACAATTGAATTTCTCCACATATTCCTTTATTTGAAATATATGTTCTCCTCATAGATACTCTGCTAGTTTTTTATCATTGTATAACCAGTCTTATAAGACTGTAATGGCTTTAGTGAACTCAGGTTTATTATCTAAGTTTCTCTGGGTTAGAATCTTCCTGTGGGATAGCTAGGCCCTCTGTTCACAACTCACCAGCCTGAAATGAATGTGTTGGTCAGCAGTGATGTTGCCTGATATTCAAAGCCATATTCCCAACCCTCTTTAGGTCCTGGGAACCAAGGATCTCAGAGATGAGAGAACAGTCTTCTTCAGAAGTGTTTCATGGCATGGCTATCTACCTGTTTGAGACCAAGGGGAGACATCTGCTGACTTCTTGTCTGTGGGCTCACCAGATCAGCCTAGCCCTTCTAGAAGGTGTTGCCTCTGTAGCCCACAGATTTCGAAACCTTAACTTGATCTGCATTCTCTCTTGCCATATTATAAGACACAATCATCATAGTGATAACCTCACTACATGCATAGATCCAGACCATATAACAGGGGAGAGTTTAAGGTGAGAAGGTGTCCTACATCAGGAGGGACAAACCTTGAGGACCATCTTGGAATTCTACCATAGACTGGACAGATATCTAGAGAAAAGTCTTGCTAAAATATCAGTGTGTGTGTGTGTGTGTGTGTGTGTTTGTGAAGTTAAATTCGAGTGGTCCAGAAGTTTTACCTTGAACCAGGTGTGACATTTACACAGCCATGTATTGTTACTGACTTCTTGTTTGTGTATTTACCAGATCCCAAGCCTTAGGTTAGTAGGAATACAGCTACTCTCCCTCACGCTAAATTCCTTCTATAACGTTAGCCACTTGTTAGATTGTCTGAGCTCTTTGAAGTGAAGTTAGTATTCTAAATTTGTAGTATAATCTACCATTTCAAAAACAGGGTACTAACTTATATTAAAAAATCATATAAGCCAAAGAATGGATGGTTTGGGGCTTGAATTCATGCCACAGTCTCTTACTTTATGGAACTGTCCTAGAGTGAACCCCAAACTATATAAATAATTCCCTAAGTTATGATAGCTGCCTATGAATCACTGAAGTTCTTGCCAGGGCTTCAATTAAGTCCATGGTGCCTAGTGCTTCCTTTTTCTAAGTATCCATCAATGTGTTTCACTGTGTGCATCCAAATAGTCCACTTGAGATAAAGTACTGAAAAGAGGGTAATAATTTCTCAAGACAGTTACTTTTAAAACTTAAAAAAAATGAATAATATTGTCTTTGTTTTGAAATCAGTTGCCACAGGGCAGGTTTTTTATTCCTGGTTTCTCTATTAGTATGAGCTATAATTAATCAAGTTTTACTAATACTTGATATACCATTTTAGAAAAAGGTATTCTGCCAAGAGATTAGTGATGTGATACCCAGCAAAAGAACTGCCAACATGCAGAAAAGTGAAGGATCTTCCACATTAACTTGTAATACATTAGACATTTATGTCGAGTGAGTACTTCATGGGTTTGACATCAGGACAAATATAATAATAAATGTATCTCTCAGGACCGTTGTGTAATATAAGAAATTGTCACCTGAAGAATGCTTTGCTTGCAGAATCTGCTTTGTAAATCTCAAGTATTATTTATAATTAATAACCATGAATGCCTTTGACATTAATCAAATATGATCCACTTTGACATGAATCAAAGATGTCCATGATCAAAGAGTGGTATAAATGCAGAATATCACACTCATTGATTATAGTGATATATTGTGTTTTAAAAAATAAAATTTGCCTGAAGATCAGTGCAAAGCAGTTACACTAGTCAGCCCTACAGGCCAGGCAATGTTGGCACACACCTTTAATCCCAGCAGCCACACTAGTTAGTCACAGAGGCCAGGCGGTGGAAGTGCATGCCTTTAGTCCCAGCACTAGAGAGGAATATAAAATGGGAGGAGACAGCTCTCAGTCTCAATCTGAGGATTTGTAGATACAGGATCAACCCTTTGTTTGCCTGAGCCTTAGTAGAGGTAAGATACTCTAGTGTCTTGACTGCTCTGCTTTTCTGATCTTCAGCTTGAACCCCAATATCTATCCCTGGATTTTTATATACATACATTTGCTATATATATATCTTGCTTCACACACACACATATATATATATGAATTTTTTGTGAAAAAATAAACATTAGTCCATAATATTTTTAAAATCCTATGAAAAAATTGCATAGGATAATAGTAAAATTTTGATGAAACACAATAAAACTAGCATTTGAATGTTGCTTTCAATTAAAGTTAGGTTCTATGTGTTGCAGAATTAGTCATTTCAATTTCCCTACAAACCCTAAAAGAAGCCATGGTGTCACACAATGGTAATCCTAACACTTAGGAAGTCGAGGCATGAGGATCATGAGTTCAAGACTAACTTGGGCCAAATAGAAACTTTGAAGTCAGCATGAGCTACAGGACAAAATTTAAAAGTCTTAAAGGAACCAATAAAGATCCACTGATCTTCACAGTCCTACAAAATTCGTATAAGATTCCCAGGACATATTCAGGCAACTTCCGTTTCACTGGGATGAAGAAGAGCTGCTGCAAATACACTTGCTAGTTATCTTGGCATTGATGCTATCTCTGCTAGAACATTTCCAGTTCAATAAGAACATGACAAGCCAATTAAAAATTGAACAAAAGAGCTGAATATGTATTCTTGCAAAGAAAATATTCAGTGACCAGTAAGTAAATGGATGGATATTTAAAATCATTAGGTGAAGAAAGCAGTGAGGTAGCAGTGTATCCACTGAGATGGCTAGATTCAAAAGTGTCAGGAGGCTGGACAAGATGGTTTAGGTAGAAAAGGCTCTTGCCTCCAAGCCTGGTAACCTAAATTCAAGCCCAGGACTCAAAGGGTGAAGGGAAAAAAACAAACTCCTGCAAGTTGCCCTCTGACTTCCACTTCTTTGTGTGCCATTGTGTTGTGTTCACAAACCATAAATACATATAAAGAAGCTTCCAGACTGTTGGAAAAAAAGTTGTTGAGCTAGCAGTGTAGTTCAGTGTTAAAGCTCTTGCCTAGTGTGTGTGTGGCCCTGGCTTCAGGCCGTAGCACCACACACCTCACAAAGGCTGTAGACATGATGTCAAGAAGTCAGAATCTCGTGCCTCACATAGCCATCCTTTTCTTCAAAAAGTAGATAATCACTTCACATCTACTAGTATGACTATACCTTTTTATAAGTTAAAATAAGCATTTGTTAAAATGCACATAGAACAGTATAATGGGCTACACTAATTTAGTAGTTTCTCAAAGCCCAGAAATAGAATAACCATGACCCAGCAATATGATTCAGATACATAAGTATAACCCAGAGATGAGAAGGAAGGTATGTATCATGCAAGTATCCATTGTAGCATTATTTACAGTAACAAAAAAAAGAAGTAGAAGTCAAGTGTTCATCCACAGACTTCATAAAGTGCACAATGCATGCCTAACACAAAAATATCATCATCTACAAAGAGGAATGGCCTCATAATACATTATATTATTAATAAATACTGTAAGCATTAGCTATGTGAAATAATTAAGACATAAAGCATACTTCTACAGTCATTTATAAGAGATACCTGGTGAAGCAAATCCACAATCAGAAAGCACAGGGGCAATTACTATGGACTAGGTGAGAGGGATGAGGAGGAATTGCTTAGGAGGCAGGGAGTTTCAGTTTGGAGTGAGTAAGTTTGGGAAACAGCAGTGAAGATTATGAAACTTTGTGAGTAAGAAAAACGGCAATAGATCATATACTTAAGACTAGTTAATCCAGGCGTGGTGGCATACAGCTCTTGGAAGGTAGCCACAAGGAGGATCAAAGTTATTTTGGCCGTATACCAAATTCTAAGCTACCCTGGACTCCATAAGATTCCATCTTCAAATGACAAAAAGCAAAAAGCAAATATTTAAATGTTTTATTTTATGCTTCATATATATTAAATCATAATTTTAAAAATTAACCATGTAGCACACCAAAAAAAACCCCATTTGAATTGTTTGCCTTAAATTATGGAATTATATGATCTCTGAATTGTACATGTATCAAAAAAGCAATTATTTAAAAGAATGAATATTGAAATTCTAAAATATCTCTTAATTATTATTTACATACACACAAATAAATGTATTTGTGGAATGCATCTGTTCTCAGGTAAGCTTTCTTAAACATCTCTAGTTCCACTGGGGATAATTCTACCGACACTTTTCCTTCCAAGTATTTTCCTGGTTGAAATTTTTATCCTTGTTACATGACAAGCACCACAAAAGCAGGTGCTGCATTTGCTGTTAATTCCCTATTGCTTCATGGTGTCTGTCAAAGTGTCTGACACACAGTTGGTACTATGTGGATGGATAGATGGGTGGGTGGATGTGTGGGTTGGATGGTAGATGGATGGATGATAGATGGATGGAGATTGGGCCTAGAGTTTTCCAGAATTGTTTTGGGTCTTGTTAGTTGATAATGCAAAACTAGTAACGTGTATAGATAAAGGATTTTAAACAAGCTAGCCACAGGTTACGATTTTTGGTATTGCCTTTGGAGCCCACCCCAAGAGATGGCCCATAGCCTTTCTAACACAGTGTGTAACATTGTTACAGGAAGACTCATCCAGCTGTGCTGACAGATGATACATGGGATTTCTAATGGCCAGGGGGGTTGTCTTGTAGTCGGAGAAAAGATGTGCTTACATATTATACGAAAATTGAGTTCTGTGGGTAAAATGATGAGAGAAACCTTGAATTCTGAGAACAAGCAAAGGTTGTTTGTATGAGACGAAAGCTATCAACAAGAGAACGAGCAGACGAGCAGACGTGGGCTGTTGAGATTAAGACACAGTTCCAGGTCGAAGAGCGCTTTAAAGGGTATCTAATGTGGGAGGAAAATAGACTTCAGATTGAAGAAGTCTAAAGAACAGTAAAACAAGGGCAAAGGGCAGATGCAAACTGAAATTGGGGAAATATTCTTGGAGCTAATTATAGTCAGAAAATGAAGCCATTTCCCTAAAGAGGTAATTATCGTAAACTCAGTCGCGACATTCAAATGGAAATTGGAGATTTCCGAAAATGTGGAACTCATTTTTCTGAATCCAGAAAGTTCTACGGCTGCCTCGGCATTCATTACCGTCTTCCCATCCTTTATTCTCGACCTCCTGTGAAGTGTTCCATTTATCTGAGATTGGGTCTGCCGAGAGCTTTACAATTGTGTGCCTAGTTGGTGTTTTGTATTTTAAAACTGCACCTAAGTCCAGGCCAGCAAGTTATGCAATGTGGATTTTCATTTTGAGTTCAAGACAAGAAAGGCTGAAATTCCTATTTAAATTTTATTTCCCTCTTTTTCTTTTTCTTTTTTTTTTCTCACCTGTCCCAGGCTGGCCTCAACTCATCATTCACCAACTGTGGATGGCCTTGAACCTCTGATTCTCCTGTTTTTATCATCTGTATGTGGGTATTACAGCCATGTGCCACCACACCTGGCTTTTATGTGTGGTGGTTCAAACCCAGAAAACACACTACCAATGGAGTTACAGCCTTGGCCCCTGAAATTTCCAAATAATAGTATAGATTAGCGAAACTTCAGACTTTCTTAAAATATCCAAGTGGTTAACATTCTGCAAAAAATTTGGTACATTTAATTTTTGTAAGATTCCTGCATCCTGTAGTAATTTTTCAACAACTGATTCATTCTTCTTTTGCTCCCTAAATTCCAATTAAGACAGCAGTAAATGAATAAATAACACATGTTACATCAGTGATGGAAATATATGGAGAAATTTCTAGAGCATTGAGGAGTAAAGTCTATTGACAGGCTAACACAAGATGGCTGATGCTGTGGGTATGAGAAGGGTTTGCTGATACTTCTGGAAGAATCTTTGAGGAGGCAGGTGCTGTGTGAAGGTAGATGTGTAAAAGGGGCCGGAGAGGAAGACTTGGACTATGTGTCCCTGAATGGCTTCTCTGGGTGGTCATCTCTCTTTCCTTCTCTTCTTGGAATTTTATTCTCTTGCATTAAAAAAGGTCAGAGGGCTCTTCTATTAAGATCTAGTAATCTGCCTAGGAGCTCTGGAGGGCCTAGGGAAGGTGTCTACAGCAGTTAGCATTTTGATATTTGGAAGCCACCTCTGCTTGAGAATTCCTCCCTCTTTATCCGCCCCTCTCCACAGATGCAGCCTGCCTCCGGTTCAGTCATGTGATGATGCTGGCGCACCAATGAGAGCAAAAGCCAGATATCTGCCTGGAACACTCCGAACACTGAGGCAAGGACACAGGTATGAAGACAGTCACTGAATGGGGTGGGGGTGAGAAAAGATACCAAAGAAATAAAATGAAAACAAAATGGGTTCAAGACAATAAACAGCAGAGGGGAATGGATGGGGCTTGGGTGTGCTGCGGGAGCTCCTTCCGCTCCTTCAGCCAATAGCCTTTAAGGGACCACACCCAAGTTTGCTTCCTGCTTCTGGCTGTTAGACTTTGTTCCTGAATGCACAGAGAGGGCTGTTGTCTGGGACGATGATCTGTAAGTTTTTTCCCTTTAAATAAATAACCATTTTATTAACCATAATTCCAAACTGGTGTGGAATTGTTTTGTGACGTACGCCTTCCTGGATGGCAGGGTTCAAATAAACACACATGGTGTGGTCCTTCATCAGTGGAAGCACAAAAAGAGAACTCATACAGCAATATTCCTTACAGCACTGCAGAATCAGCTTTCCTACAGCCCAGAGGACTTGGCCTGCAGACCCAGAAGAGCAGATGTTCCACAAAGTCTGCAGGATACTATTGGGTATTCTGATCCCGAGGAGTGGAAGGAAAATAAGGCTCATCAAATAAGCAAGTGTTTTAAAAGAAGACGAGGAAAAGGATATTAAATATTCAAATGTACCCAACAGGAGAATTAAAACCCTAACTTCCAAAATGTACAAGACGTGGAAACTGATTTAGAGAAAACCACGCCATGAGCCTCTTCTTTTGAGGCAGGAAGTGAAACTCGGTGGTTTAATTGAGCCAACAAGAGAAGAGAGCTCGAGCCCGTTTACTGCATGCAAATAGTCACCAGAGAATAGAAGATGCTTCGCTGGCTGCTTCCGGGGGACGCGGGGGCTGTTGCGCTTCATCAGGATCCCTTCTGTGTTCTTGTTTTGATGCTCTATGCATGTTCTACTTTGATTTAAAAAAAAAAAAAAGTTAAAACTAAAATCGTTTTTCTGAAAGCCAGAGAGGAAATACAAGATTTGAATAACCATCTCCTCACTTAGGCAATTAGGCTGGGTGGAAGAAAAATGACATGGCAACATTGTATTTGAGCTTGTTTGTCCCTGAGGGCTAAGAGAACTGTCTTAGCTAGGCTTCCGATTGCTGTGATAAAACCCCATGACCTAAAAAACAGCTTAGGGAGGAAAGCGTTTACTTCACCTCACAGGTTACATTCTATCATTGAAAGAAGTCAGGGCAGGAACTCAAGCAGGGTAGCAACCTATACACAGGAACTGTACTAGCTAGTCCATCTTGGACATAAACTAGAGGCGTAAGAGAGACGAGAACTTTAATTGAAAGAGTTGTCTCCATAAGACCCAGCTGTGGGGCATTTTCTCAATTAATAGCTAATGGGGGAGGCCCAGCCATGGTGGGTGGTGCTATCTGATCTGCTAGTCCTGGGTTCTATAAGAATGCAGGCTGAGCAAGCCATGGGGAGCAAGTCAGTAAGCCGCTCCCTCCATGGTCTCTGCATCAGCTCCTGCCTCCAGGTTCCTGCCCATTGTGAGTTCCTGTCCTCACTGATTTTGATGATGAACTGTTATACGGAGCTGTGAGTGTAATAAACCCTTTCCTCCCCAAGCAATAGTACCCTAACTAAGAAAGGAGCTTAGGCAGAGGCCATGAAGGGATACTGCTTACCGACTTGCTCTTCATGGCTTACTCAGCCTGCTTTCTCACAGCACCCAGGACCGCCAACCCAAGGGTGGCACCAGTAGCAGTGATGGGGCTCCCCCCACATCTGTCATCAGTCAAGAAAATGTACCACAGGCTTACATACAGGTCAGTCTGGTGGGGGCGCTTTCTCAATTGAGGTTTCCTTGTCTAAAAGGACTCTAGCTTATGTCAAGTTGACAGGACCAGACACAACCTTAGCACTTGAGGAAATATTAAAAACAAACAGTTCATCACCATCCCAGCAGAACTGAAATGGTTTGAAGAACAATCTCTCTCTTAGAACAAGGTCAGAGCGATTGCTAGCCAAGTGACGACACTGGGGAAGGTAGCAGCCATCACAGATGGAAGAAGTGTCCCTTAACGCCAAGGATGTAATGTTCCTTACCTTGGGACATCACAGGCAGAGAAGGAGGAAGTTCTTGCATTGGAAAGAAGAGTAGAGAGCCCTGGGAAGGGCTGCCATGCTAGACAGTACGCTCCAGAAACCAGCACAGCAAAGAGAGGAAATGAAGAGATAGGCAATGAAGACAACTAGAGGAAGGAAGTTCCAGCCATGAAACTAGCTGGTAAAAACGGTCACCCATGGTCAGTGTGAGACATTTCCTTCAGTGTCTCAAAGGTGTTTCTAATTGAGTATTTTCTAAACTGCACTGTTAATGTTTCCCTCAGGCCATCTTCCTAGTGTTCCTCCCCTTAGTTAATGGCACAAACCTGCAGCCAGTGGTCCAGATCAGGCAGCCAGAGGTCCCCGTGGATCAGATCCTCTTTCTTCTCTGTAGATCTAAGCAACCTACAGCATGTTTATCAATTGCATGGGCTCTTGCTGCCTACGTCATGCATACCACTTGAACGGATTCCTGCAGCTCCTCCTCCGTTGTCTTCAGCATCTACTCACACCGAATTCTCCACCCTACAACACTGAAAATATAAGTCAAAGCATGCCAGCTCATTATTAGATCACAGCCATTCCGGGGCTCTCTAGTGGTCTTAATATAAAGATCAAAATGTTCAGTGTGGACTGAGATGTCGTGCCGGGTCTGTCCCGCAAGCCTCCCTGCTCTGCATACCCGTCACCTTCTGCACACGCCGCCTTTGCTCTCATCCCTCCCCATCACCTTCTGCAAACTCTGCCTTTGCTCTAATTGCTCCACTTACAATGGCTTTCTTTCCCACTGGAGATGCCAATCTTCCCCCTTACATTTTATTGACCTGCCACTTCTGCAGGGAAACTCTCCGGATTTGGTCTGACCTTGGTGTCCTGACAGTTTTGCTTGCTCGTTTTTGTCAAGTTACAGTCATCTGAGAAGAGGGAACCTCAAATGAGAAAAATGCTCCCGTGCTAGTTAGTCTTTGCTGTGAACTTGACCACATCTGAAATCCACTAAAACCCAAGCCCCATTCATACATTCTCTTTAAACATAATGTGATATAATATAAGATATATTCAGTTCTGTTTCCTTAGAGAACCCTGACTGGTACAGCTTCCACAAGGCTGGCCTGTGTGCAAGTTTCTTGGGGCATTTTCTTAACTGATGATTAATGCAGAAGGGTGCGTTCCGACAGGGGGTGCCGCCCCAGACAGGAGGACCTGGTATGCGTACAGAAACAAGCAGAGCAAGCCAGGAGAAGTGAGCCATGAGGCAGCGCTTCTCCATGGCTTCTGCTTCAGGTTCCTCCCTTGAGTTCTTACCCTGACTTCCTTAGTAATGGAGTGTAGCCAAGTAGCTTTTGGTCACGGTATTTTTCTCCGTAATAGAAACCCGAGGACACCCAGAAAGAACATCCTGATTTGTCTGACCTTGGTTCTATCATTTCTCGTGTTTTTCCTTTCTTGCCAATCTTTTTAATTCTCTGAGAAAAGGACAGTACCTGGTGTGCTGTATCTCCAGCATTTACAAATACCACCCAGCACATAGTCTGTCTCCGGTAAGATAGTCTTTATCATTCCAAGTCCTCAGCCCTCTACTATTCCCTAATAGACTTCCTCCAGACCTTCTAGTTTCCTTTTTGACCCAAGGGGCAAGCTATAATAAGTGGCACCATACAGCATGAACAATAAAAACCCAGATACAGATGTTGGGGTTCAAGTTAAAGATCAGAAAAGCAAAACAGCCACGCCACTCGAGAAATCTTACATCTACTAAGACTGGGTGGCTGCAGATTTAGCTCTAAATCTCTGCCTCCTCCTGTTCTATATTCCCCTTTAGTGCTGGGATTAAAGGTGTGTGGCTCCCTAGTACTGGGATTAAAGGTGTGAGCCACCACCACCTGGATCTGTTTCTGTTTTGATCTTGTGTAGCCCAGGGTGGCCTTGAACTCACAGAGATCCATCTGCCTCTGTGTCCCTAAAGGTGTGTGTCACCACTGCCTGGCCTCTAGGGGCTTATTTTCAATCTCTGATCGTCAAGCAAGCTTTATTTGTTAAAACATAAATAAAATATCACTGTAGAATCAGGCTTCTCTTTTAGATAAGGAAGGCCACAAATATTAGAGTCGAGGAAAAGAGGAATCAATTTCCTTTGCTATGCCAGACCAGAGGGATCATGCATCCCCTGTTCTACCCTCGTATGTACCTCTATATCACTTAGCTATAGACCAGAGCCAGAAAGAGCACTCAGTGTGGGTGAGCAAGTCCCAGACACGGATGCCTGATACCTCCAGCTCACAATCAAAGGAAGAAAACTAATAAAACAAGACTTCCAAACTCGGAGCAGCTTGTATCTCTTATAGAATAGGGGAAAGAGATATCAGAGATCTCTTTTATAACTTCAGTCTCTTAATTAAATACCAGCCGTTCTGGTGTTCAACACGGGGCTCAAACCCATGACTCTGAGATTAGGAGTCTCATGCTCTACCTACTGAGTTGGCCGGGCCTGGGCAGGACAGAAACGTCTGTCAACAGTTCTTATTTTATTTTATTTTATTTGATGTGGGATGGGATGCACAGGTACCATGACATGCTTGTGGAGGTCAAAGTCTAACTTGTAGTTAGTACTCTTCTTCCACCATGTGGATATTGGGGATTGAACTTGGGTCATCAGGCTTGTCGGCAAGAACCTTCACCTGTTAGCCACCTCAACATACCCAGAAGTCTCTTGGGTGACAGTAACAACAGTCAATATTTATTTGGGATATAAGATAGATGCTGAGACAAACATTTTAAAGGTGTGACCTGTGTAATCTTGGTTATGAGCTACACACTGTTATTTCACCCATATGAGAAAACACACTTAGAGGAAGCTCAGTTACTCGCCTCTGCCTCACAGCTAAGTAGCAGGGCCATGTCTCAGGCGAAAACTGTGTGGCCATATTGTGTTGGCAACGTGGCCTTGTGATAATGAAGGCGGTATGAATCACTCTAATGTGCCAGTGCCAGCGCTTTGAATAGACAGTCTGGACCTCACCTGGCAACTTTTCAAGAAACTTCCACAAACCGACTGGCCTCACACTAACCATGTATCTGAGGATGGCTTTGAACTCTTGATATTCCTGCCTCACACTAACCATGTATCTGAGGATGGCTTTGAAGTCTTGATCTTCCTGCCTCCACTTCCCCCGAGCTGCAATTACACAGTGGGCCACCACGTCCAGATGATGTGGTGCAGGCTCTCATGGGTGCCTCAAAATTACTCTGAGCTACTCCTCTAACCCCAGCTTTTAAAAACGATATACATTGCCAGATATTAGTCTAGTTTATATCTTCCTCATGGAAATACCGTTTCTTCACTCTCGTTTATTGAACGGACTTTCTTTTCCCCAGTGTGTTCTTGCTGTCTTTGTTGGAAATCATCTGACTATAGACACATGGATTTCCTATCAGGTTCTCTATTGTGTTCTGTGGGTTATGCGCCTATTTTAATGCCAGTGCCATGCTGTTTGGTTAATGCAGCTTTGAAGTAGGTTTGAAATTAGGTACTAGAATGCCTCCAGGTTTGTTTCCTTTTCCTCAGGACTGCTTGGCTACCCAGGATCTTTTGTGGTTTTTTCAATGTTCAAGAAGACTATCATAGGTATTTTGGTAGGAATTATATTAAATATATAGATCCCTCTGGGAAGTATGAACATTTTAGAGATATTAGTTCCTCCAATTCACACATACATTTATCATCATATTTATGTGTTCTTTAATTTACTTCCTGAGCGTGTTATAGTTTGCATTGCAGAGTTTTTCTACTTCCTGGATTAAATTTTTCCCAGAAAAAAAAAAACTTTTAAGACTGACTGATTCTTGCCACATGGGCTTTTAGTAACAACTATTGAAATGAAAACAATTCATCTTTATAGGTGACAGGGCAAAAAGCCAAAACCATTGTGCAAAGACCAACATACACCTCCAAGGCTTTGGACCTGGCAGGTCAGGCTCAAAGCTGGCTCTGTCGGTTACTCTCTTAGTGATAATGGAAAAGTGTCTGAGTCACACACTCTAGAAAGTGGGTCACATCCACCACTCATTTCATTGCACGGGTTACATGGAATAGTATGATCACAGAAAGCACTTAGCATAGTCCCTACCCAGCATGGGGTACTCTGCAAGTGGAACAACTGTGGGTGACAGAGATGGTGACAAAAGTACTTCGCTCCATAGGGAAAAAATTGATTTATGTGTATTTTAAATTATATCCCTATGCCGCAACGTTTTAAATATAATACAAACAGAAGTTTATATAAGGAATAAAACAGCATAAATATAAATTAAACTTTTTCTACTGTCTTCCCAAGTTCTGTCTTCTGCAGCTCCTGGTAAGCCTGTCCTTACCACCGAGACTTCTGCGGCAAAAGTTCAAAGTGAAGGGCTTTTCCCAAAAGTTAATCTCTCTCTCTCTCTCTCTCTCTCTCTCTCTCTCTCTCTCTCTCTCTCTCTCCCTCTCTCTCTCTGGGAGTTTGAGGCCAGACTTGTCTACAGAGTGAGTTCGAAGACAGCCAGGGCTACAAAGAGAAACCCTGTCTTGAAAAATACCAAAACAAAACAAATTATGCTGACTTCTTCATCTAGACATTTGTTCTACCACAGTTTTAACCATAAAAACAGATGCCCTTGCTACATTTATTTAAATATAGTTCTTAAAATCAAACAATTACTACAGTAAAAAGAGCACCCTTATTTAGAAATAGACACTAGGATATAGTGAGATTAATTAAATGCACATTTTTTAAAGAAAAATTCTGGGACTGGAGTGATGGCTCAGCAGTTAAAAGCACTTGCTTTTCTTGCATAGGACCCTAGTTTGGTACCCAGTACTCACACTGAGTGGTCACAGCCACCTATAACTTCAGTTCTGGGGGATCTGATGACCTTCATGAACACACATGTACATACACAGTGCACATACTCTCAGGCATGTACGCACGCATGTACACACACAAACACACACAGTAACAAATACTATATTTAAAAATGAGTTTCTAAAAACTTCAAAGTAATTCTTCCTTCACTGGAATCAAAATCATTGTAAAGGGCAAGGAGAGAATGCTGACATTCCTTTTACAGTTTGCTTCAAATGAGATGGATCCTTTAGGTCAAGAAAACCTTTATCTTTCTCATCTTTGCTCTTAACTTGGTTATACTTCTAGGTGTTATTTGGAATTATACCAAAACAGTAAGCTTTTAAAGCCTGTCCAGAGGACCCCCCAAAGAAATCACAACTCATTCTGTCACGTGGTGTGTCTTGAGAGTTGACCATGAGCAGTGCTAGGTGCTGGGTGACCTGAGCACAGCTGATGGGAGCCAACAGAAGCTAATCACTCTTCCCCCGGCTCCAGAAAGAGCCCTGAGGGCAGCGAGTGCAAGCTACAAGTAGTTTATCGTTTGGTAGCCTTTTCCAAGGCTGGTGAGCAGTCAGTAGTCGCTCATTCAAAGGTCGCTTCCTCCAGCCTTTTCATCTGGAATTACAAGAGGAACCTAAGGCATCAGTTTTCGAAAGGTTTTAAGTCGTGCTTCAGAAAATAAGCACAAACCTGTGATACCTGTGTTTTATTGTTAGTGGAAATAACTCATTACTATGGCTAGTGGAGTGGCTTTTATCGAGAAATGGAAGCCAAGCAGTGGAAAACAAATTTTATGACTCTGTGTCGAAAATCTGAAAGAAAATTTGTCACTTTGGTTTCTCCCGAAAGTAAAGAGGTAGGGTCTGGGGTTGGCTCTCTTCTGCTTCTAACCATCCCTGGAAATGGGCAAAGAAGACTGGGGGTGTTGCCATGGAGAGGGGCATCAAGCAGAGAGGAGACCCCTGCCCCAGACAGCTGGAGCAGCTCACTGGGAACAAGTGACTAGATCTGAGTCAGTGTCACTGGGAAGAAAGACAAAGGCTGACGGGCAGAGTTCCCCAAAGCAGCCGAGGGAAAGTCAAGCAAATCTCGAATGGGGAAGCCATGAAATGCCTTCTACCCAGACTTCCCTGACTGTAGGGTTAGCCAAAGCCGGTTCAGTCTTAACCACAGCAAGTTGACTCGGGTTGGGCTCAATCAGAGAAAATGCGTTCCAAACTGAATAATGTTGATTATTACATATGAAATATTTTTGTGAAGGAAACTGGGCTTTTGTTATAGCTCACTGAATGTGTCTATCACCACGGTGGATCTTCCCAACCATTCAAATATGGAGATGGGTCAGGTGGGCACAGTGGTGCTTATATGGAATTCCCACCCTTTGGAGGTTGAAGCAGTGTGATTGAGGGTACCGGTCAGCCTGGGCTACACGGTGAAAGGATGGAGTTATACTGACTATTTATTCATAATCGGCTCATCCAACTTGTGGGGAGAAATTACTCAGCCCAAGATGTTTGGAAACCCAGCCACCGCCTTGTTATTCGACATGCCCAGACACACTCCTAGGAGATTTTCTAGATTATGGGAATGCAGCTCAGAAGTAAGTTGTTGACAATGGCTTGGACTTGCCATTGGCCATTATCCTTTCGATTAGACCCTTTTACATACCTCATGCTGCAGCCTTACCTCGGGGCCATCACCTCTCAAACCCCAAATTCAGAGGCTGAGCATCCCAGGTTGTTTCAGAATCGCATCAAGCTGCAGTGTTAAAAAACTCAATGAAGACAATGCGCTACTGAGCTTGGAGTTAAATGGACAAGATGTCAGTTTTGCTTCAAGGAGGGTTGATGCATCCACAACAATTGCAAATTAATTAAACCATAGGTTGGGTGGGAAACTGCCATAAAATGACAATAGGTTTATATCTGTCGTGAAAATCAATTAGGAAAGCAGTTAGACAAATGAAGTGCAAAGTTGAAAAGAGATAATCTTCCAAAGAGTAAACGTAGCAGGTAAAGAAACCTGGCAATGGTTCTATTCTACCAGTGATACAACAAATATGAAATTTTTGTAAAAGGAAGGACTTTATTTTCATCCTTCAAACTAGGACACAATTAAATACGTCTCAATACCCAAAACTGCTGGAGGTACTGGCACTCTGACTGAGGCTGCCAAATACATTGTAACTGGCTCACCCCTTCAAAAAATCATTTTGGCAATAAGCACGGGAAACGTTTAGAAACACGCATGCTTAAGGGACTGGAGAAATGGCTCAGCAGCTAACAGCACTTGCTGTTCTTACGGAGGACTGGAGTTCAAGTTTCCAGCACCCTCATAACAGCCTACAGATCCATGGGATTTGATGCCCCCTGCAGACCTCTATGTGCCCATGCACGGAAACATATCCCCATGCCCACATGCCCCATACATACACAATAAATAAACTCTAAAAATAAGTTTCTTAAAATAGCGCATGCCTTTGGTTCAGTACTTAGTGATGAAAGAATTCCTGATGCATATCAAACGTCATAGATGTTCGCCTTTGCTTGGGGGATGGTCTGTCTTGGGAGACTCGTATATGGTCTGTCATTTAGGGGTAGTTTTTATCCCTTGCTATAAAGATGTATATTGTTGTCCCTACTGTATATGGATGTTCCCTGTTGTCCCAGCAAAATGTGACTGAAGGGTTAGGGCAAAACTGAAGATTTTCCCATTCCTTTTGTGGGTCTGAACTAGGACAATGCAAAAGATGCTTCCTGGAGACAGACAGAAAATGAAGAGACCCCAAGCTTTGGCCCTGCCCTTAGCTACATCGTGGGCTCATGTGAGTTAGTGCGGTTCTAGGCGCCCATGTATCTTATCACAGAGCCATGAACATTACATTTTTAAAACAGCTTCAATCTCAAAGAGAAAAACATCATCTGGGCTTGGTGGCCCGTGACTGTAATCACAGAACTTCGGAGGTAGAGGCGGGAGGCCAAGGAACTTAGTCATTCTTGGTTGCATAGCAGCAACTGAGAGGCTATCCTGGGTTCTGTGAGATCTTCTCTCCAAAAACAAACAAAAAAACAGGGGAAATATTAAGCAAGTGGCCAATTACATAACAACCAAGTGAATGAGTATATGTACAAGTGAAAGCACTGTCTACACTTCTCATCCGTGTGGCAGTGTGAGGTGTGCAAGAGGTTCCTTCACCTCAGGATTTAACTTGGCATCCAACATGAACTCCAGAGAAAGAGGAGAGATACAGACATGTATGTACGTACGTACGTATGTATGTATGTATGTATGTATGTACTTAAAGTAATTGCTGAAAATTCCCCAAACAGGCACCAAGAAGCTTTTCAAAGTGACAGAAATTTTCTGCTTTGGAGTGTACTAATAGTTTCACAGGGATACACATTTATCAAAACTCATCTAACTGTAAAGATTTAAATCATATGTTTCATTGTACATAACTTGCATGTTCATAAATTTGTTCTTAGGGGTAAAAATATGCAATTGCAAGACGTTAACTCTAAGTATGTTCAGCATTATAGAGAGAACTTCATGCACTCTGCTAGTTTGCTTTCTGATGCTGTGTTAAAACACTGACCAAAAGCAACTTGGAGAGGAAAGGGCTTATTTAAGTGGTCCTCAACTTTCCTAACGCTGTGACTCTTTAATACAGTTTCTCATGTTGTGGTGACCCTCAACCATAAAATTATACTTGTTGCTCCTTCATAACTATAATTTTGCTACTGTTATGAATTGTAATGTAAATGTCTGATATGCAGGATATCTGATATGTGACCAAAGGGTCATGACCCACAAGTTGAGAACCGTTGGTCTATTTTATCCTATACTTCTAGGTAGCAGTTCATCATCTAGGGAAGTCAGGGCAGAAACCCGAGCAGGAGCCTGAACGTAGGAACTAGGGCAGAGGGCAGAGGAAAGCAGCTTACTGGCTTGCTCGTCCTGGTTTACTCAGCTGGTTTGTTTTTGTTTTTTCTTGCTTTAAAAAAAAAATACTTTTTAGTTGAAATAGAGTTACATCACTGTAAATTCAAAGCAGAAGTATTGACTCATGTGGCAGGTCTAGAACAGGGCTTCTGAAACCTGCCCATGTATAATTCCCTCCTATCTGAGAAATATATATATATATGTGTGTGTGTGTGTGTGTATAAATCCGCTCTCATCTGAGAATGTTTTAATACCTTGAATTATATATAAAATATACAAACCCAACACTGACCGATAATACATCACAATAAAATTAATTTTAAAATATTTTTGGAGTTAGTAACATGGATATGCTAGTTTTATTTTGCCATTAAGAATTGGCTATTCACTGAAAAATTGATACTACATGATGTAGCTGGTCTGTAATTAGCTTTTCAGAGTTGATCAGTATTTTGATTTCATAATCCTCACTGTTGAGAACATAAATATGAAGTAAAATTGGAAGAACTATGTTCTGTATTTTAATTAACTAATTAATTTTGAGAGAGGCTTTCATGTTCCTAAGCTGGTCTTGAAATCCTAATCCTCTTGCCTGTGCCTCTGGAGACAGAGGTGTGCTGCCAGGCTGGCTGGAGTTTCCTGAGGATTTTTTGTTTGTTTCCTTTTGTTTATTTTGTTTTGGAGATGGGATCTTGTGTTCCAAAGTGATTTTTAAACTTAAACATTCTAACACAATTCAATCCAAAGATGAATTATTTGGTCCTTATATGCTTAATGAAGGTGGCAGGAAAATATTACAAGTCTCTGTTTTTCGTAATAAAATCATTGTATTTCTATAAGATCAGAAAATTCGGTATGTACATTAAAAAACAGTGCAACCCATAACATATGATCATCTTGACTCTGAGCTGAAGTGTTTCAGTGTTTGTTTGTGTGTGCATGATAGTACCATCACGCATGGTACACGATGTACATGTGGTATGTTTACATGACACAGTGTACATGTGGTATATTCAGAGCCAAGGCCCTAGGAAAGTCACATGATGACCTACAAAGAATCACTGACGCAAGGAGCTCAGGCGGGTCATTACACATTTGAACTTAAATTCATTTTGGTCACTGTTCAGAAACAGTGCCATTTCTCTTTTCTGGATGTGACCCCATATTCACTGCATGGGGTCTGTCTGGATTCACAGTTTAGGAAGCCATGATTAAGAAAGTCCACTGGGAATAGCGAAGTAAGATAAGGGCACAGAAACTACAAGTGAGGTATAATAGACCCGGGGCCTAGAAAAGAGCGGCCCTAGTATGAAGTTCCTAAAACAAAGACTACCGAAAATGGAGAGACACATTCATAATAAAGCTGAGACCATCAGAATCACCGTGAAAATCCTAAAAGTTCTAGAGAGAAAAGGCAATTACAGGCCTGTGTCAGTCACCTCTGAGGTGACTGATAAAGACACAAAGGTATTACCAGGAACGCTGTGTCCGCTACTGTTGCGTATCGGGGCTCATCACTGCGAAGAACATTCTTTTCTGTATATTTCTGTATTTATTATCTTACTGAATTCTCTAGGTGTTTAGTTTTCCCAACTGATTGTCTTGTGTTTTCTATGCTTACAGTTTTGACACCTAGAAGCAACATTTTTACTTCTCTCTTCTCAACTTTACTCATCCAATGTCTGTCATTTCTGACTACACTGACGATTTCCCACAGCAAGAACGAGTAGGGAACTTTGTCCTGACCATTTACGAGCCACTTCTAGGATACAACCTTAAAATTACCACGATCCCGTCTTCAGCCAGAAGTGAGTATTTACCGTGATGCATATCTGGTGATTATGTTACATTTTGTAATCTAGGAGAAAGGGGTAGTGAATGCTGTGTGCATTTTTAAAGAAAAGCTTTTTGTGAGATGAACTTATGTTTCTTTAAGACACGTGGCTGATTTGCCTGCAAGCATCTGTGTACCTGGTGCCTGAAGAGACAAGGAGAGGATGTTGGATCCCCTGGAACGGGAGTTACAGACAGTTGTGAGCCACTGTTTGGGCCCTGGGAAGTGAACCCAGGTCCTGTGGCAGGAGAGTCAATGCTCTGAACCACTGAACCAGGTCTCCGGCCCCACCACAAACATTTTTAACATCTTTTTTTTTCTCGTTAGACTTGTTTATTCAAGTATCCGAAAACACTCTTTCCACTTCCTCCCCTCCTCCCAATACCCTCCCGCTCCCCCCTCTCCCCCCCTACTCCCTCTCCTCCTCCCTCACCATTCCCAAGAGCAGTCAGGGTTTCCTGCCCTGTGGGGAATCCAAGTTCCTTCCCCCTCCCTCCGGGTCCAGGAAGGTGAGCATCCAATCAGGCCAGGATCCCAAAAAGCCAGTCCATACAGACGAAACAAGACCCAGTGCCATTGTCAATGACTTCTCAGTCTTCATTTGGACCTTGGGGGCTCAGTCAGCCCCCATGTCAGCCACATTCAGAGAATCCGGTTTGATCACATGCTCGTTCAGTCCCAGTCCTGCTGGCCTTGGTGAGCTCTCATTCGATCAGTCCCCTTGTATCAGTGGGTGATCGCACCCTTCGCGGTCCTGACTTCCAGTGCTCCAATGTGGGTCTCCGTCTCTATCTCCATCCATCGTCAGATGAAGGTCCCCTCTGATTTTGCTTTCCTTGCTCACAATCTCCCTCCCTCTGCTTCTTATTTGGACCTAGGGAGTTAAGTCCAGTGCTCCAACATGTGTCTCTGTCTCTATCTCCATCCATCGCCAGATGAAGGTTCTGTGGTGACATGCAAAATATTCATCAGTATGGTTATGGGCCAAGGCCAGTTCAGGCACCCTCTCCTCTGCTGCCCAGGGAACAATCTGGGGACCTCTTCTTGGGCCTGGGAACCCCTCCAAAATCAAGTCTCTTGCAAACCCTAAAATGGCTCCCTTAGTTGAGATATAAACTTCCCTGCTCCCATAACCATCCTTCCTCCCTCCCCCCCTCCCATTCCCCCAAGCCATCCCCAATCCTCCCCCTCTCCCCTCTCCCTAACCATCTCCCCTTACTTCCACCCCCCACCCCCCATGCACCCAAGTTTGCCTGGCAATCTTGCCTACTTCTAATATCCAGGAGGATAACTATATGATTTTCTTCAGGTTCACCTTCTTATTTAGCTTCTCTAGGATCACAAATTCTAGACTCAAAGACCTTTAACTATATCTAGAATCCACTTATGAGTGAGTACATACCATATTCCTCTTTTTGGGTCTGGGTTTACCTCACTCAGTAAAGCATTTTCTATTTCCATCCATTTGCATGCAAAATTCAAGATGTCATTGTTTTTTACCGCTGAGTAAAACTCTAATGTGTATATGTTCCACACCTTTATTAACCATTCTTCTATTGAGGGGCACCTAGGCTGTTTCCAGGTTCTGACTATTACAAATAGTGCTGCTATGAACATAGCTGAACAAATACTTTTGTAGTATGATAGGGCTTCTCATGGGTATATTCCCAAGAGTGAAATTACTGGGTCCTGAGAGAAGTTGACTCCCAGTTTCCTGAGAAACTGCCACACTGATTTCCACAGTGGCTGCACAAGTTTGCATTCCCACCAACAATGGATAAGTGTTCCCCTCACTCCACATCCTCTCCAGCATAGGCTATCATTGGTGTTTTTGACTTTAGCTATTCTGACAGGTGTAAGATGATATCTCAAAGCGGTTTTGATTTGCATTTCCCTGATCACTAAGGAGGTTGAGCATGACCTTAAGTGTCTTCTGACCATTCGAAGTTCATCTGTTGTGAATTCTCTGTTCAGTTCAGTACCCCATTTTTTAATTGGGTTAATTGGAGTTTTGGTGTCTAGTTTCTTGAGTTCTTTGTATATTTTGGAGATCAGACCTTTGTCTGATGAGGGGTTGGTGAAGATCTTCTCCCAGTCCGAAGGTAGCCTTTTGGTCTTACTGACAGTGTCCTTTGCTTTACAGAAGCTTCTCAGTTTCAGTAGGTCCCATTTATTCATTGTTTCTCTTATTGTCTGTGCTACTGGGGTCCTACTTAGGAAGTGTCCTCCTGTGCCTATATCTTGTAGACTACTTCCCACTTTCTCTTCTATCAGGTTCAAAGTGGACAGATCAATGTTGATGTCTTTAATCCATTTGGACTTGAGTTTTGTGCATGGTGATAGATATGGATCTACTTTCATTCTTCTACAGGTTGACATCCAGTTATGCCAGCAACATTTGTTAAAGATGCTTTCCTTCTTCCATTGTATACCTTTAGCTCCCTTGTCGAAGATTAGGTGTTCATAGGTTTGTGGGTTAATATCCGGGTCTTCTATTCGATTCCATAGGTCGACTTCTCTGTTCTTATGCCAATACCAAGCTGTTTTCAATACTGTAGCTCTGTAATAGAGTTTGAAGTCAGGGATGGTAATGCCTCCAGAAGTTCCTTTATTGTATAAGATTGTTTTGGTTATCCTGGGTTTTTTGTTTTTTCATATAAACTTGATTATTGTTCTCTCAAGGTCTGTGAAGAAGTTTGATGGGATTTTGATGGGGATTGCATTGAATCTATAGATTGCTTTTGGTAGAATTGCCATTTTTACTATGTCGATCATTTTTAACATCTTTAAAGGTGACCATATGGCTTTATGACTTTGACTTATTAACAGGATAAATTTTTGATATTGTATTATTCTTGTGCTTTTGGTCTTGACAATATTTTTTAAATGTGTTGCATATATAAAATGCAGATCTAAGAAGGAGTGTATGAGTCCTTCCCCGCCTCTGTCACTTTGGGCTCTAGCGTCAGTGCCTTCTCACTTTGTGGACAGAATGTCGAAGCTGTCCTTTTGTCTTGTGCTGCAGGAGTTTACACAGCCCTGGGATTTTCTTTCCTTCAGGGACTAAAGAAGAGTGTCCAGACAGTCTTTTCAGAGCTGACTGAGAGTAACTTGACCTGTGGCACTATCATGCCTGTCTATTCCTAAGTTTTCTTACAAACAGGGAAAGTCTTCTTATTTTTGTTCTCCTTTCTTTTTCTGATTAATCCCTTTTAAAAGTGCAACTTCATATTTGCATTTACATAGAAGTCGTTACAAGAGGAATATTATTATGGTCTCTTGGATGCACTTTTTAGTTCTAAACACTTCAATTAATACACAGCAGTGGGTTTCACTCTGACTTTTCCATACCTAAAATCCCTCAGCAATCCTTTTATTTTTTTTAAACCTTTCTTTTTATTTATTTATTTATTTATTATGTATACAATATTCTGTCTGCATGTATGCCTGAAAGCCAGAAGAGGACACCAGATCTCATTACAGATGGTTGTGAGCCACCACCACCATGTGGTTGCTGGGAATTGAACTCAGGACCTTTGGAAGAGCAGGCAATGCTCTTAACCTCTGAGCCAACTCTCCAGGCCCTCAACAATCCTTTTATGAGTCCCTCATTCTTCTTCCTCTTTTCTAACGGTTTCACCTTTACTTTCATGGCGTCTATTCCTCTCCAAGATTCCATACTTGAGAAAAAAAAATTTATTATAATCAAAACGCAAGCAACGAATTAAGAAAATTGACATCGATGTGTCACTATTTTGTATTTTCAGACCGTTTACATTTGTAAACGGGCCTTATAATGTCCTGGAGAACAAAAGGATCAACCTCAGGATGATTTGGTTGTCACGTCCCCTTAATCTCCACGAGGGTGGAAGATAAATTCTCCCAGTGATGCCCAGGCATCGGCACTACAAACGCTCAGCAACCAACCGTTTTGTAGAATGCGCCCCAGCTAAAATTTGTCTGATATACTCTTATGATTCATTTCTGATTATTTTGGAATAGAGTATCACAGAAGTGATGGAGGAATTTTTATTTTATGTAGCTAAATTTAGCAGTAGAAAGAATGTCTGGACTTGTTTGAGGGGAGATAAGCTGTCCCCATGCTAAGATTAAGGAGGTATTTGCTCTTATTTTCTCTGGGACTTTAAGTTGCTAGAACTTCACAATTGGATTTCTGAAGACTCTGGAGTGTCCTCTTATGTAGACTGTGAGGTTCTTTACGTTTTCCCAAATGACTGCACAAAAGTGTCTTCTGCTCAGTGACTTGAGGTGACCCTCACTGCAGGTTCAGCCTCTGAGTGAATTCTGTCTCTGAGTTTTCTGGTCCAGTTTGTCTGGATATTTATGTGCCCTGAATCAAACTATTTTATTTAGACACTGTGTACTATTTTAATACCTACTAAGACCTGTCTTCCTTCATATTTTTTCAGTTTGGCTGTTTTAGTTTATTTTTTTCTTGCAATTCTTAAATGTCCATTTGGTTTTTTTTTTCACACAAATGCTGTTACCAACTGATCTATTTCCATAGCAAAGTTTGTTGGTCTCTGTATTCTGGGTAAATGAACAATAACTTATGTAGGAAACATGCCATGTTCTTTCCAGCTCAAATAAAGATCGACTTTGTACATGTTCAAGTCTATTGTTTTGTTCTTTGGGAGTGTTTTAAATTTTATCTCATATGGCCTGTTAACTTTAATTTTAAATATCTCTTGCCATTATAAATGGCCTTATTTCCAATATTATACAGAGGACCTTATGTTAAACTGGACAAATTTGCCTTGCTTCTTCCATCAGTTGCTTTTCTTGTGATCTATTAACTGGACAGAAGGAATTAAGGAAGGAAGGAAAACTCCCTCAGATGTGTGCGTCTCCTAGGTAACTCTAGATCCTGTCGAGTGGACATCTATCTTGTCCATCATACATCCATTGCTTCCTTCTTCTTCTATGCAATAATTTATTGACATTATTAACTGCCTCTGTAAATGTCCATCCATTCAAATATTTTTCAGCAACTTGGAACCCAGCATCTGCTTGGCAGAGTGCCTCCATGTATGGTCTTCATCGGTGGTACACTGCCAGATGCCAGGGCACATCATTCTTATTGTAGTTATAACCCTATGCAGAGGGCCTGCCGGCTTCCATATAGCACCATCTCTGATGGTCCTGCAGAAAGGACTTGAAGAGACACCCTAGAGAGTATTGCTATGACAATATCTGACAAACATTAATCATTTTATTTTCAGAACAGCTTGCATACTGTTCTACTTAACATGGTCATTACCAGCTAGAAGTATAAGTATTTGTCTATATATCTACCCTCCCTCATCTGTGTTTCACTTTCAGGGATAACATGCTGATTATTTAATGTATTAATAATGCTTGACTCATATTAGAATATCAATGAATGTTCATTTAGAATGAATGAATCGTGTACATTGCAGATTCTATTCTACTCAGGGCATGGGTGTTTCTGCTTCTTGTTATTTTATTTTCTGTTCCCAATATTCAAGCTTTTGAGAACTATTTTCTCAGACCTACCACCTCATTCTTTTTCTTAATGTATTTATTCGTTTTACATCTTGACTGCAGTCTCCCTTCTCTCCCCATCATTCCCTCTGCCTCCCTCTTAGTTCACCCCTCCTCTGCAATCACTCAGAAGGGGGCAGGTCTCCTATGGGCCTCAACACAGCAAAGCTGCCATAGGGCCAAGAACCTCCCCCCTGCATCCAGGCTGGGCAAGGCAATTCAGCATGAGAAACAGGTTCCTAATAGAGCCAAAACACTAGGGACAGCCCCCGGCGCCATTGTCAGAAGTTCCACATATACACCAGGCCACACAACTGTCACACACATGTAGAGGGCCTAAGTAGGTCTCATGCTGGCTCCCTGGCCAGTAGTCTCTGTGGGCCTTCCTGTGACATTCCTGATCTTCCTGTTTCCCACAATTCCTCTTCCCTCTTTCCAACAGGATTCCAAATCTGCCTCCATCAGTCACTGGATGAAGGTTCTTCAGTGACAACCAGGGCGGTTACCAATCCAATCCAGGGGATGACCAGTCCAGGAATCTCAGCTGGAGTTGGTCCTACAGACTCCCAGGAGTTTCCATTGTATCAGGCTCCTACCTGACTCCGTATAGCCCTCTTTCCAGTCATGTCAGCACTGTCTCCCTCGCCACTCCCCAACCTGATACCTCAACTTCCCATGCCCACCCACCCCTAGTCCAACTAGAAGATCTCCTTCATTTCCCCTTCCCAGGGGATCCATGTGTCCCCCACCTTTAGGCCCTCTTTGTTACCCAGCCTCTCTGTGATCAAAATTCTTCTGACTAAGAAAGAAAAATTTCGGGGGCTGGAGAGATGGCTCAGAGGTTAAGAGCATTGCCTGTTCTTCCAAAGGTCCTGAGTTCAATTCCCAGCAACCACATGGTGACTCATAACCATCTCAAAATGAGGTCTGGTGCCCTCTTCTGGCCTGCGGGTATACACACAGACAGACTATTGTATGCATAATAAATAAATATTTAAAAAAAAGAAAGATTTCTTCTCTGTATCCATAAAAAAAAATGTATTTTAAAGTTAACGAGTGAAACCCACTGTACATGGCTACCTTCTCTCACGGAGGTTTTAAGCCGTTCTGGAACCTAATGGAACTCACAGTACCGTTCTGGAAGTTCAGGGGAGCAGAGTGCTTGCAAACTTTTCTGTTGTCTTTTCCAGGCAGAGAGTTGCTGATATTACTCTGAGTTACCTAATTTGGTAAGTCTCTTGACAAACAGTAGAGAGAAGCCAGGCATGATGAGGTGTGACTTTGACCCCAGCCCTTGGAAGACAGAAGCAGGTAGATCTCTATGAGTTTGAAGCCAGCCTGATCTCGAGAGCTGAAGCTACACAGCAAGACTTTGCCTCAAAAACAAAAACAAAATCAGAATCAAGAGATAAAAATGAAACAAACACTAGAAAGAAATGTCTCCTATTTCCTACACATGCAGCTCTGGTTTCCAAGAGCCAACATGGAGTAAGCAAAGAGCATGGTATTTTTAAATGACTACTGAGAGGAAGCCAATGGCCTAGCAGAAAGCAAAGCACAGGCAGAGGAAGGGAACTGATGGGTCTAACCACTCAAGTGAGCACCCTGTCCTTTCGGAAGTAGTACCTGGAGTCCCTCATGTTCTGATGAGAGGAGACTTCAGTGGACGTGAGGAACATGGAAGAGGTGGAGGGATGGTGACCCAGTGACGAAAGACTTTCATTCTGATTGTTGAGGTAAACTATCACCTCTCATAGAAGCATATGGAAGGGCTATACCATGGCAACAGGGGAGCAAGGCAAGAGAAGTCAGTCTTTCACTTTATGTACTCAAAGTGTCAAGGACACAGAAAGAGTAGACATGCCATTAGTGGCCAGACACAAACTGAAGCCAAGTTAAAATGTGGTGCTTAGGCAGGCCTGACCCTAAAACACAGAAGTTGTTGATTCCTGCACTGCCCAAAAATGGGTTTTTAAGTAATGTTGGTTGGCATAGTTGATAAAGATGTGCTCCTTTTTTATATGATAAGTACAAGTAAGACTTGGCTCTTATCTGTAGATGATAGGGTCTGAGTTTCCTATTCACTTGCGGGGAAATGGTAAATACTAGCAGGTGATCCCAGCATGTGCTTGGCTATACAATTATTTCTACGGCACTGCTTGGACTAAACATACCTTTTCAGTTTAAAATGCATAATGTTAATAAGAAAATATGAGCATTTTTATAAGCTAAGATAAACATTTTATATTGAAAAATGTGTAAGGTTTTCTTCAGATCCAGATAGCATAAGAACTTGTAAACACACACACACACACACACACACACACTTTACGAGATTCAGGGATGAACGGGCATTTGGAAGTGTTTTTATTCTGCTTTTATACTCTTTGATTATGTATATTAACGTGAATGGTGGGATTCCATATTCTCATTGCTAAATTCATGTGCATTACATGTAACTAAAAGTCCTTTCATTATGGTGGATAGATAACAATTAATAGGCTATTTCAAAATAACTAGGGGTTTTGAATGCTAAAAAGACAAAAAATAACAAATGTCTAAAGTGATAGGTATGCCAATTCCAGTTGGCATATCTATAATTACATATCACTCTCATATGTTAAAATGTGACACTGTACTCCATAAATACATAGCATTACTGCATATCAACTAAAAATATGAATATATAGAGAGAGAGTGTCTACAGATCTTTAATTTTAAGGATTTTTAAAAAATTTAATTTAGTGTTTGTCTGTCATTGCTGAGACTAAGACCCAGAAACTCTACACATACAAGGCAAACGCTCTCACCTCTACGTTTTATCCTCTGTTTTATCCTTAAATAAGTATCTAGGCACCAGACATGGTGGCAAACAACTACAATCCCAGTACTCAGAGGCGGAGATGGGAAGATTACCCAAGTTCAAGGCGACTCAATACTGCACAGTGAAGACCCTGCTCTTAATCCCACTGAACAAGAGTAAGGACCATTACCCAAATTATTTGCTCAAATTACACAAGCTTTATTTTCTGTCAGACAGGATTATCTTCCAAAAAAGGGTTTGAGAAAATAGTATTGAACACAGGAGAAGGTAGGGTTTATACAACCCCCACATATTGCAAAGTTAGGGGTTTCTAAGGGTTGGGAGATTTCCAGAGGAATTTTGGTTACATAGGAATGGGCTGAACATTTAAAAATTATTTGGCAGAACATTTTCTCAGGTTATATTCAAGGTGTGAGTGAAACTCCATACAGTAGGGAGCATGTCAAATTCCAGAAACAGGTTAAAGTACACGATCAATTTGAATTTTGCAAGCAAACAGAAATTAACTTGTTCTGATCTTATAGCAACATGTCTTCCATCGTTAAGATGGGGTCAGACACTGCCTCAACAAACAACCCCCACCCCAAAAATCACCCAAAACTTGGTGCATACGTATATAGTTAGCATCTTGTGACTTACATTATTCTTTAGCATCTATTAACTCATGCGACTCTGTGGAATAATTCTTGTTCTGGGGATTGTGATCCTACAATTAAAGCTTATCACTGCTTTTATACTGAGATCTGATATGGGATTCCCCTCTGTATATTGTGATTATTATTAATGAATAAAAAAACTGGCTTGGCCTGATAGGGTAGAACAGAGCTAGGTGGGGAGAACTAAACTGAATGCTGGGAGAAAGAAGGGCAGAGGCAGAGGAGAAGTCATTTAGCCCCGCCAGAGGCAGACACCAGAACTTTAGCCGGTAATCCATAGCCACATGGCAATACACAGAATACTAGAAATGGGTTAAATTAAGATGTAAGAGTTAGCCAATAAGAGTCTAGAGCTAATGGGCCAAGTAGTGATTTAAATAATATGATTTCTGTGTGATTAGTTCAGGGTTGAGCAGCCGGGAACCAACAAACGGCCTCCCACTGCAAAGATCAGAGTTTTTACTGATACTGAGTTTTACTGCTGATACATTTGGTTAACTGAAAAACAGCTCACCTAGTTGACTTTTAAATGGTTGCTGCCTTTCCTTTGGTAGCATTAGAAGTTTGCTGCCACTGGTTGACAAATAAAGGAGAAATTTCCACTACTCTTCTGAGATTCAAGTCCCTTTAGGACTGCATCGCCATCAGCAGTAGCCTACAAATGGAACTATGTTCTTTTAGGATTGCATCGCCATCAGCAGCAGCCAACAAATGGAGCCATGTTAGTGTGAGCAAAAGTGACATAAATTTAAAACCACAAATGTCCTTCCCTACAACGTGAACACAAGCAGGGTCAGTAAGATCTCCAGACAAGCTCTATACTTAAAAGCCCTGAGTCACTATAGGTCATTCAGAGTCCAACAGGGCATCCAGAGTTAAATTTGTGTGCCTATGAAAAACTATTCTGATACAGAATTATTTCTGTCTTGCTCATCCTAGCTAAACTATTTTGCTAACTTTCGGGTTGAACTCCTGGTTTAAGGTTAACTGTCGTTACACAGTACCTTTCCTGTCAAAGGTGGAAAACAAGCATCTTTCCTTGGGGTTGATATTAGCAAATGGTGTACATATTTCTGGGCTTCAGACAACTATGTCACTGTAATCTGATTTTTGTTTCAAGATCATTCATCTCTGGTTCTGCATCAGAGACAAAAAATGATTTTATCTGATTAACCACAAGGACCGGGAAGTACTGTTCCATATATCTTAATATCCAACTCTAATCCATTCATTAGAGAGAAACAATTGCCTAACCTCAAGTAAATTGTCTCAAATTGGAATGGTCAAAACAAAAATGTTAATATCCAAAGAGAATTTAGTGTATTACATAAGCATGTGCAATCATCTAAAATTAAAACTAATCACTCTGTATTGAAAGAGTAATAAAAGCCAAACTTCTGCCTCATTGTCCCCCAGTGAAGGATGAATAATTCATGACCCAGGTAAGATCTCTATCTCCCCTGCATCTTCCATAAGATTTTACCAATTTCATTATTCAAATCGTTTCTCTTTGGAGCACTTTAGCCATGCTGGAACCAAAGAGATGTGAGACATCAAACCTTCTGATGTTATTTATACATCTATCCCCAGTCGCAAGCATGGTGTGAGAAAGTCTTATGGGAAAATGCAGGATCTGTGGGCCTGGCTCTGTGGCTCCAGAGCTTGCCACTCCTCCTGGGTCTGCTTACTCTCCATATTCCCTTACCCTCTCCCTGGCATCAAATCTTTTCTTACTCAACAAGTATTTGGTCTCGATGTTTCCCAGACAGCTGCATATAGCAGAGCATTTAAATTCTCCTTTTATAGCTAAACCTTCTTTTAATAGTGTTTTTTATCTCACAATAAATGCCCCTATCAGTGGTGTCCCCACATTTACCCATCAGTTGTATGTTTAATCAGTAAACATTTGCTGAGGTTTCAACCATGGGTGTTGTGCTAAAAATGGAGGGCAGGGAGAATCTCAAACTCTGTCTCCAAGAAGGTGGCAGATGCAGTGGGCTGGATGTCAGGACACTTGTGATGCTTCTCCACACAGACAAGTGATGGCCAGGCTTACAGGGAAGAGATGGCTCCCTGTAACTTAAGGATGGGGGGTGTCTGAGGCAAGCATAAAGAGGCCAGTAGAGGGAGAGCATGACCATCTATTAAGGTAGAGAATCGTGTGAAAGAAAAAGGACTTCAGGAGAGGAGATATAGACACTACTGTCTTCAGGCATCAGGCACAATGTGTGGATGATGAAACACAGCTGGATGTAGGGCAGTAGAAAGTGGAAGTCTGGACTCAGCACATTGAGACCCTGGTACAAAAACAAAGAGCTACATGGAGGTCAGATAGTCCTTACTTCTCAAGAGAAGCCAGAAATGTGGGCTTCATGTAGTACCCAAACCTCTTACTGTTAGCAACCAAGATGTTTTTATTTGTTTGTTTGTTTTTATTTATTAAAAATTTCCACCTCCTCCCTTCCTCCCATTTCCCTCCCACTCCCCCCACTCTCCCTCCCTCCTCCCTCTCTAGTTCTAAGAGAAGTCAGTGTTCCCTGCCCTGTGGGAAGTCCAAGGCCCTCCCCCATCCCTCCGGGTCTAGGAAGGTGTGCATCCAAACAGACTAAGCTCCCAAAAAGCCAGTACATGCAGTAGAATCAAAATCGGTGTCATTATCATTGGCTTCTCAGTCCGCTCTCATGATCACCTACATTCAGAGAGTCCAGTTTGATCACATACTCATTCAGTCCCAGTCCAGCTGGCCTTGGTGAGCTCCCATTAGATCAGTCTCACCATCCCAGTGGGTGGACACACCCCTTGCGGTCCTGACTTCCTTACTCATGTTCTCCCTCCTTCTGCTCTTCATCTGGACCTTGGGAGCTCAGTTCAGTGCTCCAATGTGGATCTCTGTCTCTATCTCCATCCATCGCTGGATGAAGGTTCAGTCTGGATGAATCTCCCCCAAGATGTTTTTAAAATTACTACTCTGGCCCAGCAAAATTCTTCAAAGACCTAGAAAAAAAGGTATTCAACTTCATTTGAACAAGCAAAAAACAATCCTGTGCAATAAAAGAACTTCTGGAGGCATCACAATCCCTGACTTTAAACTCTACTACAGAGATACAGTACTGAAAACAGCCTGGTACTGGCATAAGAACAGACAGGAGGACCAATGGAACCGAAAAGAAGACCCGGATATCAATCCACACATCTTCGAACACCTGATCTTTGATAGAGAAGCAAAAAATATCAAATGGAAAAAAGAAAGCATATTTAACAGTAGTGCTGGCATAATTGGATATCAACATGTAGAAAAATGAAAATAGACCCATATCTCTCTCCATGCACAAAACTCAAGTCCAAATGGATCAAAGACCTCAACATAAAGCCAGCAACACTGAACCTTATAGAAGAGAAAGTGGGAAGTACATTTGAATGAATTGGCACAGGGAACCACTTTCTAATATAACCCCAGCAGCACAGACACTGAAAGAAACAATTAATAAATGGAACCTTCTGAAACTGAAAAGCTTCTGTAAAGCAAAGGACACAGTCAACAAGACAAAACGACAGCCTTGGAAAAAGATCTTCACCAACCCCACATCAGATGGAGGACTGATCTCCAGAATATACAAAGAACTCAAGAAATTGGACACCAAAAGATCGCATAATCCAATAAAAAAAATGAAGTACAGACCTAAACAGAAAACTCTCAACAGAGGAATCTAAAATGGCTGAAAGACACTTAAGGAAATGTTCGACATCCTTAGTCGTCAGAGAAATGCAAATCAAAACAACTCAGATTCCATCTTAGACCTGTAAGAATGGTCAAGATTAAAAACACTGATGACAACTTATGCTGGAGAGGTCGTGGGGAAAAGGGAATACTTCTGCATTGCTGGTGGAAATGCAAGCTAGTACAGCTCCTTTGGATGTCAGTGTGGTGATTTCTCAGAAAATTAGGAAACAACCTTCCTCAAGACCCACTTTTGGGCATATATCCAAAGGATGCTCAATCATACCACAAGTTCATGTGCTCAGCTATGTTCATAGCAGCTTTGTTTGTCATAGCCAGAACCTAGAAACAACCTAAATGCCCCTCAATGAATAAGGAAAATGTGGTCCATTTACACAATGGAGTACTACACAGCAGCAATGCAGAAGTGATGGAGAAAGACAGCTGACTGGGAGAACCATGATCAATTCCTGGTCAGCAAATACTTGAGGCCACGAATTTGTGTCAACCCGGGCTATTCCCCTCCCTGGCTATTACAGTAAAAGCAACAGTCCAAAAGAGTGAGTCTTAGAGTCAAGGACTGTATAAGTCCAAGTGAGATAATGGAAGTAATATGTTTGCATGTAGAGATAACCTTTGTCATAGCTTGATTATGAAATATGCCACAGAGTCATGTATGGAGTACATACTCTTAACTGGTAGCACTATTTTAGGAAGGACTAGAAATTTAAGGGTTTAGGGTACATAAAGTAGAAGTAGGTCACCAAGGATGTACCACTGAAGGCTACTTTGGCCCCTTTCCAGGTTTTATGTGGATATAGTCGACCACGTTGGAGTGCCAATTTGTAGGAGGGCCCGGGGCTGCTTGTCTTTGTCACAACTTCTCAGAACCGAAATAGCCACACAGAAACTATATTAATTAAAATGTTGCTTGACCCATTATCTCTAGCTTCTTATTGGCTAACTCTTACATTAGTTTAACTCATTTCTATTCATTTGTATATCGCCACAGGACAGTAGCTTACTGGCAAAGATTCTAACTTGCAGCTGTCTCAGGTGGAGGATCCATGGCATCTCTTTGACTCTGCCCTTCTTTCTCCCAGCATTTAGTTCCATCTTCCCACCTATCTAAGTTCTGCCCTATCAACAGGCCAAAGCCGTTTCTTTATTCATTAACCAAGAAAAGCAACACACAGACAGATGGACCTCCCACACCATGTTCTGATGTAAGAAACATCCTTTTCCACACAGTTCCTTAACCATGAAGTTCTGCCTAAATATATGGGGCCAAGTAACAGTGGGATGTGTGTGCGTGTGTGTGTGTGTGTGTGTGTGTGTGTGTGTGTTATGTAAACAGGTTTGTACCATGACACTCAAGAAGGTTAGAGAACAAGGTTGTGGAACCAGTTCTCTCCTTCCATCTTTACATGGGCGGCAGCGATAGAATGCAGTGATCAGGCATGCAGAATGACTCATTATCCTCTGATCTATTTCTCTCCTGGGTACTTTCACTTCTCTTTAACAATGTCCTACAATATGTCATGTGCCTCCCTTCCCACTAAAAACTACTTGTGTTCATTGCCTCATTTTTTCCCATGTGACCTCATCACCTAGAGTGATTGTTACCAGGGAAAGTCATTCTTAATGGTCACTCTAGATGAAGTTGCAAGGCTGTCATGGAGCCCTTCCCTTGGCTACTGCTGAATCACCTTGCTACACAGAATTGCTCTATCTTCTGATATCCTCTGACAATTCACATGCTTGTCTTCTCAAATAACATCCCTGAAGACTTCCAAACACCTAGTCACAGTGGTTTGTAGAATGTGGAGTGCTGTACTTGCAAGGTCAACTAATATTGTTGAAAACTCTTGACTCAAGACATCTTATACTTTGTGTTTTAATTCCAGCTTTGTCCCTTGGACTGAATTCTCTTATTTGTGAATTAAGAAGCCTGTGATCACTTAGATCCTTTTCACATCCTGAAGCTGCTTTTAGCAGGACTAAATTTAAAAACAAAACAAAAAAAAAATCTTGAACTAAATAAAAATGAAACAACACAACAAAACCTCTAGAAGATAGTGAATGCAGTCCTACAAAACAGACCACACCCTGGAATACAAATAAAATTTTTATAAATTCAAAAGATTGAAATCATTCCTGCTTTTTAACTGATCACAATCCAATAAAATTGAAACCTGCAATAAATTTTAAGTTCTCTAGCAAATACACAAACTCGTAGAGTTTAAAAAAACTCATTACTGAATGAAAAATGTGTTCAAGAGAAAAATCAAGAACTAAATTTAAAAACATTTTTGGAACTAAGTAAAAATGAAACACAACACAACAAAATCTCTGGAACATATTGACACAGTCCTACAAGGGAAATTCATATTTCTAAGTGCCTGCATTAAAAAAATCAGAACAAGCTCAGATGAATGGCTTAATAATAGTACTCAGAAAGTTAGAAAAACAAGAACAAACCAAATCCAAACCCAGCTGAGTTTAAATCAATGAAATGAAAACAAAGAAAACAATTTGAAGAATCAGTAAATCGAAGTGCTCATTCTTTGAGAAGGCAAAAAAAAAAAAATGAGAGACCATTGGCCTGAGGAAGCAAAAGAAAGGAAGAGGGGAACTAAATTAATAGAGTCAGAAATGAACAGGGAAACATTACAACTACCAAAGAAATGTAGAACAGTGTAAGGGAATATGAGTAAAACCTGTAATCCATTAAGCTAGAAAATCTAAAAAGAATGCATGAATTTCTAGATTCTGTCAAACCAACAATACTTAACCAAGAAGAAATCAACATCCTAAACAGTTCAATAACAAATGAAGAGATTAAAATAGCAATTAAAAGCCTTCAGATTAAAAAAAAGTCTAGGACCAGGTAAATGGATTCAAAATAAAATTCTATCAAACTTTCAAAGAAGATATACAGTCAGTCCTTTTGAAATCAGAAGGAGCACTCCCAAACTCTTACAACCCCAACAAGGTAAAGACTCTCTCTCTCTCTCTCTCTCTCTCTCTCTCTCTCTCTCTCTCACACACACACACACACACACACACACAAGACAGAAAGAAAGGGAAGGAGGGAGGGAGGGAGGAAAGAAGGGAGAGAGGGAGGGAGAGAAAAAGAAAAAAGGAAAGAAAATTACCTGCCAATATCCCCATTGAACATAGGTTCAAACATGCTCATAAAATACTTGCAATCAGCACATGTCCTTGTGGCACAATTGAGCATCCTTTGGCTACATACCCATAAGTGGTATTACTGGGTCTTGAGGAAGGTTGTTTCCTAATTTTCTGAGAAATCACCACACTGACATCCAAAGGGGTTGTACCAGCTTGCATGTGCTCAACTATGTTCATAGCAGCATTGTTTGTCGTAGTCAGAACTTGGAAACAACCTAAATGCCCCTTGACCAAAGAATGGATAAGGAAAATGTGGTACATTTACACAATGGAGTACTACACAGCAGAAAAAAATAATGACATCTTGAATTTTGGAGGAAAATGGATGGAGCTAGAAAACATTATTTTGAGTGAGGTAACCAAGACAAAGAAAGACAATTATCACATGTATTCACTCATAGGCAGTTTTAACATAAAGCAAAAAAAAAAAACCCACCAGCCTACCAGCCTACAAGCACAATCCCAGAGAATTTAGACAACAATGAGGATACTAAGAGAGACTTACATAGATCTAATCTACATGGGAAGTAGAAAAAGACAAGATCTACTGAGTATATTGGGAGCTTGGGGACCTTGGGAGAGAGCTGAAAGGTGGAGGGGAGAGGCAGGGAGGGGAGCAGAGGAAAATGTAGAGCTCAAAAAAAAATCAATAAAAAAAGAAGAAAAATACTTGCAATCAGAATTCATACATACATCAAAAATTATACACTATGACCAACTTGGCTTTATTCCTTAAATTCAGGTATGATCTGACATATGCAAGTCAACAAATGCAATAAACCACATAAATAGACTTAAAGACAAAGATCAAATGATCATCTCAATGGATGTAGAAGAAGCCTTCAACACAATTCAACATGACTTCATGATAAAAGTCCTAGAGAATGTAGGACTATTGGAAATGTACCTCGATGCAATAAAAGTCATAGCAAACATCATCCTAAATGGAGAAAAACTTGAAGCAACCCCACTAACATTAGGAAAGTCACAGGGATGTCCACTGTCCCCACACTTCTCAATAAAGTGATCAAAGTATTAGCTGAAGCAATGAGACAAGAGAAAAAAGTCAAGGGGAAAAAATAGGGAAAGAAATTGGCAAACCATCGCTCTAGTGGAAGACATGATACTGTACTTTAGCCAAAAATTCTATCAGAAAATTGAGAAATGATAAACAAATTTATCAACATAGGATAAAGAGTCAACTTGCAAAAATCAATATCTTTTCTGTACACCATCCACAAATATACAGAGAAGGAGATCATGGACACACTCCCATTTACAATAACCTCAAAGAAAAGAAAATATCTATGAATAAACATAACTAGGGAAGTAAAGGATCTCTAGAGTAAAAACTTAAAGCCTCTGAAGAGAGAGCGAAACACACTAGAAAATGAAAAAATATTCCATGTCCATCAGTTTTTATGAGATCTAATTCTTTTCATTGATTAAATTAATATTATGAAAATGATCATTCTACCAAAAACTATTTATAGATTCAGTGAAATCTCAGTCAAAAATCCACATTTCTTTTGTTCCAGAAAGACAGAACTCTATCTTCAAATTCATATGGAACTGCACAAGACCCTGGATAACGTAAACAATTTTGAACATAAAGAACAATGATGGAGATATTGCATTTCCAGATCTTAAGATATATTACGGAGCCAGAATAATTAAAATAGCATGGCGCAAAAACAAACATGTAGACAAACATGGAACAAAACTGAAGACCCAAGCATGAGTACTTACAACTTCAGCCACTTAGTATTTGACAAATATGTCAAAACATGAGCTAAAGAGAACATTTTAAACAAATGGTGCTGGGATAGCAAGGTATCCACAGGCAGGAAAATAAAATTAAAGATGTATATTTCACCTTGTACAAAAACTTACTCCAAAACCTGGAACCCAGAACGCTACTAAAAGACAACATATGCAATACCCTCCATGATACAGGTGTAGGAGATGACATTCTGAATCGGACTCCATCTGCCTAAGAATTTTAGGGCCAATGAGATTTGGCCCTAATCTCATTGATTGACAAATGAGATTTCATAAAACAAACAAACCTGCTTAAAAAACAATCAGCTGAGTAAAGAGGATACCCACAGAATGGGAGAAAATCTTTGCCAGGTATATATCTGATAGAGGATTAATATCCAGACTATATAAAGAATTTAAAAGCCAATAATAAAAAAAAAAGGATGATCCATTCAAAAATAATGGGCCTTGAAGAACAAGTTCTCAAAAGTAGAAGAAAATGACTAAGAAATATCTCAAAAAATGTTGTGTGTCCCAAGCAGTTTGGGAAATGCAAATCAAAACAGCGTTGCCCTTTCATCTTACCCTAGTCAGAACGACAGTGATCAGCAGAAGAACCAGTGCTGGAGGGAGCGAATGCTGAGCCGAGTAGGAGAGAAATGTTCTCTTCAATATCTATACTTCTCACATCTCATATACATGAGTGGTGCATGAAAAGAATTTCAGGTTTTTGAGACAGCTCTCATACTAAAGCCCAGGTTGGCTTTGAACCTCCAGGGATACTGCATTCTCAGCGTCCTAAATGCCATGCTTATGGGTTTTAGCCAGCTTATCTGACTACATGTATTAAACCAAGAATAACTAAGAGCAACAGGCTATTTACTCTTGCTGGCAGCATATTCTTGTGTAAATAGATGTTTTCTCACAAGGCATATGGCTTTTCTTTGAGAGAATTCTTGATTAATATGTGACCACACTGAAAACCACTATTGTGATAAAACTTTGTTCTCCTAGTTATGGTTAAACCATAACGCTCCAGAAACAGAATAAATGGCTAATCCCGGGGGAGCAAAGAGCACACAGATCATGAGGATGTTATAGTATAATGTAGTAGACACCTAAAGAATGGTAGGATCCCAAAAGCTTCTCCAAGTGTGATGGGTTTAAAATCGGGTTGTTTTGCAAATTTTCTCTACTATATAACATTTTTTTCAAATTTAAATATCTCAAAGAATCCATGAAGTTACATATTATGCATGAGAAGATGGTCGCAAATAAAGATGAGAAACATCTTTTTGTAACGTTACATGGGGGCTAGATCTATGCGTTGTCCTTCCACTTGGTACATTTTTTAAATGCAGCAAATAGTAATCATTTGCCCCTTTGAGTCATGAAACATGTTGAGATGTAGCAAGCGTGTCGCCTATAGGAGTTTCCTGAATTCATATTCAGTCTCTGTGCTGAAACAGGTGGAAGGAGCCCAGGGTAGAGCCTCAGGATGACCCACTGGAACCAGACCTCTTATTAGCTGTCAGGTACTAGCACTTACTAGTCATATAACTGCAGTAGAGAAAATGCTTTTCTGTCAATGAAAAGCTTTTTATATGTTATACATGTCAGTTTTCTGTGGTTAGTTGGACCTGAAATGAATGCCTCTTTACAGTAAGCTTGGGGCTTGGGGAGGATGTGAGATATGGGTAATGAAATCATGACAGACAGATGCTCTTTGTTGCTTTGTACACTACATAGTTACACGGAAAAAAATGTTTCGGATTAGCATAAAATCAGACACAAAATTATCTACCATCTCTGAGAGTATTTGGCAATAATAAATAACTGTGACTTGTTATGCGATGGCCCTCCATTTATAGAAACATGAACACTCAGCTTTGAGATCTTCTTTACAGTCCCGAAGCCTCTTTCCACTGAAGCAAGTAGGTCACAGAGCTATGTGCCTACTGGACAGTGGGTGGAATACACATTTAGAGGAGAAATTCTCTCAGCATGGAACTAATTTAATGATGCTGAAGTGACTCTTCTAAGGACCACATCCTTAGCATCCTGTTTGAACCAAACACGCAGGTGCCTTTGACTTCTGTGCTGTAATCTATGAGTTATTAGCGGGGAGGCTGCTGTCACATCTCATTAATCATACACAGTTTGGGGAAGGAGTTTATTAATTTCTAATAATTTTAAGCACGTTGTGAGATTTTAAAAAATCCACAAAAATATTTAAAATTTAGCTCAAAGAAACCCAAGGGATGGATGCAATTCATTAAGAGAATGAAATCACTTTCATCTGGAATGCACACATCCAAACAGTGAGTTTGCTATTATAATACTTTCAGAGGAAAAAATATATTGAAATAGATTTCTTTTAACAAAGCGTAAAAACTGGGATGGGAATAACAGAACTGTAAAAACATGTTCTTCTGAACTTGGAAATCAAAGTTTCCCTAGTTAGAAAGCTGTGTTATCACATATCTGGACAGAAGACAAGAATGTGTCTGCCTGAAGACAATGACTGAAACCATTTAATATTTAGGCATGAAGTTGTTATCTTATATCCTGAATATGTAACTGAGAATCTGGGCCGTGTTTCCTTTCATTCCTTGCATAGATGTACATTAGTGTTGAGCGTATTATGACTTCCTGTATACTCCAACATAACCTGACAATGTCTGGACATATTTATACATAGAAGGCTTATCTGAAGAGAAACAAAGACAGCTACAAGGAAGAGCAACCACTGTTGTTTAAGTCAGTAGCCATTCTGTCATTAAGGGCACAATCACTTTTCTACCAGACATAATAAAAGAAAGGACAGTTTAAAGGCAGAGGTATTAATAATGCTATTTTTACGTAGATTGAGAGAGAAAGATGTATTTCCTGCGAGCAGATGGCAGCGTGCTTACAGACACTGGTCTTATGCACCCTGGAACATAGAACAGTAGTAGCGGGATTTGACCAGCTTTCCAATATTCAGGGAAGATGATGCGGTGGGGTGCATTAGAATGGAGAGATTTACACTGTCTAGATTTTGAATCATAGAAATGTTAGTACATGAAATGACTTAGAAACCTTAAGAACATTGAGAGGGCTTAGAAAATGTGTCTTAACTCAACTCAAAAGTTTTAAAAGATTTCATTTGGGCAAGAATGAGCAAGATAGAGCAAAACAATTGTGATAAAGCCTGTCTTAGCTGCTGTGCTAGTGCTATGAAGAGATACCAAGGAAACTTATAAAATAAGGCTTCATTGGAGTTTGCTTCCAGTTTCATGAATTCATAGCCACCATGGAAGGAAGCAAGGCAGCAAGCACACACGCATGAGACCAGTAGCTGGGAGCTCACATTTTTTTGTTTGGTTTGGTTTGGTTTTTTGTTTTTGGAGACAGGGCTTCTCTGTGTAATAACTCTGGTTGTCCTGGAAGTCACTCTATAAACCAGGTTGGCCTCAAACTCACAGAGATCTGCCTGCCTCTGCCTCCCAAGTGCTGAGATTAAAGATGTGCGCCACTACTGCCCAGCCAAGAGTTCACATCTTATCCAAAGTCAGAGGCAGAAAGAGGAGACCTAGACCTGATATGGGCTCTTCAAACCTCCAAGCCCACCCACCAGCGACAAGCTTCTACAACAAGGCCACACCTCCTAATCCTTCCCCAAACTGTTCTACCAAGGACCAAGAATTCAAATAGATGATATGAGCCTTTGGGATCATTCTTATTAAGACCACCATACAGACAGTGATTGTCTTCAGTTGACTAGGAAGTGGAGAGGGCACTATACAAAATACAGAACTCCATTCTCTTCTGCTGTCATTAAAGACCCACAGGTGGTCGTGAGCAATTGAGAATAAATCACACATAAGTACAAATTCCAGCTACATTAAGAAGTTCCTGGAAATTTCATTCTGTTGCAAAAGTACCACCCAAAGGTCATCCTCCTGTAGAGCGCTTGAGAAACAATATCAGCAGAAAACATCAGCCTTTAATGGCGTAGGGGACAAGGTCACAACCTTTACCCTAAAGTCACCCAATCCACCTTAGGAAAATTTGACTCAATCAGAGCCTGCCTCTGCTTACATTTGTTCTAGAGCAAATCCCACTTCTCTCTCCACTGTAGATGAGAAGCAAGATGTTCAAAAGGGCAGCTTCTAAAGTCAGATACTCCAGCAGCTCTATAGGAAGGAGCCAGCAATCTAACAGTGATAGGGAAGGCAGAAAGAAATTGAAAGTCGCTATTTAAGCTGTGATTAATTACCTTAATACAAAAAAAACATTATTTGCATTCTCTGATGCTTTTCGTATAATACAAACCTACATTGTAAAATACTACCCAAAGGAGAACAGCTCTAAAATTTACCAGAAAGGTCAGTCTTTCTCTGATCTTACTTACCAAGCTCAGATTTATGTCCTTTCTCTTAGTTCTCCAGTGTAACATGTGGTTGGTCACACTTGCACAAGACACGCATAAAACGTGTTTCAAAGGAGCTGAATGAAGGGGATTGTACAACTAACAGTATCTTCCTTGTGATACTGTAATCACATCTTTGCAGAGAAATATCAAAATTCTAAGTAGTCATGTTTAAAAAAGCATATGCAGTCTAGGGAAAAAAATCTCTTCTTTAGTAGGGAGATGTCTCTTCCCATGGATTTCATATCTTCCAAACTGCTCTAAGTAAGCATAGAAAAATGGAAATTGTTCCAGGGTTGAACAGGATCCTGATAGAGCAGTCATATTCTGTCACCTCTCTGCATTAACCATTAAGTCACAGGAACTGAAGGATCCAACATCCTGCTTGTACATTGAGCCTCCATATCTGTGTCCAAATGTGGCTGGACAAGCAACGGCACCGTTCTGTGGCACTTGTAGGTGCCTTTCCAAGACCGAGGGTTTCGATGTCTAAAGCTGACAAGGATTAAAAATCATAATGCATTCTGGAATACTTACTACTCTCAGACATCCTGCTAAGCTTGTTTCCTAAACTAACAGTTTGATGTTTGATCTGAGAGTCCTTCTAGGCAAGGCTGCTATTGCTCCTAAATCTGAGGAAGTGTAGCTGAGAAGCTAAGTAATTGATCCTGGTCACAAAAGCGGAAGGCAGAAGGAACCGCCGCCATGAAGATGTCATATTAGATTTCATTAACTGTTGCTCTCGGCTGGTTTGTCATCCTCCCAACTGCGTTTTTCAAGATTTTTGTTGTTGTAAAGGATGAAAAGAAAGTAACTTGAGTTAATAGAGTTCAGAATGTCAATAGTTTCTGGCTTCATGTAAAGCTAGATTTATGAGCTCAAACAATACGCTTTTCTTATTCAAAAATCATTTATGAGCAGTCTAGATTTAACTCCTGGGCAGGAAGGTGAGTTTCCTTTTCCCAGAACTTCTAGCAAGAAGTCTTAGCTTGACTTCATAGCTATAATTCACCTTCTTTGAACTGACCAGAATTGTGTACCATGGCTGGTTTTTTATCAACTTGACATAAACCTAGACATGTCTGGAAAGAGAATCTTGAGAAAATGCATTCATAAAATTGGCCTGTAGGTAAGTCTACTGGGCATTTTATTGATTACTGGTTGATGGGGGAGGGTTCAGCCCACTGTGGGTGGTGCCACCCTGAGGCAGACAGTCCTGGTTTTTTTAGAAAACAGGCTGAGCAGAGCATGGGAAACAAACAAGGTAGCAAGCAGCACCCCTCCATGGTCTCTGCATCAGCTCCTGCCTCTGGGCTCATGATTTGAGTTTCTGGCCTGACTTCCTTCAACAGTAGCCACTAGCAGAGAAGTGTAATATGAAATAAACCTTTTCCTCCCCAAATTGCTTTTGGTCACAGTGTTTTAAGGAGCAAAGAGAAGGGTACACGTGACTCTCCGTTGTTGTATACCATTAGAGTTAGAGCATCATTTAGCTCCTTGCTCCTGCCCCACACCCCAAGCATAGAAATAAACAAACCAGTGGTGGAAGATGGTTCCCTAAAGAGGTAGATTTTATATTATTCTAGAAGAATGGATGCTGAGCAGAAATGAGTTACAGGTGTCTATTATATCCACCTTGCCATACTAGAAAAATAAATGGTGATCTTGTCATATAACTGAGGAGGTTTTAGTTTGTGCATCAAAAAAGCCTTCCTACAATAAACTACCCTGTGTTAGGCTAAGGCAAGACGTAGTCTGTGGCATTTGAATGAGAATGGCTCCCATAGGATTGTGTGTCTGAGCACTTGGTCTCCAGTTGGTGGAACTGTTTGGAAAGCAGCCTTGTTGGAGAAGGTTGTCACTTGGGAGTGGGCTTTGAGGTTTTAAAAGCCCACTTCATTCCCAGTTAGATTTCTCTCTCTCTCTCTCTCTCTCTCTCTCTCTCTCTCTCTCTCTCTTTTTCTCTCTCTCCTTGCTGTGGAGCAGGATATAAGCTCTCATCTACTACTCTAGCATAACTGCCTGCCTGCTTGCTGCCATGACCCCTGACATTGTGAAAAGGCCAGCCCCTTCCTCATTATACTCTCTAATATACTCTTTCTTCTCTGAGTTGCCTTGGTCATAGTGTCTTCACATCATTAGAAAAGTAATTAAGACCCAGCTAAAGAAAGTGAGTGGGATCTCATTGGAAAAGTAACTATAAGACAAGCAAGCATCAGATTTTGTAGCTGTTCAAATAAACATGCTGAGAGCAATACAGCTCTTACAGGCAGCGATGCTGTTACATACCACAGTATTCTAGGGTGACCCAGCATGAGGGGTATTCAGTACTCTCCTGCACAATTTAGGCTAATTCGACTTAATTTGCCACGCTACACGGGTTTCCCTTCATTAAAAGTTGTAGCCCCCGGGGGCAGGGTATGTAACTTTGTTGGTACGGTATTAGCTTGCCCTGCATGAAGCCCTGAGTTCCATTTCCAGCACCATATAAACCTGGGCAAGGTAGGACGTGTTTATAACCCCAGCACTTATGGTCGAGGCTAGCCTAGGTTATAAGATCCCTGCAGCCTAAAAAAAAAAAAAACAAAAACAAAAACAAAGAGGGGACAGGTGTAGTCATCGAGTTCAGACAGGTTCTTCACCTTCATTGTCTTAAGAAATTTCATTTGTCATCAGCGAAAAGTTAGAGCCTTCTTCCCACTGAGAACCTATTACAAAGGTAACTGGGTTCCAAGACTAGCCCAGGAATATTTGTCAAGTAATTTGAAGACCCTTGGCATAGAGCTTAGAACATTATAAACATAATAGATTAAAGTTGCTACTATTTTATAAGCATGAAAAAAATGATCAAAAATATTTTAAAATAAAAGTTAAGGTGTTGGCTACTTAGAAAAATAAGAGGAATACTCCATAAGACACTATAAAAATTAAGTCCACTTCAAAGAAGATATTTAATACAATTCAGCTTGGAGTTTTTTTCTTAATACCAAGGAAGAAGTTAAGGAATTATTTAATATACCTTATAATAGAATATTTTATTACTTTAATTAGTGAATTCATATATTGTGGTTATAACTATATCCATTCAAATGGAAATAGTATTTAATGAATTTCTTTTTACTTAGCAGAAGTTTTCAGACTTTGTCCATGCCTGTGGGGGATACAATCCCACTACAAGGCAAGGGCACAGTGGACGAGCAGTACCAGAAACTGAACCACAACAGGGGTACAGCCTAAGTGAACTCGTATCTTAATTGCTTAGACCCTTCTCTCTCCAGCCTGCATACTCTATGGCTAAGAGCTGTTTTGAAGACAAAATATCATCCAGGATTAGGAATGCAGATAGTCTTTCAACATTGGTGACAAGTTCCTTTGGTGACTTACCCAAGTTCTCAGTAAAATTTGCTTCATTTAAGAATTAATTCCAGGCCAAGTGATGATGGCATATGGCTTTATTCCTAGCACTCAGGTGACAGAAGTAGGAGGATCTCTGTGAGTTCGAGGCCAACCTGGTCTACAGAGTAAGTTCCAGGACAATCAGAGCTGTTACACAGAGAAATCCTATCTTGAGAAAATAAAAAAAGAATTACTTCCATAGATCTCTTATAAAATAATTTGATGCTGATTCCACTTTTAATTATACAAATGCTAAAGATACCTAGCTGCTATAATTTATATGACCACTGGTAACTTTAGGGGGAGTTTTCTATTAATTTTTTGAGAATTTCATGCCTGAGTACTGTATTTACATCATTTTTACCTCTCCCTATCCTTCTCCGACTCCTTAGATGCCATGTCTCCACTCCCTCCTCAATTCATGGCCTCTGCTTTTAATTATTGTTACATGCACATAATAATGCTAAGACCAGTTAAGGTTGTTTCTTTGCGTACATGCTTAGTAATAACAGTTGGGAGCAGACAGCTCATCAGGGACCTCATTTGTAGTCGAGAACAATTCTCCCCCTCTCAACAGCCATAGTGCATGGCTTTTAACCGGTGGATAGGGCCTTGTGGAGTTTCCTGGTACAGTTTTAAATTCAAATGTAGGCTTGAGAGATACTAAATAGCTGCCATGATAGTGCCTGCTACTAATCCCAGCAGAAGCAGGCTGGTATCTGTGAGTTTGAGGCCAGCCTGATATATATAGTGAGTTTTGAAACACCCAGGGCTACAGAGAGAGACCCTGTCTCGAAAAGGAGGAAGGGAGGGAGGGAAGGAGAGAGGGAGGGGAAGAGGAAGGAAGGAAGGAAGGAAGGAGAAAGGAAGAAAGAAAGAGAAGAGGAAGAAAGGAAGGAAGGAAGGAAAACAGAAAGAAAGGAAATCGTAAAAAAATGTAGAAAATTATGTCAATGACTTACTGATGATAATACTATCTCAGTAGAGTTTGGGATTCTACTTTCCAAGTGTCTGTCACATGATGTATCAAAAGGGATGAAATGGACGTAGAAGTTGACCGAGCTTTGCTTTGTTCTTTCATTCAATCAACAAGGTCATTATTGAGCACCTAGTATATGTATCAGGCATTTTTATAGATTGAAGGATGACAGAAGAAAACAATACAAAACCTCAATTTTCCACAGAATTTATATTCTGCTTGGTAAACACACACAAGAAAGTATTAGGTATTTCCATACTTTCAATATGGGGATGATAAAGAAATAATTGTAGGGTCCTTAGATCACTTCAGATGAGAAGAAGACACCCTATATGCAATCATGGAAAACAGCTTTATCCTTGAGACAGAAAACCCAAAATGCTGGGGCCCACCCAAAATGGCTTCAATCCCAGGGGCGAGGGTAAGGCAGCCCTTTTTAAGCCTGTTTATGGAAATTCCAGCTGTGGTTAAGTGTACTTGGAAGTGATTGGGTATAGACCTTCACTAATACAGGAACCATTTTATGATTGACATTTGTAGTTGCGGTGTCAGGGAAATGTCTGCTGGGTCAGGGGTCTGTCTGACTGAAAATAGCAAGAATAGTTTGTGACCAGGTAGGAGCCTGATTGGCTCTCAAACTGGACGTGTTTCCTAAGAGTCTGGTTAAAGCCAGATATGAATCAGCATAGGATGATGGGGTAATATTGGGCAGAGGTCCCAACAAACTGGTCCCTGGAGAAAAAAAAAAATAACAACTGTCCCTGTCCCTTCATAATGAAGAGAAGGAGCAGTGATCAGGAAAGAACTCCCAGAAAAAGGATAACTGGAAAGAGATCCGAATGGGTAAGTGAGCCACACAGATCCCGGAGGTGCTGGACCGTGCAAAGACCCTGATGGGAAGCAAGCATATTGTGTTAGAGAAACAACAAAGTCATGGTGGCTACAGCAAAGTGACCAAAGATGCTGGGAAAGGAGAGGCAGAGCAGATTGTTTAGGACCCTGTGAGTACCATGTGGCATCTTACATGTACTGCAGTTGTGAGGGGAAGCCGCGGGATGCTGGGACTAGGAGAGCAGTGTGCAGAGGAGGCTCTACAGCAGGGGTTCTCACCTTGTGGGTCACGGCCCCTTTCACAGGGTCGCATGTCAGATATCCTGCATATCAGACATTTACCTTACAATTCATAGTAGTCACAAAGTTACAGTTATGAAGTAGCAACCAAAATATTGGGGTCACCGCAACATAAGGAACTGTTTAAAGGTCTGCAGCGTTCGGAAGGTTGAGAACCCAGCTCAACAGAGACCAGTGAGCATTAACTAGAGTCGATGCTAGCATCCACATAATTGTGGTGCTGACTCTTCATTGCCTAGTTGAAAATATGAAAAATAAAAATTGTGTAAATGGTGTGTTGAGAACAACGAAAATCAGTCTGAACGAGAGTGTTACGAACACAGCTCAAAAGAAAATACCCATTTCTATTATAACTGTAGGGAAACTGCCTATGCAAGCTGCCAGCTTCGTAATGTTCTTTATGGTGAGCTGAGTAGAGAATGAAAGCTCAGGATATTCTGAAACATATCTACCCCCTCCGCTCCTCCCTCAGCCCCCCTGTTGACAGCCTGACTCCTGGGCGCTGCAGTGAATGGAGAAGCAGAGCTGACTCCTAGGCTCTTCTCATAGAAAGATGCTGCCATCTGGAGGTTTCCCGAGTTTAAAAACTGTATAGAGATAGATAAAGAGGAACCCAGACCCTGGCTCCAGGTCTGTTGATTTCTATAGACAACCTCTTTTCTCTAGAGAAAATTATAAAGTCATTCAATTAAAAGAAATCAGAGGGCATGTGGCCAACTCCACCTCGTTGCTCTGACAGTCCTGCTGTGTTAGAGGGAAGCCCAGCAGTTGGTTTTATAAACCTATTTTCCTTGTTTTTTTTTTTCTGTGACTTGTCCACTCATTACCAGTGTAGGGTGAATGTCGTTTTCCACCACAGCTACTGTGCCAGGTCCCATCCTCTTTCAGATGGCAAATCTTCTCCATTTCCTCCACGATTATGGACCAGTTCAGGCTTTCGCTACGTTCAATTTTGATTGTTTAAATTTTTTTAGGTAAGCATCAATTCTTCCACAATTCCAAATATATTTCTATAGTTAGATGTAATATTATTCCATGAAATTTTTATTCTCTTATTTGCCTATAGTTATATATGATTTTTAAACTTCCAGGTTATCCTTTTACTTTTTTGGACACTGCAGTGTTGGAATGGGATTCAGGGCATCGCATGTATTCAGCAAGTGGCATCCTACCGAGCTACATGCCCAGTTCTATTGTGGGACTTTTGAGTGGCAGAATGACATATTTGGAGTGTGTTTTACACTGGAAGATAACACTGTTGTAAGCTATTGTGTTGACAGGAACAAGACTCAGGAATACTGTTTAGAGGGCAACTTCAGCATCTCAAATAAGCAGTGAGTAGCGTCTGAACTATGGAAAGGACAAGTTAAAGATTCTGTACAATAAAACTAGCAGAAACCTGTAACTATCAACGTTTAATGGGAGAAAAGGAAGGTGCTGACATGATGTTCAGGTCCCTGCCTCTGGAAATGAAGATGCCCTTAGTGGACACACACTGCTTTCTTTACAGACATCTGAGTTTGAAATGACGGAATGGTTGCCATATAAAAATGCCCAATAAGTCTGGATATATAAATACAAGTCCAGGGTCACAGTGATGGGAGAGGCTGTGAGGTCATCTGGGAAAGAGAAAAGGAGAAAAGACACAGAGAGAGGATGGAAGGACAAGGGAGGAGAGAAGAGGGCAGACGGGAAGGGAGCAGGGACAGATACATTAAGACAGAATGTTTTTAAATATTAAAAATTAAAAGTTGTAAAGACCTATGTTTTGAGGCAGCTGAACAAAATCAAAGAGCAAATTACAAGTCAGATGAGAAAATAATTTTTTAAAGGCTTAGGAAAAGCATAGCACAAAATGGACAGTAAATGATTAACAAATTGGCTGCACAAAAAGAAAAATCATAAAACAAAAGTACCACAAATAGGAAAATATTTCCAATAAATATAATAATCATAGACTAATTTCCTTAATATGTGCACTGGTTAGTTTTTGTCAACTTGATAAAAAAAAAAAAAACTAATGTCACCTGGGATTAAGGAGTCTCAACTGAGGAAGTACACCCAGCAGTTGGCTTGTAGGCACGCCTGTGTGGCACTTCCCTGATTGTTGATTGATGTGGGAGAGCCCCGCCCACTTTGATCAGTGCCATCCTGGAGCAGTTGGTCCTCGGTTGTCTAAGAAAGTAAGCTGAACAAGCCATGGAGAAAAGCCAGGAAGCAGGATGCTTCCACCTTCCACGGAATCTGTTGAAGTTCTTGCCTCCAGGTTCCTGAATGGAGTCCCCACCTTGGCTTTCCTTGGTGATGTAACCGCTAGCCAGATAAGTCCTTTCCTCCCCCAAGATGCTGTTGCTCGGTGTTTTATCACAGTAACAGAACACAAACCAGGATAATACACAAGCACATAACGTCAATAAAAAAAAAGATCATTTAAGAATTAGAGAAAAACTACCCATCTGGGTTTTACCAAAACGGAAACATTTCCTCCATGAAAGACCCTGCTTAGATGAAAGGACAAGATACAAACCAGAGAAACCATGTCGATCTCAAACAGGGACGAGGAATTTTGTCTTGAATAAAAATCTCAAAAGTAAAGATGGAGGAAGAGACAGATGAGGAAGAGGAGGAAGAAAAAATATATATCCAATTTCAAAGTGTATAAAGAAATAAAGAGATATTTTATCAAAGATGAGGTAAGGATATCACACAAGTGCAATGAAAGACTGCCAGTACTGTTCACTGTTGGGAAATGCACAGTAAAACCACAGTGTGCTCATCACAAGACTGCAAGATTAGCTAAAGAAGAAAGCTATGGCAGTACCCGATGCTCCCCAGCATGTGGAGATGATGAAACTCATCCATTTCCAGGAAGAATGCAAAAATGATGCAACCGTGGGAAATAATTCGGCAGTTCCTTCAGAAACCAAACGTGTATCTGCCATATAACCCAGCTGTCACACTTTTGGGCATTTATCCCAGAGAAATAAAAACTTATACAAAAATTCGTATAAAGCATTCACAGTGATTTTACTTTCAACACCAAAAGAGAAGGCAGTCGGCTGTTCTTCAACATACGAACAGCAAACTCTGGACCAGACATTCAATGCACCACACTTGAGCAATGAAGAAGAATGAACCTCTATTAACAAATAGCCAGGATGGATCTCGAGGTAATTACATTGAGTTGGAAGCCAACCCCCAATGGCTAAACACTGTCCAACTGCATTCGCATACCATTCTTAAAATGACAGTTATAGAGATGTGGGATAGACTGATGTTCTGCTTCCAGGTGACAGGAATTGGGCCAGTGCAAATGCCAACTCAGCACAATAGTGTCCCTCAAAGAAATAAAATGGCTCTATATCTTGATTGTGGTAGTTATACAAACCTACACATGGGACAAAACCACATAGAATTTTACATGTAGAGGGATGAAGACCATACAAACTAAATAACCTGTTACGATTGAAGAAACTGGATGAACATGTACTGGGTTCCATGTATTTCTCAAGTTCCGATAAGTCAATACTACACTTTAGATTAATGAAGAAACATGTTATAACCTAGAAATTGATTTAAATATTTAATTTATTTAATTATATTTACATATTTTAATATTTAAGTATTAATTATTAATTTATATATTCTTGATATTTTAGCTAGAGTTATTATTGCTGCAATAAAACTCCATGACCAAATCAACTTGGAAAAGAAAGGGTTTGTTTGGCTTATACTTCCACACTGTAGTTCATCGTTGAAAGAAGCCAGGATAGAAAAACTCAAACAGAGCAGGAACCTAGAAGCAGGAGCTGAAGCCGAGGTCATGCAGGGGTGCTGTTTGCTGGCTTGCTTTAAATGACTTGCTCAGCCTACTTTCTTAGAGAACCCAGAACCAGCAGCCCAAGGATGTCAACACCCACAATGGGCTAGGACCTCTTCTATCTACCCCTAATTAAGAAAATACACTACAGCTGGATCTTATGGAGGCCTTTTTCACAATGAGGCTCCCTTAGTTACCTAAGTAACTCCAGCCTATACCAAGCTGACACAAACCACCCAGCACAACTGACCACTTGTCAACTTGCCCCGCAAACACATCGCCAGTAAGCCGTAACCCTTCTTTTTTTCCTTCCCAAGGTCACACATTAATAGAAACACTCCAAAATTTTTAAATCCCACGGTCTTAAAAAAAAATTTCAAGTGCTTAAAAATTCAGTATTTCTTAAAATTTAAAGTCTTTTATAATTCAAAGACTCAACTCTGGTCTCTTGTAAAACCAAAATTAAATATTTTCCTACTTCAAGAGGAAAGAACCAGGCCACATTCACAACTTAAACCAAGCAAAACTAAACTCAAAAAGTGTAAATAACTCCAATTATCTGGAGTTCACGCCCAGTTTTCTGGGCTCCTCGTCACCTCTCTGGCTCTGCCCTCTGCAGTACACACAACTTTTCTTCTAGACTCTGTCTGGCTGCTGCTGTTCTTGGTGGTGGTCCCATAGTATTGGCATCTCCAGCATGCTGGGATCGGTCCCTTGCTGGGTTCCACTTTTACCAGCAGCTTCTCCTAGACTCTCTTCAGTGACCCTAGGTCATGAGTTCAATTCCCAGCAATCACGTGGTGGCTCACAGCCATGCATGAGATCTGGTGTCCTCTTCGGGCCTGTAGGCAGACAGGCAAGCAGAATATTATATACTTATTAAATATATCTTTAAAAAATAAGTAAGTTATTGCAAATATGTAATAGAGTTATATTTATAGAGAAAAAAGCTTCAGAAGTAGTCACTGAATTCTTTACAACCATGTCTACCTCAGAGCTGAGATGTAGATTCCGAGACCTTTGTCTTTTGCATTACATTGCCTTCTTTCTACATTGAGCAAGCCTGTACTAAGTTATTTAAAATGAGAGCCCAGGGGCTGGAGAGATGGCTCAGCGGTTAAGAGCATTGCCTGCTCTTCCAAAGGTCCTGAGTTCAATTCCCAGCAACCACATGGTGGCTCACAACCATCTGTAATGATGTCTGGTGCCCTCTTCTGGCCTGCAGGCATACAAGCAGACAAAATACTGTATACATAATAAATAAGTAAATAAATAAATAAATATTGAGAGGGAAGGGGGGAGGGAGAGAGAGAGAGAGAGAGAGAGGGAGGGAGGACGAGCACCCAGGAGGTGAAGTCCAGAAGGGGCCGTTATCATAGTGAGAGTCCACAGCACAGGCAGACACAGCCTGAGACACTGAGAATGGTCCCTCACCTGCTCTCCCAATTTCCATCATTTCAATTCTTCCTTTCTCTTTCAAGCACTCTTTCCTTTTTGCCCTTAGTTTGAGAAATCCTTCCCCTCCTCTCCTTTGCTTCCTCTCCTCTCCTTCCTGTTTCTCAGCTATGTTCCCAGTATGTGTCTCTGTCTTGGCACTCACTCACTATGTAACTATGTCAACCTTCAAATGTATGATCCTTCTGGCTCCTCCTCCTGAGTTCTGGGATTGCAGGCATGCACCACTTCATCAAGCTGTCCATCTCTAGTCTCTTTGTGTGTGTGTGTGTGTGTGTGTGTGTGTGTGTGTGTGTGTGTGTGTGTGTGTCTGTCTCTGCCTGCCCCCAGGAAGTTCTATAACAATGGGAATGCTTTAAAAATGAATATCTGATTATTTATGAGGCTATTTGAAGTCCAGATCGGGATTACCAAATTACAAGAGTTTGGTAAGAAACTTGCTGCTGGGGGACAGTGAATGCCAGTCTTTTCAGGAACCGTCTCAGAACTATGGAAGGAACTTCAGAACCATCTCATCAAGGAGTGGAGTTGCTGAGGTCTCAGCTCTCCCATACTTCATTGGCCAAGGCTACTCCAGAGGCTTTACTGTACCTTTACGATCAGATCTAGAGAACAGACTGGGCAGACGGACTGGAGAAACTGTGATTGATCACAAATATAGACTAAGCACAAGCACATTTTGCTAGGGGTGCTAGCTATCAGATGTGGGCTGGGGAAAGGCATCCTCACACTGGAACATACTCGGCGAACAACAGCCCAACAAATGCAATGTTGACAAACCAAGGAGCGGAACTACATGACCAGAGATTGGTTTTCTGTTGGCCTCAGTTGTGATCCAGAGCCTTACACTTTCACAAGCTCTTGCTTGCGGCATGGGTCCATTTTCTTCCCTGTCACCTGCTCCCCTCTCGCTGTGCCCTTTGGCTACTGCTTCACACCCTTACTCAAAAGAGCTATTTCCTCCTTCTCACCATTCTCAGGGAAAAGTTTCAGATGAACTTAATCCCTCTAACTTTTATGAGGAAAAACACAGCCAGGTTTCATGGGAATAAATATAGCTTTATTCGCAGATCCAATTTTTCCTGACATGTAAGTTATTGCCTATAAATTAGTTGGCCAACTTTTAGAAGTTGCATTAATTCTTTGGGGCCAATTGAGTACCCTTTAGTGCACAAACAGCAATAGAAGTTAAATTTACAACCCTGAAGACTGGAACCATTAATCCAGATCAAAGCATGCCAGGGACCACTTCCTCCTCTCCTCCTTCTTTATATAGTTTTCATCTGGGTTATGAATAAGACATCTTATTCTGAGGAAAGAAGTATGATGTCTCTGGGACATTTAAATTCTTGATTAATAATACTAAAAATCTTTAAGCCTTCAATGAATATGCTGATGCACACATTCTCTTTGTTTCTGCACCCCTGGGGCTCTCGACTCACTTAAGGTTGGTTTAATTTTATTCCACGGCAGTAATTCATGAGAATTAGCTTTCTTTAACTGTGAAAATGATAAGAATGTAAATGAGGTTCCTAAACTTCCCTGATTTGATTTGTGGTTGTTTTCTACAGAACCTTTTCTCTCGACTGCCATTAACAGGAACTTTTTCTGACTTCTAAGTGACTTGCTATTACATTGTATATTATATGTATTATAGTGGGTAGTATATTTACTTTTTCTGGCAGAGGTTAACCAAATAGTACTATTTTAACTGAAAATTGGTTCCTGTGTTACTTTTCTTTTTGATTCCTATAATGGTTAATTTTACGTATTAAACTGACTAGGCCACAGTAGCCGAGCTTTTGGACAAACACTACAGTGGGTGAGTCTGTGCAGATGCTGTGTAGATGAAGCAAGAGACTTGGACAAGGTGAACCATTTCTCACAAAGTAGGAAGACCTTGACCACTGAGTTGAAGGCACTACGGGAAACAGCTGAGGTTCTCAGAGGCCTATGGAATCCTGCTTCTGGGAGACCCTTGGGCTGAAGACCCCATCAACAGTTCCATATACAAATGGCAGCCAAGAAGAAGCACTGCTCTCGCTGTCTCAAAGCAGACATTGCGAAGAGCATTGTGGAGGGGCATGTCTCTGTGTCCCCCACGGGGTTCACATGGAGGACACACCATTCAACTGGTCCTTGTTAATGACTTGTCAAAATGGGGTGCCAAATAAAAACTATGAAATTTCCAAGCCTCACACCTAAAATGTTTCGTGGTTTGTTCTTAGTCTTCACATGGCAGCATCACGTGCAGAAGCTCAAGCAGCCCCCTCAAGAGCAAGAAGCTGTGTGTGAAGACCACGACCCAGTCAAAGATATCAACCACTAGACCTAGGGGACCATCTTCAGCTTTTTAGCTCTAGTCAAATGGCCAGGCAATTTGTAATAGTGGGGACAATCCCAGATGAAACTTTTAGAAGAACTGTGTGGCAGAGTTCAGCTCACACTGTTAACCTGCTGAACAGTGAGCATGTCAAGAATTTTGCTATAAAGTGCCATTAAGTTTTGAAGCAGTCTGCTAAATAGCAGTAGGGAACTGGTGTATACCTTACTCAGAACTACGCAGTGACTGAAAACGTAAGAACAGAGTTGTAGATGCCACCAAAGGAAAGTTTGGCTCTCTATATTGGTATCGGACAAAAGAGATTTAAAAACAAAATATTATTAAACAGGGCTATTATGTGTATAAACTGTGTGTGTGTGTGTATATGGATGATAAAGTAGTCAAAACATGTAAAGAAGAAAAAAGGAATAGTTAGAATTGGGCTGGAGAGATGGCTCAGTGGTTAAGAGCTCTGCCTGCTCTTCCTAAGGTCCTGAGTTCAATTCCCAACCATCTGTAACGAGATCTGGTGCCCTCTTCTGGCCTGCAGACATACATGCAAACACAAACAGAATCCTGACAATACTGTATACGAAAGAAAGAAAGAAAGAAAGAAAGAAAGAGAGAGAGAGAGAGAGAAAGAAAGAAGGGAGGGAAGGAAGGAGGGAGGGAGGGAGGGAGGGAGGAAGGAAGGAAGGAAGGAAGGAAGGAAGGAAGGAAGGAAGGAAGGAAGGAAGAAAGAAAGAAAAATAGAATTATAAAAAGCAAACTCAGAATCAACAAAACAATGTATGATCAAGGTAAGTCCAGTAAGGGGTCAGTAGGGGTGCTGGGGTCTTAAGAGTCCAGGGTCAGTAGCAGGCTACAACCAGTACTGCTCTCAGCCATCACAACACACACACACACACACACACACACACACACACACACACTGACAGGAATCAGGGAACAACAAGAAAGGGGTGAAGGAATGCAAGAGTTAGAGGTTAGAGAAGAGTGTGTCAGGAGAGGACAAGTGGCAATCATGCCCTCACCAGTTGTGTGTACCTTATATGAAGAAGGGACCCATTAGACCACATTCCTCACTAAGGGTCTAAGATTCAAAAACAACAATCAAAAGAGATGGATCAAAGTAGAAGACTGTGGAGAAGAAGAAGGGTTCCTGCAGGATGGGGAGTAGGAGAGGGCAGCAAAGCACCGAAACTCAGCATACACATGTGTGAAAGTGTCGAAGCAGCTCATGCTGGGGAGGATGTAGGGTAAGGGGGGGAACACTGGTATCCATTGCTGGTGGGAGTGAAAACTTGTCCATCCACTATGGAAATCTGTGTTGGTGCCTCAGTAAGATAGAAATAGATCCACCTCAGGCTTTAGCTATACCGTTCAGGCACATGACCAAAGAATTCTACATCCTACAACAGAGGCACTTGCTCTACTATGTTCGTGGCTACTCTATTCATAATAGCCAGAGACTGGAAACAACCTAGATGCCTGCCAACACATGACTATATAAAGAAAATGTGTTACATTTACACAACATAATATTCCTCAGTTGTTAAAAAAAATGAAATCATGAAATTCACAGATAAATTGACCAAGCTAGAAAAAAGAAATTATCCTGAGTGAGGTGACCCATACCAGAAAGACAAATTTGCTTATAGGTGGGTGTTAGCTGTTGGTGTTTGATGAGCAGGCTACAATCCATAGAACCACAGAGGCCGTGTATACAGTAAGAAACTGGGGAGAAGACTGAATACACTAGGAAGGGGAAGCAGTGTAGTCTTAGAGGAATGGTGTGGAAGGGAGCTGGAACGGAAGGATCAAAGGGGAGGATGCTGGCAGGGGGAAACGAAGGAGGTACTGTGAGGAGCTAAAACTCAGGGCCATGTGAGGGGTTGTATGGAAACCTAATACAGTAGAAACTCCCTAAAATATATACATACATGAAGGTGACCTAAGTGGAATTACCAAATAACGGGGGAAATGAAGTTCCAGGGTTCATTTGGCAACAAGAAATGTAGTCTCATTGCAATGACCATTTGCTGGTAAAGCTGATAGGACAGAAGTGTATCTATATGACACACCAAGGTCCCCCAGTGCCACCAGGATGAATGAAGGGGTGTTGGAAAGGCAAGAAAGAAGGAGAATTGAAAAGGTGTTATATTTTGTTTTGTTGGTTTGTTTTGTTCTTGGTTTTATTTGCTTTTATTTCCATGCTTGATTACTTGCTTTGTTTTGTTTCTTCTGTGGTGGAGCGCTGCAGGGGTAAGAAGAGGGTATGGGAGGACCAGGAGGTGAACAGAATTGGGGTGCATAATGTGAAATTCCCAAATAAAGAAGTTTTTTTAAAAAAAGCCAGAGGCTCCCTATGTAGACCAGGTTGGCCTCAAACTCACAGAGATCTTTCTGCCTCTGCCTCCCCAGTGCTGAGATTAAAGGTATGGACCACCACACCTGCTGCAGATTTATTTTCATTTGTGTGTGTGCATGTGCCTGTGTGAGTTCACATGCCCTGCATGAGTGTAGGTGCCCATGGAGGCCCGAGAGCATTAGGTCCTCTGGAACCAGAGTTACACAGGGTTATAAGCTTCCTGGGTACCAGGAACTAGACCCAGGTACTCTGCAAGGGCAGTAAGTTGTCTTAAGGGCTTAGCCATCTTTCCAGGCTTCAAAGACTCTTTGAACAGAGACAGATTGATCAGCAAATATAAATTTTGTTCAGTTTTTCTGCTGTATAAGATATGTGGCCGGGCAGTGGTGGAGCACACCTTTAATCCCAGGGTTTCTCTGTAGCTCTGGAGCCTGTCCTGGAACTAACTCTTGTAGACCAGGCTGTCTTCAAATTCACAGAGATTCGCTTGTCTCTGCCTCCCAAGTGCTTGCATTAAAGGCATGCACCACCACCACCTGGCAGAGCTGACTTATTTAAAAGAAGTTAAAAATTGTGGGATCTTTGGTCAACTAAGGAAGGCATACCACAAATTAGAGTATCTTATTTTCAGGACTGGTCTTTCTGAAAGGCCCTATTTTCTGCCTTTCATAATATGAAGTCTCCGCCGGGCTGTGTTGGCGCACACCTTTAATCCCAGCACTTGGGAGGCAGAGGCAGGCGGATCTCTATGGGTTCGAGGCCAGCCTGGTCTATAAGAGCTAGCTCCAGGACAGGCTCCAAAGCTACAGAGAAACCCTATCTTGAAAAACCAAGAAGAAAAAAAAATGTGGAATCTATATGAACAGTTGTTATTTCTTTAACAGATTCATCAGATTGTATCACAGAGACTTGTTGCCCCTATAGTGAGGTCTTCTAAATGCTGAAAGAATGTCTTGTTCATCTTTATAACCCCAGGACACATGCCCTGACACACAGCAGCCTGCAGGTTTGTGGCAAGGATGATAGACGAATGACGAAATGAACAAGGACTCCGGCATAAAATCATCCACGCAACCCAATCACACGATAACAGAAGTGACGAAAGCAGAAGGAGAGCATGGGCTACCTCATCAAAGTCGGCTTCCTCAGGGCGTGACCTGAGAGCGACAGGCAGCTCTCTGCTCAAGGACGCTCAGCAACCTGGGATTCTAGAAGCTCGGAGTTCGAAAAGGCATTAGTTTCTTTCATTTTTAATTAGATGGCCAATGATTACATTATTATTGCAAGACACAGGCAGCAGAAGACGTCACTCACTGTCGTTCATCCTCCTCAGAGGGCTGCCACGCTGGTCCATTTAGACAACGACAGCTTCCCAGCTGGGAGTTCTACTCTCGGCTCCTGTCAGCTCTGGCAAGAAATAGTGTTTCCTCCCACTTGGGACTTCAGGATATTTTTCAACTTATCTTTTAGAGGAAACTTTTATTGGAAAATCTTAGAAATGGAACACTACCCTAAGGGAAATTGCTGAGGCTTCTCCTTCCCCTGCCAGCCCTTCCTTAAAATGGAGGATGTGGGGAAGGTTGAAAAGAAAGGAAGGGGTCATCATTTTATCTGTCACCTCAAAGGAGGTAGAGGGTAAGGGCGGGAAGTCGAGGATGGGTGGAAGGTGTCTCCTAAATATTGTTGAACCTGACAAACAGAAATGCCTTGAAACTGGAATGATCCTGAACCTCAAGAATCTCTTCTTTTTAATAATGTTTTTCATTTTAACAACTTTTTGAGGCTCATTGCATTTCCCCATTTTCATATAAACAGTTGATTATATTCAAAACATGAAACATTAAAAGAGAGAATTCTACTTTTGATGATTTCAGATTAGGGAGGCCTTAGCTATTTTCTAAATGGAACGCTATTAATCAGTTCTCAAATTGAATCATAAGAGGAAAAATGGAAAACACCAACTTCAAGTATGACTCTCAAAATAGCCAAAAAGTATAAGACAAGCAAACTCATTTGGATCAAGCGTTTTAAATTAAAGTCTGTGCAAAACAAGAAAAATTGGTTTATATAGTGTTGCTAGGTAGGATCTTCTGGGGCTGTGTAATGAGCTTCTCTGGAATAGGTGAAATATTGTTCACACATTTTTTTCTAAATCATTAGGTTGTTTGATAAATCTGTTTCGTTCATGATTATGCTCAGGATGGTGTCTGAATTGAGAGAGTCCATCGTGAGATACAGAGGCCTGTGAAGGAGAGTTCAAGGTCGGAAGATCTACAAAGTCAACAGCATCTGGCAGACAGACAGGAGAGAGGCCCAGCAGCACCAGCTACTGATCTGACTCTCACAAGCCTGCCAGTTGGATTGCATGGAAGAGGTGGGGCTCAATGATCAGCTTCCAAAATTACCCACTTGTTTGGCCAGGAAGTTGGAAGTAGCTGTTGTCTAGAAAGCCAGATGGATGTTCGAGTGGAGGTCAGCTCTCTCCACAGTGCTGGGTGGGCTTCTGTTCAGCATGACAAATGGGAGCAAGAGCCAGCATCTGGGACATGAGTGGAAACGACGAACTTCATAAAAATCCCCACATGTCCTATTAGCTACATCCTATTACCAAGCGAGTCTCTGCAACCAGCTTTGATCCGGAGGGGAGAGAAACCGCCTAGCTGACTACAGGGCCAGTTTCTGTGGGAATCACATGCAAACACCTGCTGCTTGCGCACAGAGATCTTAGCAGGCATAGCATGCAGTCTGCAGGGGGAGAAGTTTCTGATCCCATGGGAAAATGAACTCACGTGATCTCTTCCCAGAGGAAGGCGGGAAGATGGGGGTCTCAGCTTGCTGACCCATGCCTGCCTCTTTTCATGAATTCTCTGGGCCCACTCAATAGTTTCTGTTTTATCATCTCTTTGTTCTTTGTCCCTGACATATTTGGACACTGGATTTCCTAGACTAGTCTTCTAACTCGGTAAGTTTCCATTACTGTGTTTCGTCTATTCATACAGTCTGCTAATGGACAATTACCTCAGTTTCAGCTTCTAATGCTTTATTGAGCTTTCCACTGTTACATGTTTTAGTCTCACTGTTTTGTCCTTTTTTAAAAAAAAGAAAAGATTTATTTATTTATTATGTACAGTGTTCCATCCTTTTTTTTAAAAAAAAAAAAGAAAAGATTTATTTATTTATTATGTACAGTGTTCCGCCTCCATGTATGCCAGCAGGCCAGAAGAGGGTGCCAGATCTCATTACAAATGGTTGTGAGTCATCATGCGGTTGCTGGGAATTGAACTCAGGACCTCTGAAAGAGTAGTCAGTGCTCTTAACCTCTGAGACATCTCTCTAGCCCCTGTTTTATTCTTTATACATTTAAGAATCATATTCTTATTTCATAATCACAGTATTTTACTTCTCAGGTTGTTAAAAGTAGGGTCCTTTGTTGTGGGGGGTGTTTGTTTAAGTTTTATTCTGCCTCAGTAGCTCTGTTTCCTACAAGTTGCTGTTTGTCGTTATTTTTCTTTTTATTTTTCTGTAGTCTACTTCCCATACACACCTAATAATATGTAACTGCAAGCCTTTACCCAGCATGGGTCACTATAATGCACTAGGAGTGCCTGGCATGAGGATGAGGTATATCAACTTAGGAATTCCTGCTTCTTTGTCTGGACAGGCCATTTTTGTCCAAAGCCCTTGTGCTGATGCACAATCCTCTCATCTGATTACAGAGTTTCTGACCTTCTCACTGGGATGTGAGAGTCCGCTTGTTCTACTGTTGATGCTAAAGGCTGCCTAGAGCTGTGTGCTGAAGCCCTGCCCCCCGCTTCCCCCACCCAGGTAGTAACAGGAGCTGGCAGTAGAACCTTTAAGGGGTAGGGAGAATGGGAGGTTTCTAAGTCATCGGGAGTGTTCCCCTGAAGGAAAAAATAAGACTCCAATAAGACAAAAGGAGGGCCTCTGTCTTTGTGTTGCTTTCATTGGTTAATAAAGAAACTGCTTTGGGCCTGTTGATAGGGTAGAACTTAGGTAGGCAGGGAAGACAGAACTGAATTCTGGGAGGAAGAAAGCAGAGTCAGAGATACACCATGGATCCGCCAGAGACAGACACTGGGAATTTTATCAGGTAAGCCACTGCCACGTGGCAATACACAGATTAATAGAAATGGGTTAAACTAAGATGTAAGAATTAGCCAATAAGAAACTAGAGCTAATGGTCCAAGCAGTGATTTAATTAATACAGTTTCTTTGTGGTTATTTCGGGGCTAAGCTAGCCAGGCGGCCAGGACAAACAAGCGGGCCCTCCTCCTACACTCCAGACCCTTTGTCTGTCTTTCCTTTGTATTCTGGCCATGAAGTGATCATTTTTTTCTCTGCCACATGGTCTCCTCCATGTGTTACCTAGCACAGTACAAAGACACAGAGTCAAGTGATCAGGAACGGTAACCTCTGAAACTATGAGACAGAACAATCCTTTTTCTCTGAATACATTCATTGTCTCAGGTATTTTCATTATAATGATAGACTATGAACTACCCTGACTGACTGTTCAGTATTTTTCTCTAACTAATTGAACTATTTCACCAGGATAGAGGCTCCTTAAGACTCAGGAAGTAAACAACTCCTAAGTCTGAAGAAGTTCCCAAAATTTAAGTCATAGAGTGTTGCCTTCATGCTCAGCAACACCCAGTGCTCACCCTTCATCTGGCTTCCAGAACAAAGTCAGCACTGTATAACTTTTTCCGGGGAGACACAAACAAATGTCTGCTCACCCCAGAGAGGACACCGACAACTGATGAAGGAAATGATCCCATCAAAATTCAACTTGGCAAACCAATACATCAACTGGTGTTAGTTACAGGAGTACGGATGAGGGGTGGCGGAGAAGACTCAAAGGCAGCTACCTCGTCAAAGTGCTAAATCGCCCCCTCCCCCCTTTAAAACTCAAGAAACGTGTATACTTAGACTCTCTGCATGATTTGCAGGAAGCTCAACAGGTTGAAGAAATTCTTCTGCACTGCAGCTGTTACTCCTTCTATGACCTTGGGGAGGGACCTTAGGAACCTTTTGAGCTAAGCATAGGATCACTCATTGCTCCTGTGGTAAACATAGAACTCGTGAACCTTCAGCTGCGAATGGAATCCCTTCCCTGCCAATCCCAGGACTTTCTGACTTATACCCAACTTTGCAAAACCACTCTAAAACTGTTAGATTATTATACAGTCTATGGAGGCTTGGTTTTTGCAATTTTTGCAAAATCTACTTGGTATATAGACGTTTATTGGATGCTGCAGCACTTCACGGTGTGGAAAATTGTAGCTATTGCAGATGAATCCCTAAGACTCCATTTATCTGGAGCAGAAGCACTAGGAAGTCCCTTACATTCCTCAGAAAGAGCTGGTTAACCATGACATATGAAAGCATTTTAAGCAGTGGATAGTATCTGGTAAGTTCTCAATAAGGGCTAGGAATTAAAACTGAAATTCAGTGTGGCATCCTAAGTACTGCAAGTAAGAATCCTTAGGGTATCTTTTGCACGGTACTATAAATTCTATTGCCTCATATACCATTGAGAAGACATACACGAAAAGAGCTAACACTTGTTTCTGTTTTGTAGGAAAACCTAAAGGGATTTATGACCATTCCTAATTTATGTTCACTTACCTTTAATTTCTCAGTTCTGACTGAGAACAAGAGAACCTATGAGAGAACAAGACTTCAAATCTCCACCAAAAATGTGATGGTATAAATTAAGCTTCTGAAGCAACTACTGTGCGGGGGCATTTGATAAAGCCAGGATATTATTAGCAGTGTGTTAAGCCCCATGCAATAATTCCTTCATCCTTGACAGCCCATGTTTTAGACAATTACCATATCTTTTTATAATTAAAGCTAATCAAGCAGGAGTTTTTGATTTCCTACTATCAAAATGAATTCCATTTTATGTCTTATTGCTTAATTACAAGATATAAATCTTCCCTGCTGATAAAGATGTTTCATCACGGGAAGTCCAGCTTCGCAGTCTTTTTCATTTTCCGGCTAGGCCTGAAGCAGGAGTGACACCTGGTGGTGCCTGGGCTTAGCACATGCAGCTGTGCCCTTAGAATTATTTCTCATGTTTTAAGGCTTTTAGCTATTAAAAACAAAATAATATTATATTTAGGTAAATCATACAAAAGCTATTTAAAAATATTAGCTGGGTGGTGGAGGTGCACGCCTTAATTCCAGCCCTCGGGAGGCAAAGGCAGGTGGATTTCTGTGACTTTGAAGCCAGCCTGGTCTTCAGAGTGAGTTCCAGGACAGGCTCCAAAGCTACACAGAGAAAGCTTGAGTCAAAAAAACAAAAAATAAAAAATATAAAGTTAATAATAATAATTAAAGTGTGTTATGCAATGAAATTTTCAAAATATTCTCAGAGGAAATTGAATATAAAAGCTTAAAGTGGCAGATTTATTTATTTATTTGGTTTTATTGCTAGAAGAGATAAAATCTGATTTTGCATAATAAAAAAGCATACTTCTTTCTAAAAATATGGATGCTTTGCAGATGATTCTTTCTACAAATCTTTTTTTTATTAAAAAAAACAGCAAGAAAAAAATCAAAGGTATAAAAACAATATGATTGGTACTGAACTCAGGGGGTGAGCTTGAACCTGTCTACAAGCTTTAGAAAGCACCGGTAAAGAAAACTCCACACTGACCTAAGCAAATGGACATAAGTGCAAGACGTAAGAAGAGTATTTCTTTGTGTAGAAATTCTCTTGTGGGCCTTGTGGGCTCATCTCTGTTTCTGTCCAGTGAAAGCTGGGAAAGCTAGGAGCAAGAGGGAGGAGCAAACCAGTTGGCTGTCCAGTGATAAATGGTCAGCCCTGAAAACATACAGACATGTAGCATCACATGGACCGAACAGGTTGAATTTAGGAATATATATCTATACATATACAATATATGCTATTAACATATGCTATGTATGCATGCTTTAACAATTAATAAAAAAAAAGAGGCCATAAATTTAAAGGGAAGCTGGGAGGGGTACATAGAAGCGTTTGGAGGGTAGGAAGAGATGGGAGAATTTAATAAAAGGAGGATTTCTTTTTTCCTGTAAAGATCAAGGTGTTGTGGAAAGACATTGAAGGAAAACGTAGCTGCTACTGTTTTGGAAGTCCTGGGATCCATGAGAATAACACAATAGGGAAAGTAGGTGAAGAACTTCCTGAGAACTCGAGCAGGAAGCAGGAGGGCGAAAGGATACTAAGCAGTAGGGGTTTTCTCCTCGATCTACACAAAGTGCAATAGAGAACGGGATCATTCATGGGACTCACCTTGTTATTTAGGGATGTCAACAAGTAGGCATAAGTGAGGCCATGTAAGTGCAGATACATATTTGCACATGCACATGCAACTCCTGCTGCGGAACAAGCACGATGTAGAGAATGTGATTAGGAACTATCACTGACTCAACCTGAGAAAAGGCACAGCGAAAAGGAAGAATAAAAAAATGACACCCAAAATCCATTCAAACTCCAGACGTTTACTCTGGCAAATTGGGGGAAAGTGCTTGCTGATATCAGAGTAAAAATGATGTCAGGAATAAAATTTAAAAAAAAAATAGGAGAAGAAAACATTTTAGGAATAGGCTAATTGCATTGGGAAGCCTAATATTCTTTAGGGATAAAACTAAGTCCACAGAAAAGAGAACCTAGGATATCATGCCACAGCTAAGGATACCCATGGAAGACAAGGGGAAATGGCAGCTACTGACAACTTCAAAGATGAGAAAGTCAAAGGGAGTGTGTGTGTGTGTGTGTGTGTGTGTGTGTGTGTGTGTGTGTGTATAAATACAGATCTGGAGCCTGTGGAACAAAGTCAAAGGTGCAGTGATGTCATGGAAGCATTCATACTTGAATTTCCACACTAAGGCATCACTGACTCCCAACTAAAAACCTACGCCACCTAACAAACTGTCCCCAGCATCATGTGTGAGTGTGCTAATGCTTCAGTTCTTTTGTTTCCTTTCTCAGTTCCCTAAGGGCCTCCTTAACAGGACCCTCAGTCTTTCCTGTCACAGTACCATCTTTCAGATCAGCCACAGTCTCATGACCACTACCATTTCCAAAAGAGCAGAAGGGACATCAGTCATTACATCTAGAGAAAAAGAGTTGTAACATGCCAACCCATTCCCAATGAGAGTAGCGGAACCTGTTACTGTCATCAGTAAAGGAGACAAACAATACAGTAACAATGTAACACTGTAACACTCGAGAACCATCAGTGGATGCCAAGGTTTGCGGACAAAGTATAAAGGAAAAAGGACAGTCTTTGAGACAGTCCTCCTGTCCTTTTGAAAGACCTGGATAAATCCAGATCCCCCCTAGCAGGAAAAAATAGAGCCAAAAATCTAAGCAGGGAGGGAAGAATCAGAAATCTAGGATTAGCCGGTTCAGTTTCAGGAACTAACTGAAGATAAAGTTAGATTGTAATCTTGAGAATAATCTTGAGAAACAGAGTTGCCCCCTTGTGATTATCATTGGTATTTTTGGAATTTTCTATGATGCCCTCCCTACCCCTTTGGATCACTGGGCTGTGGTTTCTCCCCTTGAAAACCTCTTCTCCCAGTTACTTGGGGTCGAACTCCTCCCCTGTGTGGGTTTTGAGTCTCAGCCCCAGTGCACTGTTTCCTGTCATTAAACCTCATGTGATTGCAGCAAGGACGGTCTCTTGTGAGTTACTGGGGGGGTCGTGTTATCCCGAGACTTGAGTGAGAGTCTCCTCACACGGGGGGGTCTTTCACTTTCAAAATGTTTATCAATTAAAAAGAAATGTACTGTTTTATGTATTTGAAGTTTCTTTATAATAAAGTTTACAAAATTAAAAATAAATAAAACACTGGGCGGTGGTGGCGGAGGTCTTTAATCCCTGCACTCGGGAGGCAGAGGCAGGCAGATCTCTGTGAGTTTGAGGCCAACCTGGTCTACAAGAGCTGGTTCCAGGACAGGTTCTAAAGGTACAGAGAAACCCAGTTTTGAAAAACCAAAATAGATAGATAGATAGATAGATAGATAGATAGATAGATAGATAGATAGATAGATAGATATAAGAAGCTCTAGCATTAGACATTTTTACATAGCTCTAAAGATCAAATCAGGTTCTTACGTGTGCATAGTGAGGGCTTCCACCTGCTGAGCCATCTAGCCTGCCCAGTCCTGGGTTTCAGATGTAAATTTCACAGTGTATTAATTGTAGACAGAAAAGCAATAGACTCTTTTGTGTTGACCTTGGATCCTGTAGTCCTGCTGCCCTCACTTACAGTTTCTTAAGCTTTTTAAAATTCTTCGCATAGATGATCACGCCCTCTGCGAAGCCATTGTGTACCTGTTTTGTTCAGATTCAAACACTTCCTCCTGGTAGTAGTCACTTTAAGACTTGATTAAAGTTGGGAGGTTGCTTGTTTAAAGTTGGGCGGTGGTGGCCCGTGCCTTTAATTCCAGCACTCAGGAGGCGGAAGCAGGCAGATCTCTGTGAGTTTGAGGCCAGCCTGGTCTACAAGAACAAGTTCCAGGTCAGGCTCCAAAGCTACAGAAAAACCCTGTATTAAAAAAACAAAACAAAAAAAGAATTGGTTAAACGGCTAAACTCAGAAGTCTCAGGAAGCTCCTAAAATGTATGAGAATCCCAGCCACGCCTAAGGTTACATAAACTCTACGATTCCTGGAGAGACAGGACTATCACCAACAGAGTAGAATCAAGCTGCCTTCAACCATGCAGGGATCTCAAGAGATGCAGCTCTCAGGATGGGTCCTCTTGCTGGACTCAGCTTTTGGCGGTGCAGTTGCTTGGGAATCATCCATGCTCCTACAAATATCCTCCTGGTCATGCTCTTGTGGGTCCCCTCAGAGTTCCCTTGTTCACTAAGCTAGACTTGGGTGAATGTTTTCTTCGCTCTGTCATGGGTGCCCGACTGGGGTAAACGGACATTGTTCATGCCTTGCCAGGAAAAGTCAATCAACATAAGCTTTTACCTTTTTTCCACATCATACCTCTTATTTATTCTTATAGATATTTAATTCACTTACCATTTATTTTATAGAAAAAGAATATGAATATAAAAGAAAAAAATCACTGCCCTAGTAAATCTCTTTACAAGGTAAACTATATAGTTAAATCTTTTGTTTAACCTTTGCTTTCTTTCTCCTGAAAAAAAAAATCCCTAGTTTATGGCCAGTTTGCGTTCTATTTCAGTGTCTGTTTTCAGGGGGCTCCCAGTTGGGCAAAAACTTAGCTGCAGTTAGAAATAACACAAGGAACGTGATGTCTTTTTGAGAAAACTTGCCAGTTACATGTTATTTTAGGGACTTTTTCTTGCCTTGCTGAGTACAACTCAACTTGCTAACAGTTTCTTCAGTTGTCATGTCCTGTCAGATGAGGCCAACTGTGAGAGCAAGACAGACCTCGTCATGCTTAAGGTGGCCGCGAAAACTTGGCACAACACTGGGGACACCAGGGAAACCAGAAATGTCCTAGCCCTCTGTGTAGAATTCACCTCAACAACAGCCAACAGAGTAAGTTTGCTGGTTAACCCTACATTGTAGTCTGACAGGTGACATCTACTGTCATCTACTGACTGCAAGAGGAAAGGCAAGCCCGAGAACCTCCTAAGAGACTGCAGACAAGGGTCTACTGCTCTGGGTAGAGGCACAAAGCAGGGTTTTGGAAAGAGGAACAGAAGCTGCAACCGTCGCTCTCCGAAGGCAGCTGATGTGGGAGACAGAGACTTCATCCCTCTGGGTCAACTCCTCCCCACTGCTGACTGTGGGTACCAGGAAAAGCTACCATCACCCAATGCCACATGATGAATGCCCAGGTGATAACCAACAAAATGGAACGGCTCTAGGGAACCCGTTTTCCCTTAAGCTCTTGCTTGTCCACTTGAGTCAGTGTGCTGGAACAACTGGCTCTTTCACGAGTCTTGAGCTTCTGTTTTCAGAATTTCATCTACCCAACTCTTCTCTCAACGTCAACTTAAAATAAAGTTTTGTCCCATACATTTTAGGTGCTTGTGTATGGCTAATAATGACTGTCAACTTGACCGATTTCTAGGATAGCCTTGAAGCCAAACCTCTGTAAATGTCTGTGGTGAGGTTGACAGAGAAGTTCAGCTGGGTGGGAGGATCCACTTTACATGCAGGTAGCACCATTCACTGCTGTCAGACAGAATAAAAAATAACGGAGCAAGTGGTCCTGGTACCAACATCCCCCTGCCCTACTTTCTGACTCAGGACCCAGTATAACATTTTGCCTCATGGTCCTGCCATGCCTTCTCTGATATGATGGACTGAATTGAAAATAAATTCTCATTTCCTCCCTTGATCCCTCAGTTCCCTCCTTCTCAGTTGTCCTTCCCTCCCTCACATTGCTTTTTATCGGGTGTTTAATCATAGTCATGAGAAAATGAATTAAAACATTGCATTTCTCTGAGTAAATTTTATAAAACATCCCCTCCACAACAGTCCGTGATCACAAAGTAAACACAGGTACCCACCTGTCCCCCTACATTGCTAAGCTCCAGTTTTTTTTTTTAAAAAAAAAAAAGAAAAAAAAAAACAGAAACAAACTTAAGAGGCCCTACCTCTTCTGGGAGAATCTACTTCATGTGGTATTCAAACAAATAATGCACAGTCTGGGGAAAGTATGGTTTTTACTCGCAAATATTAAACATAAAGATGGTGTTTCTGTAAGTCAGGTGCTTCCTTTTTATTTCTCTACTTTTAATGAGTATGAGTCTTTTGTCTACACATATGTATACACAGCGTAAGTATGTAGTGCCGACAGAGACCAGAAGAGGGCACTAGAGCCCATGAAACTGCAGTCACAGGAAGCTGTGAGCCGTCATGAGGGTGCTGGAACCCAGGACCTCTGAAATATCAGCAAGTGCCCTTAACTGTTGAGTTTTCTCTTCAGCCCCGTCAGTCGGGGTCTTGGCTGGAATACCTACTCTACATAATTGGGTAATATCAAAATTTAAGGTATAAAAATCTTATTTTGTAAAAGTTGTAGGAGAATCCTCTACCCTGTAATTAGCAGTGTGAAGGCTGTAGTCCCATGAAAAATGGAAAAATGAGCAGAGAATAACACAGGACAGAGGAAATAGGGGCTTCTTGAGGGATGTGAGGCTTCTATAGAGGACACGCATATACACATATACACAATAAATAAATAAATAGGCAATAAAAACTGTTTTTAAAAATATTAGAAAAAAGCAGGTCAGTGGTGGCGCACACCTTTAATCACAGTACTTGGGAGGCAGATGCAGGTGGATCTTTGTGAGTTTGAAGCCAGCCTGGTCTACAAAGCAAGTTCCAGGACAGAGAAACCCTGTCTGGAATAAACAAAAAAGCATCAGAAACATGGAGATACTTGAGCTCCACTAAAGGTGTGCTGGCATTTGCATGCCCCACACTGCTCCTAACATCCCTGTCTCAGCTTCTCTACTGAAGGTGAAGGGAAGAATGTGGAGGAAGAGCTTCTGCTGACCGCACGGAGCTCACTAAGCTAAGCGAGAGCGGACTCCGTGAGGAATCCTAGCAATTATGGAGTCCCAGTGACATCCCCTAGCTCCTTTCCCACCTCATAGTCCACATACCCATGCTAAAGTAGCGCCACTCCCTGCTACCTTAGATGTTAACTCTGTGGAGGCTTCTCAGGGACTGTCAGGTACACCCATTCCCCACGCCGTGTCTCTGTTACAGAAGTCGAATTTCAAATTTAAAAACGATGGCTGTTTATCCTTGAACATGAACTGAAGACCCCTGAGCCTCAGTGGAAGCCATTATACAAGGGAAAAGTGCATGCAGGGGTGCTTGTGCACTCCACCTCGTCGGAGTTACCGCTGGGAGGCAGGCTTAACAAACCGTGGGTTTCATCAGAGACTCGGGAAAAACTCGTGCCAGTAGAAGGATGAATCATGTCCCCTTTTTGCTAGATAGCTGGGAGAACCTAGACCCTAAGTGCAAATGCAGAGATGTTGGGTTTCTAGTGCATGGTCTTGTCGTTGTCATGGTCACCGATCTCTGATTTGTACCATTGGACAGGCTATTCCTAGCTTAGACTAACGACAGGGACATGAGTCTCCAAATGAAAGACTTGTCACAAGACTCTGTGAGATTCCAAGCAGCCCTCAAGACTTCCAGGACACACTTGTGAGACCTGAGATGGAGAGGAGAGGTGCGCTCACGTGTGCAGGTCCCTCGGGCACACCCAGAGGCCGTTCTTACCCCCACCTAGCATAGTCCTACAGCTCTTGGACTCTCTGAGGAGTCTCCCACTAGTAATGTGTCAGGTGAGTGTGATGGTGGCTATTCATAGCCAGTCGCCACAATTAATAATCCTCTGAGTACTAAAGGCATAGCTATAGAACTGTCCTGATTGTCTTGATGTAAGACGACACACCCAGGCTGTGGGCAGCATTCCCTAGAAGCTAGAAGCGTTCCCTAGAAGGTTGAGATAAAAAAGATGACAACAGAAAGATGATTTGCTTTTTGTGCCCTTCCCTGTTGCTCACTTGCCCTTTTCCTGGCGTTTATCCTGTTGCTGCTGGCATGAGAGCCGGAGTATCCTGGCTTCCATTGCTGACTAAGGGTCAGCCACTCACCAGGAACCTTGCAGGTACTTGGTACCAGAATAGGACTACTGAGGTACCCCATCAGATAGACCAGGCAACTGTCAGGTGTGAGACGACTGTTGTTACTATTTTAACAGAAGCTGTCTTAGTTAGGGTTTCTATTGCTGTGAAGAGACACTGTGTCCACAGCAGCTCTTATAAAGGAAAACCGTTAATCGGGGCTGGTGCACAGTTTCCGAAGTTTAGTCCATCATTGTCACGGCGGGAAGCACAGTGGCACTCAGGGAGACATGGTGCTGGACAGGTAGCTGAGCTCTACATCCACATCAGCAGGCAGCAGGAAGAGAGACTGGGCCTGGCTTGAGCTTCTGAGACCTCAAAGCCCACTCCCTAGCGACACACTTTCTCCAACAAAGCCACACCTACTCCAGCAAAGCCACACCTCCTAACTGTGCCACTCCCTATAAACTCATGGGAGCCATTTCTTCCAAACCACCATTTAAACTTATAGATAGATAGATAGATAGATAGATAGATAGATAGATAGATAGATAGATAGATAGATGATACACACACACACACACACACACACACACACTTTCCTATCATAGGTTCTGCTCCTCTAGAGAACCCTGACTAACACAGGGAGACTGGGAGTGACCAGCAAAGTGACATATCTATGACCGTGAATCCTGATCCTGGTTGGGCACATAAAGGTAAGTCAAAAGAACCATGGAAAAAAAATACTACCACTAGATTCCTATCCAAAATAAACTAAAGCAAACTCACTGGATCAATTGATTGATTAATTTATTTTAATTTATTGGGTTTGGGAGATGGCTCAGCTGATCAGATTTTGCTGCACACTCACAAGGATCTGAGCTGCACCCTTACAACTCGCCTTCAAAAACATAAAAATAAATCAAAGCAAATGAAGCTCGGTGGTTCATATCTCAGTGGGCAGAGACGGAAGGATCCCTGAGGCTGGGCTGCCAGACAGTCAGGTTCAGGAAGAGGCCTAAGCTCAAAACATAAAGTGGAGAAGAACGGAGGAGGACAGCTGAGTTCTACTTCTGACCTCCACATGCAGCCATACATACACACATGTGCACCTGTGGATGTAGGAGCCAGCCATGATAAACAGACCACCCAAGGGAAGTTCTTCACTTCCAACCATTAGCACCTGCCAGAGTAGGACTCAGCCATCAGTAAATTTAATAAGAGATCTAAATCTCATTAGTTTACCTCGAGGCAAGACCTGGTTGCAGGAAGAGCCACAAGCTGAGATTACCTGAGCACCACCCAAAAACAGACCATCCAAAGGAAATGTCTAACATTCCAGCTGCTGTAGAAGGACCACCTGCCAGCATACACTCACCAGGACACCCCTAGACAACTGTCAGCCAATCAGGGGTCCTGAACCTCAGAAACCCCTCACCCCCACCTTTGCTACTATAAAACCCTATTCGAACTGAGCTTGGGGTTCTCCATTTATTCCAATATGTTGGACACACAGAGATACCGAGTTTGCAAACTTGCATAAAACAAAAGCTCTTTGCTTTTACATACGGGACTCGGTCTCCTTGTGGGCTTTTGTGGGGACTTTGCGGATTTGGGCATAACAGTGGACACACACAGAGAACATGAACACACAGAGAAAGTAATTCATTCACAAAACTCTTTACATTAAAAACACCCTCCAGGCATTTAAACTTAAATGCTATCGTACACTTTGCCCAAGGCAATTCCCTAAAAGTCATTGTTTTAGCACTTCCTTTTCTTCAGTGTTTCATTTCTTACCCTATGAGGTAGTTTATCTTAATTTTTGACAGTACCGGAGAGTTAGACCCTCATATGAGAGGTGTCCTCTATGTAGGACACCCTTAGTTAAGAGTACACAGATGCATGGACGCCTGTGAGCATTGGGGGCTTGCTCCCCCACCCCGTTTCTATTAGATCATATTCTTTTCACCAGATCACAGTGTCTCATGACTCCATTATTCATCAAACCTAATAAAAACCAAGATTCAGGGCAGTGGCGGTGGCAGCAGAAAAAAAAAAAAAAGATTCAGTTTTAACTGTTTCTCATCAAGGTACCCATATCAAATAAGAACTATTAAATAAATTTCAATAATTTTCTCGTTAATTTTTATTTGTTTTACTTTAATTTTCAGATCTCAGAGCAGATCCTGACTGCTAAGAAGAAACTTTTCCATTTTATTGCAGATTGGCAAACCCAGACACATCTCAGCTTAGCTCTGTATATAATTTGCTTTTCCCACCAAATCAGTCTGGTGTTATCTTAACTGTTGTGCATGTAGGTTGTTGGTTTATTTCTAGTTTTTTGGTTTGGTTTGGTTTGGTTTAAAGAGTCTTCACAGAGCTTCTCCATTTTCCCCTCAAATATTCACATTTGATCCTAGTCCTTACAGCTCAGGACAGTGTGCTGAACTCACACTGTAGACCAGGTTGACCTTGAACTCACAGAGATCTGCCTGACTCTACCCACAAGTGCTGGGATTAAAGGCATCAACACCCATCACGTTTTTGTTTGTTTTCTTTTGTTTTTGCTTTCTTTGTTTTTAACCTTTAAGTATCAGAGGAAGGGAGGGAAGGAGGGTGGGAAGGAAGGAGAGAGAGAGAGAGAGAGGGAAAAGAAACCTTAGAGGTTCTGTGAAAAATCACTGAGGAGAATTTTAAAAGAAATTGATCTTTCCTGTCAAACTGTATTATCTTTAAAACCTTAGCTGAGGGCTGGAGAGATGGCTCAGTGGTTAAGAGCACTGGCTGCTCTTCCAAAGGTCCTGAGTTCAATTCCCAGCAACCACATGGTGGCTCACAACCATCTGTAATAAGATCTGGTGCCCTCTTCTGGCGTGCAGGCATACATGGAGGCAGGATGTTGTATACATAATAAATAAATAAATCTTTTAAAAAAAAAATAAAACCTTAGCTGATTTTTCTAGATGAGAAGCTTCAATGAAGTTGGTTTTCTTCCCCTCCTGCTTGAGTTGTGACTAAGCTAGGTAGGACAGGTAGGAGGAGAAAATTTTCTCTTCTGTTCACCACATACAGAAATGTACAGAACAAGATAATGTCCTGGTACCACATCTCTCTGCCTCCTGCCACTGAGATGCAAACAAGTCATGCCACAAGTTTCTGCCACCAAGATAAATACTACTATTCCACTTGTTGTGGAATAATATTTCTACTTTGTAAAGATGTGTTACATTTGTTCGTGCTGCAGAATATGACTTTAACTATGTGAAGCTGTGTTACATTTCATTTTGCTGCCTTTGTTTAATTACGAAAACATGTGCTCCTGTTTCACCTTGCCTACCTAAGATACCTGATTGGTCTAATAAAAAACTGAATGGCCAATAGCTAGGCAGAGAAAAGATAGTAGAGGCTGGTTGGAAGAGGGAATAAAAAGGAATAGAAATCTAGGCTTGAGGGAATTATGAGAAGAGGAGAGAGAATGAGGGAGAAAGAAAGGGAGCTGCCTGGGGTCAGCCAGCCAGGCAGCTCAGGCACAGCAAAGGACATAAAGAAAGAAGAGGCAAAGAGCCCTGAGGCAAAACATAGATGAAGAGAGACAGGTTAATTTAAGTTTTAAAAAGAAGAAGAAGAAGAAAAAGACAGAAAAGAAAAGAAAAAGGCTGGAGCCTGGTACATACACTCTTGTTTGACTCTAACCCAGAAAGGCTGAGCTAATTTCTGTAACATGGCACTCCCACAAACCCCCTTTGGAGATGACGGCCTATATCCAGGAATGTACTATCCAGGCATGTGGGCAGTGCTCTAATGATCTAACCATGCTTAGAGGTTCCAGCTCCCAGAATCATCCAGGGGCAATAACATTTCTGTGTGTGTTTTAGAGAGGAATATTAAAACCATAGGAACGTCATTCTTGATATTATCCTTGGTATAGCCATATAAAATAGATTCACATCTTGATATTATCCTTGGTATAACCATAAGAAATAGGTTCACATCTTGATATTATCCTTGGTATAGCCATATAAAATAGATTCACATCTTGATATTATCCTTGGTAAAGCCATATAAAATAGGTTCACACCTTGATATTATACTTGGTATAGCCTTATGAAATAGGTTCCCATCTTGGTGTGTAAAAACTCAGGAACACCACTATAAGTTGGAAGAAGAGAGGAAAATCCAAGAAAAGAGAAAATTTTCATACTCATGTTGAGCAAGAGAAACACTGTTTGTACTGCCAAGCTACATGCTTTCTGGACAAAGAATCCAGGGAACTTTCATTAGGGAGGAGATATCGTTCAGACCTTGGAGGAGAAACCACGACTGCCACTTTACTTAACCAGCAGCATCCCTAGCTACACTTTAAACACTTCCTTATGCCCACAACAGGTCTAGTTCTTGCCCCTCACGAGGGAGCTCTTCTTCACAACAGACAGAGAACATTACAGAACACCACAATCAATCAAAATGCCGAGTTCAGGCGCCTGGTCTGAAAGGAACATCTGTAATGCAACCTCTGCACCTAAGACTCAAGGGTCATTGCCGAAAAGGGCGTGGAAAGACTGGTAAGAACCAGAGGATCAAGGAGTTTGCTGTGAGATTGTGTCTCCTCAAAATGTCTGAAGCTATTATAAATTCTCACCATCAAGGCCCAAAGGGGAGCTAATTAAGAGCAAGACATGACCAGGGAAATTCCAGGACACCGCCATCCTACACAAACAGCTATAAATAACCAAAAATGCTGATAGCAGGAGAAATAGTCTTCTTCACAGAAAAACATACTACTTGGTTATCCAATATGACGGCCATCCTAGGAAGCAAATACAAGTGACATTATGTGTATGGAACAGGTTATACTTAAACATATATGCATATAATAACATTTAATGAAAAAGAAGGCATGGATTTGAAAGAGAGCAAGGAAGGGTGTATGAGAGGAGTTGGAGAAAGAGAAAGGGGATCTGATGTAGTTATAATCTGAAAAAATAAGAAGAAATAATTATAAAAAGTCATTACTTTTTATTAAAGGCACTTTAATTAAGGCACACACCTTTAATTCCAGCACTTGGGAGGCAGAGACAGGTGGATCTCTGTGAGTTCAAGGCCAGCCTGGGCTACAAGAGCTAGTTTTAGGACAGGCTCCAAAGCTACAGAGAAACCCTGTCTCGAAAAATGTAAGAATTGCAGCCCCGAGTTACATTTCCCTGCCCCCATTTGAGGTGCTTATCTGCAAAGAAAACATAATAACTTCCCTCTGCTCCTGGAGTTGGGAAAGCAAGTTTGAGTGCACGTGATCATTCCTTGATCTCTGCTGGGGTCAGGTGACAGTCCCTTCGCAGCCCCCTCCCCATTTGGTGCCATGGTATAAAAGTTAGCCCCAGCAGAACAATAAAGAAGCTGTTCCACCTCAACCTCGTTCTCCGTGAATTCATTAAACCTGCGCCGAGACTCTTGGTTCCAGCCCACGCTGGCACGGTAGAAAAACCAAAACCAAAAACAAACAAACAAAAAAAACCAAAAAAACCCAAAACCCAAAGTAATGGCTTTTGTTATTACATTTTTACACATGAATATAATGTACTTTGATTATATTTACTCATTCATTTCCCTTTGCCATCCCACATCTTCTCTCCCACTGATCCCTATTCATCCTCCCAAATATATCATCATGTCTTTTTATCAAAATACAGATTTTTAGATATGACAGAAAATACACAAATATACCTTTCTGAATCCAGCTTATTTCACTTAACACATGGATTTCTAGCTTCATCCATTTTTCACACATAATATAATGTTGATTTTCTTTATGACTGAATAACTCCTTCCTCTTTCTCTCTATATATCGCCTTTGGGCATTTAGACTGATTCCACGCCTTCTCCATTATGAATAACTCGGCAACAATCATGGATATGCCGGTATATCCGCAGCATGCTGACTGGGATTTCTTTGAGTGTGTGCCTGGGAGTGGTATATAAATATGGTAGTTCTAGGTTTAGTTCTGTTCAGAAACTTTGTACTGATTTCTGAAGCAACTGTACCAACTTACTTTCCCACCAATGGTGTATAGGATAACACACACACACAAACACACACACGCACAACACGTGTGTGCACACACACACGTTCACACATGTACACACTCCATTCTTGTCCACACTGTTTTTTTTTCCTTGAGAAAAGCCATGTTGACTGAGACAAGATAACATCTAAATGTAGTTTTGATTTGTATTTCTGATGGCTAAGGATGGAAACCATTTTTTGTGCACTTAGTTGCCATTTCTATTTCTTCGTTTAAGAACTATCTGTTCAGTACATCCTCCCATTTACTGACTGGGTTATTTATTCTTTGGATGTTTAATTTTTAAATTCTTTAGGTTTTCTGACTGTTAATTCCCCACTGAATAAATAGCAGGCAAGATTTTTTTCCAGTCAGTCCTTAGAAGCTGTTCGTTCTGGTTCTTGTTTCCTTTGTAGTACAGAAGCTTAGGGTTTTCACATCAGAGTATTTGTCAGTTCTTGCCATTATTTCCTGGGGTAGTAGAAGCCTTCTCAGGGAGTCCTTGTCTGTTCAGACACCTTGAAATGGTTCCCCTTAGCCGTTTCAAAGGTCCCCATGTTCAGATTCAGGCATTATACTGGCCTGCGCTTTATCAGCTGGCAGGATACACCAGACCTAAGATTAAGGTATTTGGTCAATGTTGCATTCATTTTTTTGTATAGGATGAGAGATGAGTATTTACTCTTCTCGTCTACAAAGATGTACACTTTTGAGCATGTCAGTGTAAGGCCTTATTTCCAGGGAAGAAATATGATGGACACTCTTCTGGGCACGCTCTGTCGAGGTCATACAGGACATGTTTAAAAGTGAAGGACGGCAGATGTCTTTCTTAACAAGAATTCAAACCATCACAGGATTCTAAGGAGACAGAAGGCTGTGTCAGCTCTTTTAGGAGATAACAACTTTCCTTTCCAATAACTGCTACCTTCTAGTGTAGTCCCTGAGCTCCCAGGAGGTTTGGTTGGGTCTATTCTCCCTGAAGAAAGACATCACTTATCTCTGCAGGGCCACATCACCCTGCACTTGTCCCATCTTGTTTGAGCCAGAAAGTTAAGTAGGGTCGGGCCTCATTTGTACTTGGGTAGGAGAAAGGTGTAACTTTGGCTCTTTGTTCCTCCCCTGCCTTTTTCCTTTAGATGTTTAGATGCCCCCCCACCCCCCCACCCCCGCCCCAAGCCTTAACCTTTCTCTATAGCTCCCCATGCCGCCCCACCCCTGCCATTTAGCCCTTGTGTTTATCCTTCTTAGCAACTTGACTCCTTCCTCTTGGAAATCTGAGATTTACAACTTGCCTTCTGTAAAGTTTGTCTTTTTAACGTCTAATAAAGTTGCTCTTGAGCTTCCATCTGAGTCTGTTCTTAAATTCTTTTATTAATAAGACTAAGAACCCCAAGAAGGGACCCTGTTATCCCACGTATCAATGTCAACCAAAACGTTATGCACATATATACTGATGTGTGTGTGTGTTGAGAACAATTAAAACAGATTTAAGTTGAACTCAAGCAATAACAGTTTATCTTGCTATCTCATTTTCTCCTTATCTAGTTTGATTTCTTTTGTTCCCTCCCAAATACAGGGAAATAATCTATCACTGTATGCTTATATCTCTGGGGCACTTTTTAATTTTAAGAATAGTTTTTTAAAAGCTGTTTGGGGTGACCTTGCAATCACTCTGTCGTCCAGTCCCTCAGCCTTCCAAATTTCTGGGACTAGAGGCCCAACCCCCCTCTAAGGTCCTGCTCTGGAGTAGGCTTTCTCCCTCAAACAGTGAAACTGAGCATAAGAGAAGGGATTTAACTTAATTTTTGCTTTCCTACACAACTAAATGAGTAGTTTCTCTAAGTGATAATATTGTCAAACAGAAAAAAAAAACAATATATTGGTACGGCTTTGAAAAATGAAATTATCTTTGGTTTCTTGGAATTTTTCAAAGAAAATATGTACAAAGGAAATAAGCTGGCGCAGTTTCCCTAAGCAGTTTTTATGAAACTATGTCAGGGAAGGTAGATGGTATTTTAGGAATCCGTTTTGAATTAAATTAAAAATTTGCCCATTCCCTATAGACTTTGCTCCTTCTCCATACGGGCAGGGGGAGGGGCTTGGTCCTGCCAAACCTGACCTGCCAGACTTAGTTGTCTCCCCATGGGAGGCCTTACTCTTTTTGAGAAGTGAATGGGGGGTTAAGGGGCAGGAGAGGAGAGTGGGAGGATGGAAGGGAGGGGGAACCGTGGTTGGTATGTAACATGAAAAAAGAAAAAGCTTTCAAATAAAAAATTTAAAAAAGATTCAAAGTCAGTCTGGAAAAAGGGCTCAAATGGAAGAAGTGAGAAGTGTGGAGGTCTGAGTCTTGATAACCTTGCTAGCACAATAAAAATAGTGTTACTACCACTTTAAAACTGCTCTGGAGGAGGTCTCAGCAGAGGTTTGTTGGGCTTAAATGGACTTTCCTTTGTGTAACAGGAAGGATTTACCTCTTGGGACTGCAGTCATTAAGTTGTTAATGGCTCATTTCTCTACCACGGAGATTTAGAATAGCTGGTTTGGGGCCAATTAAGGCTCCATCCAAATGAGAAAAGGGGACCTTGGGGGTGGGATAGGGAGAGTAATTAAAGGTGGGACCAAATGGAAACCCATAGAAAACACAGGGTCAGTTCTGAGTTACAAAAATTAACGCTACTTTTCTCAGGGGTCAATGAAACTCCTCCCTCCCCCAAATTCCAATAACAACAACACAAGAAGCCTCCTCCCCTTATTCTGTAAATGTAGAAGGGAACTGGGCACCTTGCTACACTTGTAATTCTATGATAAAGCCTAGGAATAAAGGTGACCCTAGGAAATGCCATAGGGAAAATGAGAAAGACTGTCACCCAGCTCCAATGACCTGGACACAGAGTCAATCTATATGGTCATATTCCCCGGGCCTTGCTTCACCTAAGGTGTTACATTGGCTATTGGCAGGGTAGAGAGATACAGACTGACAATTTTTCTTGTTTGGCCAAAACTGTAAGCAATTTTATTTTTGCATTTTTATGCAAAGTATTTATTTTCATTGATTGTCGGCAAGTGTTTGGTGTGGTAGAGTGGTATTTTACTTGTGTTTTAATAAATAAAGCTTGCCTGAAGATCAGAGAAGCAAAGCAGATAACCATAAGGAAGCTCTTACCTCTACAAAATCTCCAGACTCAAAGAGTGAGTTCCTGTCTCGTCCTGCTTTATATTCCTCGCTAGTGCTGGGACTAAAGGCGTGCACCACCACCACCCAGCCTCTATGGCTAACTCGTGTGACTGCTGGGAATAAAGGTGTGTGTCATCCCTGCCTGGCCTGTATGGTTGACTAGTGTGGCTCGGTTTGCACTCTGATCTTCAGTCTAAACCCCAATATCTGTCTCTGGGTTTTTATTATTGGTGCTACAGAGTGGGAGCCTGGTTTTCTCAGGTATGACTTCTCTTTGTTTTTGTTTTTTTTTCCCTCCTCCTGTTGACAAGAACTAGAAAAAGAAATTCACTGCCAGTTTAATGAGAGGGCCCCAAAATGAACATGTTTTCTTTGATAAAATATGGTTATGCCCTTGTTTTCTTCTTGGCTCAGTTTTATCCTTGCCTAGAGGGCAATACACCAAAAGTCTTTAAATCAAAGGTTTATAGGCACAGGCCTGTGACCCCAGCTAGTCAGGAGGCAGAGGCGAGATTACAGACTTAAGAGTGCTTGGGCTGCAGAGTGTGTTCAAGGCCAACCTGGGCGTCTTGGTGAAGCTTCTTTGAATAATTCAACAGATGCAAATGTTAGGTTGCGATTAGAGGCCTGGTTTGGGTGTTTCCTTATCGGTCTTTCCTTGAGTGAGCAGTCCTTGCACTTGGGCCTCTGTGAATGGGCCAAACGCACTGACCAGTTCCTCCTCCCTCCGCAGCTCCATCCAGTAAAGCCTTATTGGAAAGTTTCTGCAGCCCGATAAACCTCTCCACTGATGCAATCATCCAAATCAGACCAAGCCAAATCAAATTAGAAAAAGCCTGGGTTTAACGGATATCAATGTTATTGGATGGCTTTCCAGCCCCCCAGAGAGGAGCCAGGGAAGGAAGATTGGAAAACCACCTGAGTTTAAACACCCTGTGGGAGTGATCTTGAGCATCTCTGGGGAGGTGTCACCGTTTTGTGGGTTTTCTCAGGAGTTGAATCCAGACTGAGGCAACTCCCAGGGGAGGGGGCTTGGGATGGAACTTCCACCCTAACATTCTAGACTCTTTGGGTATGTGGATGCCAGGGGCTGGGGTGATGATTCCACCCAAAAACTTATTAACTCCATTGTGTTGACCCTCAGTGACATCTCATTCCTAAGAAACTGGTCCCACACTGTAGCTGCAAGCCCCTATCTAAGAATAATCTATGATAACAAACTTCTCAAACTCACCCTCCTTTCTTCTACTCTAATGAGGAGGGGCTAGATTCTGCCAGGTTGAAAATCAATACCATCATTCTAGACTTCATGGAGTCCTGGTAAGAATGCCTACTACAGAGGAGGCTGAGGCAGGAAGATGGCAAGTTTAAGGACAGCCTGACCGACATAACAAAGTGTCTTTTAAAAAAAACATTGTAATATGAACTGATTATCCTCTGCTTTTAAGTGCATTGCTGACTTGTGACTGAAGACGACGGGGTGCAGAAAAGCAGGCTGGACGCCTGGCATCCGTGTCTTCATACTGCATATCTCTTTTATTGCCTCAAGCTTTGGTCCAAATGCCTGACCAATTCTACACAAAGACAAGTTAATTATTTAAGGAATGGTGATCTAAAAGAGATGGGGTTTCTCTGTAGTTTTTGATGCCTGTCCTGGAACTAGCTCTTGTAGACCAGGCTAGCCACAAACTCACAGAGCTCTGCCTCCCAAGTGCTAAAGGCTTAAAGGCTAAAGGATTAAAGGCGTGCGCCACCACCGCCCGGCCTTGCAAGAAGGTGTTTTAGCCCTAAATTTACCAAACTTTTCCTGTTCCTCTTCAAAGTGTACACCTCCTCCCCCAACACACACACACACACACACACACACACACACACACACGAGTAACTAGGATATTTTTAGGATTCTGCGACAGGAAATCTTGTATATATGTCACCCTTTGTCCCAAACTGAGGCTCCTGAGGCTAGTGACCAGGCAGAATCAGTTATTTCATGATAGGTATGAGGGGTCATTTAGACTCCAGGGAACCAGACATGAGTTGATTATGAGGCCAGTTTAATCAGACATCGTTGAAAATACACGCATGTCGTCAGTGCTTGTCCTTCCCTATATAACCTTGCAGCTACTGTCAGTATTTCAAAGACAGAACTGTTTGTCTATAGTGAGTAAGGTTCCTTACTATTTTGCCATGGCGACTGTGATCGGAGTCTCAAATCTGCTGGGTGAGGAGGCCAAGAATCAGGTCTCGGACCCAGTATTCCAATAACAGTGATATATTAGAATACTGTGTAATTTTTTTTTTTTTTGATGGTTACTTGAGAAAGATATAGGTTGTTGAAAGGCAGCTAAACTCATTGAAAGACTGTGGTCGCTGCTGTGTGAGTGTTGACAGCACGGAAATTTCAGCTTGAGAAGAGTGGAAAACAGGGTATGTGGGGCTGAAAACACTGGGATTTACAAATGGTGCCATCCGTTTAGTAATGTGTCTAGTCAACAGCTGCCGGGGTTTGCCTAGCTACGTCTGGGACCTCAGGTGCCATTCAAGAGTCTACATTCTTTGAATTCAGTTCCTCTGTCTCGGCAGCCTTAGGTCACAGCCACGCAGAACTGAAGAGCTTGGAATTAACAAAGGTTAATTATTGTCTTCATTCTTATCCTTTAAAACATGGATGCCTTCCTGGTCTACAGGAACTAGTTCCAGGACAGGCTCCAAAGCTACAGAGAAACCCTGTCTCGAAAATAGAAAAAAAAAACAGAACAAAAAACCCCAACAACAAAAACACCATGTGTACTTCTTAAATCTCTGCATCTGCCCTTGCAGGAGCACCCAGCCTTTCCCGGCTTTTCCGGAGCGCTATCTGTCTCACGGGTCTCTCCCCGCTGTGTCTCTCATCCTGCTTCACTGTAGAGTAAATTGTCTCCACCACTGACTGGAATTTCTGTCAAGGGACGAATCTTAAAATAGTTAGATTCACATCTTACATGTATCACCGCAAGAGTTCCAACACATCTACAGAAGTCAATGGTAGTTTTGTTTTGTTTTGTTTTTCCTGAGATATAACTGATTTTTAAAATAAGATTTAAAGAATATTTAGGGGAGGCAGAGCATACTGTATGGATGACTTCATAACCGAGGCAATGTGGGTTATCAGTGCCCGGGAGTCAGGGGAACGGACGCAACTCTGGTACTTCCGGAAACCTGGAGAATAAAGAAAGCTGGAAAGCAATACTTAGCTGTGCAAGGGTGAATGATAAGATAGAAGTTCCAAAGGTGGAAACTGTTCAGGACCTGCTGAGCACCTCGTTATCGCAGAAAACAGCCAGGTAATAAAGTCACTCTCGCTTTCCCGTTACGCTTGTGCCCTGAAGCAGGTCACAAAACCATTGGAGTATTTATCCGCTCTTTCCTGTGGAAAGGTCACAGAACTGTCGAGTCGGGAGGTGCCTTCCTCATCCATGAAAGCGTAAGGGAGAAACCCTGCACGCACAATACGGAAAGAGCTTTCCCAAGCAGCTTTATGCAAGTATAATTATGCGTGGTTTGTGTCCGGATGTGTAAGATGTATAGAAAGATGCTCTCGGACTCTTATTTTATGAATATTTTTACTACGTCCATGTGTGTGAGATTTTTCCTACCATCACATAGCTCCTGTCAAACTGCACCTGTTCTCAACAGCGGTAGAAGTTTCCCCACAAAAGAATGATTAACATCTTGGAATAAATCAACACTGTCTGCTCAATCTTAGCTCCCAGTGCCCTGCCTTTTTTGGAACATAAACTTAAATCTGTTTCTGAATTTTTTTTTAAACTTCGTTTTTTATTTTTAATTGAAAATAATTTTTTCCATGTAATCTATTCTGATCACAGTTTTCCTTCCTTCATTTCCTCCCAGATCCTGCCCAACTTCCCACCTCTCCCAGCCGACTCCGTGCCCCCTGTCTCCCCCTTTTTTAAGTAAGCAAGCAAACAAACAAACCAGAATAAAAAGAAAAATCACGAGAACACAACATGCAGACACATGCATAAGAAACAAAACACAAAATCCGCTTCCTCAATCTGAGTCCTAAAATACCCAATAGTCCCTTTCATTTCTGAAATCTATGAGCTTGGATTGTTCAATGGTGGAAGAAAGGAACATTCTTGCCAATGAAGATGATTGTACATAAAAGGATTCTAAACAAACTGGTCTTCCTAAGTTTGTTCTACTTAATGCATTACCATTAGCCCCCACACACTGTCCTCTTATTGTATTTCTCAATAGTGCTCTTTAAAATAATTCAGGGGGCAGGAGAGATGGCTCAGCGGTGAAGAGCACTGACTGCTCTTCCCGAGGACCCAGGTTCAATTCCCAGCACCCACATGGCAGCTCACCACTGTCTGAAAATCCAGTTCCAGGGGATCTGACACCTTCACATCAATGCACATAAAATAAAGTTAAATAAACCATAAAGAAATTAAAAAAATAAAATAATTCAGATGTAACTGTTTCTCTGGGTCTTCATCTCCTGAGTCACATGAAGCAATAAGCCTGTGTGGCTTCCTTTCTATCAGTCACCCTTTTATTATAGAGCTTAAGTGTGCACAGAGAAAAAACATACTTTTTCTTCTTTAGGAGATGCTAAAATAAAAAAAGCTATCCTGACACTTGCTAAAATCGTGGAAGAGTTTATTCAAGACTTTTACAATAGGGGTATTATGCTGGGGAAGAGAGGTCAGGGTCAACTCCACATACAACAAAGATGTCTGGGGATATATGAACAGAGTAAAGGATCCCTGAATAGAAATACTAACAGGAAAACCAGGGAGATTTCAACTAAGCTGACCTAAATGGATTCTTACTACAAGTAAGTGATGAGAAACTTGACCAAATAGGCAGGATGATAGTAGTTAGCACAGTGGTTCTCTCTCTCTCTCTCTCTCTCTCTCTCTCACACACACACACACACACACACACACACACCACCTTTACTGATGTTACCACTGGTCTATCAGTACATTTGAGCAAATGAAGTGAATTGGTCTGATAGTTTCTTATAGTTTTACTCCTAGCTGGGTGTAGTGGGCACAGGCCTTTAATCCCAGCACTCAGGAGACAGGATCTCTGTGAGTTCGAGGCCAGCCTGGTCCACACAGTGAATCCCAGGACAGCCGGAGCTACATAGTAAGACCCTGTTTGGGAAAAACAAAAAACAAAATGACTTTTACTCTGTGTATGTTTTTCCGAACAGTAATGTAGATCAACCGCACTGACGTCAGTAGGAGAGCGGGACTTGAGATGGGGGAGAGGCTGCAAGGCAAAGGATAGGTCAGGGTCGTCCAGGCTGATGGAGGGTTGTTAGGACAACAACAGGAGGATGGCGGAGCATGGGAAAAAGCTGAAGAAAACCGTATCAGGGGAAAGTCAGAACCACTTTGAGAAGCTGGGGAAATGTGTTCCATGAACAGTGCTGGTGTTGTTCAGCACAAGCTTCCTAGTCATCTACCTCTTGTCTCGTTGCGACCTCACCATTCAGGCGTACGAAGGCCATGAAGAGAGAATGATAAGAAATCCTGTGGACCAACTCGCATGAATTGACTGTAGCCCCGTGCATAGTGACCAGCGTTGCATCTGCTAGATTCATTTCAGCGTCCGAGTGTCTTTCTCTTCACTTGCTCTTTGAATTTTCCTTCGACTTTGTTTTTCAAATCCTGGTCTCCCCATTAACAACTCTTTAAGATCTTCGACATACGTTCATTTTGTATTTGATGAGTTAAAATTTTCCTTTAAAAACTCTCTGCTTTACAAGTCATTCTTGCTTTTTCGCCAAGATGGTACCCAAAGTGAATAAGGAAACTCCTGTCCACCCCGGAACTGAAGCCAGAAACAAGGTATTGAAGGCTAAGATGGCAGAACGGAGAGTCATCCACAGCCACAAAAAGATGACCTGACCTTAAAGTCACTCACCTTCCAGCCCCTCAAGACACTGCAGCTCTGGGGGCCCAAATACCCTTGCAAGAGTGTGCTGAGAGAAACACGCTCAACCACTATGCGCTCACCAAGTTTTTCTGACCACTGAACCAATCACAAAGAAGAAAGAGGACAGACACTTGTGTTCATTGTGGATGTCACAGCTAACAAGCACCAGATCAAACTGGATGTGGAAAAATGCTATGACTGTGACGTGGCCAAAGTCAATACCCTGCTAAAGAGTGACAGAAAGAAGAAGGCATGGATATGTCCCACTGCCTGGTTTTGAAGCTCTGCTTCTGCCAACAAGACTGATGATATTTAAGCTGAGTCTGGTGGCTAATTCTAAATATATGTGTTTTCACCGTGAATAAAAAATCATCCTTAAGGATGCTGAAGATGCTTACCAGAGCTGGGGAATCCACTGCCAGAAATGTGCACCTCACAGGCTGCTCAGCCCATCTGCTGTGATGTCACAGGTGACATACACCTCACAGGCCGCCCAGCACGTCTATTGTGATGTCACAGGTGACACACACCTCACAGGCCACCCAGCACGTCTATTGTGATGTCACAGGTGACACACACCTCACAGGCCACCCAGCACGTCTATTGTGATGTCACAGGTGACACACACCTCACAGGCCACCCAGCACGTCTATTGTGACATCACAGGTGACACACACCTCACAGACTGCCCAGCACATCTGCTGTGATGTCACAGGTGACACACGCCTCACAGGCCACCCAGCATGTCTATTGTGATGTCACAGGTGACACACACCTCACAGGCCGCCCAGCACGTCTGTTGTGACGTCACAGGTGACACACACCTCACAGGCCGCCCAGCACGTCTGTTGTGACGTCACAGGTGACACACACCTCATAGGCCACCCAGCATGTCTGTTGTGATGTCATACGTGACTGCAAAGCACCAACACAGCTTTAATGCCACTGACTGCCATTTCTATGTTCCCTTCTTTCTACTGCTTGTGTGTGCGCATTTCTTCCTGTCTCCCTTGTGTGTTTCTATTTAAGTTCAGTGCATAACTGAAGCTGCCAAACTGGGGTCGCATCCACTATGCACTTGATTTTCTAATTCAGAAAAACATTTTCCTCCCAGTTTGTAACTCTAAAGTTTTTATCTCTTTAGAGAATATACTAATCACATAATACACTATTAATTTAAAAGAATTCTATCCTGATTTGCTCATAAAATACTGCATTAATTTTGTCCAATTAAACTGAGTCATTATTCTAGTAAACTTTTTATTTTAATGGTAAAGCAATTACATCCTGAAATACTTCAGCTTAAATAATTTACAAGATTATTTTCTCTTTAACTCAGAACCCTGGACAGTTATTAACAGATAAGCATCAAGTACTGCACTATGCATTAGGTAGCATAGTTTGAAATGCATCCTTTTATGTGTCCTGTTATATCTCCTACACAGAGATTAGTCTAGTATTCTGGTTAAAAAGTTCATTTTTGCCACCTAACTAGATAGAAATATGCATTGCTATAGAAAGTTATGTTTAGTGTATTAAGATGGGACTTTGCTCAGATGTGTGTGCATGGTGAAGAATTTGACAAGTCTTTTCCTACTTATCTCACTGTGACTGGGGCCTGAAACTTAGCAGACAGTAGATAGATTATCGGGGCAGAAATGACAGACTGTTATGTCTGCAGATTGTTAGCTATTGTGTTCCTAATCCTCTAGACAGGAAGATGTATATGCAAACTTCACCACATCAACAAAATGGTAGATTTGGAGCTTTACAAGCAAAGCATGGAAATATTGGGGATCAAACCCACAGGTCTGTCACATGACAAGCCCTTAGCCCCTGGGATTTTTGATATGAATAAGAATCTGAATCTCTATATTCAGTGGTAAGGGTGATTCTTCTTAATAAAAAAGCTTCCTGGGAGCAGAATGAGACGGTGGCAAAGTCAGATTCTTCACTGGTTTTCTTCCCACAGACAGAATTTGAACAGCTGTTTATATACTGCCCCCGGAAAGGAAGTCAGAGATGATGAAATGAGGCTTGGATTTTGTAGAGTAGTAAGAAAAGATACATTGAGGAAGGCGGCAGGAAAGATGTCCCCACATATCACTCTCATAACTTCAAGTAGCCTGGAGAGAGAGAATAGAATCCAGGGCTTAGAAGTGACTCTCAGTACCAGACCTACCATAGCAAATTCCGGTGCCAAACACATACATAACTCCTGTCCCCAGCGTAGCATGTAGGAAATGAGCTGACAGAGTTATGTTAGTCAGGAGATATGTCTTTTTCCTGGTGCTGGGCAGCAGGGCACTGGGAATAGGCCATCTTCATTCTCAGTATTATATGTTCTGTAGGAAGCTGGGTCTTATTGCAAAGGACTGGTCTGTACCACTCTTCCATTAGTCTTTGGTAGCACAGCTATCCCAATGCTGCTGCTTATAGACAGAGCCATTATATTTGTCCCAGGTCCATCCAGAAACTGCATTCTAGTGTAATCAAACATAATGGGATCTCCTCTCAGTGAATGCAAAGACAATGAACACAAATTGAAGACAAAAGAATAGAGACAGATTTGATTCTTGGAGCACTGGGGTTATTTGCAGTCAATGTGCTCCCTGGACAGAGAAGGCATGGATAGGGATTTCTCTTATGTTCATGTTGGATGGTACATGTGAGGATGAAAACATTTTTGAGCATGCTTAGATTCAGGTCATAGATCAAATGTTTAGAAAGGAAATATTGATGACACAGGGTTGATTTTAGATTCAGTTCAAGAGCAGGGAGTACTTTCTTTAAAAGGAGAGAGTAGATGTGAGTATTTCTGCATTGTAGGAGGCCGCTTGTGTGTTTCTGGCAGCCCAGACTCCTGAAATAATTACACAGAAACCATAGTGTTTGCAATACTGTTTGGTCAATAGCTTAAGAATATATCTGGCTAACTCATATCTTAAATTAACCCATTTCTATTAATCTGTGTATTGCTACATGGCTGTGGCTTACCAGGAAACGTTCCATCCAGCATCTGTCTCTGGTGGGGCTACATGGCTTCTTCTCGACTCCGCCTTCTTTCTTCCAGCATTCAGTTTAGTTTTCCCCACCTACCTCTACTCTTTTGTCCTATCACAGGCCAAGACAGCTTCTTTATTTACCAATGGTATTCACAACATCAGAGGGGAATCCCACATTACCTCCCCTTTTCTGTCTAAATAAAAAGGAGGGTTTAAGCTTTAACATAGTAAAATTACATATAACAAAATAGGTATCAAGCAAGAATTACAGTTACAATATTTATATCTACTTTATATTTTATCAAAACTAAGGAAAACTATAATTATCTATTCTTTAACTCCATCAAAGACTCCAGAAGGATATAATAATATTACCTAGGTAAACAGAAAGTGCATTGTAAGCAACTTCCAAAACTCTAGAATTGACAGAGACATCTTGCTGCCTAAATAGTCACCCAAAGTTCTTCTGTATTGTTGGAGCATCCATCTTCAGCTTACAGGCCCATAGTATCTAGCAGATTTTCCATGAAGCAGGAAATTTGAAGATCTGTGCTGCCTTGTAATGACAAAGTCTATCATTTGCTTTCTTCTATGTCTTGCAGAATGTGAGGCAGACTCTTCCATGAAGCAGGAACCCCAAAGGACAGTCTCACCTTTAGGCAAGTTCAGCAGTCATTTCTCTGTGGGTCCTGCATATCTAGTTGAGATGGCATAACATCAAATAGTCCAGGGAAGAGCAGTTTCTTGCCCAAATGGCTAACAAACTCTACAAAGAGCCTCTTCTATGTCAATCTTCCTCTTGAAGTAACTGGTGCTGCCAGAAGCAGATGTGTCTCACTGTGATGAAAAGTCCTAAGTTCTTAAACATTTTAATGCAATATTTTGAAGATCTTTGAAAGATTTGAAGAATCCCTATCTATCTGAAATATATCTATGTACATCTAGAAAACCTAACTAACATGACTACAAGCTTGACTATTATAGATGACTGTCTATTAACCTGTATTTCTTAATTATACATTACATTTTTAAATGACCTGCACAAACACAATACCTTAATCAAAAGCAGAAATACACATATAACAAAATTGATCTTAAATTTGTATCAATCAACCAAGAACCAAACCAATGCAAATTATTCATAGCTATATAATTTCTGAGCATGCTCAGTTCAGTATTATAATGATCCATGTTTACACTCCATTACCTAAAAGAACATGTCAGAGAGGCTTAATGACTTCTCAGGTTCCTAGAAGTTTCTCTGAAGAGTTATAGTTGAAACAAAAGGAAACAACTTTGAAGGTACAGTTGGAGTTTCCAGAGGGATAGAAGCTGTGACATGGACCTTGGACCATTCTCAACATAGTGCAGATCATTGTGGTGTAACCTAGCTTAATGACAGCTTTGTGACTTTGGGACAGCTTTCTAACAACTGGGTACAGCGTAGTGTGAAGAGAGACTCCATTTACTGGAAGCAGACTAGGTCAGTATGCTCAAAACTTTGCCCTGGAAAATAGTGTTGGGTGAGTCAAATCTAACATGGGAAGAACCCACTGGCTTTCACACACACTCCAATGGGGCCAGAGATGGCAGCTCACTGTAGGTATCAATGTCTTCAAAGGCTAGCCAATTAACCCTGGTGTGATTATTCTTCCTTTATATTTCTTGTATTTCTTGGTTTTGCTTTTTTTTTTTTTGAGCCAGGGTCTTATGTAGCCTAGGTTTATCTTAAACTTGCAATGTAGCCAAGGCATGCCTCACCTCATAGTTTTGTATTAAAGTATTTAAATGTTACATTTATTTATTTTGTGTGTGTGTGAATGCATGTGGGGGGAGGGGCATACCGTGGTGAGTGTGGCAGTCAGATGACAACTTGTAGGAACCAGTTCTTTTCTTCTACCTTGTGCATCCTAGCGACAAGACTTGGTTTGTCAGGATCGGCTTTAAACACTTTTACCAACAAGGCATCTCACTGGCTGCCAATGCCTCCATAGTTTCAGGGTTAGGATTACAGGTATGTGCCAACACATACCTGATTCCTACATGTTTTAACAGAAAACTTGGCACTCTTTTTAAAATGCTTAAGATAGAGGTTTACAATTTTGTTACTGAGTGTACTTTAAGGTCTAGGAAAAGAAAGGGTACTGATGTTCTTATATTAAAGTTTTCCAATAAATGAATCTATCCTATTTCCGTAGTTACTTTCATCTCATAGCCTTTCCCTTTTGATAACATTCCTAAAGTTTTGTCTCCAAGTATGTTTCACTTTCTTGCTGATGAATTGAAAGTGTGCAAATATTGAGCCGGGTATTATCTACTTTGCAAAGCACCAACTTTGTTTATTCTAACTTTAGCAGGTTTTAGACATGATTAAACTTCCTGATTAGCTCTGAAATAGCATTTTAAGCTAAAGAGCAAAGAAGTCTCCTGAGTTCATTCTCTAAGGCCAGCATTGCTATGGAAGTAAGACAAGACAAGGATTGAACACATGCACGCAGACACACACAGAGAAGACTGCAGGCTAGTGTCCTTGATAAGGATAGATGCAAACATTGTCAGCAGAGTAAATGCAGTAGAACATTAAGAAGGATGAGTCAAGCTCTTCCATTCCTGGGGATTCCAGCAGTTGATGCCGCTCCCGCTGACCTGCTGACCAGGCTGGGACTCAGGTAGGTGATTTTTCACTATCCTCTGTCCTCCATTACTATCTCTCCAGTCTCTCTCAGAGTCCTGTACCAGCAACTTGCAGGAGTGTTTCTTCCCATTCTACACACATTTCCTGGGGACTCCACCTCTTGGTGCAGGCCCAGTTCCCATAGCTCAGTCCCACATTGCTTGTAACATTTTCTCCTTGCCCATCTCCACTTCTTACTACCACACCCTAACCTAGAGAAGCACTCTCCGCCAGCAACCCCATGGCCACCATACTTACCCAGGATGCAGAGAGGGCAAGGGCAACCACAGAACTCAACCAAAAAAACAAGATCAGACACCAACATCAAGAAACACCTCAGATATCTTAACTCCAGATGTCCAGATCCCAGCGCTAAAACACAGACACGAACAGACAAAGCAATGAATGTGTCTCCACTGGAACTCAGTCGCCCATGTTACAGGAGGAATGGAGAAGTGCATCATATCTGAAACACAAGACAAGGGCTCCAACACAGAAGCCACGAAACTGGGAGAGTACAGTAGTCCCTGTACTCAGGAGGCAGAGACAGGTGGATCTTTGCAGGAGGCCAGCCTGGTCTACACAGCAAATTCCAGAACATACAGGACTACATAGAGAGACCCTGTCTCAAATGAGAAAAGCAGTTAGGAAAATTTCAGAAACTTTAAAGAGGTTATGCATAAATCCCATCATATGTGAAAACACAAAGGAACAGTTGAATACAATAATGAAAACAATGAAAGCAAAATCACTGAAATGCACTTCACCATTGAAGACAGACATAACCTCAGGATTAAAGGATAAAAAAGACATTCCAATAAAATGGCTCCAAGAAGTAGCCCATGGAGCCATTTTATTATCTGACAAAATAGACTTCAAACCAAAACTATTCAGAAGAGACAGGGAAGGGCACTACATATTTATTAAAGAAACACAAGGACAGTCAAGTCCATAAAAGAAGCATTACTACATTAAGATACTCACAGAAAGATAGTGGGTGACTTTAATATCCAACTCTCGTCAATAGATAGGTCATTCAGAGAAAAAAATTTAAACAGAGAAAGAGTGGAGTTAAATAACACCATAAGTCAAATGGACCTGGCAGATATCTACAGAACAAAAGAATATACTTTCTTCTTAGCAACTCATGGGACTTTCTCCAAAATTGATCACATACTTGGATACAAGACAACTCTCAATGGTTACAAGAAAACTGGAATAACACCCTGTATCTTATCTGACTAACATAGGTTAAACTGAATATCAACAACAATAACAGAAAACATAAAAGAAATGAAGGAATTTTTTGATATATATGACCTACCAAATATTAAATCAAGATGAAATAATCAATGTACATAGAGCCATAGCCACTAGTGACATGGAAACAATTAAGTTTCCAAACTAAAAAAGATAAAAGCCCAGGGTCAAATGGAGTCTGCACAGGATTCTACTAGACCTTCTAGACCTTCAATAGAAGAATTAATACTAACACTTCTCACATCATTCCACAAAATAGAAACTGAAAGAATATTTCCTAATTCTCTCTATACCTAAACCTTGCAAAGACCCAACCAAAAAAGAAAGTTATAAATCAATATCCCTATGAGCATAGATACAAAACTTCTCAATAGAATAGTAGCAAACTGAGTCCAAGGAAATATCAAAAAGATTATCCACCATGATCAAGTGGATTTCATCCCAGGAATGCAGGGATAGCTCAACATATGTAAACTGATATATGCAGTCCACCACATAAACAGACTGAAAGACAAAAACCATATGATCATCTCCTTAGATCAGGAAAGGCTAGATGTCCTAGGATGTTGGGGGAGGACTCTTGTTTGGTCCTGGCTGCTCAGCCCAAAATAATCACTCAGAAACTATATTATTTGTAAGACTGTTTGGCCAATAGCTTAAGCGTATTTCTGACATACTCTTATATCTTAAATTAACCCATTTATATTAATATGTATATCACCATGTGGCTGTGGTTTACCGGCAAGGTTCTGGAGCATCTGTCCCCAGAGGCGGCTACATGGCTTTTCACTGACCGTAGCAACTCTCTCTCTAACTATCTCTTCCAGCCTGGCTATATTATTTTAAGTCACTGGCCAAAAGCAGCTCCTTTATTAACCAATAAAAGCAACACATATACCGAAGGACTTTCCACACCACTAGGACAACAGTGGCATGTCTGATTTGATTTAAGGCCCACTTCATGAGATGGAACCCATACTCAATACTTCTTGGGTGATCAAGAACCTTACATGAGATAGCGCAGGGACCTAGAATAAAAACCGAATAACTAACACTGGTCTAAAAAGCTTTAAAAATGTAGTAATAAAATGACTCCTGGGCTGGAGAGATGGCTCAGTGGTTAAGAGCATTGCCTGCTCTTCCAAAGGTCCTGAGTTCAATTCCCAGCAACCACATGGTGGCTCACAACCATCTGTAATGGGGTCTGGTGCCCTCTTCTTGCCTGCAGGCATACACACAGATAGAATATTGTATAACAAATAAATAACTATAAAAAAATGACTCCTAATAATATTCTGCTATACTCATAGATCAGTGCCTTGTTCATCCATCATCAGGGAAACTTCCTCCTGCAAAAGATGGGCACAAATATAGAGGCCTACACTCACACATTATACAGAGAGTGAGAGACCTTGGAACATTCAGTCCTAAATGGGATGTCTCCATCAAATCCTTCCCTTCAGGGCTTGGGGAACCCTGTGGAAGACAAGTCAGAGGGGATGGAGGACACCAAGAAAAACAAACCCTCTAAGTCAGCATGATCAAAGCTCGTATGAACTCTCAGACCGAAGCAGTAAGCACAGGGCCTGAATGGATCTGCACCAAGTCCTATGCATATGTAATTTTGGCTTCCAGTTGATTGTTTTTATGGAAGTCCCTGCAAGCTAAAATAAAATATTTTGCATGTATCTGATTTTCCTGACTAATTAGCATTTAGAAATCTATATTATCCTATTTTCTTCAAAATTACTTTGACTTTAACAAGAAGGAACTTGGCTGGATTCCATGCAATGATTGAGTAAATATGTAAGGCCTTTCACAGATTATGTTTGAGAATGTCACTTAAAATTTTTTATCATTTTTTTATGCTATATTTTGATGCTTCCCTCTCCCCATACTTCTCCCAGATCCTTCCTATCTCCATATGCTCTTTCAATCATATATAGCTGGTCACTTCTGTGGAAAACAAAGGCGGGTTTCATACAGGACTAACGCCTGTCGAGTCTACCAATATACCGGGCTTAGAGACCTAGGTTCTAAGATGATGACAGAAAGCAAACCGGGAGACTTTGTTAATTTTGAAGATTTACAAAAGAGAAAAATTCACCTAAATATAAAGATATGTCAGAAATCTGGTATGGATTTATTCCTTTTTAATTTTGAGAGACAGTCTCAATAGTTTAGCCATTGCTGGCCTGGAACTTTCTGTGTAGATCAGGTTGGCCTTGAACTCAGGGATCCACCCACCTCTACCTGGAGTCCAGGGATCTAAGGAATGAGCCACCAATTATTATAGTCACGGTGTAGAGATTTACCATTGATTTCTTAGCTTCAAAGTGGCAAAAGATATCAATATTTAGTGCTAATGTTTGAATGGCCAATCAGAGAAGCCACGTGTGGCTCATTAGCCCTGGTGTTCACTTTTTTTTTTTTTTAAATAAAAGACTAGTTTTGGCTTTTTGTTTGTTTATTTGATTTTTTTTTGTTTTTTGGGTTTTTGAGACAGGGTTTCTCTGTATTACACCAGCTGTCCTGGAACTCTCTTTGTTTAGCCTCACATTCACAGAGACCCACCTGCCTCTGCCTCTCGAGAGCTGGGATTAAAGGTGTGTGCCACTACCACCCGGCTAAAAGACTAGTATTTTAAGCAAGTCAATACTAATGTAAGGTATCACTGTGCCCTGTCAAGCCTTGTGTCATAAGGCGGGAATATAACCTTTTCTTTACTTTTCTAAGGTTCCAATAACAGAGAACAAATTAATAATTTAAAATTAGTTGATATAACTTGTTATTGTTGTTGTTGTTGTTATTGTTGTTGTTTTTAAACAGGGAAAGCTTGTGAAGAAAACAAAGTGCTGTCCCCATGTAAGAGAAAAGCGACCTTTCTGCTTTCTGCTCTGAGCACTGTCGCCGGAGAGGTTAGACGGAGTGGTTGGTGATGGAGAACCACGACAGAGCAAGGACAATGATCTGACGGAAGCAAATCAGGGACGCCTAGCCAGGCCTCGGTCCTGAGTCCTGGAGCTTTTGTCTTTGTGAAGGAGGCCATTCCTTCTTTGCAGTTGGAGAGCCCTCATATCTCACTCTAGTCTGGAGGTCTGCTCTGGGTGAGACGGGCTGGAGAAGCTCAGAGAGACCGTCTACCTTCTATCTTTTTCTCAGATTCTTTTAGTTTGAAATATAAAATATGCTAAGGTATTACACTTGAGGGTTGCATGTCCTGAATCGCATCAAGAAACAAAGACAAGAAAAAAACCTCAACAATATTATACTCATCTTTGTTTAATTCACTGACACTTGTTCATATGCTTTCCTTTCCTTTTGATCTTAAAGTCTATAGATGGTACCCAACGTGACATTTGGTATAAGGAACTTGTTTTGTTTTGTGGTTGTCTGGCAGTCAGTAACTGCTAGTGATCTTCTTGTCTCTGCCCATACAGCATTGGGGTTGTAAGTGTGCGTGAGGCCATATGTAGCTTGTTTATGCATATACTGGAAGTTTCACCTTTGTAAAAGCTACACAAAAATTAATATTTTATCATAAAACAGGCCTTGTGTAAAGAACTAGGGCAAATCTAATAAAGCCTTTTTGTGTGATCAAGAATAGTTTGATCAAACTCTACTATACAGCTACAGTAACAAAAACAGCCTGGTATTAGCATAAAAACAGACAGGAGGACCAATGGAATCGAATTGAAGACCTGAATATCAATCCACACACTTACAAACACCTGATTTTTGACAAAGAAACTGAAAATATAAAATGGAAAAAAGAAAGCATATTCAACAAATGGTGCTTGCATAACTGGATGTCAACATGTAGAAGAATGCAAACAGATGAATATCTATCAGCATGTACAAAACTCAAGTCCAAATGGATCAAAAATCTCAACATAAAAGCAACCACACTGAACCTCATAGAAGAGAAAGTGGGAAGTACACTTGGATGCATTGGCACAGACCACTTCCTAAATATAACCCCAGTAGCACAGACAACGAGAGAAACAATTAATAAATAGGACCTCCTAAAACTGAAAAGCTTCTGTAAAGCAAAGGACACAGTCAATAAGACAAAACAGCAACTTACAGAATAGGAAAAAATCTTGGTATTTGTTTTTGTAACTGGGTTTCATGTAGCCCAGTGTGGTCACAAACTTAAAAAAACAAAAACAAAAAACAAACGTGTGTGTGTGTGTGTGTGTGTGTGTGTGTGTGCGCGCGCGCATATCAGAGCAGGTGGGCGTATTCTATGGTTTTCGTAAACGTGGAGATCAGAGGACAAATTTCAGAGCCAGTTCTGTCCTCCCACTATGAGTTCTGGGGATGGTTTGCTCAGTAAATGCTGTTACCCACTGAGTCTCAGTCTTGAATTTGCTGTGTGTCCAAGGATGACCTCGAACTTCTGATCCTTCTGCTTCTACTTCCAAATGTCTGGATTCCAGTTCTGCATGACCACACCTGGTTTTATGCTATGTAGGGGACCAAACCCAGAGCCAAAATCATGCTAGGCGAATACTCTTCCAACTGAGCTACAGCATACTTAAGGTTGGAAATTTTATTACTGGGGTCCGAGATGGAAGGAACATTGTGAAGTACTTGAAATAACACACACAGCGCGCGCGTGCGCGCGCAGACACACACACACACACACACACACACACACACACAAATTAAAAATGAAGACTTTGGGCCTTCTGAAATGTGGGGCCTTGTGGAGTCTTCAAGTCCTCATTATCAGTGACTTTCTCATCTTTCGAGCAACTTTACCACACTAATTAGTTGTTTTAAAGCAGTTGGTACTGTAAATTGTTTCTGCTGATGACAATGAAATTGAGTATTTCCCTTTGGAGTCTGACTAATTTTGCATGTTAAATTCATTTCAGCACTCCTACTAACCTCTATTGCGTTTTGTCTTTGAATCTCCTTGAACTGGCTTTCTACCCCATTCTACTTCCTGTTCCTGCAATAACCAAAATATTCTTTACATATCTTTATTTTTGTACTATATTCATGTTTTTTTTTTCAAAAAATGGTTGTGTGTGTGTGTGTGTGGTATGTGTGTGCATGTATATGCATGCATGTGTTACAAAATTCCAGATCCAGGACCAGGAAAGCAAAGTTAGTTCCTATGGGTTATTCACTCCACATTCAGTGAACATTAACTATTTAGCAGCTGTTGGAAATTCAGTTATGAGTAAACAAATGCTTTTTATGACCCAGAGATATTTTCTTTCCTATTATCTATTGCTCATTTTCTCACTACAAACATCATATTTAACAGATCTACAGTTAGTATTATAATTTGGTATATTTGGGCTGAATATGTTTTTCAGCCTGGCCTTTAGGTCTTTCAGACATGTTTAACAATGCTGCTCTGGGAAAATACTTTTTGCATTCTGAGAAACTTTCTGTTGACTAAACAGAAGGCATAGTAACCTGGCCTCAGCTTTTTCAAATGACTTCTGGCTATGACAAGGTTAGTACTAATCTACGAATGAATTTTTAATTACTATGTTGCTGTACAGAGAGCTGCCTACATTATATATAGAATGCATTTATTTTTCCAGTGATGCCGTCATTGTTGGGAATGTGTTTTATTCGTTGAGATAGCCTTCAAAGGTAAAAGAACATTTATAAATATTTGAATGCAGGTTTCCATCCATTTAAGGAGGATGTAAAGTTAGAAACAATTAGTCTTAATGCAGAGATGTGAGACCATGGGTAAAATATGATGTTTTAGATGCCTCTCTTCCAACTTCACCGAGTCTTTTACCAAAGGGGGAAAATTTGTCAAAAGGTCTTTAGCACTGTGATGTAACGCAAAGTGTTATGCACAGAAAGTTGAATATGTTCCTATTTGGCTTATTCTGATTTCCGATGCTCTGCTTCATGCCAGATGGTGCTGCGACTGGTGATATGAAGTGTGTTAGCATCAATATATAACATATATACATCAAGTTGTTTAAAGATGGGTCTGCATTGTGTGTGTAGATTCTTAAAACCTATCCATAATCCTGCATTATGTATTTACCTGAGTTTTCATTTTATATGTAATTGTTTAGTGGAGGTAGTCTTTTATTTAGAAGAGTCCCCATCAGTAGGGGTGAAGACTCTAGTTAGGCACCAGCTTCACTTCTTTGTATTTAGTAAGAGATGCAAGTATTGCCTTCAGCAGCAGGGCACTGCCATCAATTTGTGGAGAGTAACTGTCAATAGCTTGCGATATTTGAAGATGTCTAGCTAGGTCGGATAGGGTCTAAGTATGTTGAACATTTCTGAAGTGTTTCTCAGAAGTTTGTGTTTCTTCTTTTGGGAATTCTGTTTAGTTCTGCACTCTGCTTTTTAATTGGACTATTTGTTTTCTTGATATCCAGGCGTTCGTTGTTGTTGTTGTTGTCTGTTTTCTCTTTGTTCTTTATATATCTTAGAAATTAACTCTCTACTGAATGTGTAACTGTTAAAGATCTTCTCCCATTCTACAGCCTGCTAATCTGCAGGCTGCTGCTTTGCCAAAAAGATGGTGCCCTGCTGCTGTGGGAGCTCCTTCAGCCAATAGTCTGTAAGATACCAGTCCACTTGGGTGTGGTCTCTTATACTATAAATGCAGCCATAAAGCTTGCACGTTCTCTCTCTTGGCTTCTGGATTTGGTTCCTGTTTCCTGCTCATGTAGAGGACTGTGATCTGTGAATCTACCCCTAAATAAAGAACGCTTTATTATATTCAATTCTGAGCTAGTGTGGTACCACTCTCTTGCGTCCATCTACACCCTGCCATATAAAAGCTTTTCAGCTTCATGAGGTCTCATTTATTAATTGTTGATCTTAGTGCCTGTGCTATCAGTGTTCTGTTCAAAAGACTTTCCCCCATGCTATTAAGTTCAAGGCTATTACCCACTTTCCCTTCTATCAGATTCAGTGTATCTGGCCTGATGTTGAGGTCCTTCATTCATTTGGAGTTGAGTTTTGTGTAAGATGATAAATAAAGATATATTTGCATTATTCTACATGCAATGCAGCTATTCAATTTGACCAAATTGAAGATTTTTTTTTTGCCCCAGAGTATATTTTTTGATCTTTATCAAAAATTGGGAATTTGAAGATGTGTAGACTTATGTCTGAGTCTTCTAACACCATGCTGTTTTTATTATTGTAGTTCTGTAGTACAACTTGAGCTTGGGGGTGGTGATACCTCTAAGTTTCCTTTTATTATTCAGGAGATTTTTAGCTGATTCTGGGCCTTTTGTGTTTCCACATGAAACTGAAAATTGTTTGTTCAAGATCCTTTTGTTGTTGTTGTTGTTGTTGGTGGTGGTGGTTATGTGTATAATCCTAGCCAATTGGTGTGCTCTTTCCTGGAGAAGATGATTTCTCAGCTCTCAGCATTAACTGCCTAGGGTTTCTCAGCACCTAGGGTGCTGGCCTTGGGAGCTTTCTCCCTTCCACACTAGCATGTCGATTAGTGTCATCCTTATTCAGATCACGTTTGATAGCCATGCTGGTAAGACTTCATGACTGCAGCATCTGACATCCTAGGAAATGCACTCTCACAGCAAACTCTATTTCTCTAGCTCTCAGCTCTTTCCACCACTTCTCCAATACCCTGTGCCTTGGCTCAGCTGCTTTGTAGATGTATTGGAACTGGACTCTACAACTATAGTTTGATTGGCTGTGGGTTTTCGAAATGTAACATGTCTATTACAAAGAGAAGTTTCCTTGATGAGGGAACTACAGGTATCTGTGGGTATAAGGACACATATTTAATATGATTAGAGATTATGGCGGTGGCTGCTGTAGGTTTTCTACCAAGAACCATGACTTCACTAGCCTTAAGTAGGTAATAGGCTAGGAATATTAACTTTTTGTTCTAGGTATGACATCTGTTTTCTCCTAGTCTTTTCAATTTATACACATGGTGCTGACTCTACAAAAATGAGTATTCCACGTGAATAAATATGAGACTTTCTTAAGTAGAAATTTGTAGTTCTTTGAAGTACTTAGGAATGCTTTTGCTTCTCAGAAAAAAAAAACAGTCAAATAATAACTACTGTCTGAGAAGGATTAAAATCTTCTTCATCCCCTAAACAAAAATGGAAATCTTATTTTTAAATAAAAATCCATTTAAATAATAAGGACCAATTTAACAAATGTATATTCAAAAGTCCAAATATAACAAACGACCATAACAACATATTAAGCTAATAGTACTACAAGTCTATTTTAGGAATATAATTATCAGCTCATATGTAGAAATTTATTCATGTAACTTATCACGTAAAATAGGGCAAACATGAAAATTAATGCATATTTCTACAGACTAGGAATGGCCAACTTTGTGGTACCACAAACATTGCAAACTAACCAGGAAAAAGGAATGAAAATGCAATATTTGCTGAGGCACAAAGACTTGACTAAGTGTAGAAACACCATGCTTATTTTACAAACACAATTCTATTAAAATGTTTATTTCCCTCAAATTAAAATGTAAATTCCACTTAATACTAAGCAGAGTCCAAATGAGACAATTTTAAAGAAATCATGCTAAGTATGAAAAAACAAAACAAAAAACTCATTGAGTTGTAACCAACTGCCATTGCTTTTTTTATTACTTTATAAATAATACCAATCAAAATTTCCACTTCCTCCCCTTCTCTCACTTCCCTCCCACTCCTCCACTCCCCCTTCCCCCTCCCCCTCCAGTCCTAAGAGAGGGCAGGGTACCCTGACCTGTGGGAAGTCCAAGGCCCTCCCCCCTCCATCCAGGCTTAGGAAGGTATGCATCCACATAGAATAGGATCCCAAAAAACCAGTACATGCAGTAGAGACAGATCCCAGTGCCAATATCATTGGCTTCTCAGTCTGCCCCAATTGTCAGCCACATTTAAAGGGTCCAGTTTGATCCCATGCTCGTTCAGTCCCAGTCCAGCTGGATTTGGTGAGCTCCCATTAGCTCAGGCACACTGTCTCAGTGGGTGGACCAACCCTTCGTGGTCCTGACTTCCTTGCTCATGTTCTCCTTCCTTCTGCTCTTCAATTGGACCTTGGGAGCTCAGTCCAGTACTCCAATGTGGGTCTCTGTCTCTATCTCCATTCGTCGCCGGACGAAGGTTCTATGGTGATATTCAAGTCATCAGTCTGACCATAGGACAAGGCCAGTTTAGGCACCCTTTCCTCCACTGCCCAGGTCCTAGCTGGGGTCATCCCCATGGACTCTTGGGAACCCCTCCAGAGCCAAGTCTCTTGCCAACCCCAAAATGGCTCCCTCAATTAAGATATCTCCTTCCCTGTTCCCATATCTTTTCTTCCTCCATCTCAACCACCCCACTCCCCCAAGCTCTTCACAACCCTCCCCTTTTCCGTTCTCTCTCCCCTTTCCCCCACCCCACCCCCATGCTCCCAACTTTTGCCTGGCGATCTTGTCTGCTTCCAATTTCCAGGAAGATATATATATATATATATATACATATATATATATATTTGGGTTCACCTTATTACTTAGCTTCTCTAGGATCGCGAACTATAGGCTCAATGTTCTTTGTTTATGGCTAGAATCCAGATATTCTTTCATGGTTGAGGTAACCCCTGATATTCTTTCAAGGTTGAGTAGCCCCTGGTGCTGCCTTATTCTCAGAAATAGCCAGAATTTCCCTAAAATTGCAAGTTTGTACTCTTTAGTTTAGACCCAGTTTTACTTCAAAGGAAGGAAAATATGTTACAGTTATGAATCATTTCAGTTTTCTTAAAAATGTATTATTATGGCAGACATGTATTTCTGCTTCTCACCCTGTCTCATATATATATGTATATATATGTATATATATACACACATATATATATATGTATAAGTTGGTTTTCCAGAAAATGTCTTCCATGCTCACATTTAATTCCAGAAACTATTATTCCCCCCATTAGGTTTCTCTTCAATGTTTCTCAGGGCAATTATCCTCCAACTAGATCTTAGCAAATATTCTCTCTAATGTGCCTGAAAAGGATTAATATTCTTCACAGACTATTTCCCAGAACTAAATCCATAAGAAGATACTATGAAGCATATCTTAATATCATTAGGAGGTAGAATGGAATAGAAAGGCAGTTGGAAATGAGGTTATTTCAGGGGTGAGAGGAGGCTGGTTGGTAATGAAGCAGACGAAACAGTATGGAATAAGCAATGCAATTGAAAGTTGGTGTTAGGATATGTTCCAGAATTAAAGCTCCTTTAGAAATACTGAATTTTCATGATCTAATGACTGTGATGCATAGAATCTCATCAGTAAAGATTCTGACAGTTTAGTACCCTCACACTTTCAAAGGAAGCTCTATTCATTTATTTCAAAAGTGTATAATAATGTTCAATGCTGGTGATGCGAGAATATTATTTGTCCTTCCATGTTTGACATGGAAAATGAAGATATGCATTTCAGAAAGTGTTCCTCTGTATCAGCAGCCTGTGAAAACAACACTTACCATCATTTGTGTTTGTGTTACATATTATGAACTCAATAGTGAGCGCATCTTATTTGTAGTGTTAGAAAGATGCAGATTATTGAAATAAATCTACTCAGTAATGCTGTGGGCTATTGGTTTTTAACTTATTTTCTTGCTTATTATCACTGTGTGTAGGACTTGTGTGAGAATGGGTCTAGGAGTGCCATGCTGGGCAAATGGAGGTTAGAGGGCAGCTTCTAGGGGTTGGTGCTCTCTTTCCACTCTTACACGGGTTCAGGGATCAAACTCATGTGGCATTGAGCCATGGTACTGGCCCTGAGCTCTCAATAATTACACACAATAAAGACTATAGAGATAAACTATACTAATGTCAGGAAAAAGTCTCTCTCTATCTCTCCCATACAACAAGAGTAAAATGAAGATATAAAGCAGTCATGAAAGGAAGCTGCATAGGATACTAAGCTACTCACGACAATTACTTTTTCAATAATTCACTTTAAAAAAGACCCACAACTGGCTTTACTTATCTCTCATAACAGAAGAGATAACTCTTAAGTATTACTGAACAACCACATTTAGGGGAATTATTCTCTCATCTACTTTACAAGTTGTGTTACAGACCATATTTAAATTTTTGTATCCTTAACAGATAGTAAGAGTGAATTCCAAATAGGGATGACCCAGTAGCATTATTACATACTATCAGTGTGGCTAGACATCAGACACGAAACTATGTTTACTACATTAACAATACCAATACTATGTACTGAAAAAGCAAGAGATCAGAATAGAAACCCAAGGCCACACAAAATAGACTTGCTGATGTGCCAATGCTAAAGATCTTCTCAAAAGTTAGTGGGGCTAATGAAATTGAAGGGGTCATAGAGGACATTTCACTAAATCACTTCTTTCTGCTTTTCAAACAAATATGATTTTTGTTTTTATTTTTAGAGAGGAAAGCCAACTTGTCTTCACTATAACCACACAAAAAATTACCCATCCTCCGAGTGTTGACAAAGACCAATACCCCATCATTTAAACACAAGGGAAAAGTTCTGTACTCTAGCGACTATAAAGTCAGTAGGCTCAGAGAGGACCAGAAGAGAGGTGGAGGCTGTAGGTTGGTGATACACGGGAGTCCTGACAGCCTTCCCCTGTTCCCTGCTTGCACCCGTCCCAGAAGGGATTGCACAGAGAGTTGACACCGTTCCTTCAGCATGTGCATCCTCGTTATGACTGTTTTATCTCTTGGCATTTGGAATGCATTAAGTGGCAGTCTCATACTCATCGCATTCAAGGCAGAGCAAGCTTGTGTGGAACATAGGTATTTTGGATGGTTATTAGAATAATATCAAAAATTGTCAACATGTGGTGTTGGGAATGTACCTTGCTATTTTTTTCTATTAAGACATTTTTTAAAAAATTTAAACAACTTTAAACAAAATTTAAGAGAAAAAAAATCATCATGGAAGCTGCAATGCGACACAGTGAGTCACACAGTAAACCCCTTTGTCCATATATCTCTATTTGCAAGTGTCCATTGCAGAGCCGTTGGTCTGGTTCAAAGCCTCATGTTTCTACTACACTATTGATGCTGGCCTTTCACTGGAACTCTTCTTGGATATCCTGTCGTTGCCCTGTGTTGCAGAGATCCTGCAGCTTTGAGTTGCAGGTCAGGTCCCTTCACTTGCTCCAGCAGATTATAGATGGGATGGATGTTGGGGTGGGCCAAGTCATGACCCTGGTTCTGGGCCTGGACAGTTATAGGGTTGGTCAGTCCACCAGCTCTCCCATGCCATCACCAGGGTAAGCTCTCAGGATTGTCCCAACTAATTCACTTCTTGCAATGAGGGAGGGATGGGGCCAATTCTGCTCTCACACCCTCAGTGTAGGCTCTCTCACACCAGCACGTTCAGGGCCAGCTCTACTGTGTTGCCCAAGTATGGTATAAAGGCCACTCTCCCAAGTGCTGTCGTTGATGAAGGGCAGTAACAGCTCTCTTACACTTAGGACCTCAGGGTCAGCTTCTCCACCTGTCTCAGGTATTGATGGGCGGGGTGAGGGTAGCTCTCTCCTGCCCATGCTGCCACATGCCAGACTAGTAATAGGGACAGCTGTCACTTGCTCACATCAGGGCTGGGTCACCCTCACCTCCTACCACTGGGTCACTCTGCTGTTCTCCCTAGGTGAGGAGCAGGGCAGGCATGCTTCCTTAGTCCTGCAGTAGGTAAGCGGGAGGGTGAGCTATTTTGCCTGTTTCAGGCCCAGTAAGGGACTAGGGGTCGGGGGGGATCTCTCCCCCTCTCACACTGCCACATGACAGATGAGTAGTGGGAACAGCCCTCCCACATTTACAACTTTGGGGCTGGCTCACCCACAACTCTGCCAACAGGGTTGGCTCTATTGTGTTGCCCAAGTGAGGTGCAGGGTCTGCTCTCCCAAGTGTTGCAGCTGGTGGGGGTCAGGAACAGCTCTGCTGCTCTTGTGACCTCAGGGCCAGTTCTCCTACCTGCCTCAGGCATTGGTTGATGGGTGGGTAGGGAGGGGAAGAAGAGCATCTCTCTCCCACAGATACATAGCTTGCTATTTTTGAGTAGCAAGTAGCACTGAAATAATTTTAATTATCTGGCCTTGGGTTACTGTTTAGCAATTTAAAGGCTGTGTAATTAGAAACCCAAAAGTTATTAAATTCCAGGAGAAAACGAATAAAACTGGTTAGAGAAATCTAGACAGATTAATTTGTACCAGTTGAATATGAGAAAATAAAATGATCAGACTTAGCTGCATACTGACTTGAAATAGAGGTAGTAGATCTTTGTGTTGTATTAGTTTTATTTAAGAAGATAAATATGGATCCTGAGCAAATAGCAAATGAAGTACAATATACCTCCACACTTGCCTTAATTGTCCCAATAGCATATGTAAAATTTGAAGAACAGCAAATCATTTATATTAAGTCCTGCTTAGTTGTTTCCTTTATACAAAGGATAATTATTTGCTTTCTCCTATTAAAATTATATCTTGGATTCCACGTGACTGTTTGAACATTTTTTTCTACTATGGCAAAACAAACAAGTCCTAGAAACAAAGTGATTTAATCAATACCTGGTACTGCTTGTAGTTCTTCAAGTTTGAAGTTCTTCCTGGGTTCAACTGTGTTCTCTGCTTCTCAGATTTTCCTCAGGCTAAGCTCCAGGTGTCAGTCAGCTAGGGGCTCCTCAGTTTCCAGAGGTCACCTGCAGTTTCTTGCCACACAGTTCTCGCAAGGTTTAAAGGAAAGTCTCTGCAGCTGCTTTTGAACCTCTCTAACTTCTCCATGGTTCACATCTGGACCTCCTTTTATGTGGTTTACCCAGTTATATCAGACTCACGGAAGATACACAGCCTCTCAAATCCAGCTGACTGACAATCACAGGTACCTATTGTTCTATAGTAAACTGAGCAGGGTTTAATTCAGTAACTAAAACAGGTGCCACAACAGGTGCCACAGCAGGTGCCACAACAGGTACCAGTGCAAGGGGTTCTACAGAGCAGTTCAGCAGAGTCACTAAGAGGAAGTCTTGTGAAAGGGACATCTGGCTGAGACCAGAAAGAGGTGAAGGAAGAGCAGTCTAGGTGGCAGTTAGTGTCTGAAACAAATTAAAGAACAGGTTGTCTTCCTAAAGATAATTCTCTTAAACTTTGTTTTTTCTAACATCTCTGGGCACCTAGTGTGTTCTGTAACTTCCATGTGCAAAAGGTAGTACCCTCTGCCTTCTCCAAAGGCCCTCCAAGCTCTCCATCCCCTCAACCACAGTCGGTAGGATTAATGGCACAAGAAATGTGCTCTTGTATCACTGATATATTTGGGCAATACATCACAATCATTACCTAACTGCATGTACTAAAAAGCCTTTTTATACATGGGTAAGTTTTATAGGCAAATGTAAATTTAAAAGTCAGTATATTCTTAGATAAGAAAAGACTATTTGGTATTGTTTGTCTTTTGTCACAGAGTCTTGATATTATAGGTGTGTGTCACTGTGCCCAATTTCAGGCTTTTCAAATTGGTTTACTTTGAAGTTTACTTCAGTGCAAATCCTACTGTGCTGTAAAAGAAGTCTACCCTAGGTTGGAATATTGTTCACACTTGTAAAAATTTCAATACACCAAGCTGCACTGAAAGACACTCATGAACATGCAAGTAGCAATGTTGGTGTTCATTTTCTTCCTATCCATCATTCCCTTTCTTCTACTCAATAAATGTAGCATCAATTCTAATTATCCTTTGTTTGTTTGTTTTTGAGCCTGTCTTGGAACTCTTGTAGAGTAAGTTGGCCTCGAAATCACAGAGATCCACCTGCCTTTGCCTCCCAAGTGCAGGCATTAAAGGCAGGTGTCACCACCACCTGGCGAATTCTATTTTTTCTTAGTAATAAAAACCTGGAGTCAGATATTAGGGGTTGAAAGCTGAGAGATCAGAGAAGCAGTGAAGCTAGCCACCAGAGACACCTTTTACCTCTACCAAATCCTCAGATTGAAGGGGCAATCCTGTCTCTATGAATCCTCAGACTGTATGCACAAACTGAATCCTCAGACTGCAATGAGCTCCTGTCTCCTCCTACCTTATATTTCCTTCTCTGCCCAGCCATATTACTCCTGTCTGAAATGGTCTGTCCTGTCTCTTTAAGAGACTAACCCTGCTCACTCCCTCTCATCTGCTGAGGCAAGCAGATCTTTCTGCTTCCAGCCTGAGTTCCTTCCCTTTCTGTCTCTCTCCCAAAGAGCCAGCTTCTACCTCATTCCTTCTCCCCAGTTCTCTTCTTCCCCCTTCTCCCCATTTCTCTCCTCTTTCCCCTTCTCTCCTTCCCCCTTTCCAGCCATAATCCACTAAATAAATATCCAACCTCACTCTTCATGGCATGCCTATCTGTCTTGGTCTCTCACCCGCCCCAGGCTCCCTGCCTGGGACTCGTGGCTCCTCTTGGCCTGCTGCTGCCACTTGAGGAATGGTGTCATTTTATTTTTACCATAACTTTTGGTGCTGGTGACTCGATCAGGATCTCCACGTTCCCTCCCACCCGCGGGTGGGCCGGCAGAGGAAATGTGGACCCTTGGGTTCCAGAATCAAGTTTCTTTACAACAGCTCTGTGTTGTATCTGCCTTAATGCTGATGTCTACGCACAACAGCGGCTTTGGCCGCGAGGTTTCCCCTTTCAGTCCCAACCACAGTCTTCATGGCTACAGTTGAGCCCTTTGCTGACATTCATCTCTGGTTGATTCTCATACCTAAATTGTGACTGGACAACCCAGGGTTGGTGCTCCTGCGCTAGCACCGCACATGCTGTGCGGTGCATTTGATTTGGGGCCCGGGGTCCCTTAGACTTTTTCTTTTGGACCACCCATAAGTGGTCCCAGTCACGAGAGACCGCTCAGAGTGGCCTCTAGCCTCTCTGGCTTCGAGCTGCCCGGACCGGAGCCAAGCTTCAATACCCTGCCTGAAGAGATGTCTTCCTATAGGCTTTGCGGTATCTGTTTCATCCACACCCCACCTGTAGAGAGGTGACGTCCTCCTACAGGCCCTGTGGTGTTTTCATATTTTCAGCAATGTTATAAACTCTTAAGTTATCAGCCACCCGCCTGTGAATGCTCTGCCAATGTCCCACTGACTCTGCTTTTCCTCAGACTATCCTGGCCACTGCTACCACTGGTCCCGTGGGAACCTACAAGATTAGTTGAATCCACAGGCAGCTGTTTCCAATTCCAGCCTTTGCTCCTGACCGTGACTTATGGTGCGGTGGCTTGGCAACAGGGTAGATCATGCCTTTAGGTCTCTCTTGTTATTAAATTTAAAACTCTCAGGGTTCAAAATATATGGCTTTTCCATATAACACGTGATTGCTGCCATTTTGACTGAGGTCAGGTGACCTTACCACCATCTTAACTGAGGTCAGGTGACTTCACTGCCACCTTAACAGACAGCCAGGTCTGGTGACCAAATCCCGCCATCTTTACTGAGGTATACCCTGCCTGGTCCCCTAGTTTACTTATGTTTTTGTCTCTAAATTTCTCTTGCTGACTCTGTTACATGTGTATTTTGTGCACTATCATGCCTTTGGTAGGGCCCACCAAGAGCATCTACTTTGCCCAATTCCTGTTCACTGTGTGTGTGTGCATACATGTAACTTAAATACACCTATGTTTACTGTTAAATGTTATAATTGTCTGTTCATTGTATCTCATTCCAGAATACAAAGCAATAATTCTGTTTTAAATTGGTATGCACTTTTAAGTTTCTTAATCCAATCCTGCTTTACCTGTTAAGTTGAAAGCCAGTACAGTCAAGCTCAGACCCAGCTCTCCAGGCAGATTCTATAACTCATCTATACCCAATAAACATCCCTCAAATCTGGGGAATATGGCATTTAAATAATTATTAAAAATCTTTCCATAACAAAAAGAGACAGGTTGGTTCCTAGCAGCAGCACCCTATTTTCTTCAGAGAAGACAGAAGACAAATGGGCACAGAACAATGTCCATCCATCCGCAATTCATTTCAACTGCCAAGTGCTGATCACTGGGAAAAACTGCCTTTCATCTAAACTGAAGATTTCCAGACATGGACAGAATTGCTGGAATTGACAGCCTAGCTGCTCAGGTCAAGGTAGGCTTGTCTTCCCACAGATTTCTTAGCCCACGGGATCTTCTGGAGCCTGGCAGGCCCTGCACTAAACAGCAAAAGGCAAATACGACCCTCAGCGAACATGAAGAACCCTGAGCACTTCTAGGTGCCAACCAGGTAAGTTCTCTGTAGTTTTTAATCATTTAAAATTTTATCCTTCTCAAAGATCTCTGATGCAGTTTGACATCTGAGAGGTTTTGTCAGTTTCAAAGGACAACCTCATCAAACAAATTTTAGTAAAACCCAAATACAAGTTATTAAGGTATGTACCTGTAAGTTTTAAAGGTGTGAGGACAAATACAAGTAAACCAAATTTCTCTCTCACGCTGTCTTCCATAGTCTTAAAAATACTTTTCATTGTGCAAAAACATGTCACTTAGTCATTTATGCTACTGTCTAAAGCTTATGTTTTCACTACCCCAAAAAATTCTTGTGAGTTCCAGGGAGCCGAATTGAAGAATCCACCTTAAACAGGTCTGATACACCCCTCTCAATTCCTTGGTCTTAATTTTTTTTTTCCCTAAACTTAATTTTGTCCTCTATTCTGCCAATACCTTAAACAGGTATAAGAGACACCAGACATTTCCATACCACAAACACTGGACAGGAACAAAGAGATCAGCTACATCAGGATGTGATCAGCACCCAGCTTTTTCAGGCTCCCCCACCCAAGATGACACCCACAAATAAGCAGAAAGCAGTCTTGAGAATCCGTCCTAATTCCTTTAACCTGTTGTGCCTAACCTCCTGTCTTTTTATTATAAAAAAGAGATAGAAATGCAATGGTCTGTTCTGTCTCTTTAAGAGACAAGCCCTGCCCACTTCCTCCCTGTCCATTGAGGCAAGCAGATCTTCCTTCTGCTTACAGCCTGAGTTCCTTCCCTTTGTCTCTCTCCCGAAGAGGCAGCTTTGGCCTCACTCCCTTCTCCCTACTTTTCTCCTCCCCCATTTCCTTCCCCTCTCTTCTCCCCACCCCTCTCTCTCTCTCCTTCCTTTCTCCCCTTTTCTCTTCTCTTCCATAACCCACTAAATAAATATCCAACCTCACTCTGCATGGCATGCCTATCCAGTTCTGTCTCTCACCCACCCTGAGGCTCCCTGCCTGGGACTCGCAGCTCCTCTTGGCCCACTGCCTGCTGCTGCCACTCAGGGAACAGTGCCATTTTATTTTTACTATAACACCATCTCCACCTCCCTAGTACTGGGATTAAAGGCATGGGATCCCAAGTGTTGCGATCACTTTTGTGTGAGCTCTGTTTCTTTTAGACAGATTCAATTTTGTGTAGTTCAAGGGGGCCTTGAACTCACAGAGATCATCTGCCTTTGTCTCCCAAGTGCTAGGATTAAATGTGCATGCCACCATTTCCAGATCTATGGTGTAGCACAAATAATAAAAACCCAGAGACAGATAATAGGGTTTAAACTGAAGAACAGAAAAGCAAAGCAGTCATGTCACTAGAGAGATCTTATCTCTACCAAGGCTCAAAGGGGCGATCCTGCAATGCTCTCCACCAACCTCAGACTCCACACTCCACTGAGTTCCTGCCTCTTCCTCTTTTCATTCCTCTCTCTGCCCAGCCATATCGCTCGTCTCCAACTTCCTAGTGCTGGGATTAAAGACATGTGATCCCAAGTATTGGGATCACTCTTGTGTGAGTTCTGTTTCTCTTTTAGATTGGTTCAATCTTCTGTAGCCCAGGGTGTCCTTGAACTCATAGTGATCCCTCTGCCTGTCTCCCAAGTGCTGGGATTAGAGGTGTGTGCTACTACTCCCAGGTCTATGGCTAACTAATGGCTTAGCTCTGCACTCTGATCTTCAGGCAAGCTTTGTTAGATTACAAACAAAACATTGCTACACAGAAATACTTCAATAATACTTGAAAATCCACATCAGAAATGTTACTCAACCCCATCTTACTTCATTCAAAGCTTCTCCTTTGATCCTTCCAACAACAATCTCTTCTAGTCTTCTTACCAATTACCTGTTTGTATTCTCTGGTCCTGCATAGCTGCCAAATTACCTTCCTGAAAACTGAAAAAAAATCATTTTTCCTCCTGCAAGTACTTTACATTCCAGTAGAGCAGAACTGGCCAAGAACATACATATATTACACTTAGAAAACCAAATGCCAAATTTACAGATGTACATGTGACAAGTCAGAGAGAGAGAGAGAGTGAAAAAGAGAGAAAGATTACGTAAGGACAGTAAAGGGCATGATTTTAGATACATTAGACATAAATGCTATTACCCCCAGCTAGAGACATACTTGATCAAATACAAATAGGCAACCAGAACACCATGGTATACTGCAGCAACTCTTACTAAGAGAGCATTGGGAAGAGTACAGACTCCGGCTTGGGAGGTGTGTCTGTGGGCTACTTAGAGGCTGCCAGAAAGCAGAAGAGCTTCCATGAATGTGTCTTCTGACATATGTTGTCTAGAAGACAAGAACAGTGCAAAGCTGTCATTGTAATAGTCAGAAAACAGTAGTCACCTATAATAGCTAAAATGCTCAGCTTTGTGGGTGAGAAAACCTGAATATTAGCATTTGTTATGCCTGTCACCATAAAGGCCAATGAGCAGAGTTAGGAATCAAACATTTAAGCTGCATTTTGTTCAGAGCCAGCAATCTGAGAGGGCAACAGACCAATACCTTAGAAGAAATAACTGACGTCTCTCCTTTCCAGCCAGATTACACAGGGAGGTGCTGAAAGGATGACTGTTGTCTGAGGTTTCTGTCCTGCCCAGTTCTCACAGTTGTTAAGTACCAAACAAATTACACAGAGGTCTATGTTAGTTATAAAATGATTGGCCTAGTAGCTCAGACTTATTAACTCTTATAACTTATATTAGCCCATTATTCATGTTTATGTTAGCCACATGGCCCGCTACCTTACTCGGTGAGGCAGTCACATCTTGCTTCTTCTATGGCTGGGTCATGACTACAGACCAAGCTTTCCTCTTCCCAGAATTCTTCTGTTCTTGTCGCCTTGTCTCTGCTTCCTCCCTGGTTGTCCTGCCTATACTTTTTGCCTGGCTACTGGCCAATCAACGTTTTATTAAAATGCAAAATTGACAGGGTATAAACCATTGTCCCACAAATGGCCACATAACCATTCCTTTATGAATCTTGTTTTTTCCCTTTCTCACCCAGATTTGAGCCTTGTGATATCTGCATCTCTCTTTATTGCCTCTTGCGTCCTCATTTTATGGACATCTGGCTCCAGGTACTTCTTGAAAATGCTCAATCTTATGTGTCTTGGGTATTAACCTTGTACTCCTTTACAGGTCTCTGGGCTGGAGCAGGGATTAAACTCAGAAGAAGCCATTAGCATACCTAAAAAGCTATTAAAAGCATGTATGTGCAGGTTCCTTTCTAAAGCATTAGGTGCAAATGTGCTCTTACAATATAGAATACAAAAGTGTCTCTATTCATTGCTCCTGCCCATTTGGAGGATGCTCCTGTGTATGACGTATTCAGACATGACTGTGGAGGGTTCTTCATTTTACCTTACCATGGCCACAGTGGTCATAGATGACACTGATATTTGGTGAGTATGCATACTCAAGAGAATACATTACTTAGCTGACAATGCTAGGCCAGCAAGGGTTAGCTGAAAAGGCCAGTCTAGTCTCTGTCTATGTGGGATCATGGGGTTTACTAATATTTCCTTTAAATATTCAACTGCCCAAACAGTCTCTAATTGCAGTACACATAACTGTTGTTCATGGTTTTAGTTCCTGAGTATTTATCTGCATGACTATTTAGGGTGCTGAGTTCCTACAGTTTTGGTGACTACGATATTTGTTTCTCCATTGCTTTGATAAAAACACCACGACCAATGTGACTCACAAAAGAGTTTATTCGGGTTTACAGTCTCAGAACGATTAGAGTCCTTGACAGAAAAGTGCAGGCACAGTACTGAAACTGGAAGCGGAGAGTGCACTGGCAATGGCGTAAGGTTCTGAAACCTCAAGACCTGTCCCATACCTCGTCATCAAGCTTCAGGCTCCAAAAATCTACAAAGCAACACCACTGGGGTCCAATACTCAGATGTCTGAGACTAACCACAACGACAATAACAGCAATTTACCTCCCCCCCCCCCCATTTTTAAGAGTGTCTGTAGCCCAGGCATGCCTTGAATTGCGGCTGTTCTCCTGCCTCATCCTCAGTTCTGGGATCACAGGTGTGAACCCCTAAACTGAGAGCTGGTGTGCAGTGAAGAGTTAGGGGATTAACGTTGAAACTCTGAGGAATTCTCTTTCCTCATGATCTGCGCAGGTGTAGGGAGGTGGTGAGCACAGACAGAATATTCTCAACACAGATGTCGCTTCTCATGATGGGCAAAGGGCAACTAGCAGACCAGAGACAACCTGTTCATTGCTGTCTGGCTTAGGAATTGTAATAAAATAGCTACTGTCAATTCCAGAAGCTTCAAAAGCCTCACACTCATCTGCCCAGTTCATTTCTAAAAATAGGAAGCTGGAGTTACTGCACACATGTAGCTTGGATGGGTCTGCCGGGGCCAGGCTCCCAGTAACGGACTAGCTAAAACCAGGAAGACACTCAGGTTCTCACTCCAGTCTGATTCAACAGGAGATTCATTCATATTCTGTTTTATTTTTAATTCATGAGTAGAGTTGTACTGGATGAATATTCCAACTTACTCACTCTCCCACTGACGGACATCTGGGCTCCTTGAGGCTTTCACTAAGTACAGCGGAAATGAGTATTTCTGTAAAGTCTCTTCGTAGAGGTAGGGTTTTATTTCTCTTGGCTAATCCAAGATGTGGGACTGATGGTCAAAGGGGAGGTCTGTATTTGCCTGAATGAAACTGCCAGGGCCGTAAGTTCCAACAGTTTTAGAACAGCTTCTTTTGTTCAAAGAATAGCCAAGCTGAGGCAGGAAAGGAGCTATAAAGCCTTAACTCTGTCTCTCACCAGTGAAGCTCTGGCACCCTGAAAGGCTCCCCTCTCCCATTACCCACTACTGCCATGTGGGTACAGCTAAAGGGAAGAGACTTCAGGCAGCTCATCCGATTGCAATAGGTATGCGAATCTCTTCCACAAATCTTTGTCTCTATGTTTCTTGAAGTTCCATCTCATTAAGATCAAGCCCTGGAAGTGGGATTTCTGAATATGAAGATTTAAAAGGTCAGTTTCTAAAAAAGAGACCATTGCTAGCAAAAAAAAATCTGATGGTGTGTCTGGGTGGACCCACATCCCCAACCTTCTCCTTGGTAGCTTTTAAGAACGCCACCACTTTTCTTCAGCAGTTGGTGGGGCTTCATTTAGTACAAAGTAGAAACTGCCAGAAACAGAATGCACCCTATTTCTTTCCAATCTTTGTTCCCTTTCCTCCTTCCTCCAGTCACAACGAATACATTCCTCCCAAAGTCTCTCCTTCTCCTCTTCACGTCCATTTATCTCCCGCTTTAGAGTCGCTAGTTACCACGGGTTTGACAGTCCCCTCCGACACTCACACTGAAAGCTGCCATTGTAACAGTATGGATGCAACGTTACTAAGATGTGGGTCTTTTATGAGGTGATGAGGACATTGCAGTTCTGCCCTCAGGAACGGATCGCCACAAGAGTAGGTTCCTCATAAAAACGACGGATTGTCTGGTGTCCGGCTACTTATCTGACACTGTGCGAAGTTACTCCACTTTCCAAAGCCCCCAGAACCAAGAGACAGATAAACTACTGTTTATAATTTAACCAGAGTGTGGTATCTTTATCGCCGAAGAGACTGAGAGAGCCTTCCCTACTTTCTCCTTGTGAAAGCTAACCACTCCATAACAACGAACCTGTTACGACTGTATCTGTCCAGCATCACTGTAATTAAGATTTCTAAAGGGTCAGCCGCAAGCTTACTTTCCCACCTTGGTCACTGAAGTCTGTCATTCAGGCACCGCACTAATCTCCCTATAGTGGCCAGACTGGATTTCCAATGTGTCAACAGAAACATTGAGCTCGAAGCCTGCAATGCTGGATTGCTCCTTGTGTTCGAGAAACTACCTTCCATCGTGTATAGGTAACCTGATCTGTGCCCTCATCTTGCCATGGAGTGCAAAGGCAACAGTGTGCAACAGGTACCTAGACAAATAAGTAGAACCAGTGGCGTCGCACAACTAACCAACTAAGGGGTCCTGCTCATCACCCAAGGGCGGAGCATGTGTCGCTCCCTCCGGCCTCTCCATCGCCTTTCCGGGAGAACTGGCACCCGGGTTCCCAACTGGCCTCAGTTTCCGAGTCAGGGCTGAAGGTGGGGTGGGAAGTGAGGGGGAAGAGCCAAGCCGTGCCCGGCCAATGGAAGCTCTTGAACTTACACCTCCGGACGTCAGTGCGGCTGGGGAAACGGATGTCGCACAGCTGGCTCGGAAGCGTCTCCGCCCGCCTCTGGAGAGGGGCGTGCACCCCGAGGCCTCCGAGCACCCTAGGCGCGTGGAGCAGCGCGCGTCCCCGTCACCGCGCGCGCGTCCTCGAGGGCCCGCTCCTCCCCCGCTGTGCCCGCCCCGGGTGAGCCCCCGCGCGCCCCCGCGGCCGGCTCCGCCCCCTCCTGGAGCTCTGTGTGTGTGTGTGTGTGGGGGGGGTGAGGCGCGCGCTCCTGCTGCAGCGAGTCGTGTCGCGGGCGCGCGCGCCGCCGGCCGAGCCGCAGTTAAAATGGTCCGAGGCGGGCCGGCGTCGCCCCCGCCGCGATGCTGCGCGGCCTGACCGAACCGGCCGGCCCAGCCGGCAGACCCGCTCCCTTCCTCGCGTCCCCACAGCTCGCGTCCATCGTTCTCCCGGCTCCCCGGGGCCAAGCATGTAGCCCGCGTCGGGCAACCCCGGCGGCCCGCAGCTGACGCCCTCCCTCCCTCCTTCCCCGCCCCCGCCGCCGTCGCGTGTGCCGGGTGCGCAGCGCCGGCGACCCCGCGGCGGGCAAGAGGCCCGGCCAAGCCAGCGGCCTGCCCTGCCGCCGCCGCCGGAGCCCGCCCCTCGGGCCTCCTTCCCGCCCCGTCCCGCTCGCCCTCCTCGGGGGCCTTCTATATGGGCCACCTTCTCTCGAAGGAGCCGCGTAACCGCCCGAGCCAGAAGAGGCCTCGCTGCTGCAGTTGGTGTCGCCGCCGGCGCCCTCTCCTCAGACTGCCCCGCCGGACTCCGGCGAAGGCGACCCCGCAGCCCGCGGCGCCCCGGAGCCGGGACTGCTTTTTCCGCGGGCCCTGCATGCTCTGCTTCATCGTGCACAGCCCCGGCGCGCCCGCCCCCGCCGGCCTAGAGGAGGAGCTGCCGCTCTCGCCGCCGCCGCCGCCGCCGCGGGACGGGGCCTACGCCGCCACTGCCGCCGCCGCCGCCGCCGCCGCCTCCTCGCAGCACCTGGCGCGGCGCTACGCGGCCCTGGCCGCCGAGGACTGTGCCACCGCCGCCCGTCGCTTCCTGCTGTCCTCGGCCGCCGCCGCTGCGGCTGCTGCCGCCGCCTCCTCGTCGCCCGCGTCCTGCTGCAAGGAGTTGGGGCTGGCCGCGGCCGCCGCCGCCGCCTGGGAGCAGCAGGGCCCGGGCCTCTTCCTGGCCAGCGTGGGGCCGGTGCGCTTCCTGGGACCGTCGGCCGCCGTGCAGCTCTTCCGGGGGCCGCTGCCGCCGCCACCGCAGGCCGAGTCCCCCACGGTCCTCGAGATGGTCTGCAAGCGGAAGGGGGCCGGGGTCCCCGCCTGCACCCCCTGCAAGCAGCCCCGCTGCGGTGGCGGCGGCGGCGGCGGGGGCTGCGGCGGTGGGGGCGGCGGCGGGGGAGGGCCGGCGGGGGGAGGGGCCTCGCCGCCACGGCCGCCCGATGCCGGCTGCTGCCAGGCCCCGGAGCAGCCGCCGCCACCACCGCCGCCGCCGCTACCGCTCTGCCCCGCGCCCGCCTCTCCCGCCTCCGAGTGTGCCCCCATCGAGGCCGCCGGGGACGCTGTCCGAGCTGGGGGCACCGCCCCCTCGTCCACCCAACAGCAGCAGCAACAGCAGCAGCCTGAAAGTGGCGACGCGGACTGTCAGGAGCCCCACGGAAACCCCTGCGACTGTCACAGGGAGCCGCCCCCCGAAATCCCAGACATCAACCAACTGCCGCCGTCCATCCTGCTTAAGGTGGGTCTGGGCGAGTGGCGCAGGGATGCTCGCTTATCTCCCCCCCTCCCCACTCGCTTTCTCCTCCCCCTGTGTGCAAAGGAAGGGGGGTTCCCTGACAGCTGGGGGACGCCGGAAGGGGAGACTGGGAAGCCTGTGGTGCCTGAGCTTTCAGGCTAGTTTTGAAGTAGAGAAACTCCGAGTCTGCTGAATGCCTTGTAGTAGCTTAGGTCTGTTATCTACAACTGGGGGTTCGTGGATTGCGTTAGCAACCCCCGGTAGAGAAACTACTAAGTTTCTGTGGACCATACGTGCATTCTAGAGCAGTTTGTATGTAGTGGGTCTCGACTTTACATCTTGGTGTTTGAAAGTTTGCAAGTTTGATAGCTGCTCCTAAGTGGCAATAACTTGTGAGGCATTTACCGTGATCAGTCACTGTCTACGAGCTTTAATATGGATTTCTCAGGTTGATGCTGTGAGAGAAGTCCTGTTAAAAACGGACTATAAAAAAAAAAAGAAACTGACGTTTCAGTGGTTTGGAGCAGATGGCATACATTGGTGAGCTTGGAACAGGAGTTTTTCTCCTGTGAAGCTAACAGTCTAGTTTGCAGTGAACTTGCAGTGGTTGAATGATTCCTTCAAGGTCACACCCATAAACTGAAGGACGCATTTGGGTCGTGAACTAGGGAGTTTTGGCTAGCTTGACTTGAAACAAAACAAGCCCAACCATCCTGTTGTTTATGTTGTTTTTCCTTTCTATATCATTACCTTTCTTTACAAACAAGGTTTACCACAAATCAGAAGTCCTTCCTTCTTGAGCGTTGGGTGAGTGAAGAGTTGAAGTGCCTGGTGGGAACTTTGTGTCACTTTAAATCACCAAGTAACAGTCCCAGTTTTGCCAGTGCTAAGGACAAACTTCGTGATAGAATCTGTATTAAGTTATTAACTTCTTTTCCCCCTTGCTTTCTGTCTTTGTTAGCAGCACACCTCTTTCAGTGTGGATGCTAAATGAGACTAGCCCGAAATAACCTTCAGGAGAATTGGGCTACTCTTGTTGTTGCTGAGGTAACTGCCATGACTCTCAGTTGTAACTGTCTCATCAGTGTCCCTTATTTGATTAGCCTTTCTGCACATTCATACTTCTGTGTTTGGATCAGTGACTTCGATGTTCTTGCCAACAAGACAGCAAAAGAGTGGGCAAGTTTACCATTCCTCGGGTCAAAGTGTAATGCTTTAATCATTATGCAGGTATATTCGTTAGAGGAGTAATTACTGCGTGTGTGTTTAGGGGATGCATTTTAGGGCAGAGGAAACTTCCCCAAGTCCTTTCCATCACTGGCTGACATGGATAAATAAACGATCAACAAACATTTAGTAGGAGTTTCTTTCATTGCTGTCTTCTTATTTGACAGGTGAGTGTGTAGAAGCAAACCGAGACAAACTGGGTACTTTTCTCATTTTACCTAGACTCTTATATCATGAAGAAAAGGTAATAAATTACTTATTTCTTACCTTTTTTGGTTTATTGTGACAGGGTCTCATTGTGTAGCTCAGGCTGGCCTCCAGACTGTTGCTCGCTCCTCTTGCCCCAGGCCTTTCAGTGCTGGGGTTGTGGGCTCCACATCAATGAGGCTAACTCTCTTCTTTATCTGTTGTAGTGCTAACTGTGCCTTTTTTTGAAGTGCTCCAGCATTGTCAACTAAGACAGAGCTTGCTTTGCTTCAGCCCTATCCCGCTGTTTCATCTTGTCTCCCAGAGGTAGAATGACCACTGGTAACACCTGAGGTTATTTTTCTAGATCCATACCATCCATGTTAGCTGCTAGCTACAAGTATTGACATTTGCAATACTTAAATTTAAGTAAAACTTAAAATTCACTTTTTCAATTATGAGAGTTAGATCTCAGAACTCTGCAGTAACATGTCCTTAGTGCCTCCTCTACTGGACTGTGCTGTATATGTTCTCTTTATTGCAGAAAGAACTGTGTACACTTAAACTCCCCCTCACTCCCCCATGCCCGTGTGCTGTAATTTTTGTGGCTAGTGTGATTTGGAAGTCTTTTTTTCTGAATCATTTGGTTTCCTTCATTTTAAACTACCACTTAGTATCCCGTAGTATCATATTGCCTTCTATCAAGAGATACATTTCCGGCTTTATTTTTTTCTACTAGAACAATATATGCAGATGTTGTCTATGCACCCCTTGCAATAATTTCGAGGCTAGGTTTCAAGGAAGTGGACTTCTGGGTTAAAGAGTATGTGCTTGGCAATTAGAAGCCTTTGGTAACAATTGGTGCTCTAAAAAATGGAACTTGTTTCTGAAATAGTAAGCATTCCTGGAAATCGTAATTTGGTAAGTCAAGAACAAGAAGTGATCGTTGACCCTCTAGTCACTCCCACCCCTTAGTAAATACAGAAATAGAGGAGAAATGCCTCACCCAAGGGCATTTCAGCGAATGGCAGACCCTGAGATGCAGCCTACTGTGTTTTCCGCTGTAGACAGACTTTGAACATACTGTTATGAGAACTTGAATACTCTCTCGTGGAGTTTATGGAAGGCATTCCTGAATAGGGGAGTTGTTTGCTTATTGCAGACACCTTGTAAGCCATTGAGTCTGAGGCCGATTTATTACAGTGTGGGGGCTGTATTGTGATCTTTGTAAGACATGTGAGAAGCAGAGCCTGACTCTTCTAAGGTCACCCCTGGGAATAGCAGTTTTCCTAGGGCTTTGGTTTCTGGATTGCTTTGAATCAAGCTAACCTTGGATTTTGCCTTTACAACTTCAAGCCATTCTGCATATTGAAGTCACAGCTTGCTCTTTGTATGATGTAACCACTGTGCAGCAATTTTCCTGACATGTTTTCTCTTTGCATGAATGGCTACCTTGAAATTCATGCTCAATACGAAAGCTCAATGCTGTTTGCTTTAGGTCTGGATTGTTACCTTGCTCAGTTAGCAAGCCTGTTTCTTTCCGAAATGGAAGCAGGAGACCTAATCTCTTCACCACTAGAAGACCTTCTCTGCAGTCCCTTCACTCTCTTGTCAGTGGAGGGGGCGTTTAGTTCAGTAGAGTTATTACCAGCAGCCTGTTTTCGTGGTCAAGGCAGTTTCATGGGAGATATTTCTCTGGCTAGAAACCTGGAGGGGTTTAGGAAGCGAGGTTTATCATATTTCCTTTCTGAAGTGTGCTAGGTGGTCTTAAGTTATCAGCCTACCAAAAAGTGCAGTTGCCTGAAGATTCTGACAGTTGTGTTTTACACGCTGCCGGAAGGGTTCCTTCTAGTCTTTGTTGAGCCTTGAGTTTCAGGTTGCAGAAAAGATGGGGGAGAAAGGGTGATTAAGAAACACCCCACATTAGCATAGTAGACCCCACATTAGCATAGTAGACCCCACATTAGCATAGTAGACCCCACATTAGCATAGTAGACCCCACATTAGCATAGTAGACCCCACATTAGCATAGTAGACCCCACATTAGCATAGTAGACCCCACATTAGCATAGTAGACCCCACATTAGCATAGTAGACCCCACATTAGCATAGTAGACCCCACATTAGCATAGTAGACCCCACATTAGCATAGTAGACCCCACATTAGCATAGTAGACCCCACATTAGCATAGTAGACCCCACATTAGCATAGTAGACCCCACATTAGCATAGTAGACTCTAAAGAAGTTGCTCAGCCTTTCCAGGTATCCTCCTTTATTTTTATCACCTGCCTATTAATTCCTTTTCACATTGTTAAGCAAAACTAATCTAAATCCATATTTAGTCAGTGGTGTGTGTATTACAAGTGTCATTTACAAGAGACAAAACTGGAGAAGTACCAGTCATGTGCTGCTTGGAACCCGTGAGCATGCAAAGAGCAAATTAGTCCTTTAAAACTATAGAGTCAGGGCCACTGAGGTGACTCAGCTAGTAAAAGCACTTATCATTGAGTAAGTGCTAACTCTAACGACCTGATTTCAGTTTTTGGGACCCACATGGTAGAAGGAAAGGACTCCTGCAAGTTGTCCTCTGACCTACACACACACTTGTGTACATGCACACACACATTTGTGCATATACACTCTTGTGCCTATCTACTCCACACACAAATAAATGAAATGTGAAAACATCCAGCCCTTTAAAAAGTTATACAAATGACTTAGTCTCCCTGAATCTTTTATTTCTCATCTATAAAGTGAGGGGGATGAGCTTAAAAATATCCATATAACTTGAAGTTGCTAGAGGAACATGCTAAGTGTAGCGTGTCCTTTCCAAAAAAGAACAAAGTTGTCCCAACTGTTCGAGGTTTAGAATTAAGTAAAGGACAGATACTGGGATGCATTTATTCTGAGGAAACTCTGTTAAAGAGTCAAAGGAATATTGGAATTCTGTAACATGTAGGGTAGTGCTCCTGGTATGACCTACCCAGAGGTCTAACTCAGTTTGCGACAATAAGTAAAAACCACTTGTCAACTAAAGGCAGAGAACTTAGGAAAAAAACAAAATACAATCCAAGGGAAACTCACATAATGCTGGCCTGAAGATGTAGTGCCACCCGGAGGAGTGGGAAAGGAGCTGAAAATGGAAGTAGACTGTGGGAGTGAGAGAGCCGTGCAGACGTAATCTTACACATCCTGGCTTACTGTAAAACTATGACTGTATGAAGGGCTGGCAGGAAGGAATGATGAAGGTAGCTGGAGAAATTGACTAAGCTAGTTATCCCCGTAATTCCAGCACTTGGGGGGCAGAGGTCAAAGGATCAGATTGGAGGCCAACATGATTAAGACCGTATCTCAAAAAACAAAAGACCACATTGACAGCCTTTCTACGCATAAGCAGATTGAGGGGCAGGCTGGTGAGTTTTCAGCAAACTTTCCAAGACACTGAAACAGCTGTTCAGACACTGATTTCCCAGAAAGCCAAGCTAAAGGACACAAGGACACTAACCACTCAGACTCCTGCACCATAGAGACCAGAGATTATAAGGAACAGGCAAGTTAGAAATAAAAGGTCAAAAAGTCCGATTCTATTATTGCTACCATATTACCTGAAACACTTAGTTTTGAACAGTTTTGAGATATGTGAAGAGTATAAAGAATGTGAGTCAGACTGAGGGAAACAAAATCAATAGAAACTGACTCTAAGTGGCTCCAAATAGACCTTACAGAGACCTCAAAAAGACCATTAGAAATGGTTTACAATGAGTAAAATAGAACAATGTAAATGAAAGAACGAAAGGAAATGTTCATATGCTTAGAGGAGACTATTGGCACATTGACTCAACTGGTGGGAAATCTCAATAATGAAAGAGAAGTTATGAATCTTACTCTCTTTGATGCTATTGTAGATAGAAACTGTTTAATTCTATCTTTCCAATACTAGTATCAAAAGTAGGTGATTATTAGCCCAAATTTTACTTTTATTTTCTCTTTGATTTATTTTGTTTAACATCATGACATCTGTGATTAGGTAACTTTTTTTTTTTTTTTTCCTGAGACAGAGTTTTTCTGTGTATTAGCTCTGTCTGTCCTAGAACTCACTTTGTAGACCAGCTGGCCTCGAACTCACTGAGATACACCAGCCTCTGCCTCCCAAGTGCTGGGATTAAAGGTGTGTGTCACCACTGCCCAACTTAGATAATTTTTTTAAAAATTTCTGTTTTATTTATTTGTCTCTCTGTGTGTAACCTGTATGTGCAGGCACCTGTGGAGGTCAGAAAAGGGTGTTGGGGCCAGTGGAGCTGAACCGTGGTCCCCTGGAGGAGCAGCAGGTGCTGATCCGTGTCTCCAGCCACTCAGTGCTTTATTCCCTTCTGGAACAGATAGTTTTATTTCTTTTCCTTGCTTCATTTGGCCTGGCCAGAAGCTCTAGTGGAGTATTACATAGAGGTGGTAATGTACATCCTTGTCTTGTTCCTGACCTCTGGGAGAAATCTCACAGTTCAGGTGTAACATCAGCTTGGTGGGGCCATGTGGAGCTCATTTTTCTTTTTTTCTTTTTTTTTTTTTAATATTTTATTTATTTATTATGTAGACAATATTCTTTGTATATTTATTATGTATACAATACTCTTTCTGTGTGTATGCCTAAAGGCCAGAAGAGGACACCAGACCTCATTACAGATGGTTGTGAGCCACCATGTGGTTGCTGGGAATTGAACTCAGGACCTTCGGAAGAGCAAGCAATGCTCTTAAACGCTGAGCCATCTCTCCAGCCCCTGGAGCTCATTTTTCAAGTTGAAAAAGCACTCTTATTTCTGTCTTAATCGAGAAACTGTGTTATTTTGTTAAGTGCCTTTTCTTGCATGAGTTGGGACAGTTATTTTTATTTAAACTTTGATCTTATTGGTCTGGTATGTTATGTGGATTTTTTCAGATGTTGGCCCATCCTTTCTTAGAAAAAGTCTTTTATCCGTGGTCTATGTGATTTTACTGTGTTGCTGGATCTAGTTTCTTAAAATCAGTTTTCATTTATTTTATGTGTATGGGTATTTTGTCTGCATCTAAGTCTGTGTCACCTGCATGTCTGGCGCACTCAGAGGCCCTGCAGGGGCTGGAGTTATATATAGATGGTTGTGAGCTGCCATGTAGGTGTTGGCAATTAAACCTGGCTCCACCGGAAGAGCACCTTGTCCTAACTGTTGCACCACCTCTCCAGTCACATAGTTTATTAATTTTTTTAAAAAGTTTTTTTTTCACCAACATTCATGATGGACTTTAGTCTGTACATTTTTTCCAGAAAGAAAAATTTCATTTTTGGTTTGTCTTTGATATTAGAATAATGATGTTCTCATAAACTGAGTTAAGAAGTGCTCTGCTAGTCCCAAATTTATAGAATAATTTAAGATGTTTTTTTTTTAAAATTCATTTTCAACCTAGTATTTTTGAAGTCATTTGATTACTAGAACTCAAAGATCCTATGTTATCAGTAGGTGACAGGTGTCACAGACTCTGTAAAGCAAGCAAGCAGTAGGCTCTAGACGGTTAAATTTTTATTTCTGACCTCTTTGAAGGCAGTTTTGTTTGTAACATTATGAGTTATCCCAAGTGAATTTTAAGCTAATAAGTCCTGGTGAAGCAGTGGTCACGCAGGGACTGTTTTGCCTGAAGCTCTCTCTGCTGTTACCTGTTGATCTTCATGATGAAATATTCCTTTCAGTTATGATGTAATCTGGTCCCAGGATCTCCTTCTGTTTCTGTAATTTCTACTTTTTATTAGTATTCTCTGATGGGACATCTCTGGGTTTGTTAAGTTTGATTTTTTTTCTATTTTTACTGTGCTGAGTCTTGAACTCTGGGCTTCACATACAGTAGGCAGGTGTTTTTACCACTGAGGCCCACCCCTCAGCTCTTTGGGTACACGTTAGTTGTTGATTTGTTGTGTTTGTCTTAGGCTTCTTTGTGTGCAGTTTCCAGTGACTCTTTTCTTGTTGATGAGCCTTCTTGTTCTGTGTCTCACTTATACATATGTATTTTATCACATTGCTTATATTTGATTGTGTGTTTATATTTAAAGTTGACAGTGTGAGTATTCCAATGTGGCATTTCTGAGAAGTAGAGTTCCTCCCCTTTAGTATATATTGTTACTGCTTGTGCTTGCCAATTTTCTTATTGACTCTTCCAAACTAGTTCTTGAGATCAGCTCTATGTTGTGTATAGCCCCTGAAGCCTCTGCTTAGGATAGTCATTCAGTAGTCATCTGACAGAGATGCCTTCATGCTGAAACGTGACTGCCTTTTTTTCTTGCTTAAAATGAACCACTTACTAGTTTATTAAACTTTAATAAAATTGTTGACAATTTTCTCAGGTTTTGTGAGGGAATAGACTTTTGTATTGAACTTTTCTATTGTTTTTTACTAACAGTCTTGTGCGTCTGAATAACCATTCATCAAGGAAGACATCACAGAAGTATTGGGAATATTGTGAATTGAAGGATATGAAAATCAGTGCAGAAAACATTGGATACATCTAATGTAGAGTAGAAGGAATTTATAGCGTTAAGTGCATGTGTGCCATAACATGGGTTTCATAAACATGGCCGGGGCAAGGCAAATCTACTGCCAGGTTTCATAAAATTTTATTGTCACACAGTCTTGCAAAGTGTGTGTGCCAATGAAGCTTACTTTTGTGGATTGGAAGATGGAATTTCTGCCAGAGCTGTAGTTCTGGCTTGTTGTATAGTTTTGTGTGCCTGAGATTGCATTCATTTTGAATTTAGTTTTGTGGCTCCACAGAACTCTTAGGTCAGAGAGTTCTCTCTTCTGGTTCTTTGGCTAGAAACATGCTCCTTTTGGAGTATTAAGATTCTGCATAGCTGCCGTGTTGCAGCTTGGCCACAGAGGCAGCTATTGGGATTGAGCAGTAGGATAAAGGAGAAGAGAAAGAAAAGCGAGCACTCTGTGGCAGGTCCACTTTCTGGGTCCTCTGGCTGGAAAGAGGACAGCCTTCCCCCTGTTGTGTCTGCTGAGCGGATCTACACAGGTGCCACTCATTCCCATGCAGAAGAGTAAAAGGTTCAGGCAGAGACCAACCAAACAAGTAGAAAACTCAGCCCTTTCCTAGTTTTGCTTCCTCTGCATTCTATCATTTTTAGTTTTTAGTCTTGAGGCACTTCTCCTCAGCTGCTGTCAATAGGTTTTACTAACAATCTCATACGTCTGTATAACCATTCATCAAGAAGACATCACAGGAATACTGGAAACATTGTGAGCTGAAGGAAATGAAAACCAATACAGAAAACATGGGATACAGAGAAAGCAGATTAGAAGGAATTCATAGTTTGTCAATTGGTTTTTACTTTTAAGTAGCTCAGGCAGGAGCTTAGCTTACTCCATCTTTGCTGGTATTGGAGCCACATTCATTGGATACTTATGCATATTCCGTGCTTTCCGTTACACCCTTTGTGGAACGCACAGTGTTTGTGACAGCCACGATAGTGGTTTCCCCCAGGCTCAAGGTCTTTTTAGACGTAGTAGTGTAGCTTGGAGACTACAGCCCTTGGTTGTACAGGGGTAAGTTATTAAGACAAAGCTATGGCAGAAACGGTTTATATACTTATTACCTTATTTCAGACAACAGTGTGGAAACTGTCCATGCTTTCTAATTCCCATAATTACCCTACTAGATAAATGTTATATTATTCCCATTTTAAGAATGAGGTACAAGAGGTTAAGCAGTTTACCCAAGGCTAGATCCATAATAGGCCGTTATTCAAGCCTAAAGGTAAGAGACTTGTGTTAAAAGTCTGTTTAAAACTTTTACTTTTATGAACATTTTTACATACGAGCCAAAGTAGAGAATAGTGAAACATAATTAATAAAGACTCAGAGACAGACTTTGGGGTTCAACCTGAAGACTAGAAAAGCAAAGCTATCAGCCACTGGCTCTTACCTCAACCTCAGTTCAAAAATGGTGATCCTGCCTCCAAGAATCTTAGAATGAGACTGAGCCTGAGAGCTGTCTTCTCCCATCTTATATTTCTCTAGGGCTGGGATTAAAGGTGTGTACCACTACTGCCAGGTGTCTATGGCAAACTAGTGTGGCTACTGGGATTAAAGGTGTGTGTCATCACTGCCTGGTCTGTAAGACAGACCAATGGGGCTCTTTTACTCTCTGATCTTCAGGCAAGCTTTATTTATTAAAATACAAATGAAATGTCACTATAGAATAGTAAATCAAACCCTTCAGATATTGTTCACCCAGAATTCAACAATATTATGCTTATCTTGTTTTAACTTTTCAACTTTTCAAAAAATTTGCAATGAATATAAAAACATAATTTTTGATTGAATTTCTCATAAGCACCAGAATAAAAAGACAATAAAATATCAATATAGTTATAATATAGAAAAGTAAAAACTAGTATCCTTTTTATCGTATAACATCTGCTTGGTTGCCATTGCTCTCAATTGGCTTTGAAGTGTTTCTGATAATTGGTCCAACTCAGTATCTCAGTGCACCTACATCCCATTATTTGTTGACATGTGTCCACATCTTCAAAGACCTGCCTGAACCCTAACCCTCCTTTTCCTGATAGGATTTTTAAGTTCTTTTAAAGTAGGTCTGCCCCTTGGAGTAGTTTTATTTTTATTGCACTATTTAAGATGTACAATGTGTATTCTATGGAATGATTTTAGATTTATAGAAAAAGTATAAAGACAATACAGTACAGAGGTTCTCCTCCTCTCTGCACTCAGTTTGTCGCCCTTAACTTTACTGATTTACATTCCAGAAGTACATTTGCCAAAACTGTGGTACCAGCATTGGTATATTACTCATAATTACAAATTAATCTTTATTTTGATTCGATCACTTTCTTAGATAATGTTCTTTCCTGTTTTTTTTTTTTTTCTCCCCAGGATCCAGTTCAGGGTTTGTACTTGTACCTGTTTCTTTTTTGATCTTTTCTGGACTGTAACAGTTTCTCATCTTTCCTTGTTTTTTCACGACCTTGAACTTTTGAAGTCTCAAGCAGATGTTTTGTGGGTTGTCCAGCATTAGATCTGTATCTCTCAGCATTAGGCAGGGGTTATGAGTGTCTAGGAGGTACCATGATGTACAGTACCTCTCATATGGTTTACTTCTGAGTTTTCTTAAGTTGTGTCTAAAAGTTCTTATGCTCCCAAGGTCAGGCAAAAGCTTCAGAGGACTCTTTATGTCTTTACTCCCTAGTCTTTCCTCTTCCATTAGCCTAGGCAGTTTTTTATTTGTTGTTGACTTGTCCTTGTAATATATTTTACTATAAGGAAAGAGAAAAATAGAGACATTAGAATCATTCTGTTTTCTTCCTTTTCTCTCCTTACCTAAAAGATAGTGCCAGTTCCTGTTCTTGGCCCCTCTGTCATCACACTTCTTGTTCTGTAGGATAGTCTCTGACTGACTTTGATAGTGCTCACTTGTATCCAATATATTTTCAATATTGTCCTTCAGCCTATAAGTTTGTCATATTGCTATGCCTTGGAAAACATTTAGCACATGCATGGTTCCTTTTGTAATTCACAGATATTTTCCAATTTGTCCCTGGATGAACGTTGCCTTTCTGCATCATTGGTCTGCAAGTACTGGCGTGACCTTTGTTTGGATTTCCAGTTCTGGAAGCAGCTGGATCTTAGCAGTCGACAGCAGGTATGGAGATGAATTTTATTAGAACCCTTATTTGCCCTACTCAGTTGAATAAACATCTTTATTCTCTTTTCAGAAGACTGTAATCTACAATGGTATGCTTTAAAAAATTTTCTAAAAATTTAATGTTTTATACACACACACACATACGCACACACACTAACTGTGTATATATAAGTTTATTTGAAAGCTACATTTCACAGTGGAAAAGATAATTTCTTTTTTTTATTGACTTTTTTTTTGAGCTCTACATATTTGTCTGCTCCTCTCCCTGCATCTCCCCTCCCCTTCAACCCTTTATCAAGGTCCCATGCTCCCAATTTACTCAGGAGATCTTGTCTTTTCCTACTTCCCATGTAGATTAGATCCATGTATGTCTCTCTTAGAGTCCTCATTGTTGTCCAGGTTCTCTGGGATTGTGATTTGTGGGCTCGTTTTCTTTGCTTAAAAATCACTTATGAGTGAGTACATATGATAATTGTCTTTCTGGAACTGGATTACCTCACTCAAAATGATGCTTTCAAGATTCATCCATTTGCCTGCAAATTTCAAGATGTCATTATTTTTTTCTGCTGTGTAGTACTCTGTTGTGTAAATCTACCACATTTTCCCTATTTATTGTTCGCTTGAGGGGCATTTAGGTTGTTTACAGGTTCTGGCTATAACAAACAGTGCTGCTATGAACATAGTTGAGCACATGTCCTTGTGGCACGGTTGAGCATCCTTTGAGTATATACCTAAAAGTGGTATTGCTGGGTTTTGAGGAAGGGTGTTTCCTAATTTTCTGATAAATTGCCACACTGATATCCAAAGGTATATCAGTTTGCACTCTCACCAGCAATGGAGGAGTGTTCCCTTTACCCTACAACCTCTCCAGCATAAGTTGTCAACAGTGTTTTTGATCTAGGCCATTCTTACAGGTCTAAGATGGAATCTCAGAGTTGTTTTGATTTGCATTTCTCTGATGACTAAGGATGTTGAACATTTCCTTAAGTGTCTTTCAGCCATTTTAGATTCCTCTGTTGAGAGTTCTCTGTTTAGGTCTGTACTCCATTTTTTTTTATTAGATTATATGTTCTTTTGGTGTCCAATTTCTTGAGTTCTTTGTATAATTTGGAGATCAGCCCTCTGTCTGATGTGGGGTTGGTGAAGATTTTTTCCCATTTTGTAGGCTGTCGTTTTGTCTTGTTGACTGTGTCCTTTCCTTTACAGAAGCTTTTCAGTTTCAGGAGGTCTCATTTATTAATTGTTTCTCTTGATGTCTGTGCTACTGGGGTATATTTAGGAAGTGGTCTCCTGTGCCAATGCGTTCAAGTGTACTTCCCACTTTCTCTTCTATAAGGTTCAGTGTGGCTGGCTTTATGTTGAAGTGTTTGATCCATTTGGACTTTTTTGTGTGTGGTAATAGATATTTATCTGTTTGCATTCTTCTACATGTTGATATCCAGTTATGCCAGCACCATTTGTTAAATATGCTTTCGTTTTTCCATTTGATATTTTTTGCTTCTTTGTCAAAAATCAGGTGTTCATAGGTGTGTGGATTAATATCTGGGTCTTTGATTCGGTTCTGTTGTTCTTCCTGTCTGTTTTTATGCCAATATCAGGCTGTTTTCAGTACTGTAGCTCTGTAGTAGAGTTTGTAGTCAGGGATTGTGATGCCTCCAGAAGTTCTTTTATTGTACAGGATTGTTTATGCTATCTTGTGTTTTTTGCTTTTCCATATGAAGTTGAGTACTGTTCTTTTAAGGTCTGTTAAGAATTTTGCTGGAATTTTGATGGGCATTGCATTGAATCTGTAGATTGTTTTTGGTAAGATTGCCATTTTTACTATGTTAATTCTACCTATCCAAGAGGATGGGAGATCTTTGCACTTTTTGGTCTTTTCAATTTTTTTCTTTAAAGATTTAAAGTTCTTGTCATACAAGTCTTCCACTTGTTTGTTTAGAATTACTCTGAGATATTTTATGCTATTTGTGGCTATTGTTAAGGGTGATGTGTCTCTGATTTCTTTCTCAGCCCATTTATCATCTGTGTACAGGAGGGCTACTGATTTTTTTGTTTTTAGTTAATCTTGTATCCTGCTACATTACTGAAGGTGTTTATGAGTTGTAGAAGTTCCTTGGTAGAATTTTTTGGATCGTTTATGCAAACTATCATATCATCAGCAAATAGTGAGAATTTGACTTCTTCTTTTCCTATTTGTATCTTCTTGATCTCCTTTTGTTGCCTTATTGCTTTAATTTGAACCTCAAGAATTATATTGAATAGATCACTGTGAGTTTCTCTCCATTTAGTTTGATGTTGGCTGTTGGTTTGCTGTATATTGCCTTTATTATGTTTAGGTATGTTCCTTGTATCACTGTTCTCTCCAAGACCTTTATCATAAAGGGATGTTGTATTTTGTCGAAAGCTTTTTCGGCATCTGATGAGCTGATCATGTGGTTTTTATTTTTCAGTTTGTTTATATGGTGGATTATGTTTACAGATTTTCGTATGTTGGACCATCCCTGCATCTCTGTGATGAAGCCAACTTAATCATGGTGGATGATGGTTCTGATGTGTTCTTGGGTTTGATTTGTTAGTATTTTATTTAGTATTTTTGCATGAACATTCATGGGTGAGATTGGTCTGTAATTCTCTTTCTTAGTAATGTCTTTATGTGGTTTTGGTATCAGGGTAATTGTAGCCTCATAAAAAGAGTTTGACAATGTTCCCTCTCTTTCTATTGTGTGAAACAATTTGTGGAGTGTTGGTATTAGTTCTTCTTTGAAAATCTTGTAGAATTCTGAGATGAAACCATCTGGTCCTGGGCTTTTTTGGTGGGGGACTTTTGATGATTGTTTCTATTTCTTCAGCAGTTATAGGTCTATTTAATTTGCTTATCTGGTCTTGATTTAATTTTTGTAAGTGATATTTATCCAGAAAGTTGTCCATTTCCTTTAAATTTTCCAATTTTGTGGAGTACAGGTTTTTGAAATAGAACCTGATGATTCTCTGGATTTCCTCTGTGTCTGTTGTTATGTCCTCCTTTTCATTTCTGATTTTGTTAATTTGAATATTCTCTCTCTGCCTTTTGGTTAGTTTGGATAAAGGTTTGTCTATTTTATTTATTTTCTTGAAGAACCAACTTTTCGTCACATTGATTCTTTGTATTGTTTTCTTTGTTTCTGTTTTGTTGATTTCAGCTCTCAATTGGATTATTTCTTGCCATCTAGTTCTCTTATTTGAGTTTGCTTCTTTTTGTTCTAAAGTTTCCAAATGTTCTGTTAATTCACTATTGTGGGATTTTCCTAGCTTCTTTATGTAGACATTTAGTGCTATGAACTTTCCTCTTAACACTGTTTTCAATGTGTCCCATAAATTTGGGTATGTTGTGTGGTCATTTTCATTTCATTTTGTTTCTTCCTTGACTCATTGATGATTCAGGTGAGCATTGTTTAATTTCCATGTGTTTGTGAGCTTTTGGAATTAGTATTTCTGAATTCTAGTTTTAAGCCATGGTGATCTGATAAGATACATGGGATTATTCCAATTTTTTTTTTTTTGGATCTGTTGAGGTTTGTTTTGTTACTGAGTATGTGGTCAATTTTTGAGAAGGATCCATGAGGTGCTGAGAAGAAGATATATTCTTGTGTGTTTAGATGGAATATCCTATAGATAAGTTCATTTGAGTCATAACATCTTTTAGTTCTCTTATTTCTCTGTTCATTTTTTGTCTGACTGACCTGTCCAGTGGTGAGAGTGGAGTGTTGAAGTCTCCCACTATTTGTGTGTGGGGTTTAATGTATGATTTAAGCTTTAGAAGTGTTTCTTTTACATATGAGGGTGCCTTTGTATTTGGGGCATAGATATTCAGTATTGAGATTTCCCTTGATGGACTTTTCCTATGACTAACATGAAATGTCCTTCATTGTCTCTTTTGATTGATTTTAGTTTGAAGTCTATTTTGTTAGATATTAGGATAACTACACTATCTTGTTTCTTAGGTCCACTTGATTGGAAATTTTTTCCCCAACCCTTTCCTCTGAGGCGATGTCTGTCTTTGAGGTTTGGTATGGGAGGTCCTTCTGTCTTTGTGCAGCTTTCATTGGTTAATGAATAAAGAAACTGCCCTGGCCTGTTGATAGGGAAGAACTTAGGTAGTGGGGGCGGGGAGGGGAACGGAACTGAATTCTGGGAGAAAGAAAGCAGGGTTGGAGATTGGATCCTCCGCCTGAGACAGACACTGGTTAGAATCTTGCCAGTAAGCCACTGCCAATACTGGTGATACACAGATTAATAGAAATTGGTTAAATTAAGATGTAAGACTTAGCCAATAAGAAGCTAGAGCTAATGGGCCAAGCAGTGATTTAATTAATACAGTTTCTGTGTGGTTATTTCGGGGCTAAGCTATCCGGGTGGCCAGAACAAACAAGTGGCTCCTTGCAACAGAAGTTGAGGTGTGGGCTGGAGAGATGGCTCAGAGGTTAAGAGCACTTCCAGAGGTCCTGAGTTCAATTCCCAGCAACCACATGGTGGCTCACGGCCATCTGTAATGAGATCTGGTGCCCTCTTCTGGCCAGGAAGCATATAGACAGACAGAACACTGTATACATAATAAATAAATAAATAAATCTTTAAAAAAAAAAGAAGTTGAGGTGTATGTTTTGTGTGCAGCAGAAGGGTGGATTCTGTTTTCATATCTAGTCTGTTAGCCTGCGTCTTTTTATAGGTGAGTTGAGTCCATCTATATTAAGAGATATTAATGACCAGTGATTTCTATCTTCTGTTAATTTTTTTTTGTTGATAGTGATATTAATTTGTGTTTTTTTCCCCCTTCTTTGGGGTTTGCTGCTGTGAGGTCATCAGTTGTCTGTGTTTTTGTTGATGTAGCCAACTTCCTTGGGTTGGAGTTTTCCTTTTAGTACTTTCTGTAGGGCTGGGTTTGTGGCTAGGTATTGGTTAAATTTGGTTTTGTCACAGAATATCTTTTTTTGTCCTTCTATCGTGATTGAAAGTTTTGCAGGATATAGTAGTCTGGGCTGGCATATGTGGTCTCTTAATGCCTGCATAATGCTTGACCACAACCTTCTGGCTTTCATTGTCTCAAATGAGAAGTCAGGTGTAACTTTGATAGGCTTTTGTCTTTATATGTTACTTTACCTTTTTCCTTTGCAGCTCTTAATATTCTTTCTTTATTCTGTATATTTAGTGTTTTGATTGTTATGTGGCAAGGGGCCTTTTTTTTTTTTTTGATCCAGTCTATTTGGTGTTCTGTAAGCTTCTTGTATCTTCATAGGAATATCTTTCTTTAGGTTGGGAAAATTTTCTTCTATGATTTTTGTTAGACACATTTTCTGTGCTTTTGAATTGAACTTCTCCTTCTTCTTTAACTATTATTCTTAGGTTTTGTCTTTTCATAATGTACCATATTTCCTGGATATTTTGTGTTAATCTTTTGTTAGATTCAATGTTTTCTTTGCCTGATGAGTCTATTTCCTCTATTGTATCTTCAGCGCTTGAGATTCTTTCTTTCATCTCTTGTATTCTGCTGTTTATATTTGCATTGTGGTTCCTGATTGTTTTCTCATGATTTCTGTTTCTGTCATTCCCTTGGCTTGTGTTTTCTTTATTGCCTCTATTTCAATTTTCAAGTCTTGAATAGTTTCTTTTATATGTTTGATTTCTTTTTCTCGGTTTTCTTTAAGGGATTTGCTGATGTCTTCCAGTTTTTTGTTTGTCTTTCCTCCATTTCTTTGAGGGATTTTCTCATTCCTTCTTTAAGAGTCTCAAACATTCTCCTGAAGTTATTTTTTAGGTCATTTTCTTTTGCTTCATCTTTATTTGGTTGTTCAAGGTTTGCTGTTGTAAGATCTCTAGATTTTTACTGGTGTTGTTTCTCTTTGTGGTGTTGCATATGTTACCTTGTCTACTCATCTTTTCCTCTCATTGGTGTGGTTGGGACTGTCTGTGCCTCTGGTGATTAATCTTCTAGCTGCCAGTGGATCCAAGGCTCAGATGGTTGTTCCTTGTGGAACAGTCAGTGCCAGGGTTCTAGATACCCCATTGGTCACTCTGTGTTCCTGGGGTTTGCTCTGCTCCTGTGGAGTTAGCTGTCTCAGGTCTTTTCTGGTCTAGGTTGCTGGCTCAGACCTGTTTTTGTAAATGTCCCTGCTCTGGATCTGTTCATGTGGAGGTCCCTGGCTTGGAGTTGGTCCTGCAAAGGTCTCTGACTCCGATTTTCTCACTTGGAAGTCCCAGACTTGGATGCGCCTGGACCCGTAGAGGACTTGGCTCAGGCCCCCTCCCTCACAGCTCCCAGACTCAGCCCTGGATCTGCAGAGGTTTCTGATTCCTCCTTACTCCCTTGGAGGTCCCAGACTGATGCAGAACCCTCAGAGGTCCTGCCTCAGTCCTAGTTCCTCAGACCTGCTGGGGCACTGGCTACTGCTCGGGTCTATTCTCTTGAAGGTCACAGGTTCACACCCGAACCTGCAATAGTCTGTGGCTCTGGCCCACTCGCTCAGCAGTTGCTCCTCTGAACCTGTTTCTGTGGAGTTAGCTGTCTCAGGTCTGCTCCGGGCCAGGTTGGCTCAGTCCTGCCTCCACAAACATCCTTGGTCTGGAATCTACTCCTGCTCTGTGGAACTTGTGGTCTCAGGCCCTGGGCTAAGTCGTTGCCTCAGACTTGTTCTGCCTAGGTCTCTGGTCCAGCCCTGCTTCCTAAATGTCTCTGGTCTGGGTCTGCTGGAAAAGATAATTTCTAATGGAGACTGGTAGCTGTAACTCCTCTTCTCTGTCTTGTAGTCTTTTTTGTATCTCTCTTTATCATCATCATTTCAAAACCAGGACCTTTTCCTTTAGGGAGGTTGCATCCTAATAGTTTGATAGTAGCGAACGTTGGAACACAGGCATCTGTCCTATGCCATGGCCTCCACAGGCTTAGACATAAGAATTAATGGCTCTCTCTTCATCTTCAGTAGGAGATGCTGTTATTTCCTGTTTATGGATAAATAACAGTAAATTGGGCTAAAATAATCTTTTTGAAAACAGATAACTTTCCTTTTGGCTGTTTTCAAATTTCCTAATTGTTCAGTTGTTCCAGTATACTTACATGATTATGAAAACAGATGAAATTTATAGTGCTGATTGCAGACAGTTATTAGACTTTTTGGCTTCATTATTTAAATGATAGTTGGTATTTTGCATTAGAAAGATATGAAAACATACAATAAAGCTATTATATTTATTGAAATCCTAAACTGCTCTAAATTCGGTATGATATTTACCATTGGTGCGTTGGGAAGTTGTTGATGACAGAGGTTTTCTTAAAAAAGAAGCAGATTTGTAACCTTTGCTAACTATTAGGGTTTGACTAACCCACCATGCCTTATGCTGTCAAGTGCAGACTACTAGGATGTATGTGTAGTAGGCTTTCGTGAGTGGGTCTAAGCAAGTGCTGACACACCACTGGCAGTTTGTGTTTGAACCAGACTTTAACAGATTGCGCAAGTTCCAGAGCATTCATACGCAAGCCTTTCTGTCTCGTCTCCTCAACTGATAAGAGGCTAAGATGGCTACAGAGCTAGTTGCCTAGTTGCTTGGGTTCCTGAACTATCTGTATAGCAGGAATGGTGCAAATGGAGGTCAGGCAAGTAGGAGATGGCCCCTGACCCCCTCTTAACTCAGCTCTTTCCTCAGCTCTTTTCACACCAGTCAGCTGCCACGCTCCTATCAGCAGACACCCCCAGAGGTGGCCCTGTTCATGACTCTCACTCCCAGCACACTCAATAGACACACAGAGAGGTGCTCCGTTCACAGCTCTCAATCCCAGCACACTCAGTAGACACACAGAGAGGTGCTCCATTCATGGCTCTCACTCCCAGCACACTCAGCAGTTAGTTTTCTCTTTCTGAGTTTTAAGCTTTATCTGCATTTTCTCTTTTCCTTATTTTTGTCAAAAGAACTTGAATAACATAACTCTGATTTCTCTTTAAATATGGTGATTGGGCTGGGAACATGTATGGCTGACATTTTATTATTATTTTAAATTCAGATGGCCATGTGAGTTTTTTTTTTTTGCCAGATGAATTATGTTTTACTTGTATGTAGTATTGAATCTTATGAGTAAAGATTTTTTTTAAAAAAGGATGTTTGATGTTTTGCTACACAGTGATCCATTTTCTCAGCTATGAATTTATTACCTGCAAGGTAGTATTCTGGTAGCGGTAAAACTTGCAGTTTGCATACTGTGCTGTCCCAAGTTTGAACATTCAATTCATGGTGCTAGAAATATGGCTCAGTTGTAGAGTGCTTGCCTGCTATGTGCAAGGCCCTATGGTCAGTTCCTAGCACCAAAAAACCACAACCATGACACCCTCCCCGCAAAATAAAAACACACCAAACTAAACCAGAAACCAATTTGTGTATCGTACTGATTTATATGTAATAATTGTTTAGTTTTCAAACACTTTAAATCTCAATGTGGATTTGCCTGTAATTTTTGGTGAGCTTGAAGGTTTAAAGTAGGCCCCCGAATGATTGATTTTTAGGGGCCTAATGAAAAGTAAAATGCACATTCTCCTTGTGTTCTCATACCACGTCTAGGACCAGATCCATGGGGCTTATTCCATACAACAGCCGCAGACCCCATAGGTTAAGGCCCTGTAACCCTGCCTGCCCTCATATGTCACTTGCAGATCTTAGGGGGCAGCCGTTCTACAGCAGACAGTGAAAGCTCGGGTGCCCCAGCTAAAGTAATTGCAACTGTCTAGTGAGAACAGGACAAGATTCTACTTTTATTTTCTGATTTATAATTAAGGATACAATCAGAAACATCCACATGGAAAAGTTACAAGTCAAGATAGGGATAGTTCAGTCTTTAGCCCTTCAGTATTAATGATTAGCTTTTGCTGAAGAGTTTTTATAACCTAATCTCCAGCAAACTTTTCTAACCTCCTTAGGGGGTTAGAAGGATGACAGATCTAGTCTCTGATCACCTGTTTAGTGTTTGTTTTCCTTACTGGAGTTTGAACCCAGGACTCTTGCATGCCAGGTAAGCATTCTTCCACAGACCTACGTCTCTAGTGCTACCTGTGTAGTCTTTATAGTGACCACACTTGATCCTGAAGCTGTAAGGAGCCCCACTCTCATTCATCTCTTTACTCTGTTCAGGAAATCTCAAAGAACCTTGTTATGAGTAACATGACTCTGAAATAGTGGTAGATTATTTATGTTTTAATAAATAAAGCTTGCCTGAAGATCGGTGCAAAGTAGCCAGACTAGTCAGCCATGTAGTCCAGGCAGCGGTGGCACACACCTTTAATCCCAGCAACCACACTAGTTAACCAGAGAGGCCGGGTGGTGGTAGTGCATGCCTTTAATACCAGCACTAAAGAGGAATATAAGACTGGTCTCATGCTGAGTCTCAGTCTGAGGATTCCTGGAGGCTGGGTCACCATTTTGGACTGAGGTAGCAGTAATAGCCAGTGACTGACTGCTTTGCTTCTCTAATCTTCAGGCTGAACCCCAGTATCTGTCTCTGGGTTTTTACTATTCGTGCTACACTCTGACACTCAAAAACTTCCCAAGGTTTTAGGAAATTGTACTGGAAACTGGAAACAAAGAAAAAGTGTGTGTGTGTGTGTGTGTGTGTGTGTGTGTGTTTTATTATATCACAGTTCCTGATATACTTTAGAAGAAAATTTTTCTTTTCATTGTGTTTTCCATATTATAATACAATTATTACTTATTGATAGGAATTGTACAAAGTAATTTCCCCTTTTGAACAAAGTTTAATTTATTCTTTTTTTTCCCTTAGGTTACTGATGAATTATTGGAAAAAATTGCATCGAGAAGTCAGAATATAATTGAAATCAACATTTCTGATTGTCGCAGTATGTCTGACACTGGCGTGTGTGTCTTAGCATTTAAGTGTCCTGGACTTCTTAGGTATACAGCCTACAGGTGTAAACAGCTTTCCGACACCTCCATTATTGCAGTTGCCTCTCACTGTCCTTTACTGCAGAAAGTGCATGTAGGCAACCAGGACAAACTTACTGATGAAGGACTCAAGCAGGTAAATAATGGCATTTATTGAGTGCTTTCACACACTAATTAAAAACCTTTTGCAGCAGCAGTTTGAATAGTTGCTGCATTACAAACGACGAGCCATCTTTTCTGTGCAGTGATGACTGTTTGCCTAGGCAGGTGGTGACTGTCAGATGTTTTAATTTTGCTGTGTTTTACACCAAGTGCCTAATGTCTGTGACCAACCATTTTATTAACTCCTTTTTAAATTTTAATTTTTATTTTCTTATTTTTTAAGTTGATCTATACCAGATTTTGCTTTAAGTTACAATATTTGGATTGGACAGAATAAGTTTTTATTTTATTTATTTATTTATTTATTTATTTGATTTTTTTTTGTTTTTTTTTAAAGTTTTATTTATTTATTTATTATGTATATAACATTCGGCCTCCATGTATACCCGCATGCCAGAAGAGGGTGCCAGGTCTCATTACAGATGGCTGTGAGCCACCATGTGGTTGTTGGGAATTGAACTCAGGACCTCTGGAAGAGCAGTCAGTGCTCTTAACCACTGAGCCATCTCTCCAGCCCCAGAATAAGTTTTTAAAAGCTAACTTTTAATTTCACTTTTATGTTACCAGATGGCATATTTTAAACATAGTTTAAAATACCAGTTTTTTAAAGCATAAATGGAAGTTCAAATTGAAGGGCATAAAATAAGAAAAAAATGATAATTGTATGTATTTGGCTTAATAATTGGAATTAAATCAGCTCAATATTACACTTTTTTTTAACGGTTTATTTATTATGTAATGTTCTGACTGCATGTATGCCTTCAGGCCAGAAGAGGGCACCAAATTTCATTATAGATGGTTATGAGCCACCATGTGAATGCTGAGAATTGAACTCAGGACCTCTGGAAGAGCAGTTGGTGCCCTTAACCTCTGAACCATCTCTGCAATCCTATGCTTCCTTTTTATACGCTTCCTTTTGGAATAGCATTTAACATTTCCTGACAGAGTGGATTACTCATTCATGAAGTTGAAGTATTATATATGAATGTTTTGAAATTTGAATGATGAGAACTTTGGGAAGACTGTCTTGAATGGAGTCTACTGAGTGTGACCTACTCTCTGTGTTTATTAAAGATGTCACCAGCATGCAAAGAAGGGAGCCTGTGTCATTGCCCAGGCATGCTATGAAATAACAGTTTTTCTATTTTAATATTTTCTGATTTCATTTCTACCTTGGATAGGTAAAGCATTTTACAACATTCCTAAACTCAATTAAATTACTCTTTTCTGGGGAAATACACATTTTTATGAGTGTAGCATGATTTTATTTCTTATGTGATTTTTTTTTTCAGCGTTTCATAGTTCACAAAGAAACTTTTAAAATGTCAGTATATTAATAGTCTTTGCATATTTAAGTGTCATGTAACACAACAGGCTTCACATTAGCAGTCTCACGAGGATGTTCTGAGTAATACTTGTGAAAAAGAATAAAGTCAGAGTTGTGGTTGAAGCAGAGGGAAATTAGCAAGTTTTTTAAGGGACAGACTATGTTGTAACAATCAAACAATCAAATATTAAAAACTTTGCAACTTTGAAATTGATTTTGTAAATCTCTATTATATGAGTCATTTTAAGAGTTTATAGCTTGTTTTGATATTTGTTTTAAATTTTTGGTTTTTGGATTATGAAGAAGCTTCATACAATGCAATATTCTGATTGAAGTAGGAAAGTTGTCTATTTCCTCCATAGCTAATTTTATTCTTGAATAATCACATAGGAATCCCATTGTAGTATAGAGTACCTTTTTCCCATTCTTACCTGTGCTGTAGCAAGGTGTGGCCAAGGCTGGGATGTTTATATAGGTTGCTCTGACTGACAGTTTAGTAGAGAGAGAATGGATTTTATGCAATGTACCTTTGTTTCCTTTTTTATTCTATATATTACTGTGTTAAATAAATGTTGCCCTTGACTCACCTAGTGAATTAATTTTATAACCTACTGATATTTGATAATTGTGCTGTGGAGTGTATTATGGTTTAGTAAACCAATATTTTTATGATGAGCTATTCATGATTAACAGTTTTCTATAATTATTTTCTTTCCTTGAACTCAGTAATTTAGCAGTTAATTGACTGTTGATTCACCCCTCACTTCTGACAGTAAACTGACAAGTGTTTCAGAAATGCACACGAGCTTTTTATTGATAATGTCTTTGAACTATCTTTCCTTTATAAGTGCTACAATTTTTACTGGTTTTAGCAAACATGAGATGTATATGCTTTTTGAGTTATTTTTTTCAAACAATTACTTAAAAGCATTTCAATTTAAAGCTTTAACAGATCAAGACTATGATATTTAAAGTATTGAATTCAAATAAAAGCTTGATAATGCTTTTCAGACTGTGTGATATACTTAAAATTTTTGCGGTTTAAAAGTTTTTCCTCTTCGTTTAGTTTTGTGGATGTGTGTGTGTGCACATGCCATAGTGTACATGTAGAGGCTAGAGACACCTTGAGGTAGTTAGTTCTCTCCTTATACTGTGTAGGTTTCAGGGTTCAAACTCAGGTAGTCAGGTTTAGTGGCTGGTGCTTATACCCACTGGGCCACCTTGCTGCTCCCCCCCCCGTAAATTCATTGTGTGTGTGTGTGTGTGTGTGTGTGTGTGTGTGTGTGTGCGCACATCCCATGATGCACAGGTAGAGGGAAGAGGACAACTTGCAGCAGTCAACTCTAGCCATCTCTCTTCTGGGTCCCAGGGATTGAACTCCGGCCAGTAGACTTGGTGGCAAGCACTTTTATCTGCTGATTTACCCTGCCAACAAGTTGGGCTGTTTTGACTGAACATTATCTTCTTTATACAGTATCATTCTTTGAATGTTGATAGTTGTATCTCCATAGAAATTATCTTACCAATGGAAAAACTTTATGAGTATATTGTATCTCTGTCATTGTTGTCTTAGATTATAGTCATGAATCTGGGGGAAAGAGCAATTTAATTAAGAGTAATAAGCTATCTAGTTTTCTTAATATTTTATCATCTAGCAGCTGTTTTCAAGGAAGTGATTGTTAATATTCAAATCATTAAAATAAGCTTAAGAAGTAATATACATTGTTACTATTTTGTGTGACAGTCACAATCCAGTTTGAATTGTGGAACTCAAATATTTCTGAAAATAAGCCGCTGTAGATTTTTTCCATATTAAATTATTAAAATTAAAATAGTACCTAAAATTAAATCATCAGTAAATTTCAGTCTCTGTGTGCTATGAGTTTTTTATTTTTCAAAAAATAAATATTTAGGCTAGAGATACAGCTTAGTGGTAGGATGTTTGCTTAGACTACACAAGGTCCTGGTTTCAGTCTCTAGCACTGCCCAAACAAACAAACAAACAAACAGAAACAATCAGTAAACCTCAGTCCATGAGCAAAATATTTGAACAGGCAGCTCTAAAGCTCTGTGGAATTGTTTAAAAGCAACTGAGGTGCTGGATCTTCTGGGTTCCCACTGGAATCAAAGGGCCACAGCAGGTAAGGGAAGATAGATTGTCAAGAGACAAGCCATTGGAGTAGATGCCAGTAGCCTAGTCTACAGAGAGCTCTCCAAGCCAGTCAGAACTACATCAAAAAGCAAAACAAACCAACGCCTCAAAACAAAAACAAGAAAAGGCCAACTAAGAGTAGAGGAATATAGCATTGTGACTTAAAAACAAAAAACAAAAATAAAACAGCTACCCCCCACAACCCAGTCTGTGTTCCAGTTTTTTCCTTGGTTGACAGCAATCATAAAGATAGCAATTGCATTCCCAGTGTGGGGTGCAGGTCCTCGGTCCCAGAGGGAATAGTACAGATCTTATTTGAAAGTTATTCTGTGTTTGTGTGTGTGTATCTAATTTATTGGGGAACTACTTGAAGGAGTGATGCAGGTATTTTTATATATATATATATATATATATATATATATATATATATATCTCCTACTTTTTATGTTGGAAAGGCAGTAGACATAGATTGAAAATATTTTAAGGTAAATAGAAAAAAAATCATGTAGTTGCTTTGTACAACATATGAGAAGCTATACAGTAGCCTTCCTGAGGCTTCAGATAAAATGTCTGGGGGAGACATTTTAATTTTTAGTGTCATCTCAGAAACATCAGGACAGTCAGAGCATCATTGTATACAGGAGAGTTTGGAAAGTCATGTGGATTCATGTCAGGATACATGTTTATGAAAACCTAAGACTAAATTTTCATCATTGCATGCATCTACATAGTAATACTCCTGTCTCATAAACACCCTCCCACTCCTTCTCCCAGTAAGAACAAGAAAGGGGTGACTAAAACTCAAAGAAATAATGAATGGTAGAACTGTGGCTTAGTTCGTATAGAAAGTAAAAGGCAGGGCATAGCAAGAGGAATGTTAAGATAGTAGCCAATCACAGAGCCAGGTTGCAAAGACTAGGCAGAGAGAGTGTGTGTGTGGTGGTGGGTGGGCAGATTGTTTTGCTTTTAAACTTGTTATTTCTGGAAACCTCTTATGAAATCCTTGCTGCCAAAACAGTAAATCTCATGAACTGGAGGAGAGTCTAAATCTCCCAAGTCACCAAATTATATTATTCTACTTAATTTATTTGCTTATTTTTATTTTATCTGTGTATGTGTGCCTGAGTGGATATGAATGCATCACTATGTAAAAAAGCTTATGGAGACCAGCAGGGGCATTGGATCCCAGAACTGGATTTATAGGTGTTATGAGCTGCTCGTCATGGATGCTCATGTCTGAATCCGAGTCCTGTACAGAAGTAGCAGCTGACCTTAACCACTGAGCCATCTTTCTAGCCCTTTGAATAATTTTGGACTAAAGTCACAAGGCATGCAAGAATAAAAAATGCAGCACACTGAAAGATCTTAAACAATGGACAGCCAGGTTTCCTTGAGGAAACCTGAGCAGTGCACTTCTGAGATAAACATTTAAATCAGCTTTTTTTTTTTTTTAAAGTATACTCAAAGAGCTGAGGAAAATCATTCACAAAGCACTAGCGGAAAATGAAAATTGTGTATAAATGATAAGAAAATGGAAGAATACATATCTTTATGTACACATGGGATTTTCTTATAAATAGACTGTCTTTTAACAAGCTTAAAACTGCTGAATTAAACAAAGTAGTTTTACTGGACCATGATGGAATGAACTGGAAATCAGACAGTTGTAAAATCCTCAAATATTTGGAATTTGAACAATGTACTCATACCCAGTGGCTCAGGGGAGAAATCACAAAGGAGTTTAGGAAGTACCTTGGGATGAGTAAAAGTAAAATACAGCACAGCAGGGTGTCTGGGAGACAGCATGGTCACTTATAGTTTCACAGCTTCTGGTAAGCAGTGCTAGACCTCACATCATTAGCCTCGGTGTATCTGAAGGGTCATGGATGAAGAGCAAGCCTACCCGAAGACTAGGAGAAGGAAGATAGCAATAATCAGTCATAAAACCAAGAGCAGGAGATTATCGAAAAAGCAAAACCAAAATAGATTCCTTTAAATAAGCCTTCAAATAGACAGACTTTAAGTTTATTTAGTAAGGGTGGTGATAGGGGCAAGGAAAAGACTCAAATTACTAAATCCTAAGTAAAAGTGGACATTACTACTGAGTTACGTAAAATATAAAAAATGAGTAGCTTCACAATCAAATTAGCCAGAAATGAACAAATACCTAGGAATAAAACTACAAACTGATCCAAGAATTAGAAAATTTGCAGACTTAAAATAAGTAAGGGGATTGAATTATTGAAGAATCAATCTCTGGTAACTTTTAACATTTAAAGGAGAATTAACACTAACCTTTTCTGATTCTTCCAAAAAGCTTGAGGCAGCTTATTTGTAAATATAACTAACTAGCCAGCCATCTGACCAGTCAGCGAGTCAACAAAAGCAACCGAGGATCTCTTTAATGCATTTGTAACAGTTCTTAGCAAGGTCTTAGCGGAATTCAGCGGATGTCTAAATAATATCCTGTTATGAACAAGTGTGATTAATCCCAAAAATCTAAGCATGGTTCAACATGGGAAATGCATTAACATAAAAAGAAAGAAATGAAGCTGCCTCTGAGGTGACATGCTTTTGTTTATAGAAAACATTAAAAAAATTAGGCAAAATTTTATTGAAGTCCCAGGATTAAAAAAGTCAAACAGAAGCCAGACACTCTTTACAGTAGCATCCAAGTTATGTATGTATCTCCTCTCTAACAAATGCTTTTGATCTGGTCTGTAAAATTGGATGTGTTGAACTTTCATTTAGTTGAGAATGTTTTCAAGTGATTCTTGAAGCTTGGCTTTTTTCCCTCCTCCCCCTGTCCCTCCCCCTTTCATGTGTTATTTAAAGAAACATTGCTTAATTTGTAAATATTTGAAAAATTCAATGATGTTTCTGTTACTAATTTTTCATTTAATTAGTGGTCTCACAACAGTGTATACTTGCTTTTTTTTTTAAGCTGTGTTAAGTTGACTTTTATGATCCAAAATTTAATCAGCCTTGCTGAATAATTCTTGTGAACTTTTTGAGAATCTTTATCCTTGTCTTAATGAATGAGATGGTCTATAATATCCATTTTATCCAGACAATTGCTTATGTAGTTGAATTCAGTTCTGTTGTATCCTTACTGTTTTGTTTGTTTTGTCCTGTCTGGTAGATCTGCTAATTTGGGACAGCAGGATATTAATATCCATAACCATCGTAATAGATTTGTTTTTTTTGTACTAGCTTTTGCTTCACACATTCTCATTTTTTATGATTACTTGCATACTCTGTCATTGATTATTACGACATCTTGGTGTGTTTTGTCCCCTTTGTCATTGTTTGTTTCCTGGTTAACTTTTTTTTTAAATTTTTATTTTTTATTTGTTTTTTTTTGGTTCTTTTGAGACAGGGTTTCTCTGTGTAGATTTGGAGCCTGTCCTGGAACTAGCTCATGTAGTCCAGACTGGCCTCCAACTCACAGAGATCCGCCTGCCTCTGTCTCCTTCCAAGTTCTGGGATTAAAGGCATATGCCACCACCACCTGGCTCTGGTTAATTTCTTAAACTGAAGTTTGTCCTGTCTTAAATTAGTATAACTATTCCAAGCTTTTTTAAGTTAATAATTGTGATATCTTTTTCCCTATATTTCTGAATCATTTCTTTGGAGTGCTTTCTTTTTGTCTCAACTTAAAACCCTCAATGTACAGTTTCATCTACTCAGGTCCTTTTAAAATTAACTGAAATTTTAATAAAATATGCTTATTTAATATGCTTCTAAGTTTTTGTACTATGCACATCTAATAAATTTATTTGTTAACTTATGTATGTGCATAGTAGCCTATGTTTTCCATTAAAGCCCTCAGTATATTAGACATAATTAAAAAAAATCCTGGTCTAAAAATTCAGCATTCCAGATCTGTCAGATTCTGGTTCTAATGATTTTTAATTCTCTTTTCCCTTTCTAGGTATTCATCTGTACTTTTTAATATACTTTGTGAATATTCTATTTTGACAAATGGCACTTCTGTAAATGAGCCTTCAGTAGAGTGTGGGAAGGATTGTGTATGGTAGAGGGAGTCTTCGATAGTCCTGTGATGAGGGCTTTTAACCTTTTGGTGAGTGTGCGCCTGCAGTGTTAAATAAAATCCCCTGGTGATTCTATTTTTTTCTTCTGCCTTAGGTGGGATAGGATGAGCACAGCTGACAGAGTTAGGTATGTCCCAAGGAGAGGGACTTCTCAGGGGATTTGGCTCGGACAAAACTCCAGCCTGTGAAGCTCAGGTGAAGGGTTTCTCCTGAGGACAATCTCAGTTAAGGAAGAACTGTTGCCAGGCATGTGGCACATAGCTTTAATCCCAGCACCCGGATCTCTGAGATTGCTCAGCCAGCCAGGGTTACATGGTTGGACCTTGTCTTAAAATAAAATGAAACAAGACAACCTGGAATTTTCTGGTGTAATCAGAATACTTTCTTCCACGGCCAGAATCATGAAGTGATTTTTCTCTGATCCATCTGGGAACTTATGTTTGTGAGGCTTGTACAGTGTGTGTGTGACGGGGCAGGAGGTCTCAGTTCTGGTAACGTGTGATCCTCTGTAGCAGTTTGCCCTGTGTTCTTGTTTGTAGCATGAGGGCCGGCTTGTTGGGGTTTCCGTCCCGCCCGGTACCCAAACAGCCGCAAATCCCAAAGAGAAATTACACACAGGACTCCATAAGGTTATAAACTGATTGGCCCATTAGGTCAGGCTTCTTGTTAACTCTTTTTTTTTTTTGAAAGTAATTTTATTAAATTATAAAAGTTTCCATTTACGCCCCTCTTCCCAACACCCTCCCACTCCCCCCCTCCCTCTCTTCCTCCCTCTTTGTCCCTAAGGGCAGTCAGGATTTCCTGCCCTGTGGGAAGTTCAAGTTCCTCCCCCCTCCCTCCAGGTCCAGGAAGGTGAGTATCCAAACAGACTGGATCCCCAAAATCCAGTATATGCAGAGGAAACTAGTCCCAGTGTCATTGTCAATGGCTTCTCAGAAAGACTCCAGGCCAGCCACATTCAGAGAATCCGGCCACATTCAGAGAATCTGGTTGGATCACGTGCTTGTTCAGTCGCAGTCCAACTGGCCTTGGTAAACTCTCATTAGATCCGACCCCTTGTATCAGTGGGTGATAGCATCCCTCGCAGTCCTTCGTCATTTTCTTCGTCCTTCTGCTCCTCATTTGGACATTGGGGGGCTCAGTCCGGTGCTCCAATGTGGGTCTCCGTCTGTATCGCCATCCAACGCCAGATGAAGGATCTATGGTGATAAGCAAAATATTCATCAGTATGGTTATGGGCCAAGGCCGGTTCAGGCACCCTCTCCTCTGTCCAGAGAACAATCTGGGGATCTCTCCTTGGACCTGGGATCCCATATATAATCAAGTTTCCTGTAAACCCTAAAATGACTCCCTTAGTTGAAATATATTCTTCCCTGATCCCATATTCATCCTTCCTCCCTTCCCCCCATCCCGGTCAACCGAGCTTTCTCCATTCCTCCCCTACTCCCTTCTCTCTAACCCTCTCCCCTTCCAACAACCCTCCCACCCCCGCCATCTTGTTAACTCTTATAACATATATTACCCCATTATCCTTATCTATGTTAGCCACATGGGCTCAGTACCTTTCTCAGTGTGACAGCTTACATGTTGCCTCTTCGGTGGTCTGCGCAGGAGTGGCTGAGGGAGCTTCTGCTTCCAGAATACTCCCAGTCTCTTAGCTCCACCCCTACTTCCTGTCGGGCTTTCCCGCCTATACTGCCTGCCTGGCCAATCAGCGTTTTATTAAAATATGATTGACAGAATACAGACAATTCTCCCACACCACTTGTTTCTTTGATGGATGGGAAGAGTGCTGACTCTTGAGTTTGCTTGACTTTTTATGCCGTTAGGACACAGGAGACTAGAAAACAGAAATTGTTTCATTAATGGATGTAGTAATTCCTGGTTGATCAACTTATTTCTCATATGCTCTGTTTTCTGCCCATTCTGGTGCATCTGTGGAAAGTTCATAGTGTTTCCCAGATCTTTCTACTTGATGGTCTAGATGAAGCCTTGTTCACTGGTTATGCTGGCTAGCTTTATGTCAACTTGACACAAACTATAGTCATTTGAGAGGAGGGAACCTCAATTAAGAAAATGCCTCCAGATGTAAGCAGATAATCCGGTAAAACATGTTCTTAATTAATGCTCAATGTAGATGGGGACACCCCTGCTTGGTGGGCCTGAATTCGATAAGAAAACAGGCTGAGCAAGCCGTGAGGAAGAAACTAGTAAACAACACTCCACCATGGCCTCTGCATCAGCTCCGTTCTCAACATTCCTGCCCTGAGTTCCTGTTCTGACTTCTTTTGGTGATGGACAGTCATATGGAAGTGTAAACCCATAAACTTTCTTCCCCAAGTTGCCTTGGTCATGGTGTTTCTTTACAGCAAGAACAGAGACTCAGACAGGGATTTATCTTATTTTTAAGGCACAACTTGTTTTTGTGTGTGTCTCAACTGATTGGGATCTAATGGAAATCTCTCCACTTGGCAGGGTCATAGTGTCATTGTCTTCAGTATCTTCTTCCTTGATAGAGAATCTCGTGTTTAGAAGACTTGTATGCCATTTCTGTGGGATGAGACTTGGGAAAGCTTACAGAGAAAGGTACAAGGATTGGTTGATTCTCTTTGAGCGTTTTACTCTGGGTCATGGTCCACATTACAACACTGAGAGATTTGAAGGACGTCAATAAAATTTACTGACTTGACAGTGCCCAAGTCTAGAACTTGGGACATTTATGTATAAAATAAGAATAATCAGTTCAGTCAGGATTCCTCCACTTTGTGGGGGATGTTGTCTAAAATAGTGACCATAGTGACATGCCATTAACTTGTGTTTACTCCTTTCGTAGTGAGTCATACTAGCTTGCTTCCTGAGGCACTCTTCTCTAATAACTAGCTTGAACTAACAGAATGAGTTGGTCTTTTTCCTTGCCATGATGTCATTCCCTTGTAGGTAAAACCATCAGAATCACTTGTAAATGTTAGCATTCCATGCAATCAACTTAAATATCTTGTCTTAGCCTGAAGTCTTATCACCGAAGCCCTAGTCATTCCTTGTATGTAAACCATCTTACTTGTCAGTCTTCTTTCTGATGCATAATTGCTGAGGTCAGAGGGAGGTCTGTCCTATTTTGCCCAGAATCAAATAGATTGAGAATAAAACAAAGAAACAGTGCTGGAATAAATTATATCATATTTATTTGTCAGAAACTTTAAGTAGAGGATATTGTTTCTCTTGGAGCTAAATAAACTTGTTAACACGACTCTGACAGTTGGCTATCTAACGTAGTCATAGCTGGATAAAGCAGACCAACCGAGGTGTCCCGGTCAGAGCAGTCAAGAGCGCTTGCTTTTTATGAGCAGTAGTTTGTAAGTGAAGGAGTGTAGAGATGAGATGAGCACTTCTCCTTTATTAATTAAAGAGGGATCAGTGTACCCTCTAGGAGTCAACTATTTTTACTTCCTCTGGAAGGAGGAAGCCTTTTTTCTACCTTGCTTATCTGCTTATCCACTTCAGCTAGACAGCCGCTTCCTTTTTCCAGAATTCAGCCCTCTTACACAGCTTTCTCTGACTCTTATCCTTTCATCTTGTGACAGAATTTCTGTTGTGCTTTTTGTTAAATGAGTGTTGTTATTCACATTTTATAATGATGTACTACAATCTTTACAGTATTTTTCTTTGATTGGATTTAGTGTCTTTCTACCTTCTTCAGTCAGTTTTATATTTGGCACTAGTGGAGCTCAAAGATTTCCTTGCATTAGTGCATCTATGTTTTGCAGCTGAATGGAATTGCCTTCTTAAACTTAGCTAGGGCACCCTGAAGACGATAACCTGGGCTTCTTGTATACGGTTACAGCAATGCCATCTTAATATGTCTTCAGCGTGATCCGTTAGTTCTTTTCATCTTGACGTTGGGTTTGATTTCCTATTACCTAGTTGTTATGTCTTCTCTTTTTGATATAGTGTTATGTTTTGTAGAACACCTTTATTTTATTTATTTATTTATATTTATATTTATTTTTTTGAGACAAGGTTTTTATGTGTAGGCCTGGCTGTCTTAGAATGAGCTCTGTCAACCTGGCTGGCCTCGAACTCAAAAAGATCCACTTGCCTCTGCCTCCTGAGTGCTGGGATTAAGGGTGTGTGCCATTACTATCAAGTTTAGGGTACCTTTTAAAATACCATCCTTATTAAAAATACATGGGAGATAAATTTTTGAGAACTTAAGTGTCTGGAAACAAACAACAGCCCCCCCCCCCCCCCCCCCCCCGCCAATTAAACCTTTAGTTCTACTTTCAGGCTTAATTCAAGTTTTGGGTGCAGATTTCTGCTCTAGAAATTCACTCATTCAAGATTTGATGATGCTGCTCTGTGGCTTTATTTTTAACATTATTAAGTTTGAGGCATTCTTAATTCATTCCTTTGTGTGAATCTAAATTTTGTTTGAAATCTAGAGAATCGTCTTCATAGCTAGAATTGTGGACTTGCACGATGATTTGTATGCTGATATGTCTGTTTTGCTCATCTGTGCTAGGCGTGTGGATGAACCTCTTCAGTTTGGAACATTTAATAGAGTTTTAAAAGTTCCTCCAGTTCTACAAGTATGAACTTCCATGTAATCTTAGATTTATCAATAATTTTCCTTTGCTCTTAGTGCCAGAAGTCAAACTCTGTGCTCTATTCCCAAATACTCAGAGCTCTGGTATTTTCTCTTGCCAAGAAAAGCAGTCTCCTGCTAATTGTGGAACAGGACCATGGGCCATGTCGAAAGTAATAGAGATGTCTGAGGGTTAAGTGGTGCTTAGCAGACTTTGAATAGTCCTGTTTTTATCTCTGTCAGACACATGTGAACCAGTTCAGACTTGTAATACTGGTTTGGGTTCACCTTTCTTAGTGTAGTCCTAGAAATGTACCTGTGCCTTTTGATGAATTCAATGGGATTTGGCAGTTGATATTAATAAGAATGATGAATAGTAATGGTAATGAAAGTATTTCTAAGTATTTGCAATCACAATAATGTCTCAGATTATGTCCAAATTATATTATGCCCCAAATCACCAGTTTAGCTATGGCACTACAGTGGTGCTGTAGTTACCTTACCATGGTGTTTTGCTTATAGGTAGATGATGGTATGAAAATGAATTCATGTTCTTGTTTTCTACTCTTGTAGTAACCTTCAGTTTTATGCATTGACATAGTTTGAAGATCTGGAGTTAACTATGACATTGAATTATAAAGATTAACAATCATGTCATCTTGTACTTGTCCATTTCAAAGAAGTCTCTTTTGTCAGGGATGGTTGAGTGGAAGAGTGCTTGTGTAGTACATACATCCCTTGGGTTAAATCTTCTGCACTGAAAAAAAAGAAAAGTCTTAAAGAGAGCTTTGCATGTACAACTTTGATCAGTATTTTTTATTCATTCAAAAATACTCAGCACAAGTAAGGACAGGGACTGAAATCACATATCTCCACAGACCCAGAAGAGCACCCGGCTGTTTAGCTTGCCTTCATTATGAAAGTCCTGGGGAATTAGGAATAACAGGAACATACCATAAAACAGTAATTACTGTCTCCAGCAAATAGCCAACATTATACTAAATGGGGAAAACTATTTTTTCTGATATCTGTAATGAGAAGAATTTCCACTCTTGCCATTCTTTTGGTAGTGTTGAAGTTTTAACCAGAGCAGCAAGACATAAACTTGTATGTTTATAAAGGATAAAAGGATAAAATAAGGGATGAAAATAGAGGAAGAAGTAAAATTTTCCTAATTCATAGACAGCATGATTCTATGCTTAAAGGACCCTACGTACTCTACTAGAAAACTCCTAGATCTAGTAAACATTTTCAGCAAAGTCACAAGATACAAAATATACATGCAAAAGTTAGTGACTTTCTTATATACTAAAAGCAAACTCTTCCAGAAAGAAATTAGGGAAAATATTCTTTAGAAGTATCTAGGAATAAACCTAATCAAAGGAGTGAAAGACTTCTACATTGAAAACTTGAAGACACTGAAAAAAGAATCCAAAGAAAATACCAGAAAATGGCAAGATCATCCGTACTTCTAGATTAGCAATATTAATGTTATGAAATGGTTGTATTATCAAAATTAATATACAGATTTAATACAATCACCATCAAAATTCCAGTGACATTCTTTACTGAACTAGAAAAGAGTCAAACATAGAAAACCAAGAACAGTTGAAAAATTCCTAAGGAGATAGAACACAGCTGAAGGTATTCTAATACCTGACTTAGAAGCCTACCACCCACCTATAGTGTCAAGACCAAAACATACTTTCAGAAAAATAAGGTATGTAAACCAGTGGGACAGAAGAGAGGACCCTGAGATAAACCCACACAGCTCTGATCGTGTAATGCTTGACCAAAGTGCCAGCACATGCAGCAGGTAAAAAAACAAAGTATTCAACAGACGTCTTTCACACTGTAAAAAAAATAACAATTCCAAGTGGCTCAAAGACCTTGATGGTAAGCCTGAAAACAAAAACAAAAACAAAAAAAACAAAGCACGAAATACACTTAAAGGTAGAATGTAGACAGGAATCTTCTGAATAGGAAATAATCCTCAAAATTATCAAATGAGATTTTACAAAATTAAAAGTGTCAGCAGAATGTATAGCCATATTGCAAAAGAGGATAAAGTCCTTGCCAGCTGTACTTCAGAAAAGAACCAATATCTACAATTTATGAAGAACTGAAAAAAATCAAATATTCCCTCTAAAATGAAAGGAAATGAGCTAATGAAACAGACAATTCTCAGAAGAAACAAAAATAGCCAATATTTACAGAACTGTTCAGTGTCCTTAGCCATCAGGAAAATGCAAATTAAAATAACTTTGAGATTTCATCTCATTCCAGTCAGAAGCAATGACAGTAAATCATGGTGAGGGTGTGGGGAGAGAGGGCCTTGCTCACACCTGATGGGTGTGTAAACTAGTGTAGCCTTTTTGGAAGTCAGTGTGGAGGGTCTTCAGAGAATACAGGCCAGTCTACCCTACGACCTGGCCACACCTCTTCTGAGCATATGTGTTCGCAGGACTCTGCATCCTAGCACAGGTACTAGTGCAGCCGTGGTTCCTGCTGCTTATTCAGTATGGCAAGGATGGGAAGCCAGCTTAGGTGCCCATTAGTAGATGACTGGATAATAAAAATACAATACACAGTGGAAATCTGCATAGCTGTAAAGATATGTGAAACTGTTAAATTTGCAGGAATAATACATGGATCTGTAGTTTTTTAAAACAGAATGACCCAGAGATAGACAGAGACTGCATGTTCTGTTTCATAGGAATTTCAGTTTTTAACACACACACACACAGAGGGACAGACAGACAGACAGACAGACTGGGGAGAGGAGTATGGGCAAAACTTGAGAAATTAGGAGATCAAGAGATCAATTTTTCTGAGGAAGGAGCAGACAAGGGTATCCATGTGACATGAAAACAGGAGACTGGGAAGATGGAGGGGTAAGGTATAGGGAGAGGGGATGAAGGAAAGGGAGGTGATGGGGCAGGAGAATCAGCCATAACAAATTTTGCTTGAAAATACCATAATTAAGCAGTACTCGGTGTGCTAATTTAAAGAGCAAGTAATAAAAAGTCAGAGGGATAAGCCTCTATGCTGTCATTAATCAAAGCTAATTGTTTTGCATGTTGGTAATGTATGTCAGTCTCTTTGTATATGTGCATGTTCATTTAAACACATACATATTATACTATAAAAGTGTATATATATTTTCATATTTTTAGAGACAGGGTTTCTCTGTGTAACAGCCCTGGCTGTCCTGGAACTAGCTCTGTAGACCATGCTGGCCTTGAGCTCACAGAGATATGCTTGCTCCTGCCTCCCGAGATTTTAATGGCCATATAATACTGATTTTTATGACTGTACTGTAATTTGTCTATTTAGGTTTTTCTCCATCTCTACATTCTATTAAGACTTAATAGAAGTAAAAGTGTAAGCTAAAACTGTTAAGGAGTCTGTGTACTTTGGTGTACTATGAGGTAGATGAAACAGGACTGTTAGAAGGTAGATGCTTTTATAAAATACTGCTTTAAGTTTATGTTATTTTAAAAGTAACTTACAAAACGTTCTTTAACTTTGGGATAGCTACTTTAGAATGCTGCGCACTAGAAATATGCTGCCTTTGCCATTTTCTGAGCATTGAGTCAAATGTCTTTGTTTACAGCTGGGCTCAAAATGCAGAGAACTCAAAGACATTCACTTTGGCCAGTGTTACAAGATCTCAGATGAAGGCATGATTGTCATAGCTAAAGGCTGCCTGAAGTTACAAAGAATATATATGCAGGAAAACAAATTGGTAAGTACTTGGTTTCACTCACACTGTTCTGTTTGTTGCCCTTTGAATTCCTTGGATTTTGTTTACAAATTGTCTTCTGGTTTTCTAGTGGCAAATCCTGCTTATTGAAAAGCAGAAATCTCTTCCAGACCTTTGTACGGTGCGCTCGTCTAAGCGGATAGATGCTTGTGTGTGGAGTATTATTCATTACCGTGCTCATTGTGTCTTTAAAGAATTCCAACGTGAATTAACTCAGGTCAGCTGGAACAGATAAAACTTGTTAGCAAAACCTGTCCATTGTTGGAGTTTCTGTGGTCCCTCTAGGAATTATAACAATTCTAGATTAAGGAGATTTTAATGCTCAGGAATGTGTACATTTATAAATAAAACTTTTTTTTTTTTTTTACTTAGAATGGTGGAAAGATCTAGTAAATTTGGGTAGATAATTCCATAAGTTTTATATTTTAGCACATACACATGTGTCTCACATGTATTAATGCTTTACTCAGTTTTCTTTTATTGACATGTAATCACATAAGATTCTTTGTTTTTATTATATCCATAAATGTTGCACGAACAATAAAAACCCAGAGAAAGATATTGGGGTTCAACCTGAAGATCAGAAAAGCAGAGCAGCCAACCACTACAGACCTTTTACCTCTACCACGTCTTCAGAGAGAATGGGCAAGATCCTGTCTCCGTGAATCCTCAAACTCCTCTTTGCTCTGAGCTCCTGTCTCTTCCCCTTTATAGCCCTCTCTGTGCCCAGCCATATCGTTCCTGACTCCACCTCCCTAGTGCTGGGATTAAAGGCGAGTTATTCTAACTGCTGGGATCACTTTTATGTGAGTGCTGTTTCTCTTTTAGACAGACGCAATTTTGTGTGGCCCAGGGTGGCCTTAAACTCACAGAGATCCATCTGTCGTTATCTCCTGAGTCCTGGGATTAAACATGTGTGCCATCACTCTCTGGCTTGTGTGGCTGACTTTTATGGCTGCTTTCCCCTCTGGTCTTTAGGCAAGCTTTATTTATTAAAACAACAATAATATACCACTATACATAAAGCTATTCAATCATCACCAATATCTAATTATATAACATTTCTTTATTAGATCAAACTCTGATCTTTAGCCATCCATCTCTCCCATTTTCCTTTTCTCTAGCACCTGGTAACTGCGAATTTATTTCCTGTTTTTATGAATTAGACTATTTTATATGACTTATATAAGTGGAATTACATAGTATGTGATCTTTTGTGTCTTTTTCTAGGTTCATCCGTGATGTACCTTTATTTGAATTTCAGTCCTAATTATAGCTGAATGAAACGCAAAGCCATTTAGTTTTAACTGATAGGGACTTCATATCAATTACCAGAAACTATTATCACTTGGGAGGAGCTAGTGGGAGTTTCCAGTGTTGAAAATAATGTATTTATAAAAAAAGACTTGCTTTTAAACTTATGTCTTAAAATGTAGACATTTTTGCTGTCATTTTTGGTTTTTAAAATTTAAAAAAACTTTGAGATTATAATATAATCGTAACATTTTCCTCTTGCCTTTCATCTCCATTCAAACCCTCCTATATACACCTCTTCTTACTCTCCTTCAAATTCATGGCCTCTTTCTCTAATTGTTATTGCATACATACGTATTCCTAAAAATGACTTGTTGAGTTTGTATAGTCATTTGTGTTTGTGTTTCCAGAGCTGACCTCTTGATATTGAATACCCAGTCAGTGTGCTCTCCCCTCTCCCACTCCAGCTTTCCTCAGTTGCTTGTAGTTCTTTTTGTATGGTTGAGGCCTCATGGCTTTCCCCATCCAGTTTGGCAAGACTTTTGATGTCGTCATTGTTCAGCGCATGCTTGGGTGGTCACTTTGGTGAGACTTTGTGTTTGGCTCAGCAAACTCCCTGCTTCTCTGGCTCTTATAGTCTTCCTGCCTCCTGTTTTGCAGTGTTCCCTGAGCATTAGGTGAGGGAATGCTTTGTAGATCTATCTGTTGGGACTGGGGTTCACAATAGCCTTTGGATTCATTGTGGTTTTCTGTAGTGGTCTCTGTTGCAAAGAGAAGTTTCCTTGCGGTGAAGACCGCTTATCTGTGGGTATAAAGACAAATGTTTATGGATTGTTGTTAGGGATTTTGCTAGCTTAGTAAATTAATGGTTGCAGATTCTCCTCTAGTTACCATGATTTCACATGTACTGAGTAATTAGGTAGGTTTCCAGTACCAGACAGAGTTGGTCTTCCTGTTACTGAACAGGCTTTAAATCCAATATGAGATCTGGTGGTTACCACCAAGGTATGCTTACCACTACTGCACCCTTAGGGTTATCATACCATCTAGTCATTGATGTGGTTTATAGGTGTTGTAAGTGGGTAGGACTGTTGGTTGTCTCCTTCCTTTGGAAGCCTTCTTGGTGCTTTCTGGCACTGTGAATGCTAGTCTTCAAAGGCGACCCATTCTTTGTGAATGTAATAAAATGCCTAACATGTACGAACTTGAGTTGTGGAAGGAGTTTTCAGGCATCACCTGTCCATTGAGATGACACTATTTAAAAACTACTTAAAAATTGAAGCACTATGGCTTAAATCAAGTGCTTTTATTACCTCAAAATATGCTTTTACTTTGAAAATATACAATAAAAACACCTCACATTTCCTTTTAAAGTTGATATGAAAGTAATCACTTGAGAGTGTGTGAACTTATAGAGAGTTAGGTTTTCTGGGCTAGATAGACTGACATTTTTGTTTCTCAGTTGTGTTGTGACCCTACAAAAATTACTGATGATTATTAAACCTCATTTGCTAATGATGTTATATTGATATTTGTCTTTCAGGCTATAGTTGAAGATTAAGTGTCATAATAAATACTTACAAATTGCTTAGTGCAAATTCTAACCCATAAAATATACTAGGAGCCTCAGGTAATTCATATTTTGTCATAGCCGAATTTACTAAGCTTTCATTTTTTTTAAATATTTATTTTATTATGTATACAATATTCTTTCTGTGTGTATGCCTGAAGGCCAGAAGAGGGCACCAGACCTCATTACAGATGGTTGTGAGCCACCATGTGGTTGCTGGGAATTGAACTCAGGACCTTTGGAAGAGCAGGCAATGCTCTTAACCGCTGAGCCGTCTCTCCACCCCCCTAAGCTTTCATTTTTATGGTAAACAACATAAATTAAAGGTTACTATTCATATGTTAAACATTTTCTAGTCTTTAGTGGGAATATTTGTTGCCTTGACTGACACTTGTTTTCCTGTTACAAAAGCACAGAGGAGTGCTTCTGTTGTCACCTCAGGATTTAGCTGTTGGCCTTCCAAAGGGGGCGCTATTCATTCTGGGACGTTATGCTTTATTTTCTTACTTTTGTTTTCATGTTTTTTTGCATTGATAATGTGTCATATACCTAAATCCGAAGGATGTAAGATCTGGATTTGTTTTTATTTCATGGGGGATTTAAAGTGCTGTGATAAACCTTAAAGAGAAGCCAACATAATTCTTACTAAGGTTCTTAGAAGAAAGTTAGAACTCATTGAGTGCTGCTGGATGATTGAATCACAGAGAACTAACTTCCGTAGGACTTAAGCATATTTGTGTAATAAACTGAAATGTGTAAGTAGTCAACTGTTTTTGTTTTGACAAGTACTGGCTCATTTGCCAGTTATATTAACTACTAATAGATGTACTTAAGAAAGAACACTGTGCCAGACAGGATGCTATAGAGTTTGACTGGTGCTTTGATCAGCCTTTCAATGAATTCCTACTCTGCTCTCTCAACAAGCTGAATCTTCTCCAAGACTATTGAAGCTCCTGTGCAGTTGGGAATCACTGCAGTTGATAGTACACAGCTTTCATGTTAAGCTTTGGCCTTTAGATGGCAGCATTGTCTTGGTATCTGTTTCACCGACAGAGCTTTTCCATCCTTGATGCATCTACAAAGATGATGCTGTGAGGCTTCATTTAAAATTTTTGTCTTTCAGTTGGTATTAGTGGGGATAGTTCTGTTTGTGTCATGTGATACTAACTGCATGAAGAATGCCACAAGTTGAAATTGTGTTTGTATGTGAAGCAGAAGGAGATGTGAATGTTCTTATATTTGAGAAGGAAACAAGAGGATGCAAAATACAAGAGTAGGAAATCTGCCCACCACGCAGAAATTGTCAATACTATGTTAAAGTTTCTGCTGCTTTTTGAAGAAATAAAGAAAGGCCGCTTAAATATCTGCCATCTTGCATTGTTGTTCTCTCGTTTTCTTTTTCTAAAGGGAGCTATAATAATGACCTTTAAAAAGTATTTTAACGCCCACGTGAATAACATGGTGTTTGTCTTCACATGTAATTTATATCTCTTGTCATGTGGTTAAGTATTTGGTCTCATAATATATGTTCAGCCTTTTCTTGGTATTTAATTTAATTGTTGAGGTCTAGCCACAAAGACTATGTAATTCATTTCTTTAACTGCTCCTTATCTGTTAGATTCTCCTGCTTATCTGTTCTTAATTGAAGTCACTTATATTGCCCCAGGCATTTTTGTCGTTATAGACAATATTACAGCAAAATCTGTATGTGAGTCTGCTGTGCTTATTGAAAGCATTTCTGCATGTATAGTCAAAGACAAGTTCAGTTTCAATTTATTTTTACTAAATGCTAGGTCACTCTCATTAAGTAAAGTGATTTAGATGTGCTTCCTGCTAATGGCTTGTCCTTTCTTTTGAGGGCAGGGAGTGTCTACTCACTTTCTGTCTTTTCCTTTTCAAGTGTAGACATAAAACAGATTCAGTCAATAATGCTTTAGTGATATATGGGTTACTGCTGAATTGAACATACTATTCAAATATATTTCTTTAAATACTTTGGGAATGTGCTTTTAAAAAGAAGAATACATTTGAACAAATAAATAATAGATGATAGTTTAAACATGCAGAATCAACAGTTTTTGGAATTTATTTTTTTAAAGAAACAAGTAAATTTCTTTTAATTTAGTTACCACACCAATGATGTAATTTTTGTGAGCTATTTTTGTTCAGTGAAGTTGGGGAGTATTTGGAGGGACAACATATGTAGTTCTAATCGAATAGACTAAAGAATTCTTGTCAGAATGCTGACTTGTATGTTCTGTTAATTAATTGGCTTTATTTTGTCGAAATAGTATTTGAAAGATGAATATAATTGAAAGTAGAAGTTAGTTAACAGGTTATCAGTTCACTTTGGCATTCTTTACTAGGTCTTGTCATTTTCTTTTCAATTTTTTGATATCTGACTGTGTCTTTGATATACTAGATATCTTACTAACAAATGCATTTAGTTTATCATTTTAAATGCATAGTAAAACAAGAATAAATAAATAACAAGTGTTTATTTCTACCTATCCTGTGTGCCAGTGTTGTATGGAAGACAGGCAGTGACTTGAATAATGTCTAAATAACTTTTTTTGGTAGTGCATTAATATTTTTACCCCACAGATTTATTTGTCTTTATTTGTTTAATAATATTAAAAAATTATTCGATAAACTCAAGGACCTTATCAACTGATGATAGAAATGTCCAGATATTAGCAGAACCTCAGAGGAAGTTAACTTAGTGTTAGGATACAGTGTGGAAAGTGTGCGGTGGATTATGCTCAAAGTAGGACACTATGAATACTATTTTTATATTCTTTTTCTAAAATAACTTTGATATCAAATTTTTGATTACTCCCTTGAGTTTAAAATTTTCAGTTATAAGTAGATAATTTCTAGTTGTTGGCGGTCTCTACTTGTGTCTCTTGTTTGTTTGATGAGTAACTTAACAATTTTTATGCTCTTAAGACTTTTTGTTTATTTTATTTCTTAGGATTGCATATTTTAAGAAATTAAAAAGATGTGAGCAGATCAAATCATCTCTGAGATACAAGAGCGAAAGTGCTATTTGGGCTTTGCATTCGATACTGGTGCCAGGAGATAGTGTGTTAAGATAAAGAATCACATCATTAGGCTTGGCAAATAGAAATTTATAAGGCTGAGTGCCAGAGGGATGCTGGGAGTACATTAAGCTTGTCATTTATGAGCACTTGTTTTCCCCAACTACTGTCTAGCTTGCCAGTCAGCAAACGAGAGGTATTATTTGGATCAAGGTGGAAGTTGGCTAATGTTTCCTTTATTCACAGTAGTGAGGTGCTAAGGTTTGAGGTTATCTGAGGCTTAACTTCATTCCTTATTTTAGTGGTTCGGCTTAGACAGAAGAACTGGAGAATTAGCTTTTCGCCTTTTTCTTTTTCCTTTTCCCCCTTTCTTTCCTTAAATTTTACCTCTCTAAATGTAGTTTACAAACTGTTTTAATCTGGTTTAAAGATTCATAATTTACAACTTTTATTTTATTATTATTATTTAAAAGATGCATTACTGTGAACACTCTGTGACAGTTGGGCTTTTGACATATCTGGTCTACTGCCAGAATCTACAAGTTATGTCCCCGTGTAAACCAGTCTGGTGGTGCTGTCGCTGTGGGTGCTGCGGATTTACCTACCTATGTTACCAAGGTTGTCTACATTGCTCCTTTTTGAAATCTTCGCTTTTTAAAATAAAAATGGTTATTGTAGTGAATTGTTACAAATACAGTCATTGTACATTTAGGTTTAGGCAACTATTCAAACAAATACTTGCCCAGTTTCAAAATCTACATTATTGAACTTCTATTCTATATAGTTATAATAGCCATTCTGAAGTCATGGAAGTCAGAAATAATTCTGAAGTCTCAGTTTAACTGAGCTTTGTAAATTTTCTATCAATTTCATGTTTATGGACTTATATACCACAAGCAAGGAAAAAAGACAACAGAGTTGAAACTAGAAAACAATTAGCTTCTATCTTCCTTTATGACTTCTGTTCTTTTTTCTGCATTCCGTCTGTCGTCACCCAATAGTACCCTTTTTATCCTTCTCATATATGTTCTACCCATAATTACAGCTGTTTACATATGTGCATGTTTTTATTATAGCTAAGATCTGCATATGCAAAAGAGCATGGGATCTTTTTCTTGAGATTAGGTGACCTCATTTAATATTATATATTATAAGGCCATCCACAAATTTACTGGTTTTCCTTTTTCTTTAGAGTTGAATAATAATTCCCTTTTATGTATGTGCCAGATTTTTATTATTTGTTCATCTGTTGGGCTTCTAGGTTGTTTCTATTTTCTTGCTGTGTTGAATAAGGCAGCAATAAACCTAGATATACATGCCTCTGAACACAAATGCAAAAATTCTAAGCAAAATAGTTGCAAGCCAAATTCAGGAGCACATTAAGATTGTCATACATTATGGCCACGTGGGCTTCATCCAGGGGAAGCAAGATTGGGTCAACATATGTGAATTAATAAATGGAATATCCTGTATAAATAATCTTCCACAAAGCCACTGGATTAATGCTGGAGCGCATCTGACATAATTCATCCTGTCTTTTTTGATAAAAATCCTCCATATATTAGAATTAAATGGAACAGACCTCCAGATAACAGCAGTTGTACAACAAACCCTTTGCCAGCATTATACTCGAGACAAACTAGAGCATTTCTTCTCACATCAGGTGTGAAACAAGGATAGCCATGCTTCCTCTTATTCAGTGGAGTGCTTGAAGTATTACCTACTACAGTTAGACAAGCAAAACAAATAAGAGAGGTAAACACAGGAAAGGAAAAGTCACTCTTAATATTTGCAGATGACGTGAGTTTTTACCTGAGACCTTAATACTTACGGAAAAACCCTTAGCTCTAATAAACACATGAAATTGTAGGGTATAGAATTTATATAAAAAGTAGTAGCTTTCATATTATACCACCAGTATACTCTTAGAGAAAGAAATTAGGAAAACCACCTCATTTATAATAGCTTAAAAGCAACAATAACAACAAAATCCAAGAGCAAACCAACAACACACCTAGGAATATACCCAGCCAAAGAAAAGAAAGACCTCTGCAATGAAGACTTGAAGACACCGAAGAAATGATAGTCTCAGAGGATGAAAAGACTTTGCATTGCTCCCAGATGGCAGAATTAATAGTGTGAAAATAGCTATACTATCAAAGTTATTTAGAGATTTAATGTAACACATAGGACTTATTCAGGGTTACTATTGCTGTGATGAAACACCATGACAGAAACAGCCTGGGAAGGAAGTTGGTTTTTTTTTTTTTTTTTTTTTCCACTTTACAGTTCATCACTGAAGGAAGTCCGCTCAGGAACTCAAATAGCAGGAACCCCATGGAAGGGACTGATACAGAGGAAATGGAGAGGCGCTGCTTATTGGCTTGCTTCCCTTGCCCTGCTCAGCTTGCTTCTTATAGAACCGAGGACCACCAGCCCTGGAGTGGACCCAGCCACAGTGGATTGGGCTCTCTTCCAATCACTAAGAAAATGCCCTGTAGGTTTGCCTGCAGCCCAGTCTTCTGGAGCATGGGGTTCTTTTTTTTCAGATGATTCTAGCATGTGTCAAGTTGACATAAAATTAGCTAGCTGAACATATTAAAGTTCTGATGTTGTATTTCACAAATCTAGATTAAAAAAAAAATCCAAGGATCTTCATGGACTCAAAAAAGGTCACAAATAGCCAAAGCAATTCTAAGAAGTAAGAACAGTTGTTCTTATTACAGCACTAGGGTGGTAAAAACAGCCCTGCAGTGGCATAACAACAGGGAGACCAATGGAATAGAGCAGATTATCTGGGCATAAACCAACAAAGTTACAGCTACCTATCGTTTGATAAAGGTGGCAAAAATTTGTAGTGGAAACAAAGATGGCTTGTTCAACAAATGGTGCCAGCAAAATTAGATATCTATCTGCAGAAAAATGAAACTATATCTTTCACTTTGTACAAACATGAATTCAAAATGGATCAAAGACTTTAAAACCCTAAACACTAAAATTAATTAGACAAAAGCATAGGGCGCGCTCTCAATAACATTGGGCTAGGCAACAATTTTTTGAACAGAACTGAGAAGCACAGCAGCTGGGCCAGGTACCAGTGGATGGGACTCTGCGCCCTTAAAAGCTTTTCTGCACAGCCAAGGAAACAGTCAGCAGAGGCGACACACAGAACAGGATATGCGTTTGCTAACTAAGAATTAAAGAAATTAAATACCACAGAAATAAACTGCCAGTCAACAGGTGAGCTGAGGAATTGCACAGTTTTCAAAAGAAGAAGCACAACTGGCCAGTAACTATTTTTAAAAATGTTAAATTTCCCTAGTCATTGGGGAAACTCACATTATAACACTCAGAGATACCATCTGAGTCAGAATATTCTTCAAATATTTGAAAAAAATTAAAGAATATTTTTAGTTTTGTCATTATTTTTATTTTTGGCACGTGTATGAGTGTTTTGTCTGTAACCAAGTGTGTGTGCATTTTGCCCACATGTGTGTCTGTGGCTGAATACATGCCTTGTGTGTGAGGAGGCCAGTACAGGACATTGATACCCTGGAGTTAGAGTTAAAGATGGTTGTAGGCTTCCATGTAGGTACTGGGAATTAAACCTGAGTCCTGTGGTAGAGCAGCAATGCCCCTTTCTGCTGTGCATCTCTAGATCCGTTCTTTATAATTTAAAAAGCTTACTCTGATTTCCTCTCCCTTATTTACTCTAATAGTTTTGTAGAATCAATTATTAGGGAATGAATGACCCAAACAACACATAAACAGATATTTTATGTAAAATAATGCTTAATTTTTTCCATCTCTGTTTTTCTTTTCTCTCTTTCTCTCCTTCTCTCTCTCAGTGTCGGATAAAATGACATTTGAATAACTTTAGGTGAAAATTATTAAGACATTATTAAATCTGAAGCTAGGAGGTGGTGGCACATGCCTTTTAATTCCAGCACTTGGGAGGCAGAGGCAGGTGGATCTCTATGAATTCAAGGCCAACCTGGTCTAAAGAGTATGTTGCAGGACAGCCAGGTTCTGCCACACTGTACTTCTTATCCTATAATTGAGTTGCATTGTGTAGTTTTTCCATAGCCTTTTTTATAGTGAGTCCAAGTGTGTAAGAGTCATCTTTTTCATATTTCAAGATCTAGTGAAAATGATCACATTTTCCTAGTGCACTTAGAGTTATACTCATATTAATGTACTATTGAGTTATAACTTTTTACATTGTTTATAAGAGTTTAATAATGCTAATTGCTGATAGTATAAGAATGTGAGTATTTTCCTTCTAGCCCTCCATAGTAGTAAATAACTTTTAGTCTCTTTGGTTCATTTTCCTAATTTTTTGAGTTGTCTTTTTAGTCCTGGGTACCTTCCCTTTTCTGTAAATTCGTGCACCTTTCTTTTGCTGTTGTATATAGACGGTAATGTTTTCCATTTATCAGAATCAACTTAAAACGACTTTAATGCGTATCCTCCAGTCCCGAGATTCTTCCCTGTGTATGTATAATGTCAACACTCGTTTGTGTTCACTATAGTACTGTACTACACTGACATTACATTTGCTGGTTTATTTTTGGTCATGCATTTCTTCCCACTCTTTTAAAGTTAAGAAAAACTTTATTTCTTCATAAAGACAAAAGAGATGGTGTTTTAACTTTGTGTGACTTTAGAAGATCTTTAAATTTCCTACACTTCCCTTTAGTGCAGACCATATAATTGTGTGTGTGTTAGACAGAGAAGGTTTATATTTAAGAACTTAGAAAATATTTTAATGGAAGTTGAAGGATTATCTATCAGTAAGATGTTATCAAAATGATGTTTTTTTTTCCTTACTGATCATTCTAAAGAAATGATTGTTAGTAATGTCTTAAAGAAACTTCTACTCAGAGGATTATTTAAATAAGCTCTGATCTATTCTCATATCAAATTAGTATGAGTACGTATGCTTTAACAGTCTGATTGATTCCCTCTTGTGGGTGTACATATTGTTTTAGGTGAGATGTTTTTGTTTTTTAGGCCATTAAGACAATATTTACTAAAACCCTAAAAACTAGGTGATTTCATTTGCTGCTGTTGAAGAGTGCCTTAAGTTCACATGAGGTTCTGAAACTTTCTCCTTAGATTTAGAGTTGAAATACAATACATTGTATCCTTTGTTTTGTCCTGGAAAGGAATTTAAACAAACTTTCTTTTGCACTTGTTGAATATGTATTTCATAGTAACCACCATGAAGTTTGCAGCGGTTAAGAAGATGAAGAATCAAAGATAAAAGATACACATTCAAGACGGCTTGGTTTCACAGTTGGTGCATAATCCTTTTTGCTGTCACTGGCACCCTAACCCTGTACCTCCCAGAACAAAAGAAACTGAATTGAAAATGGTGGGAGCCGGGGCACATTCTGTTGGCAGCACATCGCATGGCCCATAGGCGATGTCAGGTCTCAGTTTGATGCCCTTTATTCTTTCTGACAGATGTGAGATAGGGTCTATGAGGGGGAAGTCATTACTAGAGAGAGGGCAGTGTCAGATCAAAAGTAGCCAGTGATCAAACAAGGTAAAAGGCTGTGGAAAACAGGCTCTCTTTCTGGCCTCAACACCTGCCTCGTCACTGAAGGGAATAGTTCTTCCGTGTCAGGGTGAGTTGATTTTCTTTGATGTACATTGAATTACAAGTCAGAGTGGAAGCTTAACTGTAGTACAGAATATCCTTACTTCCTAGTTCTTGGGCAATTTGGCTGTTTAAATTTTTTATTTCTATTACCTAGATGTATATAGAAGTCATTCTTTGTTGAACAACACAGTGAAGCTGTAGCTGCTCACTTTGTTGGCACTGTATGCTTAGTGAGAGCTCTGTTAAATAAGTCTCAGTACAGTGTGGTTGGCCTCTACACGTCACCAAACTCTCCATTTCTGAAGCACCTAGTTGTAATTTTAGTCAAGTCATTTCTAGAATTTTAATGGTGACCCTAAAGTGCACACTGATGAGGTTTGGTACACAGTAGACCCCCTCATAGCAAAGTTCGGGGCACTGCTGCTCCCGATGAAGTACATGAGTGCATCTACACTTACATCTTCCTTAGAACAACCAGCCGTCAAGTCTGTTGTGAGTTCACGTAGAGACCTCAGCAGTGGGTGTTACACGCATGCTTTACCTTTGTCATTGCCTGCTCACCCACCTTGCTGTGGGGCAGAGTTCCAAGCCTCCCAGTTAAGTGTTGTCTTACTGGGCTTCCCTCCTTCAAACTTGGATACAATTTTACACATTGCATTTCAGGCCTCTTAGATGATTATGTCATTTTGTCAACATGTTGTTGAAAGGGAGTTTGTTTGAAATTTCTTATTTTTTTTTTTTGTCAGAAGAATAGCCTTAGTGCCTCATTACCTTAAAAAGTAACAGTTGACCTAGTAATTTGTTTCTGTATTCATTATTTGAATATATGTGTTTGGTTTTGACATATTTAGATATCAAATTCATTACACATACAGAAATACAAACAAAACTTGTTCTCTTTCCATTAATTGATATTTGGTTGTTAAATATAAATTTTTTATTTATATTTGGGAATTTCAGAATTAGATACTGAACTTAGTGATATTTTCAGTTTGATTTAAATAAAAATTGCTTATAAATTAACTGTTTAGGTCTAGTTTGACTTAGAGGAACATATATTGAGTTAGATATATTCCAATTTTTAATTTTTTGGCATGAAATGGCATGCAAAAAAAGCATTTAGCAGTACCTCAAGAACCCTGTTTCTAGTCATCAGTTGGAGCCTTATTCATATCCTTTATTGCATTGTGCTTTTTTTCAACCTGTCTTCCACATGAGAGTAATGAGCCAGTCACTACCACCACCTCATTTTATGTTTTCTTGCCTGTTTTATTACATCTGACTGTATATCAGGATAATACACTATTTAGTTTTCTTCTTATGTGTGATCGAAATTTAAGATCATTAATGATTGGTAAATGTAATGTTTTAGTGGATATTTCAGTATTTAAGAAGGTTAATTTTTGTTTTGTTTTGTTTTGTTTTTTTTTTTTTTGAGACATGGTTTCTCTGTAGGTTTGGAGCCTGTCCTGGAACTCACTTTTGTAGACCAGACTGGCCTCGACTCACAGAGATCCGCCTGCGTTTGCTGTTCCCTTGGTTTTTTTTTTTAATCTTCCAATTGTAAATTGTATGTATTGGTTCTGTAATGAGGCCTTTGTTCTGTTGTTTTGATTTTCTGCAACCCTAGCATTACCTGTGACTTGATGTCCAGCTAAGAAAAATTATGTTCTTTTAGGATATGTATTAGGTGATCAGTAATCTAACCAATTACTAGTTTAGTAACTAAATTCAAGCTTACCAAAATAATTTTGTGAAATTTTACCTATTTATATTGTTACCAGTAATTTAATAAAGATAGCCAGTAACGTTTTTCATAAAGATAAATTGATTTTATTAATTTCCTTTAGTAATAGCTTTTACAGGAAGAAAATGAAAAAGTACTGTAAATATTTATATCTTTCCCCCAATTTTAAAACCACCCATTTTCAGAAAAATTAGCATTTCTTTCTATTTTAGTTAACTAAGTTGGTGAATACTAGTCTAATATAAAGTTTGGTGAAATGAAACCTAATAAACACAGTCATTTACTGCATAATGTTTAGGCAACAGCTGTTCTCATGCATTCCAGTGATCCAGTAAGATGATATACTGCCTTGTGACGTCATAGTTAGGTTTGGTGTATACCCATTGTGGAAATGAAGCAGCAGTGAACGAATATAGACCTAGAAGGGACAGGTCAGTCAGTTAAGCGGTGGTGTGACGTGTTTGAAACCGCTGCTCACTTCATAGTAGATGTTTATGATCAGGTAGAGTACATTCTAAAGTAAAGGTAAAAGTATTAATAAGTAGCTGAACCAGCACGTGGTCACTTATTACCAGGACTCTTTATTATGCTTGTTCTATACATTTAGGTGTATATTATGTGCATTATCACAGCAATCTAAAGAAATGATGCCAACACTCAGTTTGCTATATTTATTTAGTTCTTCAAGTACTGTTACCTATTGAATACACCGACCCATATATATGTTTGCTGGTTGTTTATGTTCTTTAAGACATATTGGTGAGATTCCGTATCAGCGATTGGTACATTAGGCTCATTATTTGGCAGTGTATTTTGTGAACCTTCACACAGTTGATTGAGTCGAGGTTTGTTCAGTATTTTTAATGTAAGACACACTTGGAGGTATAAAGCAATAATCCCTTGTGTGGTTTTGAATGTGTCAGATAGTTTCATGAAAATAAAACAGTAATTTTCTTTTCTTTTTTTTTCTTTTTTTTTTTTTTAGTGTAGATCACCCAATGGGACAATTTTTTTGTTTTGTTTTGTTTTGTTTTGTTTTGTTTGAGACAGGGTTTCTCTGTAGCTTTGGAGCCTGTCCTGGAACTAGCTTTTGTAGACCAGGCTGGCTTCGAACTCATAAGAGATCCACTTGCCTCTGCCTCCTGAGTGCTAGGATTAAAGGCGTTTGGCACCACCACCTGGCTCCAATGGAACAGTGTATTGGGCAAAAGTTATTTTGTGGTTCAACAGCATTCACTGATTTGTGATCACTGATTTTTGATACTTGGGAGAACAGATCCTAAGAATAGGTTGAAAATTAGCGAATGGTATGATATTTTGTGTCCTAAAGGTATGTATTCAAAACTGGGAAGTGAATTGATGCTTATTACAGGTCCAGTAATCCTGTAAGACAGATGATCTTTTGCTCCTTATGGTCATTAGGTGTATGAATAAATTAATTTTTCTAAGCCTATGTTGTTTACTAACTCATTAAACATTTTTTGAATGCATGCCACATCAGTTTAACTGATTTCAGATCCTTTGCATAGTTCTTGACAGTTCACCTTACAGAGATGCTAAGCAATAGGAGTAATTTCATTCTTTATTTTTTGTCTCTCCCCCCCCCCCCCCCCAAGACATCGTTACTCTACAAAGACAGCCCTGACTGTCCTGGAACTCACTCTGTAGACCAGGCTGGTCTTGAACTCAAAGAGATCCACCTGCCTCTGCCTCCCTATGTGCTGGGATTAAAGGCACGTCACACCATTGCCAGATTTTAATTTCGTTCTTGTGCTGCCCTTTCAGTTGTCTGCTGGAGAGGACCATTTTTTGCAGACACTTTGTAAAGACTTTGTAGAAGTGTGTATAGCACTTCTTAGGCATTTTGTGGGGAATGGAACTTGAAGAAGAATTAAATACAGTAAATTGAGTTTTGGTGTTACCTTTAATTTTAGAATTCTTCCATCCTATGTCCTTTAGATTTCTCTCTGGGAACACTTAAGTAGATAATTTTGGCCTCAGCATAGGGGAAAGTAGGTTTCTAAAGCAATTGATTTTCTTTATTGCAGTTAAGCTACTAATTTTATAAAAGAGATAAAGCGTTCTACCCCCCTTTTCTTTGGTGTTTTAGAATGAAAATAATGAAGGTAATCCACTTAGAAAAAAAACCAAGTAATTTACATAAACATGACAGTCACATATTAAATAATCTGCATAGTTTTTCCTTTAGATGATTGCCCATAGAGATGTTGATAATATTGAAGACACCTGAATTAAAAATATTTATGGACATTTATTTGAAAATTATAATATATTGATAAATATAAGAAAGAGGCCTAAGTAACTTGTTCTCATAAAAATGCATGTGACTAGCTAAAAGCATTCTCTTAATATAGAAAAGTAGAATGTGAATTAAAACACATTTTGCCAATTTCCCTTGTTCTTATTTTCAGAAAACTTTTAATGCACATAGTAACATATCTGTGTCTCTTTAAAATTATACTAAATATTTCTATCTATAATACTTCAATATTGGTGGACACTTTGGTTCTTCTTGATTTATTTTTCTCATAACAAATTTTGGCCATAAGCTCAGTTGTTTTTCTATCAATATATTTTGTGTGTCCCCCCTTTTTAACTTGATAGTTTTTGATAAAAACAATATTGTCCTTTGTATAACCTTTCTTTCATCTATGTCCCTAGTATTTTTTATTATTATTAGTGACATTGCTTGCCGTAGTTTTTGAAACTATCAAATAGTTTTAACATATGGAGGCAGGGATAAAAATGAAGAAATAGAGGTCTGGATGGATGTTGTCTCAGTTGTTAAATGCACTGACTGCTCTTCCAGAGGCCCTGGATTCAATTGCCAGCACCCACATGGCAGCTCACAACTGTCTGAAACTCCAGGGGATCCAACACCCTCACACAGACAAATGTATACATAAAATAAAAATACGTAAATACAATGTTAAAAAGATGAAAAAAATGATGAAAAATGCTTCTAAAATTCTCCGTACTTTATATTCTACCTCCCCCAGGTAAAATTTTTTGTGGCCATTTTATTTTTTTCTTCATCATTGTTGTCTTCCTCCTCTTCTTCCTTCCTCTGTCTCCCCTCTTCTCCCTTTCCCCTTTCTTTTGCCTCTCCAGCTTCTTTCTTCTTTCCCATCTCTGCTTTTTTTTTTTTTTTTGGAAACAGGTGTTAGTGTGTGTCCCAGGCTGTCCTTTTAACAGAGATCTACCTGTCTTTGCCTCCCTAGTGCTGGTATTAAAGCCATGTGTTGCCAGCCTGGCTTATATCTTCTTTTGAGAAATATCTGTCAAATGTTTTGTTCATCTTTAAGATGGATATTTGATATTCTTGTTGGATGGTAGGAATGTACTGTATATTCTATTCTGCATATTAGCTATTTTCTGGGTAGATTATTTGTACCTCCCAACCTTTAGGTTATTTTTTTTGTTCTAATTGTGTTTTTTGATGTGCAGAAGTTTCAAACTTTGTATTGTCTTAATATATATCATTCTTGCTTTTGTTATCATACAAGAAATTGATATTAAATGTAGTATTCTGACATTTTTTGCCAACTTCATTCATTGCTTCCTCCCTCTCCCCCCATTCTCTGTTCTCCTCTGTGCTGGGGTTGAACCTGCGGCCTTGTCCACACTGGGAAAACCTACGGTGTTGAGCTGTACTCTCAATACTTTCAGGCAGTCTTCCTGCTTGTTGAAAGGCTTTTTCCCACTTAAAGGTCCTTTGAATCTATGGTCAAAATAACTTAATGGTGTGTTCAAGAATTTATTTCTAGATTCTTTTTGCTTTCTCCCTCAGCGTTAGCCTGTGTATCAGTATTTTTCTATTCTCATTAGTACACTTTTGCAGTAAGTTTTCGATGAAAAATAGTGTTAGCTTTCAAATTAGTTGTCAATATTGCCTAATCCATCTGATTGAGAGTCTGAACTTTAGGATATATTTTTCTTTTTCTGCAGAACTCTGACTTTGAGATTTTTATACCAATTTAATTGAACCTGTGTGTTGCGTTGGGTAGAAATGTCATTTTAACAATGGTAGGTCTTGTATATTTCATTTCATTTTTTATCTTTAATTTCTTTTAGAGATATTTTACAATTTTCACTATAGAAGTCTTTCAGTTCCCTGGCTAAATCCCCTCCCCCTTAGCTATTGTGCTTCTGTTGATGTTTGTATGAATATAATTGTTTCCAACGTCTATCTTTCTGATTGTTAGTTGTTTATTGTTTATAAGTATACCCAATTATTACGTGGTACTTTACTATTTTATAACATTGCTAACATATATTCTAGCAGCTGTGTGTGTGAGAGAGAGAGAGAGAAAGAAAGAGAGGGAGAGAGAGAGAGAGAAAGAGAGAGTTTTTTCTTACTCTGCCCCTCTTCTACTTCTTTTTTTCCCTTCTGTGTCTCCTCCTTTTTCTTCTTCTTTTCCCCTCCTTCTCTTTGCCCCCCCCCCCCACTTCGCTTTCTCTGTTTCCTCCTCTTTTGTTGGAGATTGTAGCCAGGGCTCATGCTGGCTAGGCCAGGCACTCTACTACTAAGAGTGTTCTATCCAAGTAGGATGTTCTGTATTTCTTTTCTGCCCTATGTGTGCTGGTTAGGACTTTGGTAGTACTATTCTTAATATAAATGCATGAGCTAAAATTATATTCTGTCTTACATTAGGGAAAAGGCTTTTGGTCTTCTGTCATAGAAAACAGTGGTAGCTGTGGGCCTTTTATATCATAATTATTTGTTTGTATATTCATTTTTTGAGTCAGTATCTTTCTATATAGTTCAAACTGGCACTGAACTAGTGTGTAGCAAAGGATAGCCTCAAACTTGTAATTTTTCTTCCTTAGCCCCTTTAGTGCTGAATTATTGCTGTGTGCCATTATGCCCCACTGTCTTTGTTTTTTTATGCAGCGTTATTGTTCAGCTGCAAAGTGACAAATGCTTTATTGATACCACTCTTTTTCTTCCTCAGGGACCTTAGGTCTAATAACTTTTTAATGTCTCTGGTGACAGTAAAGCCATCAATAGAGCACTAGGTAACCCCTCATCCTGTTGAACACACTTATTAGGCAGTTGTTGGAAAAAATCATACCTACACTCCTATCAATGTTAAACTATTAGACTGTTCAATTCCTGCTCTTTCAATAGATGAGAAATGGTGTCTGAACTAGTTGTAATTGGCCTTCCATTATGAATTGGAAGTGGTGCTGCATGTTTAAAAGCCATTTGAATTCTTCTGTGTCTCTTCAACCTTGGCCCATTTTTCTGTGGAGTTCCTAATTTTTTTCTTCAGCATTATACTTTGCATCATAAAAATAACACAGCATTTGTCATTTTTACTTAACTACTTTGTCATTTATCTTTTAACCTTTTTCTGTAGCAACAGTTACCTTTTTATGTTTGTTTCTGGTGGTGTTGTTTCAAAATTTTATCTACGTTTATCTCTTCCCTGTTTTGTTTTTAAATTTGTATTTAAATTTGAAAAGGCAGAATCAGACCTTTTGAGTGAACATGAACACCCCCAGAAATAACAGTTGTAACCTAAATTTCACAACTTGATGCATGGCAGGAAAAGTGCAGCATGTTCAGGATAACAGTGCAGATGAACTGTTACAGGGGGCTTTCAACACTGTTGTTATGTATCTGTAAGTGCATTTCTTCTTCAAATTCTTTTTTTTTTTTTTTCAGACAGTGTCAGGCAGCCCAGGATGAACTAGAACTCTGTATATAAGGCAGGCTGGCTTGCTAACTTTGAACTTTGACTTGAACCTCAGTCTCCTGCGCCCTGATACAGGCCTCTGCCACAATTGCCAGTGAGCCTTTTCTAAAGTGGAGAAAGACCTGATGTTCTTATGGATGGGCTTGGTCACCACTGATTTGATCAGGACAAGGCAGAAGTCATGTTACTTTTCATCACAGAAGTGACAATATAAATACCTTAAAGTTGTGTAGATATCTCTGTTACTGTTTTTGATATTTTTGTTTCTTTCCATCTTGGTGTTTTAATATTTTTACATATTCAGTAATTAAAATTTTTAAATGTGAATGTTACTATAGATTATTATAGGCATATTACAGTAAGTATGAACATCTTAAAAGAATACACTTGATTAGCATCAGCTGTTAAGTAGCCTGGTAGCAATTGTTACTGGGGTTCCTTGATGGATGGTGGGAACTCTGGCTCAGGGGAACCAGCTCTTCTTCATTTGTCTCCCCATGCTTAGTGTGAGTTTTGTTTGCGGATAGACTTTAAGCTTGTGCTTTAAAAAATTGTTTTCTTGCTTTCTCATATAGTGAAAATTGGTACTAGCTAATCCTTTAAAAAGTTGAGAACAATTGACTCAAATATGATGACATCCCGGGAGTTAGTTTCTTTAAAGGCTTATCAAATGACTTGGTTATTTTTTCCTATCCCTGTGATTATATATTTAGTAACTAATATTTTCATCAGTCTGAGCCAACATTGTGAGAAGCATGAAACTGTTCAGTCTGACTTCAGATTTAAATATTTAAGTGAAGCTAAAAATTGTCAAAAGTTGTAGATTACAAAGATTTCATTATTATTTTCTTGTTCAATAGATTTGCTAAGGAGATTGCATTGTTATAGCTCAATTATTTTTTTAGTTCCCTTTCCTAGACAGAAGAGAAGAGTTAAAAAAAAAAAAACTTGGATGCTTTCCAAGAGTCTGTGTGTGTATGCGTACGAAGTTATAATCAGTGGCTCGAGTCTGAGTTTTATTAGGCGGCCTGTCTGGTGCCTAAAACCCTTCTTCCTCTCCAAGATGATAACTGGCTTAGTTTTATCCCTTAAATTAGGGAGAATGTATTTTTTCATAGCTATATCAGGCCTGGTGACATGGGCTATTTTGGTTCTGTACTACTGGATAAAGAACGAATGAAATATGAAAAGACACAAACAAAGGAGGCCTGGAAAGCAAAGGTAAGGGCAGGAACAAAGCCGGAAGGCTCAGAAAGGAGCGGGCACCAAGCCTCTAACAGTCTGAAGTCAGCCAGGTGGCCGGGACAGAAAGACTGCAGCACCATGTCTTCTCTCTGTCATCCTGGAAAGTGCTGTTTTAGGTACGGCAATAGTTATTTTCTAGAAGATATCAAAATTGGGAATTTTCATATGAAAATAATAGGCCAGTAGGTCAATTTTAGACTTTAGTAAACATCTGAGCCCATGTTGGTAAACTTATTTTTACCACATACATCTCAAATACATATATTTGAGAAAAACACCACTGCTGTCTTTTAGAGGTGTGCACTGTGGTAGGAATAATTGCCTTAAATTCAGTAGTAATAATAGAGATTACTTACAGTACAGTTTTAAGCCCCAAAGGTGAAGGTTATCTATTTCTTCAAAATACATTTTTCTTTTCCTGAGAGATAATTTACTCCAGCCAAAGCAATTATTGCTTTTTTTCTATTTTTAGGGTTGCATATAACTTTCAAATTTAGTTTTTATTTAGCTCAAATAAATGACTAATTTCAGATTTATTTTAGAGATATCTCTGCGAAGAAGTCAGTAGAGTACTGACATTATCTTAGCTGTGTTATTTAGTGAATTCTGCTGAAAACACAAAGTTGTTCCATTTTTTGGTACATTTTACATTAGAATGTGCACTGCAAATTCATTAGGCATGTAATAGATGACTGTTGCTTCTCCTAGCCAAATTGCAGATTTTTTCACTCAGAAAGTAAACACTTGACTCCTGTTGTGCTGTAGGTATAATGCCATATTAATAATTTTCATATTTGGAAAAATTTCTAAGAAGGTACATGTTTAAAATGTGCTTTAGTGAAGGTGATGTGTGTATTGTTCTTTTATTGCTGACATTTCCCTTTTTGCACATAATTTTAATGACTAGACTGATTCTATAATTTTAGAACTTTTACACAGAGCAAGGATAAATAAGTGGCTTATTTAAAATGGTCTTTTTTGGTGTTGTATGCAAGCTCTAATTAAATTTACAGCCATTGGCGGGCAGAACAGCGTTCTTGCTGTGCATTTAGGGAGTGGAGACAGAGTAGAACGTCCCAGCTGTGTGAACAGGCAGGGTTGATTAAAGCTGGGATTGGCCTTGATTTGGGGATGTGCTATGACTTATTTTTAAAATAAATTTTAAATTTCCCATGTGATTTTTTTTAGAATGTGAAATTAAAAAGTACTTCCAGAACTCTATTGCAGTTTCCCTGTCTAAATATAATGAAGCGTAGGGAATTGTTTTAATAACTGTTCTCTGGCTTAGAGTTTGAATGCCTTAGATAGAAAGATGGACATTTTGTTTTTGAAAACATGGCATGCAGCTTTATTTTGTGGACTGTTTTGTATACTAATATTGCAAGCCTCTAGAGGTTACACAGTTGTTTTCTACTTACGATTCCATTCAGCACAATTAAACACAGTTTTGATGAGGGAGAGTCAAATATTTTATATTACGATATTGTGTATAAATAGTAAAATAACCTAAATGGTACAAATCAGTAAATTTTTAAACAATTCTTTTTTCATTTTGCTTCAGAATTCAGGAATTTTTATGCATATTGGTTATCGAGTGACCTTTTCCATATGTGCCTATGTTAAAACAATATTTGGCTATTTTACATTTTTTAAAAATATAAAAATTATTAAGCCACCTAGGACTACATAGTGAAACTCTGTCTCAAAAATATTAAAATTATAGTAATTAGGCATATATTCACAGGGAACACACTGCGAAATATATGATAAAGGTTAATAAATACTATTGGGTTAATGTTTGTACTACAGGGTCCTGACTGCTGCAGCACAATTGTATAGAGCAAGGGTAAAATCCTAATGTAGAAAGCACTGGTAACTGAGTATTGTTCGTTATTGAGTATGATGTGATGTACCGAGCATTTAACTTAATATCAGTGTTTATTAAATTAAGTGACAAATATTATGGCATAGCAGATGTCTTTGTTTTGTAAGTGGGTTGTTTTTTCCCCTCCCATTTCCTAAGCCTAGCGTTCTTTCCTGTGGAAGGGAGGTGTTCACAGTTTACAGCTCTCCGCCAGTGCGGTACTTTACAGGCACTGTAGTGATGTTTGGACTGTTTTATATAAGTTACCCTGGGTCAAGATCATGTATAATTTTATAGTTAGTATTCTGTTACATTTTATATCACATTATTATAATTCAGTGTAATTATTCCATCTCATTAGCAGCTCAAATTTTATGTAGGTCTTATATAGGTCTTTATAATAGTTTTTATATAAGTATTATATGCTTGTTATCATTTCTTTATGAATTTAGAAGACTAAAACATTTGGAGATTTTGTTTTTCTTATTCTACTCTAGGTGGCTAACCTTTGGTATAAGCAGTCTTCCCTTTTTAACCATAGTAAAGGATATTATTTTATAGTATATTATTAGTTTGTAGAAAAATTGCTGTCATGGAAAGCGCTTTTATAGCAGTTTATGCCCAAAGTTCTAGATACATCTTTTCAACAAATGAATGTGCATACTCTTGACTTTTGGAAAGTTAATATGCTGATGTTTTGCTAATTTTTAAAAATGTTTTTGTGCCTTTGTAGTGCTGGGTATTGAACCCCGAGTCGTATAATAGAAAATATATTGCAGAAAATATGTAACATTTAATATTTTCCTTGTTTGTTTAATTAATTAATGTCTGATTGTATTTGCTATATATGCAACTTAGGACTAGAAATTGAGTCTCTTATATGTACTCTCTTTCTGAGTATACTTTGAAATTGTCATCAATAACTTAATATGGTAGGATATAAACAAGTAATGCTTTTAATAAGCTTAGGAAGTAGAAGTTTGGCTCAGAGTTAAAAATGGTTATTTCTTAAGTTAATTTGGTTTAGAATAATTTTGTTTCTGATCATTTAATTTATAATTTAATGACTATAAATCTTAAGAATCAGTAGCCTAATTTCTTAGTGACTAGGACCTTTTAAATGCTTTTTTCTGAATTTTTAATTGCTCATTTTATTTATAACATTATTATGTTGTTTAAATGATTTCTTGATTGACAAGCTAAAATAGATTATAGTTTGCCTAATAATTAGTAAGGAAGGAAGTTGTGTTTTTTCCACCCCTTTCCATATTTTAATAGTTAAAATGTATAGTTCTTATTCAGAGATAGCTATCATGTATATACACGTACTTTTGAGAACCTGCTTATATGTTCATATGATGCAATAGAATTCTGAATGATATGTGCTCATTCATAACATATTAAGTGGTCTGAGGTTTAATTGCTCACCTAAAAAATCTATTTAATGAGTTATTTAAAATACTAGAATTAAACTTTAATTTTCCATTGTTGGTTATCTTTTAAAAACATTTGTTTGGCAAATATTTTAAGAACAGTATTTACATATTTTCTTCCCATCCTTTAAAGTTTCTAATCATCTGGCAAGTGAAGACACTTGACTTAGCCTTTCACAAGGATTGAGTTCCACTGGATTCTAATATTTATTTTTTATGAGTCATAGTAGCTAATGTTCAAAAGCCATGTGAGTGGACTTCATTTATAGTTCCATACATTGTAGGCCGATGCTGCTTCTGGTCAGGCAGGGTGCAGTCAATCTCCAGAGATGCTTTTGCTCATTTCAGGTAGTGGGGTGAGGGGAACACTTCCTTAGAGTTCATTGTCTAGTTCAAAGTTGATGCTTTCCAACAGTATTAGTTCTGGAGCAATTTAGATTGGTGACAAGTTCATGGATCTTTAAATAGTCTCTATATTTTAGGCATCTGTAAAATTAGGTTGGTTTATATCCTCATTGAGTTATTAAGTGATAGAGGTCAAGTAGCATAATTTCAGGGAATGCTTTGGGTTTTTATGAGACTGACTGATGCTGAAGATCAGTGAACACGTGATTGACATTTTATTACTTAACACATTTTTCGGAAGTTCATAGCAAAGAGAAAATAAGGGCTCTGATTATGTTATAATGAAAGAGAAACACTGAAGGATGATACTTCTATATGTGGATGAAATGATGAGTTTTGTAGGTAAATTAGGGTGCTATTTTAGCTTATCATCTTGAAAATATTTTCAGATGGTGTATTTATTTGTAGTATACTAGCATGATGTATTTACTCAGTGTTACTAAGCTTATAAATATGGTACCCATTTCTGCCTACCATGAAAAAGCACACAATATTAAATCATGCATGAGAGAATTTTATGGTCTTCCTGGGATCTTTCCTGTTTTAAACAGCAAACACTGAGCAGAGCAGAACTAGGACTAGATTGTCAAGTTCGTTCTTTTCCATTTAGTCTGCATTTCATGGATCCAAGGCAGTCTGAAGAGACACAAGAGGATTATTGCTTTTTTGAGTGTGTTTTTTTTTAACTTTTTAAATGTCATTAATAAAGTGAATTCAATAAATGTTGTTTTCCTGAATTTTTATTATTTTCCCTCTAATTAGCAATGCTTTTGTAAGCCTGTTGATTGATCCATTCTAAAATGATTGATGTTATTTTAATTGATTTTTAGAATGTGTTCTTAGTGAATATAATGGTAAACTGCCTGTCATTTTTTTTTGTTAAAAAACTGTTAAAAATGGGGAAAACCCTTTTCTTTTTTAATTTCTACTGTTTGTTCTTTAGCAGCTTCATACATGTGTAAAAGTGATTCTGATGATCACACTTTCTGCTCTTCTCTCCTTCTCTCCTGCATAACTAACTCCCCAAAGTGGTTTTGATATTATGTATATAGAAAACTTATTACATAATTGGTGTTGTATCTTTCACCTACAAAGTTTGTTGAGATTAGAGTAAGATTAAAGGTTTTAAAGTACTCTGAAAAGCTCAAAAATACATAAAAATGAGTTTGCGAATTATAGGAATTTGATGATTATGATGAAATAATCATGTCACTCTTATAAATAATAATTTTGCTTTTTACTCATTTTTGTGGATTATTCTTCTTAATTGGCATAATTAGTAGGAATTATGTATAGGTTGTTTACCCTTCAAATTTTGTATTAGTTTGAATTCAGTTTTTTTTTAATTTTTATTTTTCCGTTCAATTATTTGCACTTCCTTCCCTCCTCCCAATTCCCTGCAGCTCCCTCAAACCCCCTCATCCCTCTCCTGCTCTGTTTGAGAGAGGGCCAGGAATCCTGCCCTGTGGTAAGTCCAAGGCCCTCCCCGCTACATCCAGGCCTAGGGAGCTGTGCATCCATATAGACTAGGGTCCCAAAAAGCCAGAACATGCCGTAAAAACAAGTACCAGTGCCTTTATCAATGGGTTCTCAGTCAGCCCCCATTGTCAGCCACAATCAGAGAGTCTGGTTTGATCACATGCTCATTCAGACCTCGTCCAGCTGGATTTGGTGAGCTCCCATTAGAACAGGCTCACTGCCTCAGTTGGTGGAATAACCCCTCGCGGTCCTGACTTCCTTGCTCATCTTCTTCCTCCTTCTGCCTTTCAACTGGACCTTGGGAGCTCAGTCCGTTGCTCTGATGAGGGTCTATGTCTCTATCTCTGTCTGTCAACGGACCAAGATTCTATGGTGATATTCGAGATAATTATCAGTGTGATAGTGGGGCAAGGACAGTCAGGCACCCTCTCCTCTGCCATCCAAGAACCTAGCTGGGGACATCCCGTGGCACCTGGGATCCCCTCTAGAACCCAAGTCTCTTGCCAACCCTAAAATGGATCCCTTACTGTAGGTATCTTCTTCCCTACTCCTATATCCGCCCTTCCTCTGTTTCCACCCTCCCACTCCCCCAAGCTCTTGCCAGTCCAAGAAGAGCTGATACCTATACACCTTAATGTGTTTCACATAATAGAAACAGAAGAGTCATTGGCAAACTCCTGAATTCAGTTTTTAATATGGAAGAAGTATTCAAGTAACTGGTTGTCTCATGCTTGTTTGTAAACTTGCTCATGAGAGGTCTTAAGGATTTTTGTAGTATAGAGAATTCATTTTTATTATATGTATAGTGTTTATAAACATAATTAAAACTCCTTGATTATGCTATTTTAATGTTGGCAGACAATATAAAGACTGTTTTTGAGAGTTTAATTGAATTTCTTTGTTTTAAATTACTGTTCAGGAGAAAATTTATTCAGAAGAATATGGGAAAATGTTAGCATTTAAGTCTGCCTGATTTCCTATAAATATTCAGAGTATCAAAGAAAATGCTTTAAATAATATCTTGCTTTTATTTTAGTTAATTTTCATTCATTTTGCAATAATTTCAATATAAACGTGTTTGGGAAATCATAAAATTTGCTTGTTTGTTCTTTATACAGATATCATAATTCTTAAAAACTTTTTTTTTAAATTTCCAAACATAATCTTTCCTTTTAGCCTCTATTTTGGTGGTGAAAGCAGTCCTTTATTTTTTTTTCTTTTCCAGACAGGATCTCATTTATCTTAGACTGGCCTCCAACTCGTCAGATAGCTAATGATGACCCTAGAGTCTTGATCCTGGCATCAAGTGCTGTGATTGAAGGCGTGCGCCACTAAACTTAGTGTGTAGTCTTGGGATTTGAATCAAGGGCTTCATACATGCTTTGCGAGCACTGTATCAACTGAGCTACAATTTCAGAATTTTTTTTAAACCCTTAAGACCTTGTAGCTATTGTTCTTATTAGTTAAAATTTCTGTTTGGTTTTGCTTTGCAGCGTGGCTGGCCTAGAACAGCTGCGTGGCCCAGACTGACTCCACATGCGCAGCAGACATCTGCTGCTGTTTTCTGAGTCCTAGGATCACAGGGCTGTGCCGCCACCTCTGCTAACAACTTCATTTCTAGAGGTGCCAACACCAAGAATTCTTCAGCTGCGTTGTGTAAACCTCTCGTCATGTGGAAAATAAAGTCAATATTTTTATTGAATCTTCAAAAGTGAGTTTTAGATGCATCTGGGGACTAGAACTAATAAACATTAGGTGATAAGATATACAGTGTCAGGTGGCTGTATTCACCTGTGCCCATGTGTGTGGAATTCATCATCACTACCAAGTAGGGAGAAGAACAATAGAAAACACAATGATGTCTAGAAATAGGCAATTGAAAGACAACCTCTCAGCGTTCTATCACATGTAAATACACCTATTCTTACTGAGATGGTAAAAGAACAAATAGTTTGTTAAGTAGCTATGAAGGCCTAGTTTGTAGTTGTTGGCTTGGTAGAAGTGAATGAGAAAACTAGGTCCGATTTCTCCCTCCAACACAGAGGCAGAAGGTAGACCCAAATTGAAGTGGCTGTAAGACTTTGTTTTTTAGGAATTCTGACCTGCCATTTCCAGACTGAAGTAACTGGTCCCCAGGATGCTGTGGAGCGCAGGTGCTCCTCTGGGGCTGTGGCAGAGAGTGCAGGGAGGACTTTGGTGGTCCTGCAGCCTGGACTCCTTTCTGCTTTCTGAAAAGGGAGCCTGCATCTCTATCAGTCAAGGTTGGTCATCAGCTGAAGGTTCACCAGGGAATCATTTGTCTAACAATGTGCTTTTCAGCTTCATTCCTCACATCTTGTAATTATCTTCCTCAGTAATGGACAGTGAAGAGCTGAAAGTAGGTGTCGGAAGGGAGATAGAGCTGCAGGAGCACTTGGGCAGTACAGAGTAAATAAGAGTCTGAGTGTGGAGTTTCCCCATCACTTAAAACCTTAGAAATAGTCAGTTGAGATTTTTTTTTTAAATAAAAAAATCACCTTCTCACAAAGAAGTTATGAAATCATCACACAGGTAGATTGTGGTAGCCACACTTTACATTGACTTCAAGTATTATTTCATAGTACTCGTTATTCTGACATAAAAGTAGGAAGTTGAAGTCTCTGCCAGCCATGATGAAATGGAAGAACAACATGCTTTAACTGCTGATAGGACTCTGTTCTGTCTTAGAAATGGTCCACATTAGAGCCTGTAGTTAGAGGCCTAGAGAAAAAAATAAGCATTTGTGCCATGCAGGTAGTGTGGATAGGAATCATGTCAGTGTCCTTGGCATGGAAACCTCACGTAGTTGTACTTGCAAGGATAGGCAATTGCTTTTAGTGCAGGATTACCATACCTTGAACTAACTGATTCAGAATCAGAGTACTTCAGGCATTTTTCATTTAAATTTAATGTCTCCTTGAGTGGAATTTAGTTTTGTAAAAGTTCTTTGCTCACACTTTGCTGTTTGGACAATGCCACAACTGCCAGTGTTTCTATAGAACGCTCATCCTGCTGGGGGCTGCCTTCAGTGTTGCTATAGAGCGCTCATCCTGCTGGGGGCTGCCTTCAGCGATGGCTGTGCTGTGAGAGGCAGCTGGCCTGCTACTCAAGCTGCATAGGTTTAGAAAAAGAAGTGTTTGGGATTCCCCCCTCGGAAGAAATGAAATTTTTTTACATGGAAATATTGGTGTGATACTTTGAATTTTATATAAAAATGTAGATCCCCATTAAATGCAAGTGAGCAATGCATACAGAAGAGGTGAATGTTTGGAGTTGGTTTGGAGGACTAGGACACTTACTCTTCATAGGAGTGTTTGTATCATGGTCCTACTCTAGTCTGCAGTCGCCTTTAAAGTGGTTTGCTGTGCTGGGGGTGCTATGAGACCCAGGCAAAAAAAGTAATCTTAAAATTGACTGGGCAGAGAGAGGAAAACTGGGAAGCCGGAATGACGAGAAATCAAGGGGAACACGTTCAAACTGTGTTGTATGAAATTCTCAATATAAAGATTTTTAAAAATATTTATATCGCAACTGTTCAAACACTAGCTTAATATGTCTGAAGGAAACATGCCTGCCTTCTGACGGTAGCTGCACAAGAACTCCATTACTTTGACACCAGAGGTCACAGGTATCAGGATTTGGTTTGTGCAATAAAGGGTCTGGGCAACACTCTCCTTTAATACCTGGAATAGTCAACACTTGCCTCTGGTGGACCATGGGCTTCTCTGTTGTGGGCTGAATATTTAGCCTTCATTATCACATACATTGTTTTGTGATTTGGATACTTTCTATAATTTAGTGAGATTTATAAATCTAAACACTAAACAAAACACTAAAACAAGAAAGAATACCTTTCTTCTTGCTACTAGAACATATACAGATAATGAATGGAGACTTGGAGAAAAGTGAAACAATTCTCAGGAAAAGCCTAAAGTCTGACAGTCATTTGTTGTATTTTGGAAGAACTCCCAGGCTTCAGCAGGGCATATTTAGAAGAAATAGCATGTAGAAAATCTGGCATTGCACTGTATTAAAGGATGGCTAAGTGGGTTGACTTTCCAGTGGTGGACCGGATGAATGAAGGGATTTCAGGGTGCTCTCCTTTCCTGCGCTCCGTTCTGTAACTCACACATGTTGTGTCTCTATTAGTGCCTGAAGTGGCAATGCCTGCAGTTATCTGTAGGGTTCCAGCAGCTTGTTTAAAGGTAGAGGGGGGTAAAGTTTTCACTGGCATTAGTTGCAGGGTAGGAAAATTAACTGTGGGTTTTAATATATGTGGCATCTGCAAAGCCAATGGCACCTTGTGCTTAAATTTCAGGCTATAAAGCTGAAGTTATATTTTTCTAATATAGCAGTGGGAGAAGGGCTCTGCAGCTTGAACAAATACTGTAACCCACAGTTTATTAATGGTTAAGTAGCTGTCTTCAATTTAGTGTCTGAAGCATTTCAGAAGTATTTTAAAGTTTTAATGAAAAATAATTATAGTGGGAGTAATTTACTAAAATATTTCAAATTATTTACATTGTGACCTCAGCTGGGTTGCTTGTTAAGCTACATAGCTGATGTGAGCAGTTTTTGACAAATATTTTGACATATAGAGATAACTTGGCAGAATTGTCACAGAGATGCTAGCCAATTTGGGGACAGAATAGACTGAGTGTCTCTGGCTGTCATTTTATACTAGGGAATACTTCCGTTGAGAAGGACCTGTTACTAGATAGGCTGGCTGACCAGAGCGGGTGGCATGCTTCTTTCTTAAAGCCACCCATCCTTCTGCAGCTGTGGGACCTCACAATTGTGGGACTGTGGTTGTACATAAGAAATCTTTTTTAAAAATATTTATTTATTATGTATACAATATTCTGTCTGTATGTCGCAGGCCAGAAGATGGCACCAGACCTCATTACAGATGGTTGTGAGCCACTATGTGGTTGCCAGGAATTGAACTCAGGACCTTTGGAGGAATTGAACTCAGGACCTTTGGAAGAGCAGGCAATGCTCTTAACCACTGAGCCATCTCTCCAGCCCCAGTACATACGAAATCTTACGCTAGAAAATCTGCAGAAACTTTGGATTAACCTGAAACAGTAATTCAATGGTAGTTCTTAATGCACAAGAGTCTGCTGTCTTTTGCAAAGAACTTTACATATTGAATTTTAAGAATGACAGTTTTCGTATTTTGTCTTACATGTATGAACGTTTTGCCTGCCTCGGTGTCTGTGTACCACTTGTATGCCTGGCACCTACAGAGGCCAGAAGAGTGTACTATAACCCCTGGAACTGGAGTTACAGATAGTTGTGAGCTGGTGAGTACTAGGAACTGAACAAGTGCTCTAACCACTGAACCATCTCTCCAGCCTTTTATAAAAGCTTGCTGGGCAGTGGTGGCTTACATCTTTAATCCCAGCAGTTGGGAGGCAGAGACAAGTGTATCTCTGAGTTTGAGACTAGCTTGGTCCACAGGATAGCCAGGGCAACACAGAAAAACTCTGCCGTAGAAGCAAACACCAGTTCTCTTAATTTATGTAGAGTACTTTTCTTGTAAAGTCTTAGATATAAAATATTTCTTGTATCCAGTATAAGTAGGTAAGGGTCGAGATTCATTCTACTTACTTACTTTTCTTTTTAAAAATTGCTTTTTGGGGCTGAAGAGATGGCTCAGAGGTTAAGAGCACTGACTGCTCTTCCAGAGGTCCTGAGTTCAATTCCCAGCAACCACATGGTGGCTCACAACCATCCAAAATGAGATCTGGTGTCCTCTTCTGGCCTGTAGGCATACATAGAGGCTGAATACTGTATACATAATAAATAAATAAATATATTTTTTTTAAAAAAAAACTGCTTTTTATGTTGTGGTTTACTGAATATTTGTGTGCATCTAGTAGGTCCTTTGACTCTTTTTGTGGATCTTGAAAAATAATAATCACCTCTTTTCCTATTTATAGACATATATATTTACTACAAAAGAGTGTTTATTAAAGTGTGGTGTTTTGGAGTTTTTTTGATATATAACACACTGTTAAGTGGTCAATTTTATTTTATATTTAATAAAAATATATGTTTTAATTCTCAAATGGTCCCTAAGAAGTGCTTTGCTTTTTCATACTACCCCGTATTCATTATTTTATCTCAGTCATTATGGATTGTGGCTTTTGTTCTTTTGAGACAGGGTCCCTGGCTGTCTGAAACGTGCTACTTGAGTCTGGTCTCAAGTCAGAGAGATCCTCTTGCCTCTGCCTCTGGAAGGCTTAGATTAATGATGTGTGCCACCGTGCCTAACTGACTATAGCTGTGTTTTCTTTTTAATTTTTTTATTTTTGAAATTAAAATATAATTACATCATTTTCTCCTTTATTTTTTTCCCTCTAACTCTTCCCATGCACCCCTTCACTTGTTCTTTCTCAAATCTATGGCCTCTATTTTCTTAATTGTTGTTATATATGTTATTTACCAACACACACACACCACACACACACACCTTGATTAGGGATGACCACTTGTGATTATAGCATTTTTAAAAGATACTTTTTATTTCATTATACTGATATGCTATGATGGTCTATTAATTATTGTTGCATACTTATTTGTTTAATATCTTTACCATAGATGATTCCAGTACTACTAGACAATCTTTGCATGAAGATATTTTGCTAATATGCTCATAGTAAATTGTACCAGACAAGATATCCCAAATAATAAATTATCTTCTTTTTGATCCACAGGGATGTTCGGTGAAATAAAAATTACAATTCTTAAGTTTATTCTTCATGTTACAACATGAAGGAATAAAACAGCTGATATTGAAGGCTGTAGTAGCAGATCATTTGTTAAATTTTGCATATGCATGCATGTGTTGAGTATACAATATAACATTCATCAAGATGGTGTGTGTGTCTATATGTTTGTTCATCATTAAATGGGTAGGGCCTACACAGAATTTCTCAAATGTTGGTGAATTAATATTGCCTCCAATATTTATTGACATCCATGCTTGAGCTGGCAACAGTGTTTTTAGATATTACTATTTGGTTTTTATAATGAAAATCACTGTTTTCTTCTTTATAAACACACACATCTGCTACTAGAACTGGAACTGTCTATGGTAAATATAATCAGATAAAGCAGTTTTAATAAAATATTTTTACCACAAAAGTGTTAGTGCGGATAACTTGCCACATCTCATTTAAATTAATATTTTTCTTAAAGGCAAGTTTTTAGTGTCTTTAAGTAAGACATTAGTATAATACAAATTTCCTTGGTGACTTGTTAGACATCAGAATAATTGCCAATAACAGTAATGTGGGATACAGTGTTAACCTAAGGAACAGCTGGGAGGGCTGAGAGGATATTCATGGTCTGACATTCTTTCCAGATATCATTGTTTAGTTTTCCTAATGAACACAGAAAAAAAAATAAATGATTTAAAATGTAGATGATACAATGACCAATTAATGGTGGAGATTGAATAACACATTCATACATTCATTACAGTAAATCAACACATGTATTGCATGGTAATTGCTACTGCCGATATTTACAGATACTGTTGCATCTGTGTGCTTACAGACAAATCAATCTCAGTAAAGGGAAGTGTGAAGACTCAAATTCTTTTTTACATAATGCTGTCAAATTCTACCCACTTGAAAACACTACAGCTCTGTGCTCTGTAGCTGGTTCAGGATTTGGAAGATAGTAATCCTATTCCTTATGTCATTTCACATGGGGAAAGCTTGTCTTCCCCAGGCATAAGGAAGGTTCAAGAGACGATGTAATGACAGTTGACACTTGACCTGGGGCTTTCCTAAACACTGCATACTCTACCAAGCGCACTGTCCTGTGCAGTAGGGAATAGTATCTCCATCTTGCAGATGGGGAAACTGAATCACAAAAGGATGGTGACTAGTCAGTTTCAGGCCCAAGGGTGGAATTGGGGTAGGACAGCATAAATTTCTTCCTTTTAGTACTGACTTTGAACCACTTCTCTTGAAGCAAAACTGGTCAATCTGATGTTTTAGACTAAATACAGTAAAATCTACTTTTGGAGAGCTATATTCCATAATACTACCTTATGCTGCATACCTGCTGGCTTTATATCTGAAGAGTCAGTCAACTGTGGATTAAAAATACCCATCCCCCCGCAAACCCCTTGCATTTGCACTGAATATCTACAGAGTTTCTCCCTTATTATCATACCTTACACAGTATACTATAACAACTGTGTGTACGACATTTGCATTGTCTTGGGCATTATGAGTAATCTTTAAGTAATGTATGAGAGTGTATGCAAATATTGTGTCACTTGGCAGAAAGATGAGTATTTTGTGGGTCTTGCTATCTGCAGAGGTCTTGGAAGCGATTAACAGTAGGCAGACAGACTTAACACCACTGTTGAGTTCTCAGTTCTCTCACAGCACCATGGATTAAGTCATAGGCTGCTTAATGTTTTCATGTGTATCAACTGCTCAAAGAATAAAATCATCCATTTATCCATTCCCCATATCCCCCAAATGAGAACTTGACCCTCAAAGTAAAACATCCCTCAAATACACAGATGTTGTATCTTTCCTTCTGTATAAATACATAGAATGTGAAGATCCATATGTCAGAGCTCTTGGACCTTGGAATTTGCTCAGATTGCTTCAAAAATAGTACCTTGTCTGTGTCTTGCTGGGTTCTGTGGGTATTAAATCCACTAATGAATTTTGTGTACATTTATTCAACTCAAAATAACTTTTTAGAAGGAATAGAAGCTTATTTGGGTGGATTACATAGGAAATGGAGGGCCAGCTAGATGAAACAGGTGAATGCTTGCTGCTGTCCAGATGGGTTAAATGGTTTCAAAGGACCACCTCACAGCTGCTGGAGCTGTGAATGCCACAGCCCCCTCTGCTGAGATCGTGGAATGATTCTCATCTTCTCTTTCGGTATCTGTCACCTTCGTTTTCAGTTCACACTAAGCATGCCCAAACTCTTCTATCTGAATTCTTAGATCTCCGCCTTCATCAACACAATTTACATTATTCATTGGTGCAGTTCATCATTGTTGTTCTTAGGGTGGCTGACAGTGTCCCTGTTGGCCTTACTTCCATTTAGCAAGCTACATTTCTGCCTTGTCTTAACAAACTCATCCTGTGGTAGCTAAATCCACATGCTTTTCCAAACTCAGTTCTTACACTCAAAAGTTTCCTTTTTCCAAGTTCTTCATTAGATCCATATTTAATGTCTTGTAGATTTATGAGATAGGTCCCTCTCCCCACTTTTCAGATGAAAAGTTGAGAATTCACATGCATTCCTTGTCCTAAGATCAAGTCAGAGCCATCTCTTGGGAATGAAAATATTAACAAATCAGTTCCTAATAAACTAGCTTTATTGTAGACATTAGAGAGATCTAATGTTCTCTCTTCATTGTAGACAGGGATCAAGAGGGTGTCTCCCTCCTGATAATTACTCGGTTATATAATGCAGAGATAGGAGGAGACATTCAAAAAAGGAATGTGAGAGAGTGAGGGAGCTGCCCTGAGCTCTTCATTCTGGTGCTTTTCATTCATGTTGGGAGAGGCTCTCTGAAGTCATCTGAGTGGAATTTTGTGAAGCCTGTTTATACTTGTTCTTTGACTGGCCCGAGTTTCGGTGAAGTGGAGAGCATCTTTGCTAAACAGTGATTTCTTCCCACAGATTGATTTATCACTTTGATTAGAATTCTGAAAATTCCTCATAAAATAATTATTAGTCTAATTCAGTTCCTTAGTTATCCTATAAATGTTAAATAAACTCATCAAGTTGAGCTTTAAATATTTGAATGAGATACTAAATAACAGCATTGAGATTCAACCATTAAAATCATTAACTCAAATTAACACTGTAATAGTTTTTCTTTAATATTACCATTCAAAATAAACCGTTTAAAGAAATATAAAGCATTAAATGCATGTTTTCATGGTGATTTTATTTGCTTGAAATTTATTTCAAATATCTGTATCAATTCTGCATAGTATCACTATAGGTTTTTGTTTTGAATTTATAGTAGTAAAATGAAAATGAACAGTTTCATATTTTGAGGATATGAAAGATAAACTAGTAGGAAGAAATAAAGATGGCACTTGGCCTCTCTCTATATAACACACACACATACACACACACACAACACACACACATATATAAATACACATAGACATGCATGCATACACATATACCCTCAAAAGCAGTATTGACGGAATCTCATTTTTTTTCTAGTTTACAGATTCTCAAATGCAGATCTATTGACCTACTTAGATTTGCAAAATTGAACTCTGAAGAAATTTAGATTATATTTGTTGCATTTGGGTTTTTTTTTTATATTTTAAACTTAAAATGAGTGAGTTGAATATCTAGGCATTCACTCTATCTTGAGAGTTGTGCTCATATGTCATGTGGTGGGGTACTATTACATACTCAGAGGTTGAGAGTAGAAAGACAAGCAGGGTATTTTTATATTAGTATTAACATTTATTTGGACTTCTAATAACCTGGGTAGGCTTCAGCTGACGATTTATGGGTTAACCTTGAAATGCCTTGTACTTGTACTTTAAACCCCTTTAAATGAGAGATGCTTTTGGCTGAAGTCATAAAATTGTCTTAAGAATATGTATGAATTCAGAATTATTTACCAGAGTATAAGACAGCAATTTGAAATTACATTTGGTTTTAAATATGAAGGACAAAAATATGGAAGAAAAAGAATAGATGTTAAGATAAATAGATAGATAGGCAGGCAGGCAGACAGACAGACAGAGTGTTTTAGGGAAATGAGCTGGCTGCTTGCAGTTGAGCTGAGACTAGAAATATATTCTACGTGGCTGTTAAGTTTATATTTGATGGTGGTCATGGATTCATTCTGTTGTTTTGTCCATATATTTTATGACTTACCATGTAATTTATTTGAGCCTAATACCCAGTAATGTAGAGACCTTGGTTAATATAGGGGCTGTTTTTTAAAATACATTTTTATATGAGAGAGTCTCAAGATTTTTAAGTTTTAGGAAATGTTTTTATTAAGAAAAATTCTTAATAAGTGTTTTTATTAAGAATAAATATGTTTTTATTAAGAAAGAATAAACGCTTTTATTAAGCGTTTAGATTTGAACTAATGAAGTAATGGTGAAGCTATCGAATTTCTTGTGCAGTTACTGTCTTACAGTGCTAGTATGTGTAGCTTCATATTTAGGAACAAAATGAATATAGGCTGGGGTATGGCTCAGTTGGTCGAGTACCTGCCTTGTGTGCATGAGTCCTGGATTTAGTCCCTATCATGAGAAAAATAAGAGAGGTCAAATATAAGTAACCTTTTGCACATTAATCTACATATTAATGACTTGTGCCATTTAATAAAATGAAAAATTATCTGATGCTAGTAATGTGTCTCTCTATGTAAGTTTTCCTTAAAATAGATATTTGTGCATCCATTGGTGATATTTTAGAAAATGTATTAACGATAAAGGATATATAAAAATGCTGAACAATCAGTATTTAAATAACCACTCAAGGTCAATGCATAATTTTAAGTATTATTCAAATATAGTAAAATTATTTAGAATGAAATACTGTATTTCATCAGCAGTTCAACTAGACTTAAAGTTCATCAGGAAGTTTAGTTAACCTTTTTGGTTACAGGAATTTTTTTGGGTTTCAGGCAAAATTTCAAGTGGCGACATTTCTAGGTAAAGACTTAACCAAAACTTCCCTCCCAGCAGTCAGGAGGCAGAGGCAGGTGGATCTCTGAGTTTGAGGCCAGCCTGGTCTACAGAGCGAGTTCCAGGACTGCTAGGACTGTTAGACAGAAAGTTTGTCTTGAGAAAAACCAAACCAAACCAAACCAAACCAAACCAAACCAAACCAAACTAAAAAGACTTAACTGGACATAGTTAAGAAACTGTGTTGCTAACTTTATTTTGGGGTTTGTGTGATGTAAGTATTCTTTGGATTGGAGGTGAGTGAGCCTTCCCTCCAACCATTTTCTTTTTTGTTACTGCAGTGCACTATTGATGACTTTATATTCATGTATGGATAATCATTATGTTATATTTCTTACTATTTTAGGGTCTATTTTTTGATGTATCAATAAGATAACAATGCTTGACAGTTGTATTTTCAGATCAATTAGCCTTGACCTCATTTATTGATTCAGATTTATGGCATGTTCTTTGAAAGACATATGAAGGGCTGCCACACAGGAGTGTCACCTTCCAGTCAAGCCGTGAGAAATGGCTGGATTGCCTGTCCTACTAGAGGTGTCCTAAAATTAGTTATTATGTTATAGCAATATAGAACATGGTGACTAGGTTTTGTTGCTGTCACAGTTAAATATTATGATAGGTGTTTGAAAATATGCTTAATTATCATTATAGGAACAAATATGCCAAACTTTTGGGGATTCCAAATCTTTTCTAATTCTCCTCCTAATTAAGAAAATCTTGTCTTTTGTGGATAATTAACATAATCTGGTTTTGGTAATAACAATTTTTCAGAAATGATTAAGTTTCATCATTTATATTAAATGTAAGAAATAAGCTAATTTTCCAGTGAGTCTTTTTGTTTTATTTTGAAATTATGCATATGATACTGCAACTTAAAACAAAACAAAAAAACCCAAACTTAATCTTAGTTCATGTCCATTATGTCCAAATAGTAGTTACCATAACATTTATAGTTTCACATTTTATAAATTAAAGGCTCAAATGCAGCATAATGCAGATGTAAGAATCTCCTCCATATGAAAACATACATTAAAAGTAACTTGGCAAAATTAATAATAAATTATTTTAAAAATCAGACAATACCAGTAGTCCTGTTTGAAAATGGATTTACTCTGGTCTTAAATCTCTTTTATTTCTTCAGTATTAAAGTTTGCAACTCAGCTTAGATTTTTGTCAGTTTTCTCTGCCGTGTGTGCTTGTGTGTGTCCCTGATCGTAGAAAGCAGAGTAACAAAGCAGCCAGCATTCCCAGAAGTAAAAAATGATGGGAATAGCAGAAAGTGAGGTCCCTTTCTGTGTGTGGTTTTAGGGGACAGAAGCACGTCCAGAGGAGTCATTATAATGCTGTAGTTTATTGCTCTGTGAGCCAGCACTCATAGGAAGATTTTCTAGTGTAGGTTTGTCGGGTTTTACGTTGTATGTGTATCTGTGTCTCTTACTATGTTTTACTCTCTTTGAACTAAGAGACGATTTTATTCTGTTTTCACACTTTTAAAGAATATATACATACTTTTACTTTGCTTTTAATTCTGAAGTATTTTTAAGTCAGTTTGTATTAGAACAGAAGAGCTTTATTCATATATAAAACAATTTCATATAGACCTTCATTATGATATAAAATTAGCACTTTATAAAAATGTAGGTCTTTATTTTAGTCTTTACTTTTCCCCACTTGTTTAGATACTTTTCTGTAAGTGCCTGTAAAAGAGCCCAATTCATTTCATTCTAGTGAATAATTATTAGGTTTACTAGCTGCTCTCTGGGTTTTCTCAAATTGCTGACTGTAGCAGTCAAGCTAAGCGGAAGTGAAACACAGTAAACAATTTCCTTCTATGTGGAGAGCGTTCCTAATAAGTCCTCATGGTATGAAAGGGGCATCTTCTATAGTCATTGATTTTAAAAAGTCATCCATTTAATCCTGTAGATAATTGTAGCCACACCTTGAAGGCAGAAATTGAGTGCCTCTATATTAAAATCCTTGATATTTCACATCCTTGATATTGAATGTTAAAGGCATCTATGTTTTCCTTTTTGCTGTTTTAATCAACTAAAAGGAATATAGTTGGAATAATTGAATGAAGCATTTAAAAAATGAATTTAATGTTCTAGTTCCTATATTTTTGATTCCAGGATGCCAGTACAAAATCACCCAGTTGTTAGCACAAGCAGTGATTCAAATGATTCTAGAGCTTTAAAAATCTCTAAGATGCTGATGTGTGGCCATCTACTTCTGCTTTCAGTGAGTGTGGATTATACAACCTGACAGTTCCGCTAGCGTTCTCAGTAAGGATGGGCATATTCTTTGTAAACATTAGGAAAGGAATTGTTTGGAGCCTTTAAATGTGGGACCTACATGTGAACATTTAGGTTCATTTACCCGTTGCCTTAGATACTCTGACAAGATGAGTTTTCTGTGACGTCTAGCGGCTTATTTTCAGATTCTCAGCTGCCGGTTATCGCGTTTCTCTGTTGGGGACTCTGTATTTAATTCTGGATCCTTTAGAATTCCACGGGGCTGCCTGGGTCAGCCCCTGCAGAGGGAGAGTTTACCTGGGACCTAGGCCTCTTCACAAGTGGCCAGGACCAGGGCCAGGCTGCTTTGTTTATTTTATCCTATCAGATATTTCTAGGGTCGGCGTTCATGGGAGAGCTTTCCTGGGAACTGAAAACCAGTGTGCCTTTTTAGACTCACCTAGCCTGCTCTAAAAGGGAGGGGCTACCAGGCAACAGCCTACTTAAGGGCTCCTCCCTTTTTAGTAACCTACATTGTGACAGCTTTACCAGCGTAGTTCCAATTTATGGTATATATTTTGTAATCTTAACCTTCTTTGGTAGATTGGAAAACAGTCTGAAAACGACTTCTTTTGTTTTTAAAGCACACTTTAGTGATTTTTGGAGGAAGTGCAGTGAGAGCTTCAGGGTTAATAAGGAATACAAGACAGACTTGTCCAAGAAGCTTCAACCGGGTTGCAGACAGTTCATTGTGAGTGTCACAAAGAGGAAGGGGCCAGCTTCACTCTAAGCCAACACTGTTACAGATCTGAAGTCATTTTTGACAGTTGTAAAAATGAAGAAATTTGGATATCAGACTTCAAAGGAATAATGAGAATTTATAGAGTTGCTTTTTCAAATGTGTACTAGTTACAACTATTGATATGATATAGTAGATGATAAAAATGTTATTCTAATTGAATATTGATATTATATAGATCCAAAAGTTAATTTTTAATACTTGATGCAGCAATATTAAATGAATGTAGGAGAGAAAAGCTCATTATAAACTTCAATAATATGTATTTAAATGATTAAATATTAGTGTTTTTCCTTTAAAAATATCTGACAAATAAATTAGGGTTTTCTTTAATTATGGCATGAGTATCCATGGGTTCAAAGTGACATGAATACCTTGAATTAGAAGTTGCAGGACTTCTCTGCTGTTCTGTGAGAGGGAGGGAGGTACTGTCCGGTGAGGAACTGTTTTATACTGACTGTTATTAAAAATAGCTTTCCTACATCCTAGAATTAGAATTCTGTCTCCACCTCTTAGATCGAATTCCTTGTCTCCTTGGTGTCATTTACCTTTTCTAAGGGATAGCGCAGGGTCACAGTGTCTGCCGCGGAGCTCCCTGGTCCTGTGTAGACTGTAGCTTCCTCTGCTCACTGCCTTCTTTGACTGATGGACCAGATGCGGAGCTCCTGTGCGCAGATTTAAAACACAGTTCTTTACTAGTTTTTTCTGTACGTGGTCTTCTAGAAGGGAAATGATACAGTGGACTGTCGTTAACAGGCGGGACACTGCTGTCTGAGCAGACTTCATTATTGCTGGCATTTCTTTTATACTCTGCACTTATATTTTCAAGAATTTCTATGATTCTTTGCTTTTCTTTCCCCAAGGTAAAGAAAAAAAAACACAATAAAGTTCTGTTACATAAGCCCTATTTGTATTTTTCTGGGAATTTTGGAGTAAAATTATTTTATCATTCTGAAAAAAAGTAGTAATAGTACTGCTTTTGGTGAGAGGAGATCACATTTAGAATTCAACTTAGAATTGAGCCAGAAACTGCTTTTACTAATGGGTAATGTGTGCTATGGAAGCCTGAAATTTCAGAACTATATGTATACCAAATTTGAGCTTAGTTTTTGTGTTTCAAAACTGCTTCGTATCAGGGGATTAGGATGCTAAGTTCTTAAAATTCTAGAGCGTGAGTTAATTTGGAATAAAATGACTTCATTTGCTCCCCAACTTATTTCTAGCAATGGCCCGATTTTAGGACATTTGCTTCTGAGTCGCTAAGTGTTTGTTTTTGTAGTACTGATGTTAGGGTTTAGAGTCACATTTCTGATTTTCAGAGTGTCAGGTTAGTCAGTGCCATCTTGAGAGTCTTCTGAAAAATAGGTAGGTGAGATTATTTTCCTCTACACAGAAGAACAGCTAATTTGATATTATCTGTTGGTTTTCTGGCGTTAGTCTTTAAATTGGTACCTGGTCTGAAATGTCTTCTGTTGGAACTGCCTGGAGGTACTTTCTCTAAAAATGGAGATTGAGCACCACCTATTGGTCAGTCTGAAGTATCTTAACTTGTGAACCTGGCGAAAGTAATTATTAACTCATGTTTTAAATTGGGCGTCATCTTTTCTATAGTTCTGTCACAAGAGTTATCGTGTCTAGCTATATTTATGATCACATTCATGTCGCTGTCCCTGCGGTAAATATAAAATGATTCATGCTTATTCCCCTTTCTGTTTGTTTTCCTGTTTTATATTGCTGAGTTTTAAAACAGCCTTTGAACAGGTGGAAAGGTCACTCCTTGTTGAAGGAAACCGAGTTTCCACAGCCATTCAGAGCTGCTTGTTTAAATTTATGATTAGCAAATTGAGACCACCTCAGTAGACACTGTTCCACCAGCTCTCTGTTACCAGAACACTGTTACTTAGAATGGGTAAGAAAGTGTGAGTGTTTTGTATTTTGTCTTTAGTATCCAAAGTTAAAAGGCAAATTGCGTGATTCTGAGCTATGGATTTTTGTATTAAAAAGGGTTAGTTTTATTATAATTATATAATTTGAGATTCTGTATTGAGTATTTTATTTTAAATACTTATAACTCAAGTAGATACTAATAAAACAACATTCATTTTAAAATAGTAATTTCAGTAATATATATTAATGAATATGTTAATTTTATTAAGATTATATTAACTTATTTGTTTTAGAACTTTATGATTTTTTTTTTTGGTTTAATGGTCTAGAGAAGACAGACTCCAAGGTGTAGAAGGCAGCCAGTAGTGTGTCTTTCTATTCTGACATCAAAGTGAGTTCTGGGACTTATCAAAGTGTTAGCCCTCATTCATTAGTAATGCACAGTAAATAAATCAGTTCTCTGGGGCTTGGGAAGGTCGATATTTCTATTTTAGGTCTTATTTCTAAGTATGAATTGCTCAATGCTTGTTGGCTGTCTTTTTAGTAAGAGTATTATAAATAAGGCAAAGAAACAAGCTTGGGAAACCTAGATCGGTATTTTTATATTATACCAGAAAGTTACTGAATTTTTAATATAAAAAGACACTTTCAGCTGTATTGTTTTAAATCATACATCTTGATTTTATGTAGTACTCTTCTTAAACCATTTGGTGGCTTACTTCTTAGTATTTTAAGCTGGGCTCTTGAGATCTCCCTTTGATTTTCCCTATATCTCACTTTTCCTCTAAAATTTCAGATTTTATGCTTTTGAAACGACTCTGCATCTTTTCCTTCTCCTAGGTACAACACTTCATCTCTTAACTATTACTGTCATGTCTTTACCATTCTATCTTATCTGAACTTTCCCTCCCTTCATTCACCCTTCCTTGCTCGTCTTCCTCCTTCACCCTCCCGATTCCTTTTCTTGGAGATACACTCCTACTATGTAGGCCTACTTGGCCTAGAACTGCCTATATAGATGAGGCTGTCCTTGAACTTAGAGATCTGTCAGCCTTGTCCTCCTGAGTGCTAGAATTAAAGGTGTGCACTATCACACCCTGCCTTTAGAACTTTAGAGTTCATTGGTTTTGTTTTTCTCCTGAAACGTGTGGATGGCCATATTAAAGATTCTCCTTTGGCTCTTCATTGCTTATCACACACTTGATCTTGGGACAGAGCTCCTTGGACTATACAGTCTGGCTCCAGTCCACCCTTCTAGCTTCTCTTGCCCTTTCTTCTTCCCATTCTAGAGGCCTTATGTGTAGGCCAAACCTGAAGTCATTTTAAGAATCAATCATACTTGCTTGTTATCTGCTACCAATGAGATATTAACAGATCTCATCCTCAGAAGGTTCTTTTAAAATATGTATAGATATCTAGTGACGTCTTGAAAGTATTAACAATTTAGTTTTTGTTTATTTGTCTGCTTGGTCTATAAATTCCAATTCCCAGGATTATCCATTACATGTATATGGTTGCTTAATTTTCTAACTAAAGAGCTTAAACTCTGGACCAAGGTTTTCTGTGATCAGATCACAACTCTTTATGTTCTGTCCTCAGACAATTTACTAGTTCCTCAGATCCTCGGCTTTCTTTTCCATAAAATGCAGACTATAATAGTACCTATTTAAAGGGTTGTTTTGAAAATTAAATGTATTTATATTTGTAATGTGTTTACAACATCGTCAATGCTGTTATATTTAATATTTTAAAAGTAACAAAGCTGTAATATAAGAAATGCTATGTTAAACATTTTAAAACCTTTAAGTAGGGCACAAAGTTTTGAAGGTTATGTTTTTCTTCTAGTAGTTCATCATTCATTCCTACCTGTATGAAAATCATCTCATCTAAACTATAATTGGGTTGTCAAAGGGCATGGTGTTGTGGAATATTATTTTAACTAGGCAGATATGTGTTACATTTGTTTATGCTGAAGAATGTTACTTTAACTGTGTAAAGATGTGTTGGATTTGTTTCGCCTTCTCTGCCTTAGGCATTTGTTTGCTTTAATAAAGAGCTGAACGGCTAATAGCTAGGCAGAGAAAGGATAGGTGTGACTAGCTGACAGAGAGAAAAAAATAGGAGGAGAAATCTAGATTCAAAAACAAGAACAGGAGGAAGGAAGATGACAGGAGAGAACAAGGGAGACACCCAGGGCCAGAAGCCAGGCAACCACTGCCAGCCAGACATAGAGACAGCAAGAAAGTAACAAAAGGTAAAAACCTCTGAGACAGAACAGGGGTTTAAAGAGAAACAGGTTAGGTTAAAAGAGATAGCTAGAAATGAGCTAAGCTAAGGTCAAGCATTCAAAATTAATATGTCTCTGTGTCATGATTTGGAAGCTAGTTGGTGGCCCAAAAGAAGAAGCCTGGCACAGTATGGCCAAATCTTATTTGGCTTAAGAGTAACCATCTCTTTCCTCTTTGATATGAGAGCTGTGGTTCTTCACTGATTCCCCCCGCCCCCCAAACATGGGCTAACTGTTGTGATAAAACAGCATTAAAAGCCAACAATGTGATATCTGAGGTAAGTCATCCTGAAAGGAGGTACACTGCAAAAGCAGATTTGCTTGTGGCTAGTAGTGTGCTCCCCCATAGCAATGTGGGATGCCCCATAGCAGTGTGATGCTCCCCATTGCAGTGTGGTGCCTCCCAATAGCAGTGTGGTGCTCCCCGTTACAGTGTGGCACTCTCCCATTGCAGTATGGCACTCCTCCATTGTAGTGTGGTCCTCCCCCATTCCAGTGTATGCACCCCCATAGCAGTGTGATGCTCCCCCATAGCAGTGTGATGCTCCCCCCATAACAGTGTGGGACTCCCCTTAACAGTGTGATGCTCCCCATAGCAGTGTGGGGCTCCCCATACCTGTGTGGTACTCCCCCATAGCAGTGTGGGACTCCCTGTAGTAGTGTGGGACTCCCCATACCAGTGGGGTACTCCCCCATAGCAGTGTGATGCTCCCTCATTGGTCATGCCAAGTTCATGTTTTCTGTGTCTCATTATTTAATTTGGCAGCTTGTAGGTGTCCATAAATTGACTCCCTTTAGGTTATCTGATTTGTTGGCACACTGTTGTTCTAGTAGTCTCTATGCTCCTTTACACTACTCTACCAATTATGAATGTTGCCTTTGTTACCTGTAATTTGGTGGTAATCTTATCTCTTCTTTCAAAATAACTTCTGATTATTTTTCTTCTTGTCTGCTTTTTGTTTTTTTCTTTTCCTTTTTTAAATTACTATTTTTTTTGAGATAAGTACATCATTTCCCCTTTTACTTTCTTCTTTCCAAATCTTCCCATATACCCCTCCTTAATTTCTTTTAAACTCAAGGCTCCTCTTTTCATTAATTCCTGTGACACACATGTATGTACACACGCATGCATGCACGCCCTAAATTCCTAAATAGACCCTGTTCAGGCTCTCTCACATTTCGCTACTTCTCCTAACACCAGAGTAACTCACGAAAGGTTTTATTTTCTTCTCACTTACTCATTTCCTCAAGGTACAACCAAGATTATTTATTGAAATCTTCGAAATTTTTGTCAAGGTGGATAGTATTACTATAAACTTTTCCTTTTATGCACTTTTTAGTGTATCCTATGGGTTTTGGTTGATTTTTTTTTCCATGTCCGTTTGCTCCAGTACAATTTAAAATTTCCCTTTCACTTTGATGACTTGTGCGTCAAAACATTGTTGAGTCTCCCCATTGTTTTGTTTAGTTACTAATCTTTTTGTGTTGATTTCTAGTTCTAGTCCGTTGTTAGTATGGTTAGTGATCACATGTACTGTGGGACTTACCATGTAACTTCATCTGTTACAAAGAATGTTTCTTTTTTTGTGTGTGTTATGAATAGAGTATATTTATATGGATATGTGATTTCAAAGCTAATCAATTTTTTTCCTTCCTTCCTTCTTTCCTTCCTTCCTTCCTTCCTTCCTTCCTTCCTTCCTTCCTTCCTTCCTTCCTTCCTTCCTTTCTTTCTTTCTTTCCAATTTCCACCTCCTCCCTGCCTCCCTTTTCCCTCCCCCTCCTCACTTCCCCCTCCCTCTCTAGTCTTAAGAGCAGTCAGGGTTCCCTGCCCCGTGGGAAGTCCAAGGTCCTCTCCCCTCCATCCAGGTCTATAAAGGTGAGCATCCAAACAAATTAGGCTCCCACAAAGTCAGTCCATGCAGTAGAATCAAAACCCAGTGCCATTGTCCTTGGCTTCTCAGTCAGTCTTCCTTGCCAGCCACATTCAGAGTGTCCATTTTGATCACATGCTCCATCACTCCCAGTCCAGCTGGCCTTGGTGAGCTCCCATTAGATCAGTCCCACCGTCTCAGTGGGTGGACGCACCCCTCGTGATCCTGACTTCCTTACTCACATTCTCCCTCCTTCTGCTCCTCATTTGGCCCTTGGGAGCTAAGTTCAGTGCTCCAATGTGAGTCTCTGTCTCTATCTCCATCCATCGCCAGATGAAGGTTCTGTGGTGATATGCAAGATATTCATCAGTGTGGCTATGGGACAAGGCCAGTTCACCTTGTCCCTCTCCTCTGCTGCCCAAAGAACAATCTGGACTGGAGAGATGGCTCAGAGGCTAAGAGCATTGCCTGCTCTTCCAAAGGTCCTGAGTTCAATTCCCAGCAACCACATGGTGGCTCACAACCATCTGTAATGGGGTCTGGTGCCCTCTTCTGGCCTGTAGGCATACACACAGACAGAATATTGTATACATAATAAAAATAAATAAATAATTAAAAAAAGAAGTGGGTGTTGACATTGGCATTAGTTACTTTTCTCATTGGTGGAACAAAGTATCTGACTACAGCAGCTTACAGAAGGTTTTTGATTTTGGTCTCACAGTTCAATCCTCCATGGAGGAGAGTTATGGCAGCTTGAGGCAATGCTCACATTTCCTTTAGCCAGGAAGCAGAGAGGAAATGTTTGTGCTCAGCTTCTCTCTACTTTCTATTACTCAGTCTGGTACTCCAGCTCATGGAACGGTTCTGCCCAAAGTGGATAGGTCTTCCTCATCTTCCTACATTAAATAGTGCAGCCTGGACATACAGGCATGCCTGGACATTCTTCTCATAGGTCATTCTAGATTTCATCAAGTTGACAAGATTAACTGTCACAAAACCGTTCAGCTATCAGTTAGCTTGTTTGTCTCCCTTTAGAGCTATATATTATCTTTCTGTTGTGCATACTTCATCATTGGATGCATTTGTATTTATAATTGTTATTTCCTCCTTCTTTTTGAATTGGTCCTTTTATCATTCACAGTTGCTGCATCCAACACAACTCAAGGGATGAACCAACTGGGGCAGTGAGAGAATGAAGAAAGGCCAAACACAGATACACAGACAGAAAGCTAGGATCTGGTGATCTGTGCTCTCTGCTGGAAAAACTGCAGCACCCTGGATTCTCATTCAGTGAGGCAGGGTTATTACATACAGATAAACAAAGATGGTGGGATTATAGTATACAGCTGGATCAAGGAGACAGGTTTAGCTAATGTTGGTAGAAACTGTCTTTGTATTAGAACTGTATTCAGGATATAAGCATCTAGGAGGGAGAAAGCCACTTAGGCACTCAGTTCCCAAGTCAGCACTCAGCCAACTTAATTACTCAAGAAGGCTTTGCCATACCTCTAAACCTCACTGCAGGGGGAGGCGTTTGCCATTCTTTCATGGATTTGAGTCTCTGGGGTCTTTCACATGGCTAGTTCATGTAAGCACACACATTCATCTAGGACTCTTTGCTTTTTCCACATAGAGAGCTCTTTCTCTCGCTGTCTCTGATTTAAAGTCTAGCTTACCTGTTTAAGTAGGTAATTGAACTTGCTTTTGGTTTACATTTATGTGCTATACCCTTTTCCATCCTTTGACTTTCAATCCATTCTTTCTTTACTGATAAAATGAATTCCTTACAGGCATCATTGTTGGTCTTTTTTTTTTTTTTTCTTTTAGCCAGTCTGTCTTTACAGTGAGAATTTAGTCTGTTTACACTCATGGTTATTATAGATGAGACTTCTGGGGTTGGGGAGGTGAATTGGTGGGTGAAGTCTGTGGCATAGGCATGGAACCCGTGTTTGTGCCTTTAAATACTCAAAAGTGTGTGTGTGTGTGTGTGTGTGTGTGTGTGTGTGTGTGTGTGTATGTGTGTGATCCCAGAGCTGAGGAGCTAAGTGTTCACTGGCCATCCAGTCTAGCTGAAACAAAGAGCTTCAGGTCTAGTGAGAGAATCTGTCTCAAATAGTGTGGTAGAGAGCAACCAAGAAGACAGTAATGTCCACCTGTGGTTTCACATGTCCATGCCTGGGTGAGTATACCCACAGATGACCCCTCCACTGCATACCTTTTTCTAGGTGTTCTGTATGTCTTTGTTATTACTTTGACCAATGCTGTGCAGTGTGGATTTCTCTGTTGTGGGGTTTGATTCTCTCTTTTTTTTTGTGTATTTGTTCTTCTGTTGAAATTTTGTCTTGTGTATTTTTGTGATTCCAGTTATAATTCTTTTATTTCTAATGGAGGACTTTCTTCCTTTTTCTCATAGGCCCAGTTTGATAGTGATGTGTTGATCATTTTTTTTTGTTTTGAGTTTTAATTTTTCACTCATAAAAAGGATAGATTTGCTGAGAATAGTGCCTTTGGTTTGCATTTTCTTTTCCTTGCTGGACTGTGTATGCCATCCCTTCTCAGCTAGCCTATGAGGTTTGTGCTGTTAGTAAGGTTTCCTTTGTAAGTCATTTTCTTCTCTTGCTAGATTGAGGATTCCTTTTGTTGCTTCCCCTTGATACTGATTACACTGTGCCCTAAGACAGTATACATATATTTATTTTTATCAAATCCTTTAGATGACTTTTGAGCTTCCTAAATTTGTGTTTATCCTTTCCACAAGTTGGAAAATGAAAAGTTTCGGCATTTAATTCATTGCCTATACTTTCTTATGCCTTTCCCATCGTTTTTGGCACTCTCATGCCAAGAAAGATAAGAGTGTTTGCTTGTTAACAGTGTCCTGTAAGTCTCATAGAAGTTTTTTTTTAAATTGTTATTCATTTTTTTAAAGCATCTTCAGACTCAGAATTCTTTTGTTTGATCAATCATGTTGTTTCTTCATTTTATTTATTGACTTGTTTTAAATATAGTATTTCTGATGGGTTCTATTTTATCATCTTTGTCTTTTTATTGAGTAATTCTATATCATTGAATTATTTGAATGTGTTCTTTTGTCTATCAGTAAATTCCTTGAATGTTATTCTTTTGAAATGGCAGTTTATCAGTTTCCTTTGTAATGTATAGAGTTACTGCCTTAAATTTAGAGGAATGTACTTACAGTGCTTTTACAGATTTCTTTCTGTGTCTCTGTGTTATTTATGATTATCGTTAGTACTGCCACCATTCCTAGCAGGTGGCATTCATAATGAAAGGTTTTCTGTTGGAGATATAAGTTATTGGTTGTATATATTTTACTTATAAACTTTGTATTATAGATTATATTGTCACTTACTCCCTAAAAGTTATATGCTTCAAGAAGAACATTAAATTGTAGATAGATCATTGAGAAAATAGAACTATTCAAAAATGGTTTTTAGGAATACGATTTTGCTTTTTTTCCATTTGAGAATAGCTTTTTAATTTTTAGATGCACACTTTTTTTGTAAAAAGTTTTCAATAAATTTCAAATGAAGAGTCCACTTAAAATCAATGTAAAATATAGTGGAATACTACTCATTCAATAAAGAATATAGTAACATGGATGGAGTGTGAGAACATTATCTTATGTAAAGCAAGCCAGACAAGAAGGAATAAATGCACATATTCTCACTATTCAACCTGGTAGATGTGGAACAGAATAGTGATCCCTAGGGATGGGATCTTAAAAGCAGCATGGGACACCAGGATATTAAATGGGACTGGGAAGCGTGTGAATTGAAGATGGAGAATTGAAGATGGGTAATGGGTATGACCAAAACAGAATACAGATGGATACAAGTAGCGCAATAAATCCCATTAGTCCGTATGATTATTATGTTAACTATAATAAAAATAAAGGGAACAGAATCTGTAAATGCATCAGTTTAAATAGAAATTGCTAATACTTCAGTGTTTCTCTGTCTGCATTATTGTAGGTTATAATATTCCCGTTGGTATATGATGTATGATGTACATGTGTGTATATATACGTACACACACATACTGACACACACACACACACACACACACACACACACGGTTTACTTTCTAGGACTTGATGAATGTATTCAGCTAGATGCAGGTACTCCATAATGAAATACTGTTTAGGAGGAGAGTTATGGAAAACTTAATTGTGACCCTGTCAATGCAGTCATGAACATGATTCAGAGGCAGTGACATTGCTTTTTTTCTTCCTAAGAGCTCAGTTTTCCCACTCTTCAGCTAGTTTTATACAGACTCAGTGCACAGCCCTGGTGAGAAGCAGAAAGGGAGTAGGCACCGCTGGAATGGAGGCATTAGAGAGCATGTGTGCAGAGAGATGGCAGTAGACAGCTGACTGAGGATGCAGGCTGTGGCAAGGGTTTGGATACTGTGTTAGGAATTTTCTTCTTTAAGCATGAGGAAGCTTTCTGAGCATGGTGTGTGCTGATGCCAGTGAAGGAATGGACTTAGCAGTGAGAGTGAGGGCAAGCAGACAGAGAGCTTTCTTCTTATATAGGCTGCTAGCAGGAGGTGTGGCACAGATTACAGGTGAATCTTCCCACCTCGAAGTTCCAAATCCAAATCCAGTGATTTAATTAAGAAAAATTCTCCTGCAGGTTACCCAGCCACTTGAGTTTTATTGTTACCAGATGTAGTCAGGTTGACAATCCAGAATAGCCGTCATACTGAATAGCATCTGAAGATTTTAGTCATAACTTTGATTTTTAAAATTATATTTGCATCATTTCCTCCCTTCCTTTTCCTCCCTTCCATGTATTCCCTCACCCTCAGTCCCTGTGTGTCACATTCATGGTTTCTGCTTTAAAAGTGTATGAAAGGTATCAACAGTAAACTGGACATTATGCAGTTTTTATTTTAGTCTCATTTTTTAAAGTTTTTAAATCAGGATTTGCTTTAAATACTCGACTCTAGTTAATTTCAAATTTTGCTTGAAGCGATAGCTGTGTGTGGGTTTGAAAGTTTAAGTAGGTTAGGCTGAGGTGAGAGCGGCACCTCTGTCCTCGTCTGGTCCTCTGCATAGAGGTGCTCTGCCCACAGCCTGATTCCCTTTTCTTAGCTCCACACCACATAGGAGCAGTTCCTGCCTGCAGCCTTCATTACCCGGAAGGAAGCAAGTCATTGCGCAGTCTTCTTCCTTTCCACTGCTCTTCTGTCTGCTTTTTTTTTCCTTTTCATATTTTTAGGCATTTATAGTAGACATTTGCTGGTATTACAGATCTGCAGCTGAGCTTTATAATGTATTCTGTTGTGTTTTCTTCCCCGTGATGATTTGTTTTTGTTTATGGGGATCATTTTTATTTATTGATTGGTTGATTCATTGATTGATTGTTTGGCTTTTCTTGTGCTAATTACCAGTTTTTATTCCTAACTCTAACAAAAACTCTATACTTCCCTCTTTCCCCCTTTTAAAATTATGGTCAATGTAGTGCCAGTTTATTTATTTATTTTTTGGTGATGTTCCTCTGGGGACTTTAGATTTTTTTTCCAGTGTGATATTCCTGTGTGTCTGGTGTTTGTCCTCAATGTCAATGCCTCCAGTAGCTTTGTGGAGAAGAATGCACAAGAGTGGTGCCTCTCCCTGACTTTAATTTAAACTGACAAGGCTGTGGAACTTAATTCTCCTATAAATTGAATAAAATCTTTTTTTTCCCCATGATACCTAGTGTTAAAAATAAATTATTTCCAATCTTGTAGTGGTGGTGCACACCTTTAATTTCAGCACTTGGGAGGCAGAGGCAGGCGGATCTCTGTGAGTTCGAGGCCAGCCTGGTCTACAGAGCGAGTTCCAGGACAGGCTTCAAAGCTATAGAGAAACCCTGTCTCATAAAACCAAAAACCAAAACAAAACAGAAAACCTCAAATTATTTCCTTTTCATCCAGCATGTAAGTGGTTTGGGGAAGAATACAGAGAATGGCTCGCGAGCAAATGAGTCCCCTTCAGTTAGTGCTAGCGAAGACTTCAGGTGCATCTAGTTTGCTTTGTGAGGGAATATGCAGGTTTAAGGAAGTTGAAGTTAATGTAGTCCCTTCCTAGAAGAAACAAAGTCAATTGTAAAGGGTGTCATGGCTGCTTTTATTCACTTGATGACATTTATTTTAAGTAATGTTGATTTAAATGAAAGTATCTAAATTGTAGTGTTTTAAAGCAAGCATAATGACATTCTTACATAAATATATCTAAGGTATAATCTAAATACCTATTAAATGAGAAAAAAGTCTTTTCTAATTGCCTATGCAAAGAAAATTCCTAGGGTCTGCATATTGGCTTGTGTAGCTTGTAAATGACAGCTTTCTGTTTCTGACATTGTAGAAAAGTCTTTTTACAGAAATAACGTCCTATAAATCACTTCAACATGTCTGAGATTCTGAGTAATAATTTTTTTCTTGAGCAGTCTGCAAATGACATCTCAGTCATTAACTACTTCAGGATAAAAGCCTTTTGCTAACATTAAGCTTCACTCAAAATTCTTAACTTGTTTAGATTGGCATATGCTGTTTATAGTGTTGTGCTCAACTTGTTAGATGTCTATTTTTTTCTCTCCTTAGTAAGAAATTTTACTGCTAGTTAGCTTGTCAGAGATGATTATAAATAGGGGGATAAAAATCCTGATGGTAGATTGTAGAGTTTTATTCTAAGCATTATTGATCCGTAAAGACTTACAATACATTATTCTAAGGTTGTCATTGCTAGAAAGGACCGAGGAAGGATTAAGAAACCACATTGACGAAAGTCATCATTTTAATGACAGGCAATTTAGTTTGAGGTAAGTGAAGCAAGGAAAAATGCAATCAATCATCACAGCAAGGGTTTTCACAGATGTTTATCAGTCTGTAATGAACGCTGCGCAGATCATCAAGGTCATTTCATAGCTTCTCCAGGAAGTAATGTTTTTATATTGTAGCAAAGCAAGTATTTAAGATTACCATTTGTCTCTTCAAGTTTCGGAAATTTAAAGGATTAAAAAGTGAGAAAACCCAAGAAAAACCTCATTTCATTCATGTAACATTTCATTTCATGCAGAGAATTAAGTAATTATTCCCACCTGAGATGATTGACTCAGCATCTGGCAGATAATTTATGTATCTGATAGAATTTACTTTTTTGTTTTTGAGTACAGTGATGAAAAATTTCTGCAGACTTGGCCTCTCTGCATAATACTTTCTCTTGTTCTAGATATACAGTATGTAGATTCTTTTCTCCTCAGATCCTTCATCAGTGCTTGTGGGACCATGAGTTGAGAGGAATCTCTGTTAGAACACCAAAAGAGGGAGCGTTCTGTGTTTGCAGAGAGTGGCAGAGCACAGTGCTGGAATCCCTAGTTTAATAGTCTTTAGAGTTGCTTTGACTTTCAGACTGTTATTGGATGATGTATGTTTTGTCAAGTTGTTAGTTCCTGTTTCTACTTTCATATCTGTATGATGGGAACAATATTATAACAAGCCATATAGTGGTTGTGAAGACTAATTTCATAAAATTAATTGGTAATGGACTGTGGTGGTTTGAAAGAAAATGACCCCAAAGGGAGAGGCACTGTTAGGAGGTGTGGCTTTTGTGGAGTAGGTTTGGTCTTGCAGGAAGTATGCCACCATGAAGGTGGGCTTTGAGGTCTCATCTGTGCTTAAGCCACATTCATTGAGACAGTTCACTTCCTATTGCCTGTGAGTCAAGATGTAAGAACTCTCCGCTCCTGTTCCAGTACCATGTCTGCCTGTGTGCCATCATCACACCATGATGAGAATGGATTAAACCTCTGAAAATGTAAGCCACTCCAATTAAATATTTTTCTGTTGTAAGAGTTGCTGTGGTAATGATGTCTTTTCGCAGTGATAGAAACCCTAAGACAGGCCTTTTTATTCTTTTGGTACTAATTGATACTTTAGAAATGTTAGTTCATTAGCCACCCTGATTCTTCTGGGCAATGGCAAAGAAAGCAAAACCTTGATAATGTTAGCAATGATAGTGGTTGATGGATGGAAGACATTCAGAATTGCTGTTTTATTTATTAAAATTTTCAGAGATTTTTAAAAAAATTTATGTGCAAGCATATTTGTCTGAATATGTCTGTGAACCATGTACATACAGTGCTGGCAGAGACCTGAATCTGACATTGGATACCCTGATAATGGACATAACAAATGGTTAACTCCCCCACTGTATGGTTGCTAGGAACGAACTTGGGTCTTCTGGAAAAGCAACCAGTGCTCTCAGTTGTTGAGCTATTGCTCTAGGCCTTGGTTTCTGTTTTATATTCGAGTGGAAGATTGTTCAAAGCATAGAGTGTTAATTTGAGACCAAGGCTGCCTAAAAGTAAAGTCACAGCACTAAAAAAGCTGTCTTAATTCATGTAAGTATTTTGTCTTAACATTAAAGAAAATCACGAGGCTAACTAGGGATAGGAAAGCACAAGGAGATAGGGGATGTGAGAAAATAAGAGGAGAGGAGAAACAATAAAATCAAATTTGATCGGAAAATTTGCATAGTGAGGCCTAATTAAAAAACTGTTAAATTACCTATTATTTTAGTGAGTACTTTTTTGGAGTCTTTTGTTCTAGGAACTCTTAGATATGAAAATTCACTGTAGTCTCAGATGAAGGAATTTCCTCACAGAACTGAGTTTTACACATGTTTTCTAATCACTGTTCAGGTTACTCATGTAGGCAGCATATATAATGCTTTGGAGCTCTGGTGTAAGGTTTATGTAGATTTCCCCTTATAGTTCTCTTAGTTGCCTTTGTTCATGAAAATTTGAGCAGTTAATTGATCTCTCTGCTCTCCATCTTCTATATTATTATAATTTGGATATAAGAATATGCTTATTGGGTTTCTGGTTGTAGTGAAATATTGCAATCTATGTACTTAAATGTTAACTGTTAGCTATGATTTCATTTTCATAATCCCTTATGAATTACAACATAACTTTTCAATTAGATTACAGGCTTTAGGGGGGTAGTTGACCTCTGCTCTCTTCAGGTCTCTTTCCCTCAGGGTTGATCCTTTTCATGATAAACTGAGAGCTTGAAACTTAGAATGAAATTACTCAATGTGTAATGAGTAAGCATAGATAGGTGGGTAAAAGCTCTCTGTAGCTTGTAATTTTCTTAATTCATCAAAAATCGGCGAGGAGTTGAGTAAAGTAGATTGAGAAGCAATTCCCACATAAATTTAATTTGGACTTGAAAGTTTAGTAGAGAATATGGCCCTTCAAGGGAGAAAATGGGGATGCTCTGGTTTTGTGGTTTATTTTAATAATTGGTTCAGAAGAGTGGTTTTTATTCCTGATTTTCTTGGGTGTAGGTTATATATATAATCTTCTCTTGCGACTATTTCATTCTTTATGTCTTTACTTATTAAATCATTTGTCTTAATCATTTCTATCCTCCATTTAATCAGAAACGGAGGTACATTGAATGAATACCTATGGTTGAGAGGTTGAGAGAAAGGAAGAGAGGAGGAATGTTTATTGTGAATAGATAGACTTTTGTAGGCTAATTTAAGTAATCTCACAGTATTCCATTTTTATGACTACCTCAGTATTTGTAAAGGAAAAAACTGGATAAATTCTTGAATAACAGAACTTTGTAAAAATTTTATGCTCAGACAAAATGTTCCATGCTCTATTTTTTGATCTTACTAGATATATTTCTCAGAAAATATATTTTTAAAATTTACCTAAAGCTCTATTCCTTTTCATTGCAGTGTGTGCTAAATGTATGAGGTTTGCAGATGTGTGAAGGAAGCAGCCTGTTGCATCCTCACACTGTAAAGAGCTGCAAGGAAACCCTTTCACCTGCCCCTTTTGTAGTGTTGACAGAATGTCTCCAAATTCAAGGTTTACTTTTTATGAAAAGCCAACATTCTCACAGCATGCAACTTCATGTCAAGGGAGCATATGTGGCATTCATTTTGAGCCTCTTTTGTTTGCTTCCCTCATGCTCATGGTGAGCTACTGCTCTAGTTCCTTTAATACACACTTGGAAACTGAAATCCAAAGTCGTCGGAGATTCTGTCTGCTCTGCATTGAGGGGAATCTGTCAGCATCACCTTTTGCTGATACTTGTAGCAACAGTAGGTGAAAATGCACTTCGTTGTAGTCACTGTGTTTTATATGGTGTTTCCATAAAAAAAAAGAAAAGACCTTGCAAGGATATAACTTTTATGGAACATTTTCACTAACATTGTCATTTGAATGCTTTGTGGCAGCACTATCTTAGACGCTAGTGATATCAAAATCAGTAATTTGTATCCCCAACATCTGTGATGGGAGAGGGGCAGAGATGAGGATACTTTACCCATATTATAATGCTATTCCTTAATCTAAGACTTATTAGAAGTATGGGCCCTGAGAATTCTTTTGCTAGCCAGTTTTATTATCACATCGATCCAGTGATGTAATAAAAAAGAAATACTGTGGGAATTTCCCCACTTTTCTTGTCAATATCTTCTGCTAAGTTTTGCTGAAATTGTATCAGTGTACATTTCCATTAAGTTCTTGAGGCTCCGTCAGTCTTGGACTGTATCTCAGGAAATAATGGTCTCAGAGCTTTCACTTTGACTGTTACGCTCATCTCAAGTTACAGATGGAGGCCAGGAGAGTGAAAGGAATTAAAGATTCACCATGCTGCTGTGGCTTACTGACTGTTTTGAGTTAAAGGCACTTGAAGATGATCAGTAGGGCCTTCCTTCTTCCTGAGAGCAGAAAGTGCAGGTAAAATCCTTCTTCTTCTTCTTCTTCTTCTTCTTCTTCTTCTTCTTCTTCTTCTTCTTCTTCTTCTTCTTCTTCCTCTTCCTCTTCCTCTTCCTCTTCCTCTTCCTCCTCATTTTCCTCCTCCTCCTCCTCCTCCCTCCTCCTCCTCCTCCCTCCTCCTCCTCCTTCTTCTTTTCTAAGATAGGGTTTCTGTGTGTAACCTTGGCTGTCCTGGACCTCTTTGTAGACTCACAGAGATCTACCTGCCTCTGCCTCCTGAGGGCTGGGCTTAAAGGTGAATACCACCGACACCTGGCTTGAAAATTCAATTCTTACAGAAAAGATGTCCTCTATGTATCAGAAAGAAAATGTGATTTTGTTGAGACTAAGCAGGAATCTGTACAAAACATTCAAACATCCTTATGAAACTATCCTTCATCTTCCCAGTCACTTCTTTACCTCATTATGTTCAGTGACGCCTTTTTGCCTTGTGTCATCTTTCATGACGTTCTTGTCTTAGTCTACTACTATATTTCTTAGTCTGCTTATTATCTTGTCTTAGTCACTACCACTATTTCTACTACTATAATAGTAGAAGTATTTTTGACTCAAGGTCCCCAATGTTAGAAAGACTAAGAGCATATTGCCAATTCCCGATAAAGGGTCTTTATCTTGTATTGAAATGTGGCAGAAGGAAAAGCTGGTGTACATAGTTGGAGATGGATGCTCACTGAAGGACACTGATAACTAAGGTATCACTCTACTGATGGCACTAATCCATTTCTAAGGAAAGAGCACTCATGCCTTCATCATCTCTTAAAACTCTAATTTTTAATACTTTATGATTGTTGAAGCATGAGCTTTTTGGGGATGGGTCAGTTTTCAGTAATAGCATTATTCGTTTCTAATTAAGTAATCAGTGACCTCTGTGTGTTCATTTAACAGGTTCCTATCCTGCTGTGAATTCATGACTGCAGCAGTCTGGTTGTGTCTAGACTGTTTTTTTTTTTTTTTTTTTTTTTTTGTTCTTACTCCTAGCGATCTTTCCACTCCCTTTCTCCAATGGTCTCCGAGCCTTGTAAAGATGAGCACTCTACAGATACTTATTCTTTGCACTTTGATTAGTTAGGACTTTCTGCTCTAACTGCCATACACTATACAAAGATAGTTTTCTGATGAGGTCTGGGAGATGTACTATTGATGGGTAGAGATAAGAGTTGAGTGGGCAGTTTGATACTATGTCAGTTTAGCAAAGTAATAGTAGAGTCACTTAAAGGTGTGAGCTCCCCAGCCATGGATTCTTGACCAGATTTAGATGACAGACATGGTTTTCCTCCTGTAGTGCTATCATTAAATCCAAACAGAAAGTTGTTGGTTAGCAGCTTAACATTTGTGCCTCTATTTTATTCATGGATATATTTTATAATTTCAATCATTATTGTAGCTCACAGGATTCACAGTTGTATAAGACTGTTGGTGGCACTCCCCAACATTGAGTAGCTTGTATAACACTACCATATAGAAGGATGGTTATGTGTGTATGCATATAGATGCATATACACATGTACACACACACACACACACACACACACACACACACACACACACACATATCCCACATAGCCAATAGGGAAGGAGTTTCCTAATCAGTATCAACTTTATTACTCTGTGTCTTTTGCCCAAAGTGCACAGTGCCTTCAGAAAGAGAGTCTTAGTATTAAGTGTTGGTGGGTAATCAAGAACAATTCAAGGGGCGTCTCTGAATTGAACACCACTGGCCAACTCAAGGGTAGTACTGAATACTTGGCACTGGACTTTTTGTCAACATATAGTTTCAATATAGGGTAACTCCAATTAAATTCTTTTATATGACAGATTATAAATGCACTAATGTGTGTGTATCTTATAAAATAGTAACTTTCCGTACAACTGTTTCATAACCTTAGTGTTAGCCTTTTCCTTGTCCTCTTCTCTGACTTATTTTTCTGTCCCTGCACAAGATGTATACAAGATCTAGCCATTGCTTGTTTCAGTGTGGGGTGGGAGGCTCGTGAGCACTCATCCTTAGCTGATGAGTCATTGACATTTGATTATTTCTGTGGGAGGGAGAATCATTTTCCTTAAGGATGAGATCCCTGGTGCTGACCATGCTCCAGTGGATGCCCCTACCCCATGAAGACATTGATAGCACAAATTAGAATCAATGGGCTGTGGGAGCGAGCGAGAGGGCATGATGTTGGGAGGGGCATGGGGAATGGATCTGGGAGGAATTAGGAATGAGGTGTTAACATGATCAAAATTCTATGCATGTATAAAATTCTCAAATATTAAAATGTTTTAAAAGGGTCTTATGACACATCAAACTTGTGTTAGCTGAACTTTATGCTTTCCCTTCTGATCCTGCCTTGTGTCAGCTTCATTCCAAGCCTGAAGGATTCCTAAGAGGGAGTGCAAAGCTTTTGCTTCCCCTGAAATACATTGTAAGATCACTTAATACATATAATAAATCCTAATGCTCTTTAATAAGGACTCCATAAAAATGTCACAGTGTGTGAAAACTGGCTTAATGTCTGAGTAGTATGTATATATTTTTTAGAATGCATTATCCTCTACCCTACCATCTTTTCAGGGTTGGAATTCTGGCTTTTTTTTTCCTTTCCAAACAGACTCTACTTGACATAGTTCTGGTTGAACAGTTTATCAGGGAAGGAGCGAAGAATCAGGTGTTTGCGTTGTGCCAAACACACACATGTTTTTGTGTGTTTGTGTGTTTTGTGTGTTTTTCTGTGTGAGATGCTGATGCATCTCAGCATCACACACCAATGTTTGTATAACCTAGCCTTCTGCCCCTTTTTCATTAGTGGTGAGCCAGTGCTACTTCTCAGCAATTTGCCTGCAAGTCTTACACTATAACATAAAGTACTTGGAAGTAAGAAGGGGAAGTGTTAGGTGATGTTAAGAATAAAATCTGTAATATCCACACATATAAAAGAGCTCAAACTGGATATTAATGAAGCAAATAAACAAATTTAAAAAATGGAGTTCAGATCTTAACCTCTGAGCCATCTCTTCAGCCTCTGGAGTACAGAGATAAAGAGATAATTCTCAAAAGAGGAAACTTGAACGGCCGAGAAACACTTAAATCTTCAACATTCTTTTTCATCAGAGAAAAACAAATCTAGACCCCCTTCAGATTTTGTCTTACACCCATCAGAATGACTAAGATAAATAAAACAAGTGACAGCTTGTACTGGAGAGTGTGGAGCAGTGGGAACACTCATTCATTGCTTGTGGGAATGCAGACTTTTACAGCCGCTATGGAAACTAGCTGGTGCCTACATAGAACCTTCACTGCTATGGGATAGTGTTCCTTGTACTGGAGGGACTCTGAATGCTA